>NC_035174.2:874797-1499206 GCF_001659605.2 Manihot esculenta | reverse complement strand
CATGAATTTTCTTCGCAAAACGTCCTCCAGTACCCCTAGCCCTTCTCATAGCATGCTGGTGGCGAGACTCATGAAGATATGGCTGGAAAAAAAAAAAAGAAAAAAGAAATAAGACATCACATGCTTGACTACTACATATGGAACAACAGTAAATATACAAAGGTGATAAATTACTGTTGCATATGTAAAATGTTGCACCAGCACTTTTCTTTTTCAATTGAATCAAATCATGAAATTTTGACATGCCCGTAAGTGGAAAAAACACCAAAAGCAATTGCACCAATCATAGATTCAAGGTTATTCAAAGGGGAAAGTGCAAAAGATCTCATTCAACTATAGAACTGCAAATTCACTTTCTGAACTTCATCTCACAAACTCAAATTATTATAGGAAAATCATTTGTCATTGAACTACATTTAAATTGATATTGGAAAAAATAATCCATGATTATCTAGTTAACTAAAATGATGAACCTACAACTTCAATAAGGGTGATGAAACTGCCACACAAGAAACTGATAATAGGAAATCACTTGATTATGTGCACAACAAAATACTAAATACTTGTTAGCATACTTTCAAATAGCAAAAGCCAATAAGGGCCAAGCGGCAATGCAATACCCCAAACCCAAATGTAAAATCTACCTTTCTAGCTTTTATCAGCTTCTTCTCAAGCTCCGCTTTTGCCCGTGCCTGTCTTCTCCTCAGAATCCCTTGGTATTGTTTGGCATTTACATAAACAGGTTCCTGGGCCACCTCTTGGGGTAAAGGCATTCTTGCATGATGCAGTCCTATGAGATGAGGATAACTCTAACATTGAAAAGATTCATTGTTAGGACTACACAAATATGCATATGAAAAACTTTGATAAACAAAAATGATGAGGAGAAATTATGCATATGACAAACTTTGAGGGAGAAATATGATGAGAAGAAAATCAAGACCAACAAGAATCTTGCTAGAATAGGAATCATCCTCTAGCTGATCAGGCAACCAAAAAAGGAAAAAAAAAAAAAAAGAGTAGAGTCTGCAAGTAACTAGCATGGCAGAAGTGTGGCAAAGGGTCATCTCTGAATTTGACTTCAACATTCATGAAGTAATAAGCACGTAAAATTTATATTATGTAGGACGTCCAGTATCCAAGAGCCAGAACATCTTTTCTTTCTATTCCACCACCAACCAAGCAAACATAACTCATAACTTCCCAGAAGAAAGCAGTGTTCTATTTTAGTGTATAGGTAAAAAATTCACATCAAACTTAGGCCCAAGAGCTCCCAAGCCCTTTGATGCCAATAAAAGTCTACATCGTTGCCATTCTATCTAGAAACACGAGTATGGGAAAAGATTCTATCTTGAAACACGAGTATGGGAAAAAGAAACTTGACTTCATTCTTGCGTTCTTGCAAATGAATTGAATATCTTTGCATTGTTTAATTTTTACCCCTTTCTAAACAATAGAAAGAAATAGACAACATAATGTTTTGGTTGCCATCGAGTAACAAAAAGAAAAAAAAAAGATTTTAGATCCAGAAGATATCAGTAAAAGGGCAGTAAGGAAACATGTGTTCAGAATTATTCTTACATACCATAGGTTGATGCCCATAAGCTGCCATCATTCCACTGTAATATGGATCCTGGTATGGATTTGATGCACATGCCTGCAAAAAGAGTTTCAAGAACACTAGGAATCCCTTCAGTTTGGCATGCAATAATTTATCCCTTAATCCCTAAAATTCGAGAATCTTGATTTTACAAGGTTACTTTCAGCTGAATGCTCTAGAGTCAAGAAATTTACTACTTGATGGTACAATTGGGAAAGCAGGCTTGGGGAACGAAAGCACTTACAATAGAGTGACCAACAAGTTCAAGCTGTGGAGGTTGTGTCAGGCACTCATCATGCATTGTAGTCATACTTGAAGCAAGATGGTGAAGACTTTTGTTTCCTTGTCCACAATTTGCAACTGAAACTAAATATAGAAAACTATTCAGCAATTTAGCTATCAAACAAGAAAGTTCCCTCTCTAGTTGCAAAGGATACATAGAGTACAAGTTTATGAGCTGCAACTGTGGCCTATGTTGCATGATATTCCTTATGGAAAACTAATTCAGGTTTAAGTTGACTTTGCTATGATAATGATTACAGAATAAGGAAACCCAACACAGGTCCCACAGATAAAACAAGTAAAAAAATATAAAATTTGTGGATGTGCCATTATCACGAGCATGGAGCAACGTTAAAAGGTTTACAGAGTAGTATGACTAACAGTATCGTAAACAGAAGCCATTGCTATATCAACAGAAAGGCTTCCGCAGACAGTACAATTTTAAAATCTGCTAATATACAGAAAATAGAAGTTAATTCTCAAGTTACAACACAGAGATTGAGTTAATGCAAAATTTCAGAACCATTACACTGTAACTCATGCAGTTGATGGATTATCGAATATCATCCTTCTATGAGCTTTGTATACATAAAAGTACCTGATTGTGAAGATGCGGTGGCCTGTGATTCTTTGCTAGCATCATCATCATCCTCATTCACTCCTCCATTTGACAGTGACTGATCATCATTTGACAGTGAACCATTTGGGCCATCAGGTGAAGACAAATTGGATGTGTTCCCCGCTGGCACAGCTGAAGACACGGTATTAAAACCAATACTGCGCCACCAAGGCTCAGAATGAACAGCACATGGTTGAATGACACGTGGGTCTGGCTCCAATGGATTGGCACTTTGAGATTTTGACTGCATGTCTTTTAATTCCTTCAGATGGATATTAATTCCTTCTTTTTTTCTCCTGTCCTCCAAAGAAATTAATGCAAAGTTGCAAGAGTTATGAATAGAAAAGGAATGAGAGATATACCATATATGATGACCTAGCAAAGATTATTATTTATATTACACACAAGGAGTTATGGTAAACACCTTCCTTCAGAATAATAGAGTTTTCTGCTTCACTGCAGTTTGCTGATCACAACAGTGGAAAAAATCCAAAGTTAAGGATTAGAAATTCACTCCTTTGAACATGAAAAGCAGAGAAATTATTGAACAAAGAAGCACCCTGTGATAATGCAACTCTATCCTCCAAAATAATAGCATCACTATAGGCAGCTATAGGGCCTAGCAACTCCACACAAATAAGAATGCAAGTTTAATCTTTCAGTTCATGGATCCCTAGTCAAGCAGGTATACCAATTAACCAAGAAAACGTTTGATATTTCAGAACTAGTAGGAATAACCATATATGCAAAAATGGAAGGAAAAAAAAGAGAGGAAAGCATTGATCCTAAAGCACTAATAGGCCCTTATTCAAATATTCAGTATCAAAAGATTTTTTTTTTTTTAAACTATCACTCAATTGTATCGCTTAATTACTACAACCATTACCTCAAATTCAAATTCCATTCCGTCAATTCCAAATTCTTCAAACACGGACTCGATATACCCCAAAGTTATCGGGGATAAACAAACACATGAAAAGCAAAATTGTATATTACTTCAGATTCGACTTACGATTATACAATCTCCGACCACACCACAATCATAAAGCTAAAATTCCATAAAGAGCAGATAATTTCTAAAGAATCCCAATTCAGAAAGTCGTAGAAATTGAAAACTTAAATTAACAAATACAATAATTCAAACAGGCATAATAAAAATAAGAATCTAAATAACCAATGAGAAAAGTTTGATTTCAACACTTACTGGTTGAGAAGAGTGGATGGAAACAAAACCCTAGATTTTCGGGGCCCTTTGGCGTTTGAGAGAAGGAGAAGACCAAGAGAGTCAATCCAGTTCCACTGCGATTCTCCGGCGTTTGTTTTGGAGCAACATCCTAACAGTACTAGAACAGTTCCCCTTTTTAAACTCCCTTAGTTGGGATTTGATATGATCACCCACCCTCCTTCCACGTAGGTTGTTTCCTGGGACACGTGGATGGTCTCCAACCGGTAACGCTCCTCTCCGGTTTTTTCTTGAATTTCGGCCATTGTTTAATTTAAAAAATATATATGTTAATTATCGGAATTCCCTTTTTTCCGAGACCCTACCTGTCGATCTCACTTTCACTTTTTTTATATTTAGAATAATAAGAAAAATTACTTTTTAATAATTAATAAATTTATCTTACTGTTTTCAAAATTCAGTACTTTTAATTTTATTAAAATTCAAAATTTTTTCATAAAATTTTTTTATTAAATCAATAATTTATATCTAATTAAAAATAAAAAATTAAATATAATTTTAAAAATACACTTATCAATTATAAAATAAAAAAACTACTATTTCATCTCAATAATATAAAAAAAATTTTAATTAATTTTTTAATTTTAAAATATACACTGAAATATTTTTTACGTTTCAAAATGTTTGCTAATTAATTTATCTATTAAATATTTTATTATATAATTTTAAAAAATTTATTAGTTAATTTTTTAAATTACAAATATTTATTAATTAATTTTTTAATATTAAAAATATTTTAAATTTTTTATAATATTTAATAATTAAAATTAACGAAATAACTAATATAATATTTTAATAAAACATATTAGGAGTGAATAAGTATTAATCAAACAAAGATCCGCATTATAAAAATAACTTCTATTGATTTTCAATTTTTTTATTTTTAATAATTCAAATTATATTTTTTATTATATTTATTGAATTTAAAATTTAAATTTATTAAAATTTTTATTTATTTGTAGATATTAAATTTAAAATTTTTTTATATTTTGATGGAATTAAATTTTAAAAGTTAAAATATTAAATTTAAAAAATAAAAAAAATAAATTTATTAATTATATTATATTTTAAAGATAAAAAAATACTTTTTCCTTAATTTTTATTATATTTATTAAATTTAAAATTTAAATTTATTAAAATTTTTATTTGTTGGTTAATTTATTGTTATGATGTGATTTATAAATGAGATTTTTGTTAATTCAATTTTTTAAAAGAAAAATTTATAAATTTATAAGAATTAAATTTTAAAAATTAAAATATTAAATTCTAAAAAAGATAGTTTAATTTTTTTTGTCAATATTTTTTATAAATAGACCTTTAATTTTGATAAATTTAAAATTTAAATACTGAAATGTTGTATTTTAAAAGTAAAAGATAAATTATTAATTATACTATATTTAAAAATAAAAAAGTATATTTAAAAAAAAATAGTATATACCGATTAAAATTTTCTCATAAGATTCTTTTACGAGGATGTTATACTGTGAGTTTCTATCTCAATATTTTTCATTAACTTGAAGTATTAGTTGATGTGGTATTTTTTTATTTTTAAATTATATAATATAATTTTGTAATTTCGTGAGTATTAAAAATATTTGGAGAAATATAAAATTTCAGTGCGCTTAATTAGGCGAGGTAACTAAGTGTTCTAAATTATTAATTTTAAATATATTGTGAATATACGAGATAATGAAAGGTAATTAAATTTTTCTCAGTGACTCGATGGTTTCGTATTTTTATTTTTTTTAAAATTTTTTTTTTCTCTCTCTTCATAGAAGATGATTTATATCAATTGACTATTGATAAAAAAAAAAATGTTATTATCTCTATTAAAAACTTTAAAATATTTCAATCATCATTTATAATTTATCTATGGTGGAAATGTTTCTCATATGCAATTCAATCAATTTTCAAAATATACAGATCTATTTGACAGATTTATGGCGGCAATTTTCAGACAGTTATTTATATTTAAGGAATTGGTTCCTAATTATAAGTTAGACATTTTATTTTTTATAGAAATAAAAACTTTTAGTTTTCGTATAAAATTTTTTCATAATTTTTTATATTTTGATGGTTGTTTCTCAGTCAATAAACAAAAATTGAGATGAGACCTTTTGTTAATATGGAGGAGTTAACTTTTCTTTAAATTTTATTTATTCAATTATTTTAAAAGGTAATATTCGATGGAGATTTATTGGTTATTATGGGTTTTCGGAATCGTACCAACGACATCAGTTTTGAAACTTTATTCAAACTTTATTTCATATAAATTTTCTTCCGTGATTTTGTTTGAAATACTTTAATGATTTATATTTAAGAGATGAGAAAGAAAGAGTATTTTTATTAAATTATCTTATGCAATGGTTTAAACAAGTACGTAAGAAGTATTTTTGTCAAATTATTTTATGTAAAAATTTAATTTTAAATAATTATAAATTTTTATTAGACTATAAAAATGATATTTGTAATACTACTCTAACTGCTTATACTTTCGTTATAAAATTTATCGGTATAATTTCTTTGTTTGAAACAATATCTTTGTATGTAATAAAATTTAATTAATACAATCACAAGTTTTATTTTTTTAAAAAAAATTATTCTAAAATTGGAACATAATAGTTTTGCATATAATTTAGTGTGGCATAAAGGACACCGGTAATAGTAGGTTATCCGGTTGCAAATGCGCTTGTAGTGATTTGCGTGATCACCAGGTGTTTTAATTGTATTATACAAAAATAAATAAAAATGTAAAGGATCAATAAAAAGAAAAAATAAATATATATTTCGGGTTTTTATGAGGGGTGGGTAACCTGTTATTGCTGAAACTTTGGCCTTGCGTCAATATTTATCTTATGCTAGAGATTATTTTCTTCAGGCGGGTTGTATTTTTACGGATAACCAATCCTTAGTCTTGGCTATTCGCTCTCCTCTGGATAACTTTTCAGAGTTTGGATTAGTTGTTTCTGATTGCAAAGATGTTATGCGGTCTCAGGGTAACATTCATATTTGTTGGGTACGGCGTTCAGAAAATAAAGCCGCCCATTTATTAGTTAGACAGTCTATTCATCATGGTAGATTCAAGATTTAGATTGACATTTTACAAAATAAATAAAGTATTTCTTGATTAAAAAAAATATATATACTATTAAAAATATAATTCCTGGTCCACGTGACCCCCACTTGACGGGCAAAATACGGGAAGCGCATTGCTCTGTAGTGGGGGCCACAAGGATAACGACAGAAGCGCTGAGACACGTGGCATCCAGGAAAAGTGCTTCACGTTTACTCTTAAAATATTTTAGAAATTTAGGCATATATCCTCCTGAACTGCTTTTAAATTCAAAGAAAATATGGATAAATTATACTTTCTTTTTTAAATTTTAATATGATTAATTGATTAATCATTATATTTTTAAAATTAAATATTTAAATTTTTATAATCAATTTATTTAAATTAAAATTTTTTTATTTATTTTTAATATTAAAAATATAAAAATATTTTTATTATTTTTTTAAATAAATAAATTATACTTAAAATTTTAAATTTTAATATAATTACTGAATCCATCCTATATTTTTTAAATTATATATTTAAATTTTTATATATTTTATCTTTCTTTATTTATTATAATTTAAATATTTTAATTTTTATTAAAAAATATTTAAATTTATATTAATTTTTATTTATAATATTTTATTTAATTAGTTTTTAATAATTTTTATTCATTAAATATTTCAATATTTATAATTTTAAAATTTTAAAAAATACTTATAATTTCAGTAATTTTTAAATGATATTAAATAATTTTTAAATAAATTATAAATTTTATAAAAAATAATTTAGGGAGAAATTGTCCATGGAAGAAAAAATTTGACATTCATTAATTTTAAATTAGTATTTATAATAAATATAAAAATTTAATTTTAAAATAATTAAATATAAAAAATATAAAAATTTAATTTTAAAAATATAAAAATTTATCTATTAATTAGACTAAAATTTAGAGAATAAAGTATAGTTTACACAATATATAAATATTCACATATTAAAAAAATTTAAGTGTTTATAAAATATTTTAAGTATTTAAAATATTTATTCTTATTTTAATGAGTTGATTAACAGAATTATAAATATATATTTTTTATTTAAACGAATTAATTATATAAATATTTAAATATTTAATTTTAAAAGTATAAAGAAAAATAAAAAATTAAAATATAATGTACCTTTAAAATATTCCAAATATGCTTTGATAAGACTTATAAACTCATCAAATTCAAAATAAATTAATAAATAGAACTCTTAAATTTAAAAAATTTCAAATAAATCATTACTTATAATTCCAGTTTTTTTTTTTCCATATTTATATCTCATTCATGTGCAGTTAATATATTTTTTTATAATATTTGTAAATTTACATTATCTATTCACTTTCTAAAAGAATAATTATTATATTTAAATTAGTGACTGCAGCTCTTACAAATATATTAAATACTTATCGTAATTTTAAAAAATATTTATATAATATATTTAATAAAAATATTTTATATTAAAATTTTTGTGCATTATTTTAGTATGAAGAAATTTATAGTATACTTTTTATTTTTATTTATTTTTTAAATATAAATACTTATAATATTTTTTTAAACTTGATAGGTTTATATATCCATCAAATTTATATTTGTTAATTTTTTTTAAATTTTTAAAAATTATTTGACTTACGCTTGATTAAGAGATTTCAGATTCTACTCTATCTCTAATCCCATTTCAGAAAAACAAAATTATTTGATTTATTTTAATTGTTAAAGAATTTAGTTTAAAAGTGTAAAGATTCATATTACTCTTTGATAATTTTTTAAATAATCAAAATATATTTTTTAATATAAAGTTTAGTATAAATTTGAATGAATTAAATATTTATGTTGAAATTTATATATATATATTTAAAATATATAATTAATTAAAGTTGGAATTAATTAGAGTCTCACCCCGAAACGTATATATTTCTGGCAGGTGAGGTGAGGTTAGCCATCCAACGGCCAATGAACAGTGGGCTCAGTTACCGTTGATAGGCCCGGTTATATTGTCACGTCCATAAATTGGGAATGTGCAATATCATAGTGGAAAAGATAATGTTGGGAATGTGCAATATCATAGTGGAAAAGGTAAGGTATTGCCGTGAAGATTAAGTGGAAAGTTATTTTAAAAAGATTGGGCGGGAAGTTACTTGAAAGGGTTTTTGTGTGTGGGATTACCATTTCTACATACATTGATCGGGAGTTGAAATCGCTCTCCTGATGAGCCTAAGACAGAACGAAACCAATCAGTATGACAAGACTTCTCAATAGACTAAATTTGGCAGGCTATAATCTCGTAGGAGCCTGGCCAATTGCCGCATGAGCACAGTGGCTCAAAAGCGCCTGTGACACGTGGTATCAGAGTGAAGTGGGCTTAAACACGACACGCACTACCATCCTGACAATCCTTGAAAAATAGAGGAGTGGGGGAGTTGTCTTTTTTAGTGTGGAGGACCCAGTAAAGTGATACGTGCCTAGTTGAGTTGAACTTTCTTAATGGAGGGGAGCAAGGATTAAAGTTGCATGCACCGAGGTGTTATATCGGACTCACTAAGTGAAGGTGGTGTTCAAAGCAAATTACAGGGTAAAAATATAAGTGAAGATCGCATTCCTCGGGTGCCTCAACGGGTGGGGCAAAGCAAGTGAAGCTTGCGTTCCGACAGGAATGGGACGTCCTCTCGCTCTAGCTTGAGTGAAAGAGTGTCACTTCGGATAAATAATGTTGAGATCAAAACGCTTAATTGTTGGCATGTTTGAGGGCGAGTATGGTTTGAGTGGATGAGAGTTGTCATGTCCATAAATTATGGGATATGCAGCACCACTTTGGAAAAGATGTTGCCGTAAAATTAGGTGGGTTACTCGGAAGGGTTTTTGTGTGTGCGATTACCATTCCGACATACACTAGTCAGGGGCTGGAGCTGTTCCGTTGATACCTTAGTGAAGGGGAGCAAGAATTAAAGTTGTGTGCACCGAGGTGTGATATCGGACTCACTAAGTGAATGTGGTGTTAAGAGCAAATTGCGGAGTAAAAATATGAGTGAGGATTGTGTTCCTCGGGTGCCTCAACGGTGGGGCAAAGCAAGTGAAGCTTGCGTTCCGACGGGAATGGGACGTCCCCTTGCTCGTAGCTTGAGTGAAAGAGTGAGTGAAAGAGCATCACTTCGGATAAACAATGCTGAGATCAAAGCACTTAATTGCTGGCATGCTTGAGGGTGAGTATGGTTTGAGTGGAGGATAGTTGTCCATAAATTGGGATATGTAACACCACTCTGAAAAAGATGTTGCCATAAAAATTAGGTGGGACTTGGAAGTGTTTTTGTACGTGGGATTATCATTTTGTCATACACTAATTTGGGGCTAGAGTTGTTCCGCTGATAAGTTTAAAACAGGACGAAACCAATTAGTGTATTAAGAGTCTTTCTAAGAGCCTGACCAAGTGTCACACACACACAATAGCTCAAAAGCGCGAGTGATAATATCCATGGGTTGAAGCGCTGCAACCTTGAATTCAAATTAAAAATAAATTTGATTAAATTTAAAATTAAAATTCAGAATATAGTAAAATCTAGTATATAGTTTGAACATGTATAAAGGTGAAGAGAATTAAATCAACATAAGAATTTGATTCCACTTAAATTACTTTCATTAATTTTTTTTAAGAGATTGGACAACCTGCAGTTTCACCCTTTAAATTATTAATACCCTAAACTCCCAATTTAGGAATGATTTTGAAAAAGAAATAATTTTTTCTTTTTGTTTTTAAAATCATTCAATGCCTCCGTACATATGAGAATTATAGAAGAGGAAGCTAAAAGAGAATAGCAAAATTGGTGTAGGTGCAAGTACTTTTGACATAAAAAGTGGAAGAAGATCTTCTATGTATACTTTGGAAGAGGTGAGGAGGGGCAACCTCGGATTCTAGAAAAGAAAATAGTGCTAATTAAGCTAATAAAAAAAGTGTGTTTATGTACATACATTTCATTGAAAAAAAAAAAAAAAAACAGTTCAATTTTGATTACGATAGACATGTCAACTTAGTTAAAATTATTAACTCATTACGGGAAAGAATACAATCTCTTTATTTAGGATTGACCTCACTAGATAACACTCTAAAATTATCCATCTTGAAATTGATTGCAGAATGGATTTAATCATATGGATTTAGAAATATCTCTACCCATAAAAGAGAGCCAAAAAAAAAGAAAAGAAAAGAAAAGAAAACTCATGAGAAGTAGCCAAAAGTAGCAGGGTTAAAATTTTCCTTTTAACCTGTGGAGTTAAATTGTGATGATGAGAAAGACATTGTTCTTTGGCTCCTCAATATGAACTTTTCCCCAATAATTAAAATTAAATGATTGATATTAATGCATGGAAAGAAAATGGAGTTAGATGTTTCTTAATTAAATATACTAAGCTAGCTAATTAATAAAATAAATTAGCAGAGAAATGAATGAAAAATTGAGATGCACATGGAGAGAAAAGATGGGTGAAGAAAGAAAAATGATGGAGATGAAAGGGAAACGCGTAGATGATGATATGCCCAACAAAGAAGGGACCAGTGGGAGGAGGGAAAGGGAAAGGGAAAGGGAAAGGGGACCTTATCATTTAAATACACAAAGGGAATACTTGTAATCAATGCATTATCGTCCTTCATATATTCCCTTCTCCAATTATTTATCCCCAAAAGCTCCAACATGTATCAGATATTCAAAGCCGAAGCTTTTGCCATTACCTTCTCTTTTATGTCCTTTACCTTACTCTCATAATTATGTGTATATATCAACCCACTTGATCACCTACCCTTCCCTCCCTCATTCATGTCCATGCCCCATACCCTTGTTTATATATATATATATATATATATGGTAACTAATCTATGGATACGATGATGACACGTGGTGAGTTTGAGACTATGGAATAGCATAGGTAAGATTGGGTCGAGTAAAGAATAGGAGTAATGGCTGCTATAGAAATTAGTTACTTAAAGTTTTGAAGGTGTTTAAAAAATTTAAGGTCAGGAAGTTGCATACGAATTATGAGGTCAAAGAAAATAAGATTAATTTTTTTTTTGTTTAAACAGATGGGAGATTTATATAACAAGTTTCATGCAAGATATATCTGCAAACGAAGATAACTGTACTTGTGACAGATTTTTCAATTGATTTATTATTGGTGGATAATTGACTCATTCAATATTCAGTCGATTATAACTATACTCTCATTTGACATATGTCAAGTTAGGATGTCGAGATACATATATTTAAAGTTTTATAAAGTTTTATGCAACCTTCTGAGAGTAAAAGATGTCAAGTTAGGATGACGAGATACATATATTTAAAGTTTTATAAAGTTTTATGCAATATTCTGAGAGTAAAAGAACCAGGCTTAGAACTCAAGGCACCATAATCCTTGGACTTTCCTGATCCTCCCTCTCAAAACTCTTTTAGCCGGAGGTCTAAGTTCTCTAATCTTCCTAGATATGGCCACTTGAATTTAATCAGATTTAGACATTATACATTGCTATCTCAAATGGCCTATATTTTATATGGTATCTACATATTTATAAAAAACAAAAATCAACGCTCAATTATGAGGGCATGTATATAAATGAGTAGAATATCCATAGTAGCATATGAGAGAAATGATTTCAGATTTGATTATTTGAATGAATGTTGAATTAAATATGTTAAAGAGAAGTTAAGATCTGTGTATGCAATGCATGAGCTCAAAAAGGAAAGACTTTGATGGTATGGTAATATACCAGCAGAGAATAAAAATGATGAAAGGGATAAATAATTGAAGCTTCTTTTCATACATGCATGAATCAGAAGAACAATAAATGCAGATACCCAATTCAATGTTACTATAAATTATCTTGAACAGTACAGAAAAAAGTTGGAAAGGAAAGGAAAAATAATGAGAAATTTTCTTGAGATTCTACACTATTGTCTTGCAATGATCACAATAACCCGCACGGGTCTCCTTTCATTGGATTCTCTTGGGGATGCTGGGCTCACCTGGAGGCAGAGACACACAGACGCTCTCAATCAGACAAGACGAATCCCACCCTAAAACAATATATTAGAAAACAACACTATCCCCTTCAATCACTTCTCTGTTCCCATTGGCTCAAAATATCTAATTTCTGCTACATGTTTTTACTGCTTTCGCTCCAGAAGTTTATTGCCTATAGTCACAATCCCAATGAAAATTCTATAGTTGCAGGCAGTGAGAACTAGAACCCTTGAATTGATCAAAATGCTACTCTTATACTCTAGATTCAAAAAGTAGAATATTTGAAGACCTTTATATATCAACTGTTTGGTGGACCCTTAAATATTGCAACTGTAGCCATTAATTGAGTGAACAAAGGTGAATAATTTAATTTCTTATACATTAAGTGTTCACATTATGATTAATGTGGGTGCTGGGGTAGGGAACCCAAAGCAAAAATTATATATATGAGAAAGGAAAAAAAAGGAAAGGAATTAGCACTTGTGGTAGCTATTTTTATAATGAAATTTGTACAAGCACCTGTTACCAACGGAAAAAAAAAAAAAAAGAAGAGAAGGATTTGCATTTTGTGCATAAACAGTAAATCATGATTTAACCCACTTTTTAAAGTTGACTGAGCAATGAAAGATTGAAAATTGCACACTAAAATCACAATCACAATCACAATCACAATCACAATTACAATTAAAACTTAAATCAAGCCATTACATCTCACTTTTCAAACTCCAAAGTCAGCAAAACATCTAAAAACGAAATAAATATTAAAGGAATAATTAAGCCTAAATTTAGTTGGACAACCCCAGCTAAACTTAGTGATTAGTATACCCTCCAAATTGAAAATAACCCAGCTAAATTGATTAGCAAACCCAAATGAGCAAGCTCAAACTAGCCATTATACTATACCTTAATGATCAAATTGAGAAAACACAAACTATTATATAATTCTGAGAGCGATTTTATGAGGATCACCTCTTAGACTATATTGAAATGATCTTCATATCATATGAACAAATTCTAGACTGAGATATCACGAAGAGCAAAGAAGAAGAAGAGCTCTAAGTCTGGAGGGGCAAAGAAAGCGATTGGTCTCCTTTGCAGTGAGCAATTTGATATCACTCTTTGCTTCTTTGGTGCTGGTGGGCATGTAACGATCTCTGGTATCCGATATCTCTGAGCTTTTGGTGTGGAGCAAGAACTTGTAGAGATATCAACCCCCTCCAAATCTAAGCCATCAATCTTGGAACAAACATTGAAGCTTGTGGTAGTGGTGGTGGAGGAAGAGATATCCTCCACCAATGATGTTTCCTGGATGTTCTTGGACTTCACCAGCCGCTTCTTGTAATGGGTTCTTCTTGGTTTTCTCGTCGTTTTTGCTTTTGTTTCTGTTGTAGCAGATGGAGCCATTTTGTGGGAGAGAGATATATAGGAAAGTGGCAGTATATAGTTGAGTAGAAGTACAATAACAGATTGTACTGAAACTGGCAAGAACAAACTAGAAACTTTACTTAGTATAGGTAAGAAACTGCTAAGACACAAGCCATTGTTACTGGAAAGCCCATGGTAGAGGTGCTTTAAAGCAACCTAAATTGATTGTAAAGTGATAAAAAAACCGAGTGGATGACCAGCTCTTTAGAAACAACCCTTTTCAAGATCACAGTCACAGCAACTTCCGAAAACAAAACCCGCTAAAAATGGCGATCAAATAATGAGATTCGAGAGTCGAGACCCAAATCAGAAATTCTAAATGAACCCTAGATAGAAGAGATCGATCGCCATCCAGCTTAGATGACAAACCAAACACAACAGTTAAAAAAGCTATAAATAATATTCAAACATTTTCAGAAGTCCTGGCAAAACCTAAGAACCCTAAGAAAGAAAGATATACAGATGAAGACTTACCTCATGATGAAGGATCTACACGAGAAAGCTACCAAAGAGGGAAAAATAAGTGAGGCTTCAAAAACCTAGCGATTAGATGGGGAGAAGAGAGATTTGCTTGAAGGGCGTTAAGCTGTTATATGTATGGGTGGTGAACTTTGATCCATGATCCGGTCAGCTGCCCGTCAGCCCGTGGGTTTAGAGTAACGCTTTCAAATTAGTAGTGCAGCAACTGGCTTGCGCAGGGCGGGCAGCGGATTGACCCGCTTTCGGCTATTAATTGTCAAAAAGGAAAAAAAAAACCCTAATTTTGATTTTTAAAATTATTTTGAATTTAATAAAAATACTTTAGTGTTTTTTAAAAATGAAATTTGGGTGAATTAAAAATAATTTCTTTTTGAATTTGTTAATTTGAACTGAATTAAATAAAAAATATTAATTTAAATAATTTAATTCAAATTAACTAAAAATACAAAAAATTTAAATTTAAATTTGTAATTGCTTCAATCACGCCAACTATTTAGATAACAATTAATATCTTTAAAATATATATTATTGTCTAATGTGAAAGAAATGTTGTTATATACAACTGATCACCATATTATTTTAAAAAAATAACTCTATAATACATTTTAAATTGTTAAGAGGAAGAATATCATGAAATAAGTATTTAAATCAATGAAAAAAAAATAATTATAGCATAACTATTTTTTAAATATATATATTATGTTATTAGATAATATTAGGAATTAAAATTATAATAGTAAATAAGCAAAAGTAAGGAAGGATGGAAAGAGAGTCTTAGAGAAAAAAAAAAAAAAAAAAGAAGAATCCTAGGATGAAAAAGACTATAGAAAATGGGATGAACAGTTGACAGTTAAAGCTGAAAAGAAAGACGAAGAAGAAGAAGACGCAGAAGGAGAAGAGGACAAAACAAAAGGATTGGCTACTTATGGCTTCAGCTGCTCAGAAACTATTATTATATTCATTCATGATATTACCAATTGATTCTTCCCTATTTTCATTTTTTTTATTTTTAATATTATTTTTAAAATTTTAAGGGGATTCAATCCTATATTAAACGCACCTTTTTTAAATCTCAACCTCATTTTAAAAAATTAATAATCTCTGTAACCATTCAATTTGAGATATGATTATTTTATTTTTTAAAGTCCAAGTATTCAAAAGGGAAGAGAAAACAGTCACAAAGAGATATTTGGGCTTTGTTAGAGATCAACTATGAAGCCCAAAACTCTATTAAAAAAGCTATTTAAGGCAATCCTTTACTCTCAAAGTTTGATTCAATTATAAAGGATGTAGACTTGAGATTTGCAAGAAGCCCTCTGGTCTGGCATATGTCTGACTATGTAAAACCAGAGGGCAACTTGGGATTTTTATTTTTATTTTTTTAAAAAAATTCCTATTATTTTCCCTTAAAATAAGGATTCAACACCTGATTTAAACACAATTTCTGTAACAAGGCTACTAAACCTTATTCTCACTATAAATACATACTGTATACGTATTTACTGCTCCAACATAAATAACAGAAAACTTTAACAAATTTCCCAGCCTTCATTCACCATAACCACCACCGTTTCAACTCACTCGCAAAGAACCAAGGGTTAACTTTTGACAAGTTGCAGTTGATAGCACCAAATTTTGTCAAATATATATGACTAACTAGTAGACAAATGCACCCAAACATACATACTATCTCACTGAATAGCATAGGTTGTTTTTATAGAATTCTAGTTAAAAACAATGCAAAACAACAGCAAAACCATACCAACTGAGAAAATGTGATCAACTGATGAAGCAAAATTTTGAACAATGGAGCAAGGTTAAACATCATCAGGGGCACAAATGGCAAAGGCAGTCATTATCGTCCTCTTGTCACTGCTTCTTCCATCTCCTCCATTGATGAAGGAAACAATTCTATATAACGACTCCCAAGAGTCATCCTATCCTTGGCCATTGCTGCTTTTGAATCTTCTGCACTTGCAAATTCCACAAATGCTTCACCAGTTGGCCTTCCCTCTGAGTTCATTGTAATATGAATTGAATCTTCGGATAGCATAAAATCTTTAAAGAAGTCCATTATGTCATCCTTGCCAGCAGAAAATGGCAGTCCTCTCAAACGTAATACCCCTGTATGTTCAGCAGAGTCCTTTCCCTCATCATATGATTTAGCTCTTGGAGCATTTCGCCGTGGTGAACCACCATGAGCATCTGAAACTTCATTTGCAATTGCCTTGTAATAATCCTGCCTCTTACTTCTGAAAACCTCAACATATCGCCTCCCCATGTTCTGCCTATTCTTTTGAAGGGCAAAGTCAACTTGAAGAGGATACCCAAAAACACAAAAAGCTTCACCACTGAACTTCCCACCCCTGTGGACGAAGAGAACATCAACTATGTCCAGACCATGGAAGAACTCGGCCACATCAGTTTCTGTGCAATCAAAGGGGAGACCACGAAGTCGGACAACAGGGAAAGGAGGAGGTTGGGCAACATATCCATAAGGTGGTGGATTATACATAAAACTCGAACCAGTGGAAGTTCCATAGAATGAAGGACCTTGATCAACTAACCGCTGACGTTTTGCACCCATTTCACGACCATCACCACCATCAGGATATCTACTTTAGTTTCCAAAGCCATTAAAACAACAGAGAAGATAAGTAATTCATTAATGCTTCATGCTCGTAATTATGCAAAAATAATGAGCTTCTGTACTCAACTTTATTAAGAAATACAGATATTTTATTTCATTCTAATCTTTTATCATGCAGGAAAAATAAATGTCACGATATTTCTTCTTTCGAAAAAATGTCATAATACAAGAAGTAAAAATGACATCCAATGGCTTCCCATATACACAAGGACTGATGATTTTTTCATCAAAGATCCAGTATAACCTGGTCTGAGTATACCAAACTAAGAAAATAATCTTTTAGAGTGACACCCTGGATTTTATTTTTCTTTTTAAAATATTCATTTTCTAATGCCATCAGAGTGTCATTTCATTAGACACATTCCAATCCAACAAATATATAGAGTTCTTTTTATGTGTGTGTCTATGGTTAATTCATTTGCTTTATATGCCTTAGGTCCATCCCTTTCATTATATTGGAACATGTTTTTAGAAATCTGATATCTTTTCTTATGCATTTCACAACAGGTCCCTCCCAGGTGTTCCCTCTCTTATTTAATCTTCTATTTGAAAAAAAAAAAAACACACACACACACCTCTAAGTTCTAATGATCCAATTTTCAAATAAAAATAAAGCCTTTGCTTGAAAAGCAATCAGCCCTATATGCACCAAGGAGCCACGTAGACATCTGCTAGATGCAAAGACGTCTAGAAGCTGCCTTCCTGGCCAAAATATAGTTTAGTTAGCTAACTGGAAAAATAGTTTGCTCACTTTTAGTTTTACTTGAGATTCTCATGGCATCTCTTGAGGAAAGAGGATGCTCTTAATGTGCCTATTAACAAAGAGACATAATTTACATCCTGAGTGTTTGTTCTAAATCCAACAATATGAGATTGCATTCATTATATACACTGTCAACAGCTATGCTATTCCTTTCTTTTATCTATATTCTACAGTCCCTTTAGTTCTGAAGCGACAAATCCATCTTTGAGCCTAACATATCTCCTCCAAATAAGATACCCAATTTCCCTATGAGGCCTGAAGCTACTTTCTCATTATGCCTCTAAAGATCCAAAGGCTTTCCCAAAATTTTGCTCCCAAACCATCTATTTGTTTATTAGCCCTAATAATCCTCCTCAATGATCGCATGGAGCTCCTTCTGACTTTAAATCAAAGCCAGCTCTAACCCTTAACAATTTGCCTTAATTTATGCCTAAATAAGCATTTCTAGGAAATACAGATCAATCTAAGCAAGTGCAATATGGACCCAGAAAAGATTAAAAAGAAACAAAAATATTCGATTGGAGTACCGGTAAATAACATTTTTTAAGCAAAGAATTAATGGCAGATAGCTTAAAGAGAAAAAACCTAAGAATCAAAGGCAGAAAGGAATAAATTGACGAAAACCCAGCTGCAAGGCTTAATTTAACAAAGGAGAAAGAAAAATAAGAGATAGGATCGAAGAGAAGGAAAGCAAGAGAGAAATCAGAGAAATTGTAAAGCGAAAAAGCCTCTTACCCTCTGTAGAACATTCTCTCAACAATTTGATTTCTTTTCTAACGCTTATTCCTTCTTCCTTGATTTCTCGATTTCTTCCTTCCTTCCTTCTGCTTTCCTCTTTGCCCTTAACTCACTTCTCAACTCGAAGCTCTTTTCTGCGTCTAGTTAGGGCCTAGCGGGTGGACGTAGACGATGAAAAGTTGTTTCCCAACGACGTCGTTCGCTCCTTCACTATAAGGATTGGATTTGGAAGGAGGGGGTGAACATGGACCAAAGGTACCATCTTTGGGCTAAAGTGCAAAAGCCCACATCAATTCTAGTCCAATTACGGTTGGCGGAGGACGGCGGGGTCTGGTGGTTGTGGTGGGTCAAATGCGAAGTTGGAGTCTTTGAATGGGTAAAGTTGGAGACTTTATTCCCTGCAAGTAGAATCTACACGTTGCGCGCACGATCCGCCTGTGAAACAGGAACGGATCACTCACGCGATTGGAAGAGCGTTCATGTCAAAATTCCAACAGCAATTGATTGGGTAGAGCGCGTGGCCATAGAATCAATTGTCATTGCACTGGTAGTACTTGAAACTCTATAGGGCGTAGACAATACGTCTGTTGCAATTTAACATGTTCATTTACACCCGAAACAATAAGATTCACCAGATTCTACCACGTGGCCCAAGAGCCACCAAATTGGAGAAGCTGTCCAGAGACTTTGGTTGCACACACACAAGAAATCAATAGAAGGGGCAAGCTGAAGCTATAAAATTTTGATTTTGAGTCTTACCTTTTCGCTTGGAGAAATTTCAACCTCAAATATTTGTCTGGTTAAGAGACGTCTTACCATAAAAAACCCTTTTGCCTTCTTTGCTCTAAAGCGCCTCCATCACTTAAGCTCTCTGTTCATGTGCAGCAGCACAACTTCCATTTTCTTGGATACCCGTTTTTTCTTTTTCGATATTTTTTCTTGGGTATATATCACTTTCTTGAATTGCACCCTCAGGCGCCACATATAGCTGCAATCGTGATCTGGGTATAGGTTATTTTGAGGGACTCCCTTAAGCTTGGAAAGAAAATGGTGGGAGCTTTATCCGTAGTAGGCTCACCTGTGGTGGACTCGCACACTAGTCCATGTTTATGTTTGGATGCACTGCCTACGAGTAATATGAATCTCAAAAATAGTGGAGAGTTGGTTTTGCAAAGGAATTCAATGAAGAGAAGGCAACTGAATAGGCCTGGGGCATTGGAGTTGGGGAGTTCGTTTGTTGGTTCTTGGCATGATTGGAGGCTCTCATCGAAAGCGATTTCAGGTATTGTTAGTAATAAGAGTTCAAGGAAGCTGAGAAAGGATCGGAGATTTGTAGTTGTCTACGAATTGGGAGGGCAATACGAAGATACTTTTGAGGATGTTAAAACGGTAAAGATGAGTTGCTAGTATTTTTACTTTTTCCTAAAATTAGTTAGTTCCATATATCAGGTTTTCTAACAGATGTTAGAGGTATTTGCAAGAATACATCAAATTCAATCTGCTTTGAGTTGCTTGTCAAATGTCTCAGGGTGTTATTACGAATTTGTTAAAGGGCTATGGCAGTCCAAGCTCTATATTTTGATGAACATGCAGATAAATACTGTTATTTGATAACTTGTGACTTCATATCTATCTCTGTTGAAGCATTGTGATTTTTATATGTTGCTATAATTGTTCTGCCTGCAGCAAATACTCAACTATTTCACATACAAGGCAGTAAGAACTGTTCTTACCCAGCTTTATGAGATGAATCCAACGCAGTATAGATGGTTTTATGAGTAAGTCATCATCATCTTGTCCAAGATTATTAATTTCTGGCTTGCTACGTAGGAATTAGATTCTGTTAAGGTCTATAATTAAGAATTTTAAGTCCAAGAGTCAACATTTGTAAAAGATATTAGCTTTTAGGTGTATTCCCATTTCTCTTTTGGCTTTTTGACAGTTTTGTTGCATCAAATAAGCCCGGAGAAGGCAAGCGTTTCATCCGCACCCTTGTGAAGGTAGTTTTGTAAACACTGAAATTCTTGCCTATAAAATTATATTAATCTCAAATACAAATGATTTTCTAACAATTGGTATACGGTAATTTTTGATTTATTAGTTTGGTTTGGCACTCACTCATATAAACGAAATGAAATATTTGAAAGTATGTTTATACAAAGAAGAGAAAAAGAAAATATGAACACGGGTTCGTCTTACCCATTTTACAGGAGAAGCAGGATCTTGCTGAAAGAGTGATGATAACGAGGCTCCACTTGTATGGCAAATGGGTTAAGGTAATCAAATGCTTCATTTTGCTGTAACAAGCGAAGCACATATAGGAGATGGTTATAAAAATAATCCTTTTCTTCTTGTTACTGAGATTCAGAAATGTAATCATGCTGAAATATACCAAGAAATCTCTGATGAGAACTTGGAGTTGATGCGCGAAAGGCTCAAAGAGACTGTGATATGGCCATCAGAATCAGATGACTCAAACACGGAGAAGATTGGTTGAAAGGACCTTTCATTTTCTTTCTACTGTTGATTTTTAGTGTAGATATATATATATTACACATTATATCTTCGGTTTAATGCAAACCAGTTTGCTTCCATACTACCATTTTCACCAGTTAATGAGAAATGTTGAATACTGAATAGTTGCTGCAGAAAGAGAAAAAGGAGCAACCTTTTTTGCAATATATGTTCAGAGCACGGAACTTGACGTGCCTTTCGTTTTTAGCAGACAACCTTCAGTCAGCAGCTTATAAACTACTACAATTCAATGCACAAGTCCTGAAATTAAAAGAAATCAATCTTAAGTTCCTAGACTCTATATGAGATTGATGGCTTCAAGTAATCAAAGCATGTTGTAACCAAATTAACCACATCAAATTTTCACAACTATAAGCTTCATGACTAAGATCCAGTAACCTGAGTCGTGAAATTACTGCATTTCATGACTCATCTGATGTGATAAATCCCCGGCCATGTTTTCCAATGAATTACACTAAACTCAATGACTCAACTATGAAAAGTTAACTGTTAAACACAAACCCGAATCTTGAAAATTGTTGACTGATAATTTTTCAATGAGAACTTATAACTGGAAGATCTGATAGTAAGGGTCCCATTACCAGTAGGTTTTATTCATTTGCACCATAATGTCGTTCTTTAACATGTTTATTTCAGCATAGGGAAAAGCCTTCGTTTTCATTCGAAGTTCCACAGCTTTATGATTAGAAGCAGAAACATGATGCATAAACAACTAATTGAGAATATCCCAATTGATGCTTATAGCATTTTGAAGCCCAAGTTATAATATCCAAGCTTGATAAAGAAGTTAGTTTGTGACTGAGAAATTTCCGATTACAAAAATTATTTTTTATTTTGCAAGGAAAATAAGATGGCATTGTGCTGCTTGCTTCGTTACAGATATAAAGATCATACAAAACTAGAAATGTTTATGTTCATTATCTTCTTTTTTAAGTCACAACTTTTTTTTTAATTATTAATTTATATCACCCATTGGCCAGAATCTATCCTTCCAATTTGGCAGATCTTATCTCCGTACAGATTTTCCTTCCTTTTATGCAAAAATGATATCCTTCCTTTCCTATAAATGCACCTACCTAAATCCCTCAAATCCCAATTCTAAATGACTTTTGTCTTTTCATTTTTCTCTTGCAAATCGTCTTCTCTGGTGAGTGTTCTCAAACTTTCGTACATGGCTTTTTTCTGATATTATTCCTCTTTATTTCTTTTTCTTTAGTTATAAATTGCAATATTGGAACTGGGTTCTTCTTGTTTGGTGCTAATTTTATGATGGTGGAGGCTTAGTGCAAAGAGCATCATGGCTGTTCAGCTTTGTATTCGATTCTTAATAGTCCTTCTATTCGTTTGTTTCTTGTAGATTTGTGTTTTATTCTCTTCAAACTGGTCCTAGTTGAATGAAGTATGATGTGTAGGGGCCTATATCTGAAAACATCTAATACTCCATCTCCATCGTCTTCACTGAAAGCAATTCTTTTACTACAGAATGGACATGGATTATACAAATGGTACAGTTGAGGCAGAACATTCATTTTCTGTCTTGCTTGAGTATGCAGCAGATAATGATGTTGAGGGTTTCAAGCGATCAGTGTGTGATGAATCTGAGATTATGGAGGTTGGACTTTGGTATGGTCATCAGAGGCTGTTCAAAAGGGGAATTCTTGAGCTTCGAACCCCGTTAATGGTTGCTGCTACATATGGCAGCGTTGAAGTTGTAAAGCTTATTCTTTCTCTACCAGAGGTGGATGTAAATTTCTCTTGTGGTACAGATAAAAGCACTGCCCTTCATTGTGCTGCTGCTGGTGGGTCTGTTGATGCCATTAATGCCGTCAAGTTGCTTTTACTTGCTGGTGCTGATCCTAATAGTACTGATGCCAATGGCCATCGCCCTATTGATGTTGTTGTTGCTTCCCCAAATTTTCCCTATTTGAAAACTGCCCTTGTAAAGCTCTTAAAGAATTCTGTAAATCATTGGGATCTGCAGTTTTCACCTTCCATTTCATTGTCATCAGAAGATGGTTCCTCATCTTCTGTTTCAGGTTCAGTATTGTCCCCAACTACGTCCAAGCTCCATGATGTGCGTGTTTCATCTGCTAAGAAAGAATACCCTGTTGATCCGACTGTTCCAGATATTATGAGCAGCATTTATACTACAGATGAGTTTCGGATGTTCTCATTCAAGATCCAGCCTTGTTCCAGGGCATATTCCCATGACTGGACTGAGTGTCCTTTTGTTCATCCTGGTGAGAATGCACGCAGAAGAGACCCAAGGAGGTTCCATTACAGTTGTTTGCCGTGTCCAGATCACAGGAAGGGGGCATGCAGGCGTGGGGATTTGTGCGAATACTCTCATGGGATTTTTGAGTGCTGGCTACATCCAGCTCAATACAGAACTCGGCTTTGCAAGGATGGCACTAGTTGCATCCGTCGAGTATGCTTTTTTGCTCACACATCTGATGAACTGAGGCCTCTGTACATGTCTAATGGTGCTGCTGCTGCTGATTTCACTGCAGCTTTGAGCAATTTGTCTGGCTCCCCCTCAGCAGTTTCTGCCATGTCACCCCTTTCATTCACTCCACCTATTTCTCCTTCTAGCAATGATCTATGTTTGTCCATGTCTTGGCCTCAGTGTAATATCTTGAATTTGAAAACCCCAAGCAACAACCTTCAAGCTAGCCGCCTGAGAACTCCTCTTAATGCAAAAGATATTCCATCAGAGGAGTTTAATAGGTTCCAAGATTTTGAACTCCTCCAATTACGGCTCCTGAATGAGCTGTCCTGCGTTTCTCAACCACATTACAACTCTTCCTCTGCTACTTTGAAACAGTTGAATGCCACAGATGTAGACAGGTTTTTGTCTTCTAAGGTTTCATCTCTGCAGAACACTTACCAATTGGGTGCTGCACCTGTTTTCTTCCCTTCATACAATCCTGCTGTTATTAATGAATTCCAGCCGCAAAGCATACCATCTCCAATTAAGACAGGTGTCTTTTCTCCAAAGAATGTTGATTATTCTCCTCTGCAGGCTTCTTTTGATTCTTCTTCGCCGATGAAGATGTCACCTCGGCTCAATGAGCTCACATCCCCAATGAGCTCGCAGCTACCTACTCTTCCTCAGAGTGAAAAGCTGCAATTACAGTTGGGCAGCTTAAGGTCACAGGAACTCGGTGTGAATGCAGATTGGTCCATTAGAGCAGATGAAGTGGGTCTGTTACAGAAATTATGTTCAAATGAGAAATCTGTGGATGAGCCTGATGTGTCATGGGTTCAATCAGTGTTGAAGGAATCACCATCTGAGACAGAAGAAAAGCAAATCAGTTTCAGGTTCTCTTGAGGGTTCCAGTTCAGTTCCCCAGAGTGAATCCAGTGATCATCTATCTTTCCGAGTATGGCTCGCGGGATTAAAGCTTGATCAGATCGTTGCTTGGTGAAAATAAAAATGGTTCAAATAGCTGAAAGTTGAAACTGAGAATTAACAATATAGTGGAAACAATACAAGGTTATAGGAGGACAGAATTCAGAGTAACTATTTCCTCCATTTTTTTTTATAATTTAATGACAGAACTACCAAAAGGGGTTCAAGATCCTCTTGTGGGGATATTATTTAGGTTCATTTTACCCCTAAATTCTTTTGTTCGAAGTATAGGGTTGATGTAATTTTGTTTAGCTCATCAGCTGAGTTCCTCCACCCCCATGTTCTTCTTCCTTGTGGATATCATCTGAGATAAATTTGTAATGGGAATGATAAATTTCAGGATGTTTAAAATTCTTATTTTTGTTTTAAATAATCAATCAATCTTATTGCTTTCTTTATTCATCTTTGCTTCTTTCAGCATTTTGTCATTTGTTTCTATAGAAATGTTATGGGAATCAATTATGAGGTGGATCCCAACAAGTGGAGATGGTGGGTACTTTTTTTTTTTTTTGGATTCTTTTAATCTTCATTAGAAGATGAGAAGTGGAGATGAAGAATTTATCCAAAAAAAAAAAAAAAAAGGCAATGTAGAACCTACTTTTTCATGTAGTGGGGCTTTAAGGTATGATGTACCACAAACATGATGCCACTCCACTAATCTGAATTTCTCTAGTGTTCTTTTTCTTTAAACAGAAATTTGTGTAGTTGCTAGGTCATTATTGAAGTGGGAAATTCTTAAACCTTGATGTTACATATACATATGGGGGCATGACAACTTCACCAATTTCCAGGAATTGATCTTGATAGATGCCCTAAACTTGCTGATTTTTTAGGGTTTGATGAAAGAGACATACAACTAACGGTTTTGAAGAGAAGGCATTTGATGGTTGCTTTTACTGCCTTTATTATTATTATTGTTTACCGATAAAGTTTAAAACTTCAAGTTTTTATATAATATTAAAAATAATTCAATATTATTAAATTAAATTAAATTGTGATAATGGACGGTTTTGAGTAGAAGTTTAGAATAATCAACTTTTGGGAAACCAATTATTTCTTTTATGAAGTGTCCCTCTATTTTATGAAACAGGCTTGCTTCTTTTTTTTTTATTGGTCTTAAATTATATGCCAATGATAATTTATTTTTTAAATACATAATTTTCTAATATCAAATATGTAATAGTATTATGATTTTTTTTTAAAAGAAATTACTGCTAATGCATAGATTTCTGTTTTCATTTACTATTAATTAAGATTTCATTTAGTTTTCTCTCCCAAAATTAGGGTTTTCACTTAATTTTATATATTCTGTGGGTTCTCCCTCACAAATTGGGGTTTGGGGGAAAAAAAGGGAAGCAATGCTTACAAGATACAACATTTTTGTCGGTGGTATAAGTAAAACAAAAGCAATAAGAAAAAAAAAACATTTGAAAAGAACTAAATGACCAATAAGCATCTCATCAAAATTAGAAGGTTGGCATTTGCTTAAGCAAAATGAAAAATGGTGAAGAAATCATTGAGATTGATCAACTAGTCCATCACTTTCTAAGAATGAGAACGTGGGTTTTATCTCTTTTTCTATACTTCATTTTTTTAGGAGATAAGGATGCAATATTTCATGACATTTACACTTAAAGGATAAGGATACAAAAGAAGAAAGAAAGAAAAGGAAAAATGCTTATGCAACCAGAGCCATGCTATCTATGAAAAAGAAAACAATGGTTGAAACCATAAACAACCCGTTAACAGCTCCTGAGAAACTTCCAGGGTCCTGTTCTAGTTCCTATCCTGCAGAAGAAGTAGCACAAGGTCAAAATGGTTTCTTAATTGATGATCTTTTTACTTTTGGCATGGAAGAGTTGATAAATCTACTTGGAAGTTTAGTCCCAGTTTTTAACACCAGAAAAGGGAGGGGGAAGGGGGAGTTTTGGTAATAGAGATAAAAAAAAATCACCTCCAAAAGCCTGCAGATGCCCGGAGACTCATATATATGGTCAGAGCAACCCAGATGCCGATGAACTTGTAGCTGGAGGATAGGAAAAGTAAGCATATGATGCTAATAATGGCCACCAGAACCTGGAGAAGAACAATTTCAAACTAATTTTCTGAGAATTTTACAAAAATGGGGATGCTGAAATAAACAACCTGAAGTTACATGTTATGTTTTTGCTTCTCAGGCAAATAGGAAAGAAGGAAAATTGATTCTTGAACACACAATTTCAATCCTACAAATCACAAAAGCCCTTTCAATAATTTTTCTGTCATTACTCGCCTAAAAGAAGAGTTCATCATTGGTTGCAACATCTCCCATTTTACATATTTTTTTCCCCATGAAGAAGCCAAACTTTAGCAGGATAGGTTTCTTCTCTCCTAAATCAAAAGCAATCATTCTGGCAGTTGTCTCTCATTTGGAGGGTGATTTCAATAATGCTAAAGACGGACATAATTACGTATTAATTGTACAGAGAAGTCCAAACACTTACCATGGAGTATGCAGAGTATGCAAAATCAGAAGCTCCAAAGTTGACACCATCAAATACAAATGCTAAGGCATTGATGGGTTGAGTACCTACAACAAACTGATATGTTAAGGAAGAAATGTTTAGTTCCAATTTTATATGGGACATTAAGCAGATAGAAAGGAGTGCTTGTTCGGCACCGGGATGCCTATACTGATCACGTGGAGAACATCAACATCACTTGTGAATAGCCTTGCCCCAAAACTCAATCCTAATCCTAGTATAACAGCGAGCATCAATCCCAGAAGCAATCCCAACTGCAGTTTACATTCATCACCAACTTTTTAGGGGAAGTCATATACTTTGGAATTCATTTTTATTTTTCTGGCATTTGTGTATGCACCTGCAACACTCGAGATGCAGTGGCTGTCACCTTCTCATAGTCCTTTTTGGCAAAGGCACTCGCAAGTATTGCCTGAAAATACGAGTAGAATTAGCAAAGAAAAAGTCATTTCAACATAACAAATTGGAATACCAAAGACAAAATCTGTTATAGAGCAGTCACATCCACACTTCACAAACTGATGAACGTTCTTCACATCTTTCTAAAGTTCTCTCTCTCTCTCTCTCTCTCTCTCTCTCTCTCTCTCTCTCTCTCTCTCTCTCTCTCTCTCTCTCCTTTTATTAATCAAGAGGTAACCACAATCCTAGCTGAGAAGAAGAGGATGCAAATAATAATTGCAGTAGTTGCAGCTACTGCTGACTGAAACCAACTAACCTGACCAGAAACAGCCAATCCATCGGCGAGCAGAGATGTGGTCAGCCAAACCTGCAAGCAGACCTGAAATGCAGCCATGGATGTTGCTCCTTGTCGTGCAGCTAATGACGCAGAAAGAGTAACACAGAACGTTACAGCTATCACCCTCATTAATAATAGAAGACCTGGAGCTCAAGTGCCAGAAAAAACGGTTATATCTCTATCAGTAAATCTAAAAAATTTTCATGCACAAAACTTGACTTCTCAAAAAAAGAAAAAACTGTACGTATTTCAAATACTCTTACTTAGGAAAAGCATTACAACAACATTCTAGAATTGAAAACATTTTCTCAGATAATTATTCTCCATGTTTCAAGTCATTGGTTCAACATCAGTTCTCTAGACTATTATCTGCATCTTCCATTCTTCTCCCATTTTTTAGTAACCAATGATTAGGAAACAACTTAACATTGGAAGTATAAATTTAACTTTAATTTTCATTATCAATTTGATGGTGGCACGCATTGTGACACATAGCATGCTGCTTAGGGATATCTCATCTCAGATACAAAAATTAGGATGTGACAGGTACAAATGAAAACGAGATTCAGTTAACAAAAGAAGGAAAGAAGGGGAAGGTTGGAGGAAACTTACCATTTTTAAGAAATTTACCAAATTGTAGATGTCTGAAACTAGGAGGTAAGAGATCAACTTGTTCCATTAATCTCCACAAGAGTATAATTGAAATCAGATACCTAAAATCGCCATATATTATATAGAAAGAATAAGAAATATGAGCTAAGAAAATATTTCAAACCTTCTGTTCTCTGGACCATGATAAAAGAAATAAAATATTCAGTTCCCCTCTAAGAGGGGAATAGACAAATATAACTTACTGGGATATAACATGGGCAATGGCCGCACCACTAACTCCCAGACGGAAAATAAACATGAATATGGGGTCTAAAATTATGTTTGTAATATCTCCAGCCACTACAGATTAGATAAGATGAGCACAAGCATTAGGATGATGTGAAATAATCAAACGGATAAAAGAGCCAAAACATTTCAATTTCTATTGTTTTTGAAAAATATCCCACTAGCAGAGCTGTTCAATCCCGTAAGGCTTACCAGTGGCATATAAAGGAGTCTTTGTATCTTTAAATCCACGGAAAACCCCTTGCATGGCCAAGGAAAGAAGAACTGCAGGGGCACCAAGTGACCTCAATGTCAAATATTGCTGTGCAGGGATTAGCATAGGTGAATCCTGTAGAAACAAAAAGGTCTCATGCTTGTCTTCTTAAAGAATCAATCCTGATACTTAAGAAAATAGAACAAGTTGAAACCTCTTCTTGTTTTCAAACAAAAGCACTTACTGAACTGACTCCCATGAAGTTCAACAATGGTTTTGCTCCAGATATGAGGAAAATAGCTTGGACAAAGCCAAGGATAGCACCTATAACTAACGCAGATGAGGCTGATGGGATATGCCTTCTTTCATTCTCAATCTTAGACACTTCAAAGATGCTAATAAGAGATTTTGACTTGGATGCACCTTCAACCGGGTCTTATAGAACATGATGAAACAAAAAGAAGCCATTAAGTTCACAAAATACATACAGATTTTATCAAACAGGACAGAGAAGATGTACCAAAGAATTTAATAGATATATATAGTATCCTGCTGGACCCACTAGATGGGATCTATCATAAACAGAAAGTGTAAAGGGTGGGACATGGTATTCAGTACCGTTTTGTGGTATCAACTCTTTACTTTCACTGTTTACATGTGACCCTGTTTCAAGGGATTCACTCTCTTGTGCTTCAGGGCTCAATTTTCCAATAGTATCTTCTTCAGCGACAAAGGAGGTTGTAACACTTACAAGTGGGAATATTGCAATTCTTGATACTTGATTGAATAGAGCAATAGAAACTCCAACAGCAGCCAGTTCTACTGGACCTGAATGAAACATATAAAATAGAGGTAAGTGCCTTCACCATTTACAATAATTAAACATTAAAGAAGGGGTCTAACATATAATCTTTCTCCAGTACAAGGAAATAGCAATATATGCTTTCTAGGAAGGGCAAGCCAAAAAACATAAGGGCATTCTGCACCTGAAAAGCAGCAATAGGTTGAGCTTGTAAAAGTATGCAGAGGCAAATAAAAGGGCCAACAGGCACTAAGGCTAAACAATAACTGATGAACTATGAGGACTATAATTCTAAGTCACTGCAGAACAGTTCAAAACAATTACAATTCTAAGCATAACGATTACAACTCTAAGTGACGAGAGCACCTGTCATTAAGAATTAGCACAATCCAATTCCTCGTGATGTAAAATAAAAATATACCGCGAATCAAGTGTCAATATGAAGAATTTGAATCAGAAACCAATAAAAGGGAAAAAGAAAAGAAAGAAAAGGTAAAAAGGATGCTGGTTCAGAAACATAACAAAGAAAAGGAGGAGGAAAATTACCTATTTGGCCAATAAATGCTGTGTCCATCATAGAGGCAATAGGGTCAGCTGTTAAAGCCAGCGCCGCAGGCAACGCTATCCGCGCAATGTCTCGCCCAATTTCATCTAGCTTAAGAACATGTCTGCTCATAGCATAAAATAATCGAACATTAACTTCTAATGCTTCTTAGGATGATGAAGTTGGTTGGGTTGACAAGATAAAAAATGTAATATATTCCTTATAGAAAATGCAATTCATTGACACCATATTTACCTGAAATCCTTAAAGAAAATGCATACAGTTGTGCTCTTCTCCATGGATGGATATAGATCATCCTCCTGAGCCATCGATCATTCAAGTGGTGGACGTAACGGAAACATCAAATATTAAACCACAGAACCTGCAGATTCTGCACCTGATATATATAGATACATGCAAAAGGCAAAAGGCAAAGTCAGGACCACAAATTGTTGGTTCAAAAATAGAAATTTCTGTTTCCATTGAAATTGAAAGCTAACTTAAAGTTGAGAGAAAGAAAAAGCAGCAAGTCTCAACATTTAAAGGTAGAGAAAAAGCAGCAAGTCTCAACTTCAATAGAAGACACCAGGAAATTTCCCTAAGACTAAACTCATGAACTCAGGATTGGACTTTAACCATCTTCGAAACATCAATACTTGAATTTCATTGGCAAAATAACATATGCGTCCACCTAACTCTTATCATAGAAAAGAACATGCTGCATTTCTCATTTTCATGAACAATTTCAAAGAAATTACCATATACTATCAGGAAACTATTAAAAGACACACCAAAGAAAACATCTGGTACAGAAAAGAAAAAACATGTGATCTTGGAGACTTAAAGCATATACATACCTGAAAACCAGAACAAAACAAGTACCCACCTGACCAAACAAACCAAAAGAGCAGATATTGAAGAGGGACTGCCTCGTTCTCATCGAAAGCTGAAGTTGTCTGTATGAGCAAGCAAGGAGCTTAATTGCACGCTTCTGAAAGAGAGAGAGAGAGAGAGAGAGTTGTCTTTGTCCAAATTGGAAGCTTTTTATGGCCACAGATTGGCATCCAAAGTGTGATTAATATTAATGGAAAAACATAATTGAGGGGGGTCCCTCAAATGGAAAGAAGGTTTTGTATCCATTGAAATTTCAAGAATCAATAAAAGCAAAGAACAGAAAGGTGCATGTCAGTATCAATTCTTGAAAGCTATTCCTTCTCCACTAAAATCTTCAACAGTGCCATTGCATGCATGCACATAGCTCGCCAAGTGTCTCTCTTAGGCTCGCTAGCTTACTAACAATTTCAAAAAGAATTTTCCGGATATTACTCAAAATTCTTTTTTTTCTTTAAAAAAATAAAGTCTATCTTTAATCCCACTTTTCGATTTCTGAATAAATTTATAGTTAATATGGGCGTTAAATTTCTGAGTCTATTAAATTATGCAAGAAACATAGTTGATTCAAAAGATTATTAATTATCATGTAATTTAAAGAATAAAAAGTGAGATCTCTTTTACTCTGTCACTGTCTGCTTTCTTCAATCTCAGGAACTTATGTATGTCTTTAATTAAAAAAAAAAAAAATTCTTTTAAAGCCGTCCAGTCTTTTTCGAATCATACAATGTGGTGAATGTAAGAAAAAATTGTCCCTTTTGCAGGGAATATCAATTTTTTAGGCGAAGCATTTAACTTAATAGTTACATTGAGTCTAAAAAAGAATGAGATCGTAGAAGTATTTATATTTTAATTGTGATTAAATTAAATGATAAGTGATAATATTAATTGGATTATACTCTAAAAAAATTACATATACTGATTCCATTAACTATTCATTCTATGTCATGTTATTTTCCTGCCCATTGCCAAACAGGGGAAAGCACCATTGCACTTTATGTTCCGTGGGTTAAAAACGGATACATGATCAAATTTTCATCTTCTTCCCCTTTGTATATATAGGCCCATAAAGATCCATGGTCTATGCGACCAGCAAAAATCATTACGATAATTGAGCGTACACACAGGGATATAGTATAGAGGCAGAGATGACAATGACCAAGGCTAAATGCCCATTTGTTCCTCCTCTGTCAATCTATTTAAAACCTGTTAATCTTTCCACATCGCATTAAACGTTCCAGAGGGAAAAATAAAAAAACTGCTGAATATAGTTCATAGTTTTTTAAAACAGAAATATAAATATATTAGATTAACAGAGAAATATTAGAGTTTTTCTTACAAGTAAACGCGGTCCGCAAATTTCAATACTCCACCAGTTAATCATGGACCTAACAATACTGCACATTAATATATTAGTATTTCTTTTCAGGCAAACACAATACTGCACATTAATACATCAATATTTCTTTTCAGGCAAACACAATATACTACATAAAAGAGGAATGAATATTCAGTCATCTGACAATGAATCATGAATTGCAGGCAGTTGCAAACTTACAACGCCATGTCAAAATTTCAGCTTCAGGAGCTAATTCTGATTTTTGCTCCAAACAAACCGATTGTGTATATAATCTTTCCATCCAAGTTCTCCACCGGAAGATTAGTTCTTTGACAAAGAATCAGCAACAAAAGCGAAAGATCTCCCATTGAGATAGAAAACCAGAAAGTAAAAGCGTCATCTAAGAGCTAACAAAACCTGAGCAGGAATAGAATTTGGGTGGGCAAATTTTCGTGAGCACCACTTTTACCACAAGCCAATGGCCTTCCACCAAATCCCACCAATTCCAAGCCAGATAATTATGTTGACAACAGACATGAGAAACCCATAACCCCACCATTTGGCAAGAGGTACGTAATTGGCACCATAGAAAACAGGTGCAGATCCAATGCCATAGTGTGTAAGCCCACCCATGAGGTTGGAAAGGAATGACAACACCATGGCTCCAAAATATGGAGGAGTACCAAGAGCACTGGCAACAGACAAGAAGGCTGTAAACATGGCACCAATATGAGCTGCTCCACTGGCAAAAAAATAGTGGGAGTAGAAGTAGAGAAGAACCAAAATGCCAAAAGATAGCTGCCATGAAAGACCCAGTCCACCAACAAACTGTGAAAAATAGAAGTAATTTATCAATGAATATGTACCTAATGAGATTCAGCAAATTCAAGTCACATAACATGCTACTTAAAAAAATTCATAATTTGCTTCTGCACATGGCTAAGATTAAGATTTAAGATTGATAATGAAGACTTTTGACATAAACTTTAGATAAAGCAATGCACAATGAGAAACCAGTGATACAGGAAACTAACCTTAACTACGGTTTGGCTGAACCAAGAGATTAGGCCATACTTATTGAGATACCCAGCCATGGCAATGAGAGCAGCAAACCATGTGAGGGTGTCCCAGGCTACTGCTTCAGATAAGCACTCCTTCCATGTCACCACACCAGTGATAAGGAGCATAGATAATCCAAGAATAGCAGCAGTAACAGCATCTACATTCAGCTTTGATCCAAAAATCCAGAGGCCTACCTATTAATGAAAGACAAATGGCAAAAACAAACTACTAAATTAAGTATATTTTAAGTTAAAAATATTTAATTGAACATATATAATTCTTGTGAGCACAAACACATAAAATACATCTCATAAATGATAATAAGTTAGCTCTACAGTATAGTATTTACAACAGTGATTGGCATAGACGTGGATAGCAAAAGTTTTGAGTTAAGGCAATAGAGCTTCCCTAGTTGCAAATGTTTTCTTGTAAAAGTCGAGTTTAAGCAATGAGATTTAGCATATAGCATTTTTTTGAAAGCATTTGTTCCAAGAGCATCATTTATTACTGTATAAGAACCACAATAATATGAATCAACCAAATTGATTTTGGCTCCCTCCAACTCAAATGATATCATAATGACCTTACTCTGAAACAATAAATTATTTTTGATGAGCATGTCCAGAAAACATCAAGTCAAACAACCCCTTCTGATATATTTAAAATTCCATCCACATTCAGAGCTTAGAATATAAAAGCTGCAGAAATCCAAGAATAGCCTAGCAGGAAACACAATTCCACAATGAGTACTACACAGAGTTCAAAAAAATCTATAAATGAAGTAAGGGTGAAACAGAAGATTTGGAGGACGTGAAGAACATAAAACTGATGATAGCCTACTGTCTATAACGGACAGTCTACCAGTTACATCACTTTATTTAAACCAATCAACAGTTCAATAAAAACACGTAAGATTAAAATGACAGAAAAACAAAAGTTAATTTGATGATAAAGGTAAAAAAACACTAAAAGGCATCAAAGTATACCGTAAGAAGCAGAGTGCCAGCCATAATAATCTCATTCTTAGTCATTGGCCCCATCTTCTCCAATTTCTCCCTAGCCAACTTAGGCGCATCAGGGCTGCTTTTAACCGTGGGCGGATAAATTATATACAAAAGCAAGGGCACAACAAACAACGACACCAATCCAGGCACAATCGCCGCCGTAGCCCAATCGGTCCATCCAATCGTCTGCTTAATCGTATTGAAAGTCAAATTGGCACTCAAAGGATTGGCAGCCATGGCAGTCAAGAACATGGAAGAAGAAATCACCGATGTTTGGAAACAAGTCAACATTAACCAGGAGCCAAGCTTATGCTCAGTACCATCACCCGCATTACTACCACAAGCAACGCACAAAGATTTCACCAAAGGTAAAAAGATCCCTCCTGCTCTAGCAGAAACTGAAGGAATCGCAGGCGCTAATAGAGCTTCACTGAATACGAGACTGTAACCTAAACCTAACGAAGAAGATCCAAAAAGCGATACGAATTGGTAAGCAATTCTGTTTCCAAGTCCAGTCTTAATAAATCCTCGAGCGAAAAAGAATGCAAGAGCGATTAACCACGGGATCGGATCCCCGAAAGCTGAAAATGCGGCAGAGAAAGTTAAGGTTTTGGTGAGTACTGAAGCACCTAGGCCCATCAAGGCGACGGCGCCGAGAGGCAAAGGTTGCGTGATGATGCCCACAATAGTTGCGAGAAAGATGGCGAGCAGTTGCCAAGCGGGTCGCGAGACTCCAGATGGAACAGGAATGAACCAGAGAATGACACCTGTGGCTATTGATGCTAGTAATGGCTTGATAGCCGCGCCATGCCATGGCTGCGAGGGAGGAGTAGAAGAAGCAGGTGATGCAGCAGCGACGGATGCTTTGACCGTTAAGCTAAAGCTTCTCCGTTTCTGAAAGACTTCGGTGGCGGTGACTGCATCGGATTTGGAGAATTTCGGAAGGTAAGAAATTGCGGGAGAAAATCTAATATTAGCGGTGAGTTTAGGGAAGGAGGGAAGGCGAGTTGCAGAGGATCTGAAGTGGGAGAGAGATGGGGACTTGAAAGAAGGACGAGAATTGAAGGCGAGAGAGCATGAAGAAGACATTGTGAGAGCTAGGGACGTCATTTGGTGGTTTGCTCTCTGTTTCAGTGTTCCTGCTGAGCATGCATCCAAAGAAGGGAAGAGGGGAAAGAAGACGAAAATGAGAAAGAGGGTGAATTATTATAAGGGGAGTGGAGAGAATATGACTTGGGCCGTTGGATATAGATCGGAGGGTGGAATTAGACTTGGGAATATACGGCTACTCTTGCTTGGATAGAGTCGACTTCACTTGAGGTGGAAATCTAAAGATCTTCTGGTTCTGGTCACCGGCCCACTTGGACCCATTCGTTGCGAGGATCATGCTAAAGTGATCCAGGACAAACGGGGAAAAATCAGTCCACGTGGTAGTTGGGAAGTGGGGACATGCCCAAGCTTTACCCGGCTTTTTGGTGACGTGGACTGAACCGGACCAATGAGTTAACAGTTAGATATTAGCCAAAAAAGGTTGGAAATTTCATGGCCAGTGAGTTGAGAGAAGTGAAAGACGAGAGTAACCCTGGGGTAAGATGAGGGCACGTGAGGAATCTAGTCCACGCGACACAGGTATCCGAAATTCTGACCTTTTTATGAGTCCAAGGGTCGAATGTTTTGGCGCTTCAAAAGACCATTTTGGGACCGCCCAGAGAATAGCGTCGACTGGCGTTTCCATGAAAGCACCGGGCAATAGCAAGCAAATTAAAAACTCCATATTGAACAAAAAATAAAAAAAATTTACACAAAGAATAATAATCATTGTGATTTTATAAAATTTATTCAAAAAACACGTTCATTCATCAATTTAATTTAATTTTTTATTAATATTTATTATATATAATACTTTCTCCATTCTAAAAAAAGTCTATTTATTATTTGCATAAATTTAAAAAATATAATTACTATGGTTAAAAATAATGTAAATTTTATATTAATTTTTTAATAAATCATTTATTCATATTATTACATTACTAATTTATTTTACATATTAAATGAGGATATATTAATAATTTACTTAATAAATTACTATTTAAACAAATCAAAGAGGAGTATCTAATTATAAATTTTATCGTAATATGAACTTTTACACTATATCGGTGATTAATTGAATAGGTGGGTGAACATGGTTGAAACCATATTAATTATATTTTTTTAATTAACAATACACTTAAATTAAAAATTAACTATAAATAAAAATATTTTTCATATGAAGTTTATCAGAATTAAATGCCACTTATGCAACTAATGCATGTCGATTTAGCTCACTATTATCAAGTAAAGATAGGAAATTGCTCATCTAAATTTGTATTAGGAGACGAATTGTATTTGTACTTTTCTAATACGAAATTAAATGTGAAAGTATAAAATATTATAAATACGGTACTCAAAAATTGTTTTTGATTCGTCTTTTTCTATAATATAAAAATAGTAGTGAGTTTTGAGTTTGAATTTTTGTATTTATTATTTTTTAAAATGGCAAAGTGAGTATTTTAAAAAAAAAAAAAATAGAAAGAAAGGGAGTATAAGCTCACTGTGCCTATAAGACTTTTTCGAACACAGTCTAATTAACATATGATTTTATATGAGATTTGAAACGTAGTCTCCTTCAAATACTAATTTTTATTCTTTTTCAGCTATGTTGACAACCAACGAGAAGAAAAAAAACTAGATATTGAGATGGGGAGTTCAACAACGTCGCTTTGGCCGAGTGGTTAAGGCGTGTGCCTGCTAAGTACATGGGGTTTCCCCGCGAGAGTTCGAATCTCTCAGGCGACGAATTTATTTATTCTCCTTTTACTTTTTAAGGAAAAATTGTATAAATAAACTATTTAAAAACAAAATGACAATAGCATCCTCTGCAATAACCGAAACGCCCCTACGGCCCACTGCTTTTGGGCCATCGCTGTTACCCTAAATTTCCAATCATCCCGTTTTATTAGTCCTTCTCCTCTCTCTCTCTCTTCCAAATCAGTTTAATATATTAAAATAATTCACGGATGATGTTAAACTTAATTTAGCTAATAAGTAATTCTCCTATTTTTATTAACTAAATTAATTATGTATATTGTGTTCATGAGTTTTCTTTTACTCAATAGGATAATTATTTCCCATGTTAGTAATGGAATGTTAGAAATCTAAAGGGAAATGATTTAAGAAAGAACTTTTTTTTTTTTGGTATGGCATTCAATTGAAAGTGGTCTCTTTTGTCATCTAAAACTAAATTATATAAAAAGTCTCTCCACAAATAATTAAGCTTGCTTTATATTCACTTCTCCTAAAATATGATTCAGATTATATTTTTTTCAGTCACCTTAATTATACTTCTTCCTCCAGTATTTGACTTTAAATCATAACCATACATTACTATTTTTAGGCATGCAGCAGGGAAAGTTTGAGTTATAATTACATCAGAAAGTAAAACCATGCAGGCTGATTTATAAAAATATATATATACAAGCTCAATAAATAATTATATACCCTTTACATACATGGGTATAGAATGTGAGGTTAGTATTCTTTGATGTAGTCTTGAATATTTAGTATTTACTTTTTCAATTAAAAATTAAAAAAAAAAAAAGAAGAAGAAGACAGAGCTAGAGACATAAAAATTCAATAGGTTTATCATTTTGTCTATAAATGGAGGGCATATATGAAAATTGAAGGAAGAAAAAAAAATATGAGGAAAACCATTTATTCAATTGGAAAAATCAAGAAAAGGAAAGGAGGAAACATCTTTCATCAACTCTTCCAAGTCCCAGTCCCCTACTTTTAGGTCTTCTCCTTGCCATAAGTTCCCAATCCCAGCAGCCATGTTCTCTGCCTTATTGCAGTTGCTGTTCATTTTATTTACGTTGCTAAAAGGGTAATTATTCGTGGTGTTACCATGCGTCGCTATATCTTCAGTTCTAGCATTTTCTTCAATGATTATACTCTCTAAAGGAGGAATGTGAAGTTCCCCACCTATCCCAATATTAACACCTCCAAGGATTCCTTGATTCCCATGCAAATCATCACCACTAGTTATACCTATCGGAGTCATGCATGGGGGTGCATTGTTGTTAAAGTATGCATTTGCACCATACATGCTAAGGCCATGATCCAAGGTAGGTGATGAGTCCATTTGGTTCAGAAACATAGCTTGCATGGATGTGTTTGATGATGATGCGGATGATAATGATGGGTCTGTACACATGGGATTCATCATGGCTTGTTCTTGCATGGAGATGAACCCTCCTCCCACTATGGCGGCTGCTGCTGCTGCTGCTACTTCTTTGCTTGGCTCTGAGTAAGAATCACTCGTGTTTGGTGAGGCTGCGGAGGATGTCAGATTCTTCAGTCTTTTCTTTATTGTTGAATTCCAAAAATTCTTGATTTCATTGTCTGTCCGTCCAGGCAAGCCAGCCGCAATTTGAGACCACCTTTGATATAAAAAACACCAGATTATTACGTTTCAGCTTAACTTCCAAGAAGGTGTCTTATATGTTTATCACTGCATGAATTGCATGGAAGATCTAAACCCGTTGATCTTTACCCCTATATTAAGCTTGTAGAAGCATATAATTCAAGACAATACTTATTAAAATCGAATCGTACCCAATTTAAATAATTTTTTTTTATAATTCATATATTTTATTATTTATTTGATAACGAATAAACTTTAAAAGTCAAGATTCTTACAGATGCATATGAATGCTTTCTTAATTGAATCGAAAACAAGAATATTGTCTTCAACTGTAATGACTAATATAGACAAACAACAATTTAATGTTCCTTTTCAACTATATACAGCATCAGCAAAGCAGAAGTGAAAAAAGCAGTATATATAAATTATTTGTTTGTTCTTTGAAAACAGATGCACGTGCAGTATTTGAGTGAGTGAGAATTGAGTTTAATTTCTTTTATTTTTATTATGTGCATATATATATATATATTTTTTTATTTAATTAAAATAAGGAGTAATAGTATATTATTTAGCTAGCTAGATTCAGATGTCAATGCTTTACCTTATCTTTTTAATTAATTCAAAAAAGAATTCATTCTTGCCATCATTTCACGATATGTGTACTCTATTTTCCGTTGATGGAATTTGTTGCATTAATACCAGTAACCGTAGCTCTGAAAATAAACATATACATGTAATTGAAGAAATTGTCTTAATTTCACTCTAATTTTTTTTTTTTTTAAATAGGAATTGAGTAGAACCTGAAATCTCTTAAATTTGTTTAAATACACTTACCAACAGATTAAGCACGTGAGTGCCACTCTAAAAATTCTTTAAAAAATCCGATGTGTGTGCCACTCCAAAAAAATCTTTAAAATAAAATTATTTTAACTATTGAGATATTTATTTATTAGCTGTTAATTAGCTTAGATATGAATTTAATATCTTAATTATGGTTTTAAATACCAAATATTAAACTAAAATTTATTGATAATTGAGACTTATTTTTTATATATTAATAATTTGCATATGCAGTGCATTTACACATACAATACAATATTACACATACAAAGAAAAGGAAAATAAGCATAGTTTTGTAAATTTCCCTCAGGCCAACAGAGATAATAATAATAATAATAAAAAGGCAGAAGCATAGAAGGTACCTGTTGCCAAGAAGGGAATGCAGATGGATGATGAGCTCTTCTTCCTGGGGTGAAAATGCACCTCTCTTGAGGTCAGGTCTTAAATAATTGATCCAGCGAAGCCGACAACTCTTGCCACACCTCTGCAAGCCAGCATTTCTTGCTACATCACTCCAACAACCTTGTCCATTGTTTAACATGTAGTTCATGAGCTTGTCATCTTCCTCTGGTGACCACAGTCCCTTTCTAAGCTTGTTGTTGTTCTTCCCACAAACTTCTGGCTTCCTCATTTTGAGAGTCTTTGGCTCCTATCTCCTCTGAAAGGTATCTGTATCTCTTTCCCCAACTGGCTTGATGTTGATTAGTTAAGACTTTATAGAATGGTAGAACATGAAAGAAAGAGAGAGAGAGGCCTGGGACGCTTCATAGAGTGGGAATGATGATCATGATGGCTGTGGGGTTTGCTTAGATTACAGGGAAGAGAGAGAGAGGGGGGGGGTTGGTTGATGGGTCTGAGTACAAAACGGTTTGGAGAGGGACCTGAGGAAATTAGAGAGAGAGGTGGTCTTGTCTTTGACTCTATGATCTTGTCTTTTTCTATTATGTATTACTTCAGTCACAAGGTAATTATCAATTCATATTTTCTGAATTGATCATACATGGAGAGATTGAAAACAATTAAACACATAAAAGGAAATCAAGTAAAGTGAAAATTGAAAATTGGTTGTTTGATAACCAAGCCACGATATTTGCTTCCACTTCACATAATCTCACACGTGTATTTGAAGATAGTGATAAAATAAAACGATGAAGAATAATAAAGAAAGAGAGAAAAGAAAAATAAACATGGAAAATGTTTAACCTGGTCCACTTTATCAAAGATCTTCATTCTTGATTTGGCTTTGGATGCAGAGAGATCACAAAAGAGTAGAAACGACTCCACATGTGGAAAATATCTAAGCCTTATTAATTTATATATCCCATATGAGAAAGTTGATGAGAAAAGAAATTCAAGAATTCATCGATGAACAATTATCTAAATGAAAGCTACATGCCGTTTCTGCATTATGTATCCTCTGGGAAGCCCTACCAAGGGGTCGACTACCTTTCTCTGCGTGGTCTTTAGGGCTTTTCTCATCATTGTCGTGTTGCCTATTATAGAATATTAACTGGGCAACTCTGGTTTTTGGATAAGATCTTGGTAATATATCAGAACAAACTTGCCCTAGATCCTAGTGAACAAGACCCATCTATGAAGCTATTTTATCGTATATTATTTTGTCAAGAAGTGGACATATCATTTGGCAAGAGAAGGAAAATTCTAATGAACCTGCACTGGTCGGGTTTACACATGTTTCACAAACCATGCATTGTTCATTTACTACAGTAGAATGAATTGTATTTCAAGCAATTCAGGTTCAGTTGATTGAATTTTCAGCTACCCATTGACATATTTTGTCTAGAGATAGCAAAAGATGAAGGACATTTAAAAAAGAAATTGAGAAAAGGGGAAACAGACAATTGACTTTTGTTACCATCTTTCAGACAACAAAATTAAAGATGATCTATTTCTTCTTTAGTTAAGAAACTACTCTAGTATGCAGGGGTATGCTTGGTCTCCGTAGCCGGCAGTCATGTTGGAGGCAGAAAGCTTTGGTAGGATTTTGGAAAATCATCTTCTAGAATGGCAGAAATCAAAATCTTTTGAATTATATTTTCTCATCTGCCAAACAACACCCCTCCCTCATGAGTTCTAGTTATGATGGGACAATCAGGCATTTCGTGATCTAATGAAAACCTGACAAATTTAAATTCAGACATGTTCACATCAGCTATCCCTAACCAACCAATAGAAAAAGCTGCTTCTGCTATATATGTATATGATCCTTTACAATGTTCATACTAAATATACTGTGCATCATTGTTCTTTTTATATTATTTCACCAGCTCCTGATCTCTAGATGCCAAAAAGTTAAAAGGAAAGTCAAAAAAGCTTTCAAGACATTGATCAAAAGTATTAAAAAAAAAAAAAAAGAGAGAGAGCTGGCAATATGATATATTGAAAGTCCCCATTGGGCCCAAAAATCCAGTACTCCATCAAGTGAGTGGGGAAGAAGATGAAAGAGATTCTATCATCCAATTAAGTAGTTATTGAACTTTGTGTGTTGGCTGTTTTGGATTTGTGGTTGGAGATCCAAAATATATGCAGTCCTATCAGCATTTTCAATTATATAGTTAGAGAACATCATAGCAAATTGACTTCAAATGATCTCATTATTACAGTAATTTTAGTGACAAGCAAGTGCAGCATTGCTTTTTAAGAGAGATTAAGGGTTGTTTACAGTTTGATGACATAAGCCCTAAATTAAACAGGGAATTTTATTGCACTAGATATATATTTTTTTAATGAATTTTCTCATAAAACACATTATTTTTATGCCAACTCAAGTAAATCCAAATAAAAATAATGAGGGAAAAAGGTGTGGGGAAATATTAGAGGATACTCCAAAGTTTCAACTTTTTAATGCTTTTTCCTTACTGTTTCTGTTGAGTCTTGCCAAACCTTTGTCTCTACCTCTTAAGGTTACTCCTGTAATAAGTAAACACATATACCTGCAGGTTGATGAAACTGGGCCAGTAAGGAAGGCCTTCTAGGTCACTGAAGCAAACCTAGTTATTGTATGAGAATCATCCTAAGACAAGGGTCAGTTGTCAAATCGATAAGCGATGAATCGAGAATAGAGAATCGAAATCTTCATCGAAATCCTAAGACATACCCATCAGCATATACATATATCATGCACATCATTAGAATTTAACTCAAGAAAAACCCAGAGATATTGGTAGGGTACATAAAATGAAAGTGGAATCTCTGGGCTAAGAGGTAATCCACTTTCAAACAAAGTCACTATAAAAGAAAAGAGACTTACAGATCCTTTTAGAGGCTTCCACACCATAACTTTTATCAACATGTGGCTAAAGATTATAGGCAGAAAACCAGGATCAATCTGCAAAAAAGTTAAAATACCAGTAGCATGTGATTGCAAATATGAATCTGAATGTACTGTGAAAGCACTCATCTTTTTTAAAGCTCCAAATAATTGCCAAAGTATAATAATAATAACGTATAAACTTGATAATGATAAGTCCAGCTTTTCATTTTGCCGGCAGGTCCACTTAAGTACATTGATGAACAAAAGAGCGATGAAGCAACTTCCAGAAAGGGATAATGTTTCATTGCTTGAAAATCCTATCTTCATGAGCTGGGTGCTACTTGGAATTCCAAATAGGAAAACGAGTTCAAAGTTGACATAATTACTTGAGCACGTATAAAACTTATATATATAACAAGTGTAATTCAGCAGATAGAAGAAGGGCAAGGAACAGTCTACTTGCAGCATATTACAGCCACCTCCCAATCAATTTGACCTCTTGTAACTTATCTTGTGAATCCGTATGGTTTTTTCTTCTTTTGTATCATCAGGATTCAATAACCCAAAAATGATTTGGAGATATCTCTAGTGCTTAGAAGTTGGAATTGGTAATTCTAGAGTAATGAAACCAAGTGCTTAATAGAAATTCAAATTCTCAAGAAACATACCAGTACCTTCAGAAACATTGTCAAAATGATGGTAGCATTTGTTCTACTTCTCTATCAATACATGGAGATTCTATGGAAGAAAAAGGGCCAGAAAATTAACAGACCAAAAAAAAAATAAAAATTATGCTCTTACGAATAAGTTAGATTCTGATATTAACAGACAGTTAATTCTTGATCCTAGTGTAGAAAGAACGGTATGGGTTTATAGATTATTGGTTTAACATTTCATATAGATACATAGAATAGCAAGGTAGTGTATAATTACAAAGTATCATGTTTGTTAAGTCTCCACTTGGAGTTATATGTACAATGGAGCTTCAAGGTATATATATATATTTATTTTTGCTAAAGGGTGATGTGACTTTAAGGTGATTATTATTCTATTTAAACCGGAGAATTAATCAATAAAATCTAAAGATTCAATTTGATTTTATTTTTAAAATTTTCAGTTTATTAGGTTCATTTAATTTTTAAATAAAAAAACAAATTGATGTATAATATTTTGCAAATTCCTTTCCGTGGGTCACAACAATATGCATTGTGTTCATTGGATCTCTGTTCATATGGCTTCAATTGTAGCACCGAATTTTCTTTTTTTGCATGAGAAAGGCATAGGTACCAAATGTAGATTGCTGAGTTAAACCGGTTGCGGGAGTCATTTCTTCCTCTTCTATGCTAGCGTGCTCATTAATGATTCCATTTATTTGTTGGGCTTGTAATAGATCATATATTTAGGCATTTGATTTTCTTTTTTTGAAAATGCGCATTCAATTAAATACATTAAATTTATTTTCTTTAAATTTTTGAAATACTAAATGGCTTGTGTTGCTATTACTAACATAGTAAACACTTTTAACTTTTAAATTATTAGATATTTAATATTATTTAGAAATGATAAATAAAAATTGATGTGTTTGATTAAAAGTATAAATATATTTATTATAAAAATAAGTAAAAAATGATAAATTATTCTAGTTAATGCATTTGTTTTTGTAAAATCAAAACGTAACTAAAATGGAATTATTTCAATTTAATCAATTCAATTTTATATTTTATTTGCTTCAATTCAATTTAAAATTTTGATAAATGCAAATTTTTAGTTTTAACAGTTTGATTCAATTTAAACCCATCGATTATTCATCCTTTATTCATAAATAAGATTGAAAAAAAAAAACAATTATCCAGTATCCAAACGGCAACCCTGACAAATTAAAATTAGCCGTAAGTCCAAATCCAATACCAGCCTTAAACGGGTACTTAACTGACTATATTATCGCAGTCAAATAAAGATAAATTCATGAATACAATGATATTCTCATGTAAAAAGAAAAAAATAAAAAAGGAAAACATTTTAGATTACCAGATCATAAGCAACGAGTTAATGCGTTAATTGGTTAAGAATAAAAATGAATCAACTTATTAACTGATGTTGATATTTGATGTTTATTGTGCATCTGAGGGGCTAGACGGCTGGCGGATCAAGAGGCAGAAGTTTGACGGGTTGCTATGGCCTACGAGGGTGCTTAGCTTCCTGTTAATTGTTGGAGAAAATTAGGCAGGCCTTGTTAACAGCAGTCAAGCCTTGAACGAGCACCAACTTTTGCGTTTAAGGAAATCCTTATCCGAGTTCTCAGGGCAAGTCATTGAAGCAGGATTGAGCTTAGAACATTAATTTTCCAAATTCAAAAGTGATAAAAATATATAAAAATTAAAATCTCATTCAAAATCGAATTAGAAGACAAAGATTAAACAAACAACTCATTCACTGCCACAGTACAAACACCGCTGTAAATTGAATAAATGATAAGGCATGTGTACAGAAAATACAATCCATGTGTCAATCCATAGTCCAGTATAACGCAAAGGTAATCAGGCCTTCCCCTGCAAAATGCAAACCAAAAAAAAAGTTTACTAACTACTTCACTTGGATTTCTTTGCATTTGCTCCCTTTTCATTGAGAGAATTACTATCAAAGTCTTTAGATTTTTTAAAAAATTTTACTAGTTCGTCTTTATTTAAAAATCATGCATCTTGTAAAATTAAACTTTTTAGTTTTTCTGTAGAGCCTATCTATTTTAGACTTAATAAAAAAGACTAAATAGTACAAATATTTAAAATTATAAAAACTAAACAATATAAATATGACAAGCTAGCCGATAAATTTTTTAGTAGAATAACTAAAAATTTATGATTTTACAAAATATAACAATATTTTAATTGTGAGATTTTGAAATAGAGACAAACAAAACTTGATAGTAATTTTCCCATCTTATTTGACGTGAAGCTCATTGATTAGAACAAAGAATCAAATAAACCAGAATGTTGCAGAAAAAATATTAAGACAGTCGACACACTAGGAGAGAACCAAGGAACCTGCAACTGACACGAAAATTGTATGATGTCTAGTCACTCGAAAGTGCATTTCAATTTAGAAATTTATAAATCAATGCACCAATAACTCAAATCAAGCACACCCAAGTAAAAAGAACTGCAGAAGCTTCAAAGGAATGAGCACTAAACAAGAAGGGGTAAGAAATCAAGTGCATATGTAACGAACCTTGAATGATCAGCGTCTTTGGGTTTTTCCAATGGAACGCTTCCCAGAAAACAGGTGCTTAGGTTTAAGACTAGGAATAACTCTATCTGCCTCTCCACGACGAGCATCCTTATTCCTCTTTTTAACAGATTTCTTAGCAAGCTTGAGGGCTTTCACCTTCTGAGTAGAGTCCTTGAAGCCCTCTCCAGGGACAACTTCACTTGGAGGCCGTGATTTCGATCTTGACCGAGATCTGGATCTCATTCGCAGCTTCTTATTTTGTTGGTCAACGTCCATGTCCATGGCATCACCAGCATCATTATCCCCTCTGTCAAGTGACCTCTCTCTCTTGCGGCCCCTCCTAGAGAGTGACCTGCTACGGGCGCGATTAATTGCATGAGAAGGATCCAACCCCAAAGCCGAAAGCTGTCTGCCCATTCTCTCTGTTGTGAACTTCCTGTCCTTGTCAAATTTTCTAGGTACAATAGACCGACTTTCTGCAGTGCTCTTCTTCATCCTATGCTCTTGAATGAGCAAGCTTTTCTTTCTCCTGATCTCAGCCAAAGCTGCTTGCTCTTCTGGGGTTAATTCCTCACCATCCATTGAGAAATCCTCATTTTCCTCCTCTGCTTGCCGAATACCTTCTTCCGTTTCTAACTCCTCAAGTCTCTGTAAGATATCAGGATCAATGAAGTCATAAACATTGTGACCATCCAGAATTTCGGGCAATATGTCTTCTTTCCATTCTTCATTGGCTAAGATGTAATTCTTCCTCAAACTTGCAGAGTATACACCTGCACCACCATTTTCGTCTTCCAAATCCTTTTCGGTTTTTCTCTTCTCCTTCTCTGCTGCCTGCGCAGCCTGCTTTGCCTTAGCTTCCAAAACTGCCTGAGGTATACAAGGTGGCCTTTCTTTCTGGTCACGTGGCTTTGGTATTGCAACATGGAACCGATTCAAGCAGTCATTTATCTTTTTTGACTTCATCTTTAATTCCACTCGCTGATCCAGTAACCTCTCACAAGCTGCATTCTTCACAGCAATAACCCCCTCCTCAGTCAATGTGCTCATTGTCAAAAGAACACCCTCATCATTTGTAGGTTCACCTCCTTGACCAATCACAGTTTTTAAAGCTTCTGCTTTCATCTCCATGATTAATTTCATGTCTTCCTCTGATATCCCTTCAAGCGGCTGCAAATCAGTCTTGTTGCAGACAATTATCAAAGGTTTGTTCATAAAGAGTGACTTGATACTATGGAATAAAGCAGCTTGTTGAGCAATGCTATAACCACAGGACCCTGAGATGTCCAAGAAGAACAGCACCGCAGCTCGTAGATGTGCCAGAGCTGTGATACTACACATCTCAATGATATTACGATCTTCAAAAGGTCGGTCCAGAATCCCTGGTGTATCAATGACTTGGTACCTTAAGTACTTGTAGTCTGTATGACCCACAAAAAGTGACTTAGTGGTGAAGGCATATGGCTGGACATCCACATCAGCCCTAGTAATCTTGTTAATGAAAGAACTCTTGCCTACATTAGGATACCCACAAATCAAGATAGTTCGAGTATTGGGATCAATTGAAGGTAACCTTGCCATGTGTTGTCTTATTTGCTCCAGATAAGCCAAACTAGGGCCAATCCTCTTAATCACAGTACACATGCGACCAAGAGCAGCAACTTTCAGAGATTTGCACCGATATAGTGAGTCACCATACTTCAACAATTTCACATAATCCTTTGATATCCTGCTAATGAGATTCTTGGCAGTGTTTACTTGGCCAAGGGCAAGCTTGTAATGGTCTTTATTGTAAAGGACATGAAGGAGGTCACCATAAAATGGATGGATATCATCCAGTCGGGGAAACTCCTCAATAATTGTAGACAACTTCTCACTAAAATTTTGCTGGGTGTACTTGACTTTGCGCATGTAAAACTGACGCAGACGAGAAATGGCATATCCCTTGTGGACAACCGTCGGTGTTTGCCTTTGTGTTCGAGAGAGGATAATGTCAATGAAGTCCTTCCCACTTGGGACCACAGTGATCTTCTTAAAATTATACTGAACCATCTTATTTAGTTTATTCTACAATGCAAACAGAGATTTGGTTAACCAGGTACTTGCAGTTAATTCAGAAAAAAATTTATACAGCGAAGCCAGGTTCATACTTGGACAAAATGTTAAACCTCAATTCTCGACTACAATTTCAGAGGAACTGTTCGCAATTGCACAACACGTATGTCTCCAAGTAGCGTATCATTTCAGCCAGACAGTGTATAAAATATATATACTAACAGACGGCAAACTGATTCAAAGATATCCATTACTTAAATTGCGACAAACAATGAAAGCCATGGCCTATAGTATAAATCCGCCGATTTCTCAATAGTATTCTTTTCCTTGATTAACAAAAGCTTGTATTTAGGGAGAAACAAGAGATCATATAAAATTATTCGATATCCCTAAATGAAAATCATTCAAAATTATTATAACAAGTAGGCAAATCCAGATAGACCTAGTTAAAGCGAAAATGGATTAATCCAACAACGTCTAAAAACAAAATTTAGCGGAAAACAGCGAGCTGAGCAAATATAATTTTTAACAGAAATTAAAAACGATACATAAAGTGCAAAGTTCAAAACTAGATTAGTAAGGGAACGTCAAGAAACAAACTCGAAGTCGAAATCAACAAATAATGAAATTGAAGCTGTAGGACATTGAAGAGAGAGCTTACCTTTCTTGTGACGTAGTGTGGTGCTGGGCTCAGCAGCGGCCCTGTCTAGGGTTTAAGGAAAGGAGAGAAGGCTGGTGGTTTATGTAGGGTTTGTAATTTATATTCTTATCTAAAGACTAAAATGCCCTTAAAGTTTCCCCTTCTCTTCTTCCCCTCCCCCACCCCCCCCAAAAAAAAAAAAAAATGGTTCGGTTATTCACCGTGTGCTCATCCACAAATGGTCCGCAGTCTCGTTTCACTAAGATGAGACTGGGAATGGTGAGCCCAGTTCTCTGAAATCCTTTTCTTCCCTCCGAAATCTCTCACCAATCCTCTAATGTGTCTCTTTCTCATCTTCTTCTTCATTTCCGGGACGATCTTATACCTCATGGGCTCCTGATCTGCCCAATAGTGCCAGTGTTGAGGCCTATTATCTCTCTTGCTGCATGCCTGATAGGCGTCTTAGGATAGCTTTTCTTCTCAGCGGCGGCGTCGATAGTAGTGTCGCTCTCCACCTCTTGCATGCCGCTGGCCACTAGTGCACAGCCTTCTACCTCAAAATCCGGTTCCAAGTGCTGTCCCTCTCTCCGCATTGTTGCTATTCTTTGAAATTCCGGCTCTTTGTCTAAGAAAAATTAGGGAGTGGTAAAGTGAAAGTAAGACCAGCCGTGGCCTATGAGACGCAAAGTATAAAACTTGAATTAGTGCCCCTAGTAGTTTATAGGGAACATTAGGTGCTTTTATTTTTATTTTATTTCTTCTTTATTCACCAGTATGAGCGAATTGTTTTCTGTAGGAGGATTGTGAGAACTTTTGGTCAGAATGCTCATGGGAGGAAGATTTGAAGTATGTCAGTGCTTTTTATGATGAAGTTATTTTCTTTTCTTGTTGGCCTTTTTTTTCCGTTTGCCTACTGAGAATTTCTGACTCACTTTTTGAGTAATTGAATGAGTTCATATAGGCATTTTACAGTCTTCGAAATCTCAGAAATTAGTGATAAACATTTCAGGTCTCTTACATTATTGAGAAGTATCAATTTGGCTGAACTTTGAATCCAGATGTTCTTTGAAATATGAGAATTAAGTTTTGCATTTATAAATTGAGCTTGAAAGTGGAAATTATCCAAAGACGAGTTGGCTCCATGTTTTATTCTTTCTTTTAAATTTTCAATTTTTTTTATTGCAAGTGCATTTATGGATGCCATCAACAGTATTTGATTATGATACTTCTGGGCATTATGCCAATGTTATCCACCCATCTGCTGATGAAATAAAATAAGCTTTTATGTCTTAGAACTCTCAAAGGACATGCTTAAAATCCAGATGTTCTTTGAAATATGAGAATTAAGTTTGGCATGTATAAATTGAGCTTGAAAGTGGAAATTATCCAAAGACGAGTTGGCTCCATGTTTTACTCTTTCTTTTAAATTTTCAATTTTTTTTATTGCAAGTGCAATTATGGATGCCATCAACAGTATTTGATTATGATACTTCTGGGCATTATGCCAATGTTATCCACCCATCTGCTGATGAAATAAAATAAGCTTTTCTGTCTTAGAACTCTCAAAGGACATGATAAGCATGTTATTCGCACGTTTGCTATTATTCTTTTTATGTTCCTTTTTTTTTTGCTAGTCTTTTTTAATATATTACATTTAACTGGCTGCTTTGTGAGGCATAAGATCAAACGTTTTTAAAGTGGAGGCCTTTTTTGAGATGGAGTTTTTGCAATAAATCTTATTGTTTTCATGAAAATACCAGTAAAGGAAAGATGTGATAGTAAATGTGGTTTTCCATGGTTTGATGCACGGTTGCTGCATTAGTTAGTAAAAAATCCTGTTACAGAAAGTGTTTGAAGGCTAGAGTGAGAAGAAAATAATGATTGAAATTAGGAGCATGGAAGACCATATATGTTGTCTTTGATTTCTATTATTTTGAACCTTTGATGCATGTTAATTGGTTGTAAATTCTTAAGAAGATCACTCGAAACAATTGTCCATTGCTTTCTGTTAACATCTGTAATTTTGGCTTTGTAGGTCTAGGATCAAACTTATTTTCTTTCACATCTGCCTCAGACCCAGTTAAAACAACTTATTTTCCCACTTGGTGATATTCCAAAGGTGCATTGCAAGTCTTCTTGCAGTTCAGAATGTCTATGAGCTCTGGTTCTTTTCTTGTTTCTAATTTTTTTTCTTCTAATTATTTGAAGGATGAAGCTCACAAACTTGCTACACAATTTTACCTAATAGAGACAGAGGATTCCAAGGACTATGCTTTCCAGGAGAGGTACTACTTCATCTGGGAAGTTGTTTCAATCACATTCCTAGACCTGGAAGCCTCTTTGAGATATTTAATTTATTGGTTTTGACCCACTTATTATATTTACTGCAGGGCATTATGCATGTATTTCCCTGATTTTGTCTTGCAAACTTGAACTATAGAGTGTGTTGGAGAGGAAAAAAAGGCCAAATGGATTATTTGGCCCCTGACCTTTATACTAGTTTCTGTCTAGGGCCCTTTGTAATACTAAGTCTTGTCACTCTAAAGCAGATATGAGAATGTAATGTTTGATTCAACTTTCTGGGCACATTCTAATGTCCATATTATTTATTTGCAGTGTTGTTTTTATTTTTGCTTTCACAGGCTACTAACAACCATTTGAGTAACTGTTTCTCAAATGTCTACATATCCATGGACTTAACATCCTGTAAATTTGACCTAACATAGTAGTTTTATGTCAACTTTACTTACAAATTATGCAGTTCAATTTTTTTATATCAGGGCCTTTCCTCAACTACATTGCTTAGTTTTTCCATGTGCCTTCTGATGTGCAGGTATGTTGTTGAGAAGAAGGTTAAGAACAATGTAGTGTTTGTGTCAAGAAATTATTTCTCATTTGACAAAAGGAGTTATTCTGTGTTCGCTCCATGAAATGGTTTAGTTGGTTGCCTCCTAAGAACATGCACATGCTCCAGTGCAACCTGTTTGCGTGAACAATGTTATCAATATTTGCCTCCATGCATCCTTAATCTCTTTCGCTGTTATTAGAATCTTACATTCTCGTTTCCATTCAGATGATTCAATTTGATTCTCCATCCTAATGATTCAAACTATAGGGTGAATCTTAAATGTACTTGAATCATAATCAAATCTTATGATTCTGTAGAACCTATCATTTTAGTTGATTGTTTTTCTAGAGGGTTGTCATACTTATTTTTTCCCCAGTGGTCTTTCTTTTAGCTCTCTTTTTTCCTTTTATTTTCTTTCTCGTCTTTTGTTAATTTATTTTTCTGACTATAATTATAAAATTTCATATTAATATGTCCTGACCTTTTAATTTAACTCACCATCTTTTTTATTATCTAATTGTTTGATTTAATTTAAATAGGAGTATTAGGATATGCACAAGGATAATCATTGTTTATAATTTAAGAGTTCATAATTATAATATAAAACCACATAACATGATAAGATAAAACATCATTTTTCATTAGCTGAATTATACTTTTATATTCATGAAAACATACTACTGTGATATGTTTTTACTCATTTTTAGAATATATATCTTTTTAATTAATTTTGTAAATTTTTATCGAATATTATGATTCTAATCAGTTCTCTATCCAAATCTCAATGTGCCAACTATGGTCTTTCTATTTAATGGATCCAAACTCTGTTTCTGTTTGGTCTCCTTTATAACTTACTGAGATGAGGTTCTGGAGAAAAGTTTAGCATCAAATATGAATATTTTGTTGTTTTGACAGTAACAGTGATACATTGCTGATAGGCTTCCTAGTATGATTATCATGTTCTAGTAGTTTAGTAGGCATGACAATGTTTCCCGTTATGTAATATTCTGATACTCGGACACGTGTGAACTGCTGTCATCTGTTAAAAAAATAAAAGAAGTTGGACTTGGACATATCAATGAAAAGACACGTTCAGATCCCAGTGAATTGGATGCGAGTCTTCATGATACCCTAGACAACTAACAAAGACTTAGATAATAATAGTTTGCAAGTGAGCTGGAATTAGCACTCTGTTCTTCTAATGAATCTCTTCCAGTGAGCCTGTTAATTACACTGCCTTCACGAGGTGAGGTCACTCGATGTGATCAGAGGCATATCGTTGATGTAATTCACAACAATGTATATTTTGTTGCCACAATCCTTTCAAGCGTACGAATGTTAGATTTCTAATTGATGCTGTGGCATGAACTTCTGAGTTGTTTTACAGTGAGGTGGAACTGCTGCTCTGCTCTGCTGCTGTTTATCTTCTTCATATAATCTGCGGTATCTTGAAATTCCTTTAATCCCATTAAATTCTCAATCGTATTTTCTTTTTCAGAATTTAAATTTTAAATGATTTGTATTAGGAGATAAACACTGAATTATTATTAAATATTAATTAATTGCTTAAGATTGCTGTAACTTACTATCACAGTAAAGTGTAAGATTGGTTCTAAATACATGAGAAATACATGGTGGGAATTTTCTTTTCTTTTTTGGTGTGTTGAAAGAACTTCCCTTTGGGAACAGAGTGGCGGTAGGATAGGAAGATGCATGAGTTCACGTGGAACCCCAAATTGTAGAATTATTGAGGAAATTGCATGGTAGTTGTGCAACCATAAATGCCACCTGTAGAGAAGTCCATACTTGAAAAGGTGGTTTTGTTTTTTAATTGCTGTCATTCACTGAAGCAGATAGGGAAACTCATGTATATTGTTGGGATTCTTAGTTTGTTTTTTCTTTAGTATATATATATATATATAGGAAGAGCAAGTATACTCTTTCCATGCACCAAATATACTTTGCAGTTAGGAAAAATTATTTCTACAACGGTTGCATATTAGTCATGGATCATGGTAGAACTTATATGGAATGTGTTAGTTTAATACAACTATTATACTCCTGTAGTTAGGTTTGGTATTGAAATATTTCATTCTTTAATTTTTTATATATTTAAAATGAAATAATTGAATTGTTTTCTGGTAAATAATTATTTCAAATAAGTAAAATATGTGGATCAAAGTTGGAGTTAAGCTATATGTGTGATTTTAAGCATTGGCATAAGAGAGAGTGGTTGAAGATTTATTGAAGAGGACATTAGGATGGTCCAGCAATCAAACAGTATATGATCGGTGTTCAATATTATTTATGTCATGTTTTTTTCTCAAAGTTGTGTCTCTTAGCTAGGCATTCCATATTAATTAGTTAGATTACCTAAACGGTCGGAGGCAGGTAGCCTTTTATTTCTCCCTCACTTATTTGGAAACGTGCTATATTTTAAATTTTAAAGTTGCTTTATATTTTTAGTTAAACTTGACACCGCTGATTAGAAAAGAAACAATGCCTGTAATCCTATCTCAGTCTCTTATTTTTAAAGTTTAAATATATTATAACTTTAATTAAGTTAAAATAAGCATAATTTTTATTGATATATAATTTTAATATAGTTAAATTAAAAATAAAAATATTTATAATCAACTTGCGAATTTATAAATAAATTGATTTTCAAGTTTTAACCAATTGATGTGTACAATTTATAAAAAATTAAATTGAATCAACCAAACTTCTATCCAAATTATTATTAGATAGCTCATAAATAGTTAGATAGCTTTAATTTATTTATAGTCTCCCCACCAAATAAAGGAAGCAAAAGTAACACATCTCCTTCCCTTTCACTTTCATATTTTTAAACAAAATATTTTAATGGCAGAAAAAAAATAATTTTTAAAATATATTAGTTAAAAAGAAACTTCAATTCAAAATTAATTTTAACCTATTCTAATCATAAAATAAAAATTAAATAATAAATAATTTTGTTTCTAACAATATCTTTTACATTAGAGTTTGAATTCTGGAGTAGTAATTAGTGGAGGACTTTACCACAATACCATTTCCGCTTCAAGTTTAGATTAGTCTTATTCATAAATGCAGTAATTTTTTTTTTTTTAAGTCTTTTTACCTAAGAGTCAATTATTAAAATTAATTTAAATAAATTAATATATTTAATAAAAATTAAATTGAATAATCTTTAAATAATATATAATTGACCCCAACCACTCCCCAACTGATAATAACTAAATTAAAGTTGATCGGGACCTTGTCATTATTATTATGTGTGCCTATTAGTTTTTTAATTTTCTCAATTTGATTTCAGAAATTCAATAATTTCAAACTTATACCAAATTAAATTCAATTGAATGGAATACAAAAATTTACTATTTAACAAATTTACTATTTAATCTATACATATTATTATTATTAACAAATTATATTTTATATTTTCTGAAATTTATTAAAATATCTTTATATTCTAAGTCTATTAATAAACATATTTTCTAATTTTTAAGTATTTAAAATGTTCAAAAAATTTAATTAAAAAATAAATTATTTTAAATAAAATATTTTAAAAGAGAAATATTTTTTACGCTTTACAATATCTTATTAAAACTTATACATATAAATTTATTAATATATTTTATTTTTTAAATTAAACTTAAATGACAGAAAATAAATTATATTATTGAAAAATATCTTTTTGAAAATATTTTTTAAATATAAATTATTTTTGTAAATAAATGAGTTCTAAATTTAAAATCTTATAATTTTAAAAATGGTTGCAGTAGTAAATGAGGTGGAATCTACTTGTAATTAAAGAGCAGTTAGTTTGATCAATAGATTAAATAAATATTTCAATTTATAATAAAATACAAGAGAATCGCAATAATTTTATATTCAAGAACATATGAAATAACATAATATAATTTATATTTCTAAAATTATAATTATTTTTATATATTTAAGATCAAATCAAACTAATTTTTACCTTAAAATCAAATTACAAATAATTTTGATGTCTAAGTTAAACATAGTAAAAAATAATAATAATAAATACATTCACAGGCTTAATTCGATTTCAGTTTTAGGACCTAATTTTTCATCCAATTTTATATATATATAAAAAAGAGAGTTAGAGATTATAGCTAACTTGGATTTAATTTAGAGTTGAATTTAATAAAACGATTCAATTTACAATTAAATCAATGGGCATAATTCAAGGTAGATCAATTTATCAAATAAATTAAAAATTTTAAAATAAAAAGTAAAGAGAAATTAATTTATTTAAAATAAAAATAAAAATAAAAATATTCAATTTAATTAAATTTTTTTGGGTGTCTCCTAACTAGTAAATTTGTCTTGGCTTTTATACACCGACCGACATACTTGGTTAAAAAAGAGTTCATTTTTTTCCCTTATTTATTACAGTTAGCTGAAGTAATAAGCTTAGGATCATATGAAAGAGCTTTAATCCTCTATCCCTCAATGTCTAATTTATAATTTATACATCACTAATCTCTCCAAATTTATAGCTGCCTCTCTCAGTAATATCGTTTTTAGAGATCGAACCTAAATCCTGTTTCCACTGCCTCCAATGGTCCCATGAATTTATGAAAGAGACCCTCTACTCCAACATATAATTATAGCAAAGTTATCTTTTTTATTTAAAGACAGAGATGATGGAAGATTTTAGAAGCAGCAAGAGCAATGCATGTGAAGTAGGAAGCAGTTGGACAAGACTCAACAACACCATAAATAGTACTTTGGGAAACCCAAGTTTCAAGTGGTGCAATTCAGCTGTTTTCCACTGAGAGATCAAGAGGCAATGGAGAGTGAGTTAGAGAGCATGAGACAGTATTTTAATGGTGGAAACACTAGAGATGCTTCTTGGAGGGAGTCTCAGCTTAAAGGGTTGCTCTTGTTTATGAGGGAAAAAGAAGCTGAAATCTTTAAGGCTTTAAAGGAAGATTTAGGGAAGCATCCTGTTGAGGCTTTTAGAGATGAGGTATATTTTTTTGCTAAAAGAACATGTAATATATGGAATTTTCTGGTGATTTTTGAATCTTCAAATAATGTTAATTTGGAATTTTTTTTTTTTTGTTGTTGCAGGTTGGTACTCTAATAAAATCCATAAATTTTGCTTTGAAAGGTTTGAAAAATTGGATGTCAAGTGAAAAGGTAAAATTTTTTCTTCAGCAGACTCATTTACTTAATAATAATAACAATAGTAGAAATCTACCATGTTTGATGTTTATTGACAGGTGAAGCTCCCAAAAATTGCAATCCTCTCATCTGCAGAGTTGGTTCCTCAGCCTCTTGGCCTTGTCCTCATCATATCCTCCTGGAATTTTCCTTTCGGTATGTGGCTTGTTCATTTTATTTTATTTTTTTTTCAAGAACTCCCTCTTTTTTTCCTAAAACCAACTTACTAGCTAGTGTTTTTGTTACAAAATGCAGGACTGTCCTTGGAACCACTGATAGGAGCAATAGCTGCAGGAAACACAGTAGTTTTAAAACCTTCAGAACTGGCTCCTGCTTGTTCCTCTCTTCTAGCAGATGTTATGTCCACTTACCTAGACACTAAAGCTATTAAGGTCATCCAAGGAGGACCATCTGTTGGTGAACAACTCCTGCAGCAAAAATGGGATAAGATTTTCTTCACAGGTACCAAAAACTATCCTCACAGATAATGAACAAACAGTTCAACTCATGATTCAATTTTAAATAATCCAAGGATGTTGGTGTTATTGCATCTTCTTCTGATGCTTTAAGGTAGCAGCCGTGTGGGACGTACAGTCATGTCAGCTGCGGCGAAGCATCTAACACCAGTTGTTCTTGAGTTGGGTGGGAAATGCCCTGCTGTTGTTGATTCCCTTTCTTCTTCTTGGGACAAACAGGTAATAATCCCATCTTTCTAATTATTATATTGATTAGTTTTATAACCGTTACATTAAACATTTACATGCATTCGTTGTATAACTTTAATTGTACAAATCTGGATATAAATATTTAAGCTAAACCTCGAATTTATATTAGATGCATTTTTAATTTTTTTTTCCTGCTGTTTAATCTGAAGGTGGCTGTAAATCGAATTATTGTCTCGAAATTTGGAAACTGTACTGGTCAAGCATGCATAGCAGTTGATTATATTCTGGTGGAAAAGAGATTTGCTTCCGCTTTGGTATGGATGTGGAAAATGCATAGTAATTTGTGTTTTTATATAAATTCCTTTTCTCTGCAAGTGAAATATTTTGAAATGGTGTCTGCTCTGTGTTCAGGTGGAACTAATGAAGGATTCCATCAAAAAGATGTTTGGAGATAACCCTAGAGAATCAAATACAATAGGAAGGATTGTTAACAAACATCATTTCTTGAGATTGCAGAACCTTCTCAGCGATTTGGCAGTCCAAAAATCTATTGTCTATGGTGGTTCAATGGATGAAGAGAATCTGTAAATGATTACACTGCTAGTGCTATCTCTTAAACTAATTCTAATTGGAACTTGAACACTTTACACACGAGTGCATAATGTATTGTTTTCTCTATTTGCTTAAGGTATAATTAACATCCTTTCAGGTTTATAGAGCCAACAGTGTTGCTAGATCCTCCCCTTGAAGCAGACATAATGACAGAAGAGATATTTGGTCCATTGCTTCCTATAATTACAGTAAGATGCATATTGATCACCATCTTTGCTTTCTATAGAGAGTTTCATCTTTTCATTTTACGTTCTTTAAACAAAGCAAGCTGCAGGTTACATTGTATTTATCTTTGCTTCTAACAGTTAGAGAAGGTTGAAGATAGCATTCAATTTATCAATTCAAAGCCAAAAGCTCTTGCAATTTATGCCTTCACCAAAAATGAACCATTCAAGAGAAGAATGGTGGCAGAAACATCATCTGGAAGCTTGGTATTCAATGATGCAGTCATTCAAGTATTTCATCAAATACCTTATCTTCCTTTACTGGGTCTTCTCTCTTTTGTCTCTGTCCCGAAAATCTCTAGCAAGTTTTACCTATACCCGATTTATTGTGGATCTAGAATAGGACGTGTATGATGTATCTCGAGTCCGTGATAGATTTTTTTCTTACTTCCAATTGATATGCATGATTGAAACTTAATCACATTTGCTTTGCAGTATGTAGCTGATACCTTGCCATTTGGAGGGATTGGTAAAAGTGGGATAGGCAGATACCATGGGAAATTCTCATTCGATGCGTTCACACACTACAAGCCAGTTGCAAGAAGAAGCTTCCTCTCTGATTTCTGGTTCAGATTTCCTCCATGGAACATTCACAAGTTAATGCTTTTAGAAACAGCTTACAATCTTGATTATCTAGGACTTGTACTTGTGATTCTTGGCTTGAAGAGGTCTACAAGGAACATCCATGTGATCTAGCAATTTCTGGTATCATTATTTATTAGTGCTTGCTGCGTGGGTAATAATAATTCAAATGTTTTAGCATCACGATCATATTTTATTATTACAAATTTTAATAAGAAGTTTCGCTTTCAATAGCTGTATCAATAGAACAGGAAAACTCTGGTTTTTAATTATATGTAAGACTAGTGTAATCAGATAAACAAGTGGGCAATTGCTTGCTCCTTTGATTCAGTCACGTGATCGAGACAAAACGATGCTCATAACAAATGGCATTAAAAGCGATCACCCTTGCCTTATCTTGTCTTATCTGTGTATATTTATTGCTGGAAGTCTTATATATATATATTTTCAAATAATTTAAATATAATTAAATTATGTGTGTTCATGTCAACTTAATTATCACTGCTCAAACACCACATGAATTCATTTTATTTTATATTTTTTAATTAATATTTCTATTAAAACATTTTTTTGTTAATAAATTATAATTTTACATATACGTAATTAATAAATTATGCCAAAATTTGAGATATAGTGCTTAACACATAAAATTCAAAGCCAATTAAAATAAACTATTACTAAGGCTAGTTCTACCTCTATCTCAATTCTAAATATAGTAACAATCAGAAGTGAACGTTTTTTTTTTAAAGATAAGTTATGGACAATATGTTTATTTATATTCAATTATTATTTATAAATTTAAATATTTAATAAATTGTGAATTTAATAGATTAATTTCGGATATAAATATGTGATTTTACATTTGCAAACCACAACCGTTGGTTCCTTTGTAGATCTTGGATTTCACCCCTACACACGAAATTCCACTCTCCCCTGTCCCAGTCAAGTGAATTGGTTTCGAGAGCATTCCGCCAGTTTTTGGTGACTTTCACTTTCAACCCCATTCAGCGCTACGTGCCTTTTACGCCCGGTCATTCGGAAGAATAATTGCTCTTCATTTTATCGCTGCAGGGTTTTTGTCAATTTAGATTTTAAAATAACTTAATTATCAATTTGGAGAGACCTTCTTGACAAAAGCGCCATAAAATTTTTTGTTTAAAATATATCAACTAATAGAGATCTATCGATCCACGTTTAAATTTATTTTTTAATTATAGATTTTAATTTAGTGCTATGTGAGATTAAAATATTTATTTTTTATTTTTTAAATATTAATATATTTATATTATATTAATTTAATAATATAAAATAAATTAAATATAATAATTACCTATTAATAAATTTATAATTGATATTATTTTTAATTATAGTGTCATTACATTAATATATTAATATTAAAATATTTATTATTATAAAAATATATTATCAAATTATTATAATATAAATATATTATTATAATATAATAATAATTAAAAAAATAAAAATAAAATAATTACTTTTTAAAAAACTAAATTTATTGAATAATACTAGTTAAAAATAATTATCAATTTAAATAGTATAAATTATAAGAGTACTGTTTTTAATATATTATTATGGTAATACTGTAATTAAATACTATTAATTATAAATTTATTAATACATAAATATTATATTTTATAAATTTTATTATTTTTAATATACAGTAATTTATAAAGTTGATATTATTATTAGATTGTTTATAATTTATTAAAATTAATTAATTAATTTAATCACAGAATAATATTAAAATTATATAACATCAATGATATTTTTTATTTAAATATTAATAATAAAATATAGTAAATATTAATAAATTAAATATATTAGTATTTAGAATTATAAAATTATATTATGCTGAAATTAAATGTATATAAAATTATTAAATTATTTATAATGTATTAAAAATAAATAAATTAATAAATTAATATAATTATTTAAAATTATAAAAATTATATTTATATTTTATTATATTACTTTCGTATAACTTACACATATTTAATTATAATATAATATTAATTTTATGATATTAAAATTACATAATGTTATAATTTTTTATTTAAGTATTAATAATAAAATATATTATATATTAATATATTAAAAATTATAAAAATATTTATTATTATAAAAAATTATAATATAAATAATATTATTAAATTAATATAATATAAATATATTATTATAATATATTAATACTTAAAAAATAAAAAAAAATAAATGTCTTGTCCGACGTCATTCACACAAACACAAAATCAAAATTTATAATTAAAAAAAAAATTAAATATCGGTCGGTAAAAATCCCCCTATCGGCTGATATATTTAAAAAAAAAAAAATTCACTATTAAGAGTGCCATGCCCAAAATGACAATTAATTTTTTTTAAAACTAAACTGCCAAAAAATTTGTTTGGCTCAATACCAAATTGGCAAAAAAACCCCGCTGCTGCTGGCACGGAGTTAGCCGGGGGTTAAAGGGGGAACGTTTCCCGCCATTTATTCTCTCAGCCTCCATCTAAACCCCACACTTTCCCTCTCTGCAAAACCTTAGCTAAGCCCCTGTCTCCACCGGCCCTGCCCACAATGGTGGATACTCCGAGGAGAAACCTCCGATCCCCTTCAAAGAAACCCAAGCAAACTTCTCCTTCCTCAATCTCTCTCACCCCTCAAACCCCACAAGCTGTTGACCTTCCTCGCCGATCGTCTCGTCGATTATCTCTTAAGCTTGATCAGATTTCCACCCCTCAAAATATCATTTCACGACTTGAAAATCCCAACAACGATTCATTGGTGGAAGAATTTGAAAAACCTCAAAAATTAGTTAAGGATTCTTCAAGAGCCCGAAGAAATTCAAGGAAAAATGAATCTTCAAAGACCCCAGAAATCAAGAGAGATTATGAATCCGCAAAAACGCCAAAATCGAGTACTAAAGTGGTTGAGGTTTCATTCTCTCCTGTTTCACCAGATTACCAGGAGACAAAGAAGAGGAAACGGCGTGAAGAGAAGGTGATAACAAGAGCATTGGCATCAAAGAATACAAAAAGTGAGCAAAAGAGCAATATGAAGAGGGTTTATTATAAGAAAGTGCTGTACGATGGTGGGGAATTTGGAATAGGGGATGATGTGTATGTGAAAAGAAGAGAGGATGCCAGCTCTGATGATGAGGTCCCGGAAGTGGAGGAGTGTAGAATGTGCTTCAAAGCAGGGAAAGCGGTAATGATTGAGTGTGATGGCTGTTTAGGTGGTTTTCATTTGAAATGCTTGAAGCCTCCTCTAAAGGACGTCCCAGAAGGGGATTGGACTTGCGGGTTCTGCGAGGCCAGGAAATTGGGTATGAAGGTTGAGTTGCCAGCGCCGCCTAAGGGGAAAAGACCTGCTCGAACTTTGAGGGAGAAGCTTCTCTCTAGTGACTTATGGGCTGCTCATATTGAGAGGTTTGATTTGGATATATGTTTCTAAATTTGTAGTGTTTTATTGGCTTAAGTTCATATGTGTTGAGCTTTCCCCTTCTTATTCACAGCATATGGAAGGAGGTGGATGGCAGCTATTGGTTTAAGGGGCGATGGTATATGATTCCAGAAGAAACTAATGCTGGAAGACAGCCTCATAATTTGAGGAGGGAGCTTTATAGAACAAATGATTTTGCTGACATTGAGGTTGTGATCGTTATCTTATCTGACCACTATAAGTTGCATAGTTGAAATGATCTATGATCTTCTGACATGGTTTTTTTAATTATTATTTGTTCACTTGATCTCTATTGACATAAAATACTAAGTTGTCTAGTAGAAGAGGTAGCTTCCTGACCTGTGTGCTTTTCTAGTTGCATTACTACCAAATTTCTGTACATTCATTGTGTTGTCATGGTGTTTTATTATTATTTTTATTTTCACATCTCACTCTGTTTGCTCAATGGCATACTCTTGAACTGCCTGTATACATTTCAGGTCCTGGGGCATGTGCCTCGTGGTGCCTTTACTAGAACCATTTAACATGCCCCGAGTGGCAGAAATTTTCATATTGAAGTTCATAACCATTTCAGTGCTTGATGCTGCAGATGGAATCTATTATTCGGCATTGCTTTGTTATGAATCCTAAGGAATATGCAAAGGCAAGTAATGCAGGAGATGATATTTTCTTGTGTGAGTATGAATATGACATTCATTGGCACACTTTCAAGCGAATGGCTGAGATTGATAATGATGAAGAGGTAAGAAAATAAAAGCAATGTTGCTATTCATCATATCAAAAGGTAATTAATCCTACCACGTCGTCATTTGGTAGGATGGTGAAGATGCTGATAGTGATGAAGACTGGGGTACTTCCAAGGATGAGGAATCTTGTTCAGATGAAGACATCGAGTATGAAAAGGAAAGTGTGAAGAACTTACAAGCTAGAACATCCTCAGCTCATGGGTTGGCTGCTGTATGGACATTCTTGTTTTTGCATGTTTTTGAGCTTTGAGCTTAGCAGCTGCTCCATACTTGAAGTGATCAATTATTTTATGATGACAGAACTCTCGCAAAGGCCAGTTCTTTGGACTTCAGAAGATAGGGACAAAGAGAATCCCACAACATGTGCGATGCCATAAGAAGACTGAACTGGAGAAAGCAAAAGAAACACTTCTGTTGGCCATGTTGCCAAAGTCTCTACCTTGTAGGAATAAGTATGTGAACTTAATGCTTTTCTGTTCCAATTTTATTTTATAGTTTCTACTGGCTGACACATTTGATATAGAGAAATGGAAGAGATGACTGCATTTATAAAAGGTGCCATCTGCGATGATCAATGTCTAGGGCGCTGCCTTTATGTTCATGGTGTTCCTGGAACTGGCAAGGTAAAAATCTGCTGGCTTTAGTCAATAAAAAATTTGTTGCATTCTTCCAAAAGGTAGTCATCAAAGTGAAAAACTCATGGAATCTTTTTGTGGCAATGAAATTGCAGACAATGAGTGTACTTGCGGTGATGAGGAACCTAAGGTCTGAAGTTGATGCAGGAAGTATAAAACCATATTGTTTTGTCGAGGTTAATGGTCTAAAGTTAGCATCACCAGAGAATATTTACAGGGTACGATATTTGTGAAAGTTATCCAATGACAGTGTTTGACTGATTGTCTGGTTGATGTACAATATCATATCCTGCATTCTCTCAGGTTATATACGAAGCATTAAGTGGACACAGAGTCAGCTGGAAAAAGGCTCTCCATTTGCTGAATGAACGATTCTCGGGTGGAAAGAAAGTGGCAAAAGGAGATGACCGACCTTGTATTCTGCTTATTGATGAACTTGATCTGCTTGTAACCCGAAATCAGTCGGTAACTTAAGCATCTCTTTCACTGTATAAAAATTTATCACAGATATTTTATAGTGGACATAATTTTTAATGTTAATAAAGATTGAAAAGTGTAATATGCGTGACCTTTTCTCTATCCCAGGTTCTGTACAATATTCTTGACTGGCCTACTAAGCCACATTCGAAATTGATTGTCATAGGTCTCCCTCCCTCCCTCCCTCTCTCTCTCTCTCTCTCTCTCTCTCTCTCTCTCTCTCTCTCTCTCTCTCTCTGTTTGTGTGTGTGTTTGTTTGTTTCTCATTCTTATACAACGCTTTAAGTGATACTATTTATGATAGATGATACTGATTGTGTTTTTATTTCTTTGTTACAACTTAAAATTTGATCTTCAGGAATTGCAAATACTATGGATCTTCCTGAAAAGTTGCTTCCTCGTATTTCAAGCCGTATGGGTATGCAAAGGCTTTGTTTTGGACCCTATAATTATCAGCAGCTTCAGGAAATCATTTCAAGTCGGCTTAAAGGAATTGATGCATTTGAAAAGCAAGCTATAGAATTTGCTTCAAGGAAGGTCTGTCCTTGTGCTAATTGTTTTTCCATCTGTATTTCATTTTGTTCTGTATCTCATATACTAATTTTATGCACTGAGGGGACAGGTATCTCCTGATTAAATGTTTATTCCAAGCATCATCTTGTAAATATTTTGAGCCAGCAGCCTTTTTTTTCAGGTAGCAGCTATTTCAGGAGATGCACGTCGTGCTCTGGAGATATGCAGGCGTGCAGCAGAAATTGCTGACTATCATCTTAAGAAATTAAATTCATATTCCGACTCAACTCCTGCAGGTACATATACTTTTGACACACTAGGTTTTGATCTTCCCAACCAAAGAAACAATAAAAAATCCATCTAGAATATTGTTATGGGAATAACAAAAATTTGATCACATCCAATGGTTTCTGTCTTAATATTTTCTAAGATATTTTTATTTCCCTTAGGCATAATAGTACTCTTATTCCTATATATTCTGCAATTTTGTATGGTTTTAAATTCTATTCTATCGAACTGCTGTGTTTTATTTGGTCAGCCGCAGACTTCCAAACCATACATGCAATTCCATTTTGAATTACTATCTTCTCATTCATAATGCATAGTTGTTTCTGCACTAAGTACATCTACATCTCATCACTTTCCAGGAAAAGGCCTTGTTGGTATGTCAGAGGTTGAGGCAGCTATCCAGGAAATGTTCCAGGCACCACACATTCAAGTGAGTTGATTTTCAACTATAAATCACAGAAATTGTTAGTAGTTGTCTTTTGACACTTTTGCTTCACTGTCTCAGTAGATGCATTTGTCTCTTTCACTATGAGGCTATGACTCAGAATCTTTGAGATTCATATAAGAGGTCAATGACCAAAGTTTTCCTTGAAATAATGTCCCATTAGAAAAGGAAGCTTTTTATTTATATTTTACTTAGAAAAAAATGAATATCAGTTTATGGGGAGAAGGATTTTAGCTGCAACTATGATTGGCTGATTGTATATGTCCTAGTGAATAACTGAGCTTTCTTGTTTTCCTTCTGTTTTTCCTTCTTTTATTTCTCCTTTTTACAGGTGATGAAGAATTGTTCTAAACACAGCAAAATTTTCTTGACATCTATGGTGTATGAGCTCTATAAAACAGGGATGAGTGAAACAACCTTTGAAAAGGTCAAAGTCTTAAACTTCTACGACTATTCTTTCTGGACTGGCAATGTTGTGAATCTATGCCTCTGTTTTTTATAAGAAAATTGAAGATGTCAAAAGCTGAAGTAGGGAACTGCAATATTACATGCTTTCATCACTGTTCATTACCATGGCGTTAACTTCTTTGTCTGGTATAAAATGATAATTAGCGCACTTTGATATCACATGTAAACAACTTAGCTGGTATAGTTGGGATGGTTGGAACATTTGTAGATAATACCAAGCATTTTCAAGTTCAAAGATTTTCTGATTTCTATAATGTACTTTTGTGTTACAGTTGGCAATTACTGTTTCATGTATGTGTACTAGCAACGGAGAAGCATTTCCTGGTTGGGACACTCTCTTAAAAGTTGGGTAAGTCATTCCTTTTATTTGTTAGTTTGTTAAGGGAGCCATAATATTTTCCTTGTTAACTCTAATTTTGATGAATTTTGAAGACTTGTATTGAAGATTGAAGAACAGTTGTAGTCATGACCATATCTTTGGTTGTCCTAGTTGGGCTCAGATGGAAAATACTGACACCTAACTAGTTGTCAAGAAAAACTGAACTGATATCGAGAAGTGAAATATTCTCTGTGTTCTTTCTTTGTACATGTTAGATTAATGTTTGGCAACACAAGCTTATGTGTCATTTACAAGATGATCCCTTCATTCTGCTGATAGTCCCTTAACCCTGTTGCTAAAAGGCAACTCAAAATAAGCATGCTTCTAAGCTGCATCTTCCCTATTTATTTTTTATCTATTCTGCGAATGGATACCATAAGTTCTAAAACCACATTCCCATATTCACGCATATTTGAGCTTATGTTATTCAGCCATATGGAGCATTCCCTTCTCAACACGTATGCAAAATAATTATTTTTCTGATCCAGTGGTTTGCTTTGCCAGATGCATGCTAGGTGAAAGCAGAATAATTCTGTGTGAAAATGGAGCTAGGCACAGGTTGCAGAAGTTGCAGCTCAATTTTCCAAGGTTAGTTCCCCAGAGATTCTTCTGTATTTCTGCCATGACTACAAGTCCTATTGATGTTGGCAGTTCAGTAGAATATGATCTTTGATCTGTAAGCAGAATCCCTTCTGTAGGATGTTGGAAACTGTTGAATCTACATCTGTTGTGGAAATGTTAATGTGCCTATTATATGTGCTATAGGCACTCCTCGCTTGAGTTAGTTTTTGGGTGAGTTAAACCTGACTCAAATTTAATATGGTATCAGAGCCTCCTATTCGATGTTGGGCCTCCTGAAAATATGTCTCGCACCAGTAAAATTTTGAGCGTGAGGGGTTGTGAAAAGGGATAACATGGCTCTTATATGGGCCATAGTTACTCCTCCCCTTGAACTAGCCCCCTTAAGCTAGCTTTTAGTGTGAGTGGTACACTAGTCTTGCATGCAAGGAATTATCAGAAAGTTTCAGTAACCAAACCTTGAGATAAGAATCATTCTTTCTTTCCTTCTTTATGTGGTGCAATGTGGAAAGAGTGGAGCAGATTAGGACTTGGGATACATGTACGGTGTAAAAGAGCTTTACACCCACGAAGTCTAGAAATTTGCTAGAAATTATTGTTGAACTAAAATTTGTCAAACATGCATAAGCTAGAGAATGCTAACCATGATAATTCAACTGTCAAGATCCAGAATGTGACTATGGGCTTCATCATGTTTTTCTTTTCCAAAAAAGAATCTATTTGTACAGCGGAAGTGCTGCTCCAGCATTATAATCTGACAAAGTCCTTTACTGTTTGCAGCGATGATGTGGCCTTTGCATTGAAAGGCAGCAAGGAGCTACCTTGGTTGGCTAAGTATTTATGATCTGAGAACAAAGAGAACTCCATTCCCTTCATTAAAATGAGCAATTTAAATTTTTTATTTCTCGTATTCTCAAATTTTAATTGCTACAATACATGTTTACTTCAATTCCGGCAACGTAGAACTGTATTTTCTTGAGAACTGTAGTTCCTTTTGGTTTTCAATTGACTGTTTTATTTTTGAATGTTTAAATACTTGTCCGTGTCTTCGAATTTTTCCATGGAATATTTGTTGGAAGTCATAGGAGGACCTGATCACAATTCAATTCTAGAATTGAGCCCATTCAATCAGGAGGTGATACTGATTAAAATCGAAATGATGAAAACTGATTTCGAGAAATAAGAGCTAAACTTGATTGATCTGAGTTCTGTACAAACTTAAAACTCATATTTAGGGTTCGTAGAGCAAAACTCGGACCGTGTAATAATGAATATAATAGTTGAAATAATTAAAAAAGTTTACCCCAACCGCCTTTTGCAAAAGATGGTGATATTTTAAAAAATAAAATTAAAAGAAATGGCTATATTACTTTTATACACAGTAACTTTCACAAATAAATAACCAACCTTTAACTTTCAAATTTCTTAATCTGTAATTTATGTCAATATTTTACAACTGTTTTATACTAAAAATCTTATAAATTCAGTTTCATTATAATCAACGGTCAAGTGAATAATTTTCCGGTAAGAGTGGCTCAAAAGTGTTGTTCGTCCAATTTTCCAGGATTTCTGGAACAAGAGAGGAGCTCATCTGTAGAAGTGATTTTATATATTCCTGTGAGAGAATAAAGCCTCGCCTGCCAACGATCAAAGAGTTCTAAGCTTTAAGTTTTCCTTTACAAATAAAATATGCACCAGTAAAAAAGGGTTCATCAAATTTTAGATGTTTTCTCTCTGTCCATACTCCGCCTGCATGGCATGCACTAAGCAAAATAGACATATATCAAGAATGTTTTTGCCGCCGGCAGATTTCCCTCATCTAAGGATACTTCTCAAATCTACTGTCTAATCTACTGCAGTCTTCAGAACAATATTAACGAGTACCGTAAATTTGAACGGAGAGAGGACCATGATGCCTAAGCTTGTTGGGTAAGTGATGACGTCTTCATCCATAAGGGCCGGCCTAATATGGCATTTCCATGCATAGAAAGGTAAGCAGCATTTAACCTGACAATCAAATTCAAAGAACCAAATCAATAATCAGCCAATAAATATAGATAATGTAGGGCCTAGATACACTACAAAGTTGAAGAGATACTTCACTTGTCAACATCAGGTGCAGCCAAGGGATCATAAAGTTCCTCCCTTTGTTCTACAACTGGAAGAGCACCAGTCATATCCTGGACACCATCAACCTAAAAATTGGGTGATCCAATAATTGTCAGTTTTTTATTCAAGAAAAAAAAAATCAGCTTAGTTCACCAAGCATCTCTTCCTCAACAGCATTCGGAAACAGTGGTTATAGAAAATGTGAAAATTCATGTAGCCAAGTCCATATCGCTACTCCCAAGGTTGACTAGATAGTAAACATCTTAACAGAGTTTATCTATTCACAAGACACAGAAAAGAAAAGAATCAGACCCTCCTACTTCCTTCCAGGGTTTTTTATTTTCATCATGTTTGGAAAAAAATCTAATGGGGGGTTCTCTGCCTTAAGTTCAGAACTCATATACCAGCTAGATAGATTTAAATTTCACTGGAGTTAGGTTGCCAGTACAAAACTTCTTACCTTTGTACATGTATATTTGTAATCACCCTTAGAATTATATTACCAGTCTCTTTAGGACATCGCCAACTATTTATTTGAAAGGAAGGGGAAAAATGAAGTGCCAAGAATGGCATATAATGAGACGTTTAGCTTTATATACTGCTCTTTTAAGGAATTAAATAATTTTTGAACAGCTATTAAGGGCTAAACGACCAAAGTTACTCTTCAAAGTTGCTACTATTAGCATAACGAAAAACACCAAGTCAAACTGTAATAGTTGCAGCAAGTGTTGAGATGCTTACCGGTTGAGGATACTGTGGATAACCGGCATATGCACCATATGCATATAATGATGGATCTTGTGTTGCCCCATAACCATAGACATCATAACCTTGTCCATAACCATAATAGGCACTCCACTGATCAACTTGCTGACCCCAGATTCCTGTTGCATCCTACAATAAGACAGTACCATATATTAGCAAGGCTACTGTAAAGAAAAGAAAAACTATTCCACAATATTCCATATATTCCATACAGAATTCCATCATGAACTGTATCCTTCACCTTCTTCATGGCATTTATTTAAACTGAAAATTTAAATTGTTGTTTATGGATTAGAAATGAAGCATCACATTGCAAGATATAAGATAGCAGAAAATATTCTCACTAGATATCTCAAAATGGAAATACCTGTTTCCTGCCCCAAGAAATGCGCACTGGCTGTTGACCAATCACATGACCCTGCATCCTTTGTATGGCTTCTTCAGCAGATGCCCTGTCCAAACAGATCGGCATAGGTCAGAAACATCACAAAACACAAGGTACATGTAAACCATGACTATCAGCTTTGCATAAAATAAAGGCTAGCCCTAATTTGACTATCTCTGCAATAGTACTGTGTGTCCCCATTCACTGTCAGTATTTATGATTGCCTCTTTTCTCTTACTGATAAGACAGGTATAGCAACGCTGTACCATATGACAATGTGGAAGAGAAATTAATAAAGACACACCAAACTTCTTACTAAATTACCAAAAGCTTCACCATAAAAATAAATAACCATACGTGTCTATATAGAACATTTTAAAAGTGTCTATATAGAACATTTTAAAAGAAAGAAGAATGGGAAGAAGAAAATTATTATTTATTGAACACAAGCATACCTAGTTCCAAACTGTACAAAACCACATCCTCTGCCTGCAGGAATTTTGACATAGACAATCTCCCCAAACTGCAAAAATGTTTGTCTCAGTTCCTCTTCAGTGGCATTAGGATCCAAGTTACCAACAAATATCTGCAAAAAGAAAAGATAGTAAGAGAATTGGACTAAGACAATAAATTCCTCAAAGGTCTATATTGCTAACTTACGGTGGTATTAGTGATGTCACTATCAGCTGTAACCACCTGGACTGGTGTTGTGTATGCTGGAACTGGATATATGGCTGCAGCAAAATTGATAGACAAGCAAATTCTAGTCCGAGAAACTATTGAAGCATAAAAGTTACACACTTGACTGAGAAACCATCCCTTTTGCAAGATGGCATATAAAAATAAAGAAGAATTTAATCATTGCTCCTTGGCACTTAAAGATCCTACTCTATACTATGTTAAATGTAAAATCAAACCTACCTCGCTACGAGTTTTGTTGCATTAGTTCCCAAGCACCTAGATATCTGATTTAGACACTCAGCACCTACCCCCAACACTCAGAAAAAAACTAAGACCAGATTATACGACAATAACAGGTCAACCAGCAAGACATCTTTCGAAATACTCCCAAATTTCAAAATAAAGATGAAGAGAAGTCAGATAACTAAGAAAGAGTAATATGAACTCAGGAAGCACGGCAGGTCACACTTGCTTATTACCAATAGCTAATTTCCTAATATAATTAAAAAACCAAATATGACCTTTGGCTACAGTATATTGCTGTTGATAAGCGGTGGTCTTCTTTGGTGTTGCTGCACTAATACGCATTGGCCTGGTTGAGCAATAGACGCCATTCATTTCAGTCATAGAACGATTTCGTTCATTCTCATCACCAAATTTAACAAACCCATATCCCTTAGAACGTCCAGTACTTGGATCAGTCACAACCTTGGCACCTCTAACTGATGGATAATTGGCTCGAAATGTCTCTTGCAGGAGGTAATCAGTAACATCAGGTGCCAAGTCCCCAACAAAAATTGAATGTTCAGGTCCAGCATCAGGCCGTCTCTCTCCAATGCCAAAAGAAGCCCAATTCAGCCTGAAAGTTTGTTCAGTTCCAGGCATTTGTGTCCCATTGTACGTTTGTAAAATCCTTTCAGCTGCTGCATGAGAAACAAACTCCACAAACCCATAACCTTCAGGCTGGCCAGTGATCTTGTTGCGTATTATCTTAATTGAAATTACCTGTATTTAATCATTTCAGAGTATCAATGCATGGAGGGCAAGTACTACAAGCTTGCACGAAAATCTAAATACACCTCAAAGATGCACATCCATTAACATCTAGGACCAGTTGAAGTCTTAATTAAAAGCAGGTCAGGGGTATTTCAGCAGCAATATATTCATATTTGTGATGCATTTTCTACTACATCTCCACCAAAATCATTGTTATAAAACAGCACACAATGCAACCAATTAACCCAATTAACAATTAAACATAGTAAGAGTCAAAAACAGAAGCACATGAAGAAATGCCCAAGGTAGTTTAAGCAAGTCTCTTATATCGGTTCTCATTCAGGGCCCTTTAACAAAGAGATTTACTTCAAATTCAGAAACAGCAAAAATGAAAGGTTTGTTCAGTAGTGAAATTAATTGAGAAAACTTGCTCACTGGTCCTTAATTTTTTGCTGCCCCATGGATTTCATACATGGTGTTGCAAAAGTTGAATCCTTACAACCGAGATCTTTTTGTTTGATAGCTTCTGAAAACTCCTTGTGCATTGGTTGTCCTAGTGTAGATATAAGAGTTTTAGTAATTCTTCGTAGATGGGACATGGGTTGGTTCCCTTTGTAATTCGGTTGCTTTCAATAATTTTCTTCACTTAAAAAAAAAAAAAAGAAATAACATATTTTGCAATCCTAAGCCAGCGAAATCTGTAGCAAGCAAAGAAGTTATCTTTAGCGCTGTCTTTCACCTAGTAAAGACCAAAACTTCTTTCTATTTCACGAAATTGAAACTGAATTTGCGGTCCCTTAAAGTTATTTTGAAGAAAGAAAGCGCTTCTCTACAAAGATGGGAAGACATTGTTCCCTCGAAGATGTGCAGTAAGCAACAACAGCAATAACCCAGTAACCTTCGCTTGCATACGACAAATGATCTCTAGAAAATCAAACACCAAGCAGCTGAAACAGAAATTATCTGGAATAGAAAATAGTAATAAACGCACAAACATCCATACATACATGTAAGCAATAAAAACGCATATATAATCTAGTATAGGTTGAAGGGAGAGAATAAGAGAAAGAGAAGGACCTCGCCAGTGTGAGCGAAGCAGGAACTGAGGTAGGTTTCATCGACCCAATACTGTAAATCACCAATCCAAAGGGTTCTGACTTCTTCTAGAGTGGTAGGTTGATGATACCCTACCTGGGTCGTTGCTGTTGGTGCTGCCATTAATCCCAAGCTCCTCCTGATGATGCTTTTGCAATGAGTTCTGGCCCTTGGGGGCTTTTATGCGCCTGCGAATCATTCCCACAAGTATCGCCTGAAACGGTGTCGTGTATAAAAGGTTTGACTTCTTATTTTTAGGGAAAATTACTTTTTAGTCCTTGAGGTTTAACATAATTAATATTTCTATTCCTTTATTTTGGAGACCTAATGCTTAAGTCCCTCACTTTTTCTTCCATTCAAAATAGTCGTTTGGTCAAAAAGTCAAAAGTGAGAGGTGAGAATTTTTTCCATAAATACCCTTAATGACTTGTTAAAACCCTCTCAACGTAAAATCGCTCTATCTTTTTTTTTTTTCATATCTTCTCTATTTTCTTTTATCCATTGTTGATTCTCTTTTTTTTTTGTTCATATTCTTCTCTCTCATATCTTCTCATTTTTCTTTAGACATTATTGATTTTCTCATAAATTTTTTAAAAATTATGAAGTGGATTAAAAGATTCCAAGAAAATGAATGTTTACCACAACATTGAAGAGGAATATTTACGGAAATTGCCCCATTTCTCCAATTCGTAAACAGTAAAGTGTTTGCAACAAGAGCCATTGTGAACTTCTCTCAACACCCTTTTCTCTCCAAATCCATCACCATTTTCCCGATCAGCACCACCACCACCAATCTTCCAATTCTCACTTTGAAAACCCTTTGACATACTCAATAGTATAAGCAGAAACCACCATAGGATCTTCCCCGAAGTTTCTTGGCTTCTCCCCATCTGGAATCCCTAAAAACATTAATATTATGAGGTCAAAACATCAACCCTGCTTGCCTAATATTATTGTAATACCCGGCTAGACTCCGGTATCGGAATTCCTACCGTCCGGTGGAATCTCGGATGTCGGAGACCTCTGGAAGGGTAGAATCATGTTTTATAAAAATATTTTAATGTGCTTGATGATTTTGAGTATGATATTGAATGAGTTTTTGCATGAAAAGTCTTTGGAGGAAAACCCAGGTTCGGCCGCCGAAAGTCAAGTTCGGCCGCCGAACATGCATGCGTTTTGGAGGCACGTTAGGCCCCCGAAAGCATGAGTGAGGGAAGTCCAGGTTCGGCCGCCGAACCTCATGTTCGGTCGCCGAACATGGCATGCATGCGGAGGCACATTCGGCCCCCGAACGTGGTCTGGCCAGCCACTATAAAAGGGTCCCTTAGCCGAAAACGGGCGAGCTTTTCCCCATTTTCGGCCAAGGTGAGCTCTCCGCCGTCTCTCACCCATTTTTGATGTTCTTCCTCTAAATCTTTCAAGATTTTCACTTGTTTTCACTTGGTTTTGAAGATTTAAGCTTTTGAAACAAGTTTTGGAGCTTTGGGAACTCAGGAGCTCATTTTCGTGGATCTCCAAGTTTAGGTCGTCTCCCTCTCGATCTTCAAGAGGTAAGAGCCGATCTTAAGCTCCTTATGTGTTTTAAACAAGTTTTATGCAAGACTCATGGGGTAGAATGGCATGTTTAGGGATATATGCATGTTTGAGTAAATGTTGGGTTTTTGATGATTGGTGAACAATGTATCTTGTTTGTGTGTTTGTGAAGTGTTGTAGATGGGGTATATACTTGTTTGAGGCCCCTAGGAACTTGTATGCATGCTTTGGGTTGAAAAATATGCATGATTGGTAGGTTTGGAGGCGATATGGGCAAAGGGAGCCAAGTTTCTGCCCTTTGGCAGAAACCAGGTTCGGCAGCCGAAGGTACTTTCGGCCGCCGAACATGGCTGGGGAGGCAGGCCTTTCGGCTGCCGAAGCTGCCCCCGAAGAGAGACTTTCGTCTCTGTCTGGCACTTTCGGCCGCCGAAGGTGCCGCCGAACCTAGCTGAGTTTCGTCTCTGTCCAGGACTTTCGGCCGCCGAAGGTGCCGCCGAAAGTGCCCTGTTCAGCCATTTCATGCATATTTTCTGTGATGTTTTCAGGATGTTTTAGGGGGTTTTTGGGGAGTATATTAGAGTTGTAATTACGTATGTTTGGTCCCTCATTTGAGTCCACCTGTGTAGGTTCGGACCCGAGGAACCGAGGACCCCAGCAGTGAGTTCAGCTGCTTCGGTGTTGTCAGAGTCAGCCAGAGGTGAGTGGAACTAAACATAATCTTTTAAATTAAATGTTTTATCATGTTCCATGCATCATGATTATGCAATAGGATGATTGCATTAGTTTCACGAATATGCCGCATTGCATCATTTATTGTTGATGTGGGTGAATGTTGGATGACCCAATTAGTCCATGACAGGAAGACCAGGACCCCATTCTACGGCCTGGCACGGAAATGTAAGACGAGGACCCCATTCTACGGCCTGGCACGATTGTGGACTCGAAGACCAGGAGCCCAGAGGAGGCCCTGGAATAATGGTAAGTGATGTATGTATGACAGGAAGACCAGGACCCCATGCTACGGCCTGGCACTATGTTAGCTTGGACTAATTGGTGACAAGTTCACCCAACCCTTATGTGAATTGTTTGTGTTATGATGCATTCCATTTGAGCATAGTGTTAATGTGTTTTACTAGCTCTACTCACTGGGCTTCTAGCTCATCCCTCTCCCTTTACCCCCAGGCTTGCAGGTACAGTATAGTGCGGGAGTCCGGATAGAGTAAAGAAGTCATGCTTATGTAATAGATAGCAATGGATATGATCAAATTGTAATGTAAAAGTACAGTATAGTTATGTAATGAGATTTATGGACGTTAGTGTGTGCTTGACCATAGATTGTTGTATCCCTTTTACACATGATCTTAGAGTTTTTGATGATGTTTATGTAAACCAACTCAACAGATGATATATCACCCATTGAGGGCACAGATGAGATCCCACAGAGGGATCAAGGTTATATTCATGTTTATGCACAGGTTGAGTTTGGTTAATGTTTATGAAAAGAAAAGTTTTAATTTTTATGCATGTTGTTGATCATGTATGGGATTATACAGGTTCACAGGTTCTATGTCAGGCTTGCTACGGGTCCCGGCGGCCTTAAGTCGACCCGGATCCTAGCGCCGGTAGCGGTCCGATTTTCGGGTCGTTACAATTATACATTGCCCTAGCCTCAACAGCAACAGCTGATCCAATCAAGAACCAAAGCGTCCTGATAGAATAACTTGAGGGAAACTTGTAGCTGAAGAAACAAGTCCACTTTCAAATGAGACACCTAGACCATTAGTGGCAATTCTATGGAGAGACTCAAATCACAATTCCTAAGGTGGGATTCCAAGTCTTGGGATCCCTGAAACATTATTTGAGAGTTGTAAGATCTTTTCTTGGAGGGTCAATGGAGAGATGAGAGAGTGAGCTCTTACAGGAATAGAGAGGGATTTGTTGCAGAAGGGTTAGGAATTATGGTAAGGAGGTTGACATAGAAATTGAGAGATCAGTAATTTGGAGATGGAGAGTTAGAGAAATAGTATTAGGAAGAAGAAGAATCTACAGTGAAGAGGTATTGGATTTTGGTTTCGTGATTTTGAATAGATGGAGTGTTGGAGAAATAGTATGAGGAAGAAAAAAAAGAATCATCTATAATGAAGAGGTATTAGGTTTGGGTTTGAGTTTCATGATTTTGAAATAGAGAGACTTTTATTGAGGGCCAATTTTATCAATTCATGTATTCTAAATGACTATTTTTGACGGAAAGACTATGAATTTGGACAGAAGAGAAAGTGAAAGACTTAAGTATTGGATCGTCAAAATAAAGGAATAGAAATGTTAATTACATTAAACTTTAGAGACTAAAAAATAATTTTTTCTTTTTTTAAATTTTTGCTTGGATGAAGAAGAATAGTGTAAAGTTGTAGTTGATTTTTTTTTTATCATTATTTTGAGTCAGAAAGATAAATAATAGAAATGTAAAATTTCAAATTCAATTTATGTTAGTAATATCCATTCTGAACCTGATTAAAAATTAATCTAAATTTTTTGTATCAATTACAGATCTAATTATTATTATCCGAATTAAATTTAAACCCGTTTAATTTTATATATTTTAATTAATAATTTATATAAAAAATATTTTCCATTAATAATTTTCATTTAAAAAATTCAATATTTCTAGAAAATATTTAAATTTTAATTTTTAAATAAAAATATATAAAAAATTTATAAATATTATTGTAAAATATATTTTTTATATTAAATTAATTATTTATATAAATGAGTTTCGGTAGCAGTGGATAATATGTAGGATCCAAATTCGCAGCGGGTATTATTTTTTAAAACTCGTTTCAAATCTGATTATAACTACTCAAATCCGTTTTATTAAGATTAAGTAAAATCGAATACCTAAAAATATTTGATCCTGCCATCCCTAATAAAAAAGAAAACTAGTCCATCGACAGATTCATGGGTAATTCCAACTTGAGTAGCCCCACTGTAGAGAACCTAGCACTTTCCAATGGACCATCAACTTAATAGCTAAATCGATTAGATGATCTGCAAACGAATAATATGTTTAAATTGAGAAGTAAGCTTTGGTGTTCATAAGTTTTAAATGTTATTAACTATATCATTCTACTCCAAATAATTGGATTATTTCTGTTTAAAAAGTTTATTGCGATTTTACTATCACTCTATATAATAATATTATTGTAACCCCATTGCTTAGCTGAGTTAAGACCATGCCAAATAACCATAAGTTTCGCATTTAGCATCCAGACTTTTCCTAGAGATGTTAGAAAACCTGTGATCCATCATCCCGAAGAGTCCCACAGCAAGCCCCCTCCAAAGGCGAGGTGGTTCCCTTTTAAAGTGGTAGCATCCACGTTCAACTTCATAACACCCTTCGGAGGCCTCGTTCAAATTGTATTGCCCGTAGATCTTGTAGAGACCACCCCAAACCTAGGAATAATCTTGACAAATGAAGTTCCTTAATATCATTCAAGGTGACCTGCACAAACGTTTCCATGTTCAACACTTCTTAGCTAAAAACACTGGAATTTCGGCGATTCCATAACTTCCAGCATATCATGCCTTGTGCTTGATGTTCTGTAGGTTCCAACGTATTCAGTCCTGTAGATAGTATTCCATTTTTCTTCAGACATAGGAGGCCACTATTACTCTTTTCCAGACATAGAAAGCCACTGTGCAATCTCTTAGAACATATAACGTGGAATCCGGACTTTACAAGCAAATAAAATAAGCTGCTGAAATATACAGATGGCACATTAGAGTGATTCTACCAGCAAATGAAAGTTTTCTTGCATCCCAGCTGATAAGCTTACTTTTGATCTTGTCCAGAATGTACTGACAGGTCTTTCAGTAACCCTTCCATGTAGAATAGGTACTCCAAGATATTTCTCCAAATTCTCCATAGTAACAACATTCAATCTATTGCTGAGGTCCTTTTCTTTTGCTTGAGATATTTTTCGAAAAGAAGACGCTAATTTTGTCCTTATTGTTTATGACATCCATTTGAGAGATAGAAAGAAAAAAAAAAGAGTGTGGAAACAAATAACAAATAGGAGGCTCACCCTTATCTAAGATGACAAGGTTTGCATAAGCCCAAGTTAATAGCTTCTTGGATCTCATGAGCAAGTCTTTCCATGCAAAACATAAACAGATAAAAGAAAAAAGAGTCTCCTTATCTAAGCCTACTGGAGGGTAAAAATTGATCAGTTAGAATTCTATTCCAGATGACTTGCATTGAAACAGAAGAGAAACACTTCATGATTGTTAGCAAGTGAATCAGGACCTGTTTCATGTAGTCCTAATCTTTAGGATTGTCCTATTTTTTAGCTGATTTTCAGCAAGATTTTTTATTTTATTGTTAAGCAAGAAGTGGCAGTAGTGGTCACTAGTTTTTAGCTATTCTAAATTTTGCTGTAACTCTATAAATTTGCAGTTTTGGAATTCAAATATATATAACTTTTCCCAATTACTAAACTACAACAGTGGTATTAGAGCCCTATTTCTTACGGGATCTGTGAGAGTTCTTTCTGAGTGACTTGTGAGTTTTTTTCTGAGTGTTTATCTAAAATTCTACTGCTGTAAGGAATTTTTTTAATGGAAGGAGAGAGTTCTTTCTCAGTGGTGGCTCCACCAGTGTTTGATGGAGAAGACTACCAGATGTGGACAATAAGAATGGAAGCTTTTTTGGAAGCGTGTGATTTGTGGGATGCTATAGAGGAGGATTATGAGGTACCTCCTTTACCAGAAAACCCAACAGTGGCTCAGATCAAAACACACAAGGAGAAAAAGACTAAAAAATCCAAAGCGAAGAATTGTCTTTTTGCTGCAGTTTCTCCTAACATCTTCAGTAAGGTCATGTCACTTGGTTCAGTTAAAGCCATTTGGAATTTTCTGAAGAAAGAATATAAAGGAGATGAAAGAATCAGAGGAATGAAGGTGCTGAATCTGGTTAGGGAATTTGAAATACAGCAAATGAAGGAGTCAAAAATGGACAAAGTGTATGTAGAGAGGCTGTCTGGCATTGCAATTAAGGTAAGGATACTTGGAGATGAATTTATGGACAATAGAATTGTTCAAAAAATACTTGTATCCTTACCTGAAAGATATGAGGCAACTATTGCTTATTTGGAAAATACTAAAGATCTGTCAAAGATCAGTTTGACAGAATTAGTAAGTGCGTTGCAGGCACAGGAACAAAGAAGAATGATGAGACAATAAGGAATCACGGAGGGAGCTTTGCAAGCCAAATGGCAGCAGAATTCTGGAGACAAAAACAAAAAGTGGAGAGGAAAGAAAGGAGCAGCAGGCAATTCAGAAAATGCTGCCACTGAAAGCAACTCCAACATTAGCAGCAAAGGAGGAAAATTCCCTCCTTGTCAGCATTGTGGCAGAAAAAACCATCCTCATTACAAGTGTTGGAGAAAGCCTGACATGAGATGTAGAAAGTGCAAGAAGCTTGGGCATGCAGAGATAATTTGCAAAGAGAAAGAAACACAGCAGCAGGGTGAAGCTCAAGTTGCAACTCACCAAGAGCTAGAACAACTCTTTGTTGCTTCATGTTTTGCATCAAAGACATCAAGCAAAAATTGGCTTGTTGATAGTGGTTGTAAAAACCATATGATCAATTGTGAGGAGCTATTCAGAGAGCTTGACAAATCTGCAAGTTCAAGGGTCAGAATTGGAAATGGAGATTACATCACAGTAGAAGGAGAAGGGACGGTAGCCATTGAAAGCCCTACTGGTATTAAAATAATTTCAGAAGTTCTGTATGTTTCTGAAATTGACCAAAATTTGCTAAGTGTGGGACAGTTGCTGGAGAAAGAATTCAAGCTTGTGTTTGAAAATAAAATGTGTCTGATCTCTGATCCTAGAGGTCAAGAATTGTTCAAAATTAAGATGCGGCAAAGAAGTTTTTCTCTGAATCCTTTGGAGGAGGAGCAAACGGCTTTTTCGTGTCAATTTACTTCCGCAGACACTTGGCACAAACGGATGGGGCATTTTCATCATCAAGCTTTGCAGTTCATGCAGAGAAATGATCTTGCAAGAGGTCTACCGAACCTGGAGGAGCATCTCACAAGTTGCAAAGCTTGTATGCTTGGGAAACAAATTAGATTTCCATTCAGAACATCTACATGGAGAGCTATAGAGAAATTGCAGCTAATTCATACTGATCTATGTGGTCCGCAGTCAACTCCTTCACTAAATGGCAGTAGGTATTACATAGTAATTATTGATGATTTAACAAGAATGTGCTGGATATACTTTATAAAATTTAAATCGGAGGTTGCTGAAATTTTCATAAAGTTTAAAAATTGGATTGAAAACCAAAGTGGCTACAGAATTCAAGTCATTAGATCAGATAATGGCACTGAATATACGTCGGAGAAATTTAATTTATTTTGTGAAGAAGCTAGAATTGAGCACCAACTCACTGTCCCCTATTCTCCACAGCAAAATGGGATCAATGAAAGAAAAAACAGAACCATTATGGAGATGACCAGGTGCTTGTTGCATGAGAAAAATCTTCCAAAAAATTCTGGGCAGAGGTGGCAAATACTGTTGTTTTCTTGCTGAATAGACTGCCTATAAGAGCAGTGGGAAAGAAAACTCCATATGAAGCTTGGCGTGGAGTCAAACCTGATTTAACCAACCTTAAAATTTTTTGTTGTCTCTGTTTTTCACATGTTCCACAGGTAAAAAGAGACAAACTTGATGAGAAGGCTGAAGAAGGAGTTTTTGTTGGTTACAGTTCGGTGTCTAAAGCCTATAGAATTTTTCTTCCTTGGACAGAAAAAATTATAACCAGCAGAGATGTTCAATTCCTTGAAAGTGAACAATGAGACTGGAATGAGGAGTCTCAAATAAAAAAACAGATTGTGTCCTTTGTTCCTGATGAACTAGAAGATGATCAATCTATTAGGGGAACAAGAACACTCTCAGACATTTATCAAAGGTGCAACGTTGCTGTTTTTGAACCAGCTGGTTATGAGGAAGCAAAAATTGACAAAAATTGGGTGAAAGCAATGGAGGAGGAGCTAGCTATAATAGAAAAAAATCAAACATGGGAGCTAGTAGAAAGACCTCAAGATAGAAAAGTAATTGGGGTGAAATGGATTTTCAGGATAAAGCTAAATCCTGATGGCTCATTGAACAAGCATAAAGCAAGGCTAGTGGTGAAGGGCTATGCACAAATTTGGGGAGTAGATTTTTCTGACACTTTTGCTCCCGTAGCAAGGCTGGACACAATTAGAATACTGTTGGCGTTGGCGGCACAACAAGGTTGGAAGCTTTTTCAGCTTGATATGAAATCGGCTTTTTTGAATGGTACTTTGCAAGAAGAAATTTTTGTTGAGTAGCCCAAATGTTTTAGTGTGCCCGGACATGAAGGAAAGGTCTGCTTGTTAAAAAAGGCTCTTTATGGGCTAAAACAAGCTCTACGAGCTTGGTACGGCAGAATAGATGATTATTTGCTGAAATTAGGCTTTGAAAAAAGCTTAAGTGAATCAACTTTGTATGTTAAAAAGGTTGATTCTGAAATTGTAATCATCTCTCTCTATGTAGACGATTTGCTTGTTACAGGTAATAATGTTGCAAAGATTGAAGAATTCAAGCAGGAGATGATGAAAGTTTTTGACATGACAGACCTTGGTGAAATGAATTATTTTCTCGGAATGGAAATAAAGCAAGTTCAGAATGAAATTTTTATATGTCAAAAGAAGTACTTGAAGGAAATTCTGAAGAGATTCAGAATGGGTGAATGCAAAAGCGTGAATACTCCAATGAATCAAAAAGAGAAGTTGCAGAAAGAAGATGGAGCTGAACGTGCTGATGAAGGAGTGTATAGAAGCCTGATTGGATGTTTAATGTATCTTACAGCAACAAGACCTGACATTTTGTATCCTGTAAGTGTCCTATCCAGGTTTCTGAATTGTGCCAGCAAAATACACATGATGGCAGCTAAACGTGTGCTTAGATATCTCAAAGGAACTCAAGACTATGGCGTTAAATTCAATAAAAGTCAGGATTTCAAGCTTCATGGATATTCTGATAGTGATTGGGCAGGGTCCTTTGATGATATGAAAAGCACTTCTGGTTATTGTTTTACTTTTGGGTGAGGGTGCTTTTCTTGGTGTTCCAAGAAACAGGAGATTGTGGCACAATCAACTGTGGAAGCTGAATTCGTAGCAGCAACAATTGCCGCTAATCAAGCACTATGGCTTAGGAAGATTATGGTGGATTTGCAGCTGAAGGAAGATGATAGCACTGTGATATTTGTAGATAACCAAGCTGCCATAGCTATATCTCAAAATCCAGTGTTTCATGGAAGAACTAAGCATTTTAATGTTAAGTTTTATTACTTGAGAGAAGTCCAAAACAGTGGTGAAGTGAAGTTAGTGTACTGCAACACAGAAAATCAGATCGCAGACATATTTACAAAATCACTTCATGTTAGCAGATTTGAATTTCTCAGAGAGAAGCTGGGAGTATGCAACCCCTGATCCAGGAGGAGAATGTTAGCAAATGAATCAGGACCTGTTCCATGTAGTCCTGGTCTTTAGGATTATCCTATTCTTTAGCTGATTTTCAGCAAAATTTTTTGTTTTATTGTTAAGTAAGAAGTGGCAGCAGTGGTCACTAGTTTTTAGCTATTCTAAATTTTGATGTAACTCTATAAATTTGCAGTTTTAGAATTCAAATATATATAACTTTTCCCAATTACTAAACTACAGCAATGATGAATTGGTTAAAGGAATCGCATACTCATCTCCAAGAGAGTGTCTAGAAGAAACTCCCATCAAACTCTATCATAGGCTTTATCCAGGTGCACTTTAATAGCAAAAAAGCCTATTTTTCCTTTCTTTTTCTATAAAAAATGAATTATTTCTTGAGCTATGACTATATTATATGTAATTCTCCTACTAATCAAATTAGATAGGAAGCATTTAAATCTATTATATGACGGCCTCAGTGCCATTGAACCACCTGCAATACAGATACGGACGTACAAAAATATCAGATATCTGCTCGATGCGTAAAGACCATTTAATTCCGCAGTACGCGTGTAAGCAAGTCTGCTGGATATGTGGGCCGGATATCTCTTCTCCTACGGGGCTCCATTATCGAGCATAACGTAAGGAGACTGGCCCAAGGGAGGTCCGACCTCGAGGCCGGATGATCAAGCCCCAATCCTCATGGCCGAGTGATCCAGGCCGGGTTGTTGGAGGAGCATCTTGTCCTTTGGACAAGGGCTGTTGTTATGGGTCTGACCTTGTACCGGACTGAAGAAACCCATCAGTCATCACTGGATAATTTATTTTTAAATTTAGAAAAGCTTGCTCATCCATCGAACTTACTTTAGTCTGAAGCTCTGCTAAAAATTGTAAAATATGTTTATCTTAAGCTTTTGAATTGCATTATCTTGTGCTTATCTATTCGTGTGTGTGTGTGTGTGGTTAATTAGTCAAATTGTTGATACATTTTCTCCATATTTGCATTTAGTTTCCTGTCAATTTAGTTAATATTCTGAAGGAATAGCCCATAAGCTTTCCCTTGGGCTTTCAATTTGCCTAAATGAATATTCTAATACTTGCAGGTACCTAATGAATCACCAATAGCAGCTTCCGCAAGCTCCGATATGTATGGAGCTGCAGTATTGGATGCCTGTGTGCAGATAAAGGCACGAATGGAGCCTGTTTCAAAACATAATTTCAGCTCATTTGCTGAGGTGGATTTATTTTCATGATTTCTGCATAAAATTTTTGGATTTCCACCCTTTTATGCGTGCAAGCTTATCTGCTTAGTGTCTGATTTCCACACAATGTCCGTCAATCCAGCCAATGATGTTGGACAGGTGCCTGTCATTTCTTTCCATGATTTTTGTTTTTGGCCGTATATCTTTTTAGAGTTCATTGTACACTTGAGCTGATGAATGATATTGTCTACTGTCCTCATGCCCTGATCCAAAACAACGCAAAATTTATGCATCTAAACTACATTTCTACATAAGAAATCATGGGGAGAATTAATGTATGACTTCTGCCGTATGCTTCAATGCAAATTCAGATTGAAGGAGCATTTAAACAAGGTTTGGGGTGGGTAACCTTGGAAGAACTAAAGTAGGGAGACACAGCTTACAAGTAGATACCACCTGGTTTCTCTCTTTAATCTCCCAAAAGGAGTCATTACTAAACTTTCTAAAATACAAAATCTGAAGTGAGGCTTTCCATTTTATAAAACTTGATACAGATAGGCATTGATATAAAGCAAATTGCTTACTCCGAATGATCAAAAAGACCTGACGTGCATTTCAAATACCATTAAGCCAAATCACCCATTAGAGATGAAATAAGTAGTTCCCATACATGTTTGTAAAGTAATAGCTCACTGCAGAGATGTAGGTAATCAAAGATGCATGGGGATGGATGCCTGTTTTATGATAACCTAAGATGGGAAGTAAGCAGATTGCGTGTTAGTTCTCTCATGCGTTCGCTGAGTTATATTATGGCTTTAAAGTAGGGTCGTAATTTTTCTGCTTGTTTTCATAATTGACAGGGCCTTCCATTCATCTAAAGCTGTTGGCAAGCCTCCATTTTTTCTGGCTTCAGCCGTGTTTTTCGCCATCAAAGATGCCATTATTGCTGCAAGAGCAGAAGTTGATTGTGTTCGGATGGCTTGTTTAGATGCATTCGCAGCACCATTTGCAAACTCTGATTACTGATCCAAGCTCAGTGTTTGATTTATTGTTGGCAGGCATTCTATCATCATGCTGCGTTCTGTACATTAATTATTCTGAAACTCTAAATCACATTTCCAGATATTACATATGAAACGACTAATCCATTTCCTAATAGTAGATTCATTTACATCTGAACTCTCATCAAACAAAGAAAGAATGGATAGTACATTATAATTTCAATGTGTTTTTCTGAAAATCTTAAAATACTACTGCAGTAGGCAGAAAATATAATAATTTATACTTAGCCATGCCTCCTGCACCCCACAAATTGAAATTTCAGCATTCATTTTAACCTCTGAAGGTAGAACAAGTCCAATTTGAGCAGGCCATTTGAAGTCCTCATCCTTACTTACGTATAAAATGGAGAAAGCCTTGTAATTCCAATTAATTTCCAGGAAGACCTATTCAGAACCTGCTCCAACTAATCTATATGGAAAAAAATTTTCCATCTTTTTTTACCTTCTTGATAACTACTTGATACAAAATATATGTAAATCTTTGAACAACTCCCTGCCATTAGCCATATCGAAATGTCACTGAGAAGTTGCAATTTCATGATAGGTTTCGTAAGTTTACACATTCAAGAAAATTGTCCAGTCTCCTACACTTCATCACTTGTTTAGCTTTTGATACAAGCAAATAACCAAGTCAATTACGAAATTTTAAATTGTATTTTATTAAATTCAATTCTAATTAAACTTACTGAGACAATATGAGATTTTAGTATTCACATTAACCGTTTTCATATTGAAGACAAGGGAAATGCTTACGCTCTCATAGATTATAATTATACAAGTTCCTAACTTATCATTTTTCCTTAATCCATTTGAGACTAGGTCTCATTTAAAAAAAAAAAAAAAAAAAACTCAAATGTCAAACTTCCAATGAAAATTGAAAGGTAAGTGGTACCTTAATTTACTTTGTCAAATTAATTATTTTCTTCTACGAATAGGAATAAACAATGAGAGATTATTATCAACTAATGGACTTTGATTGCAATTCAAATATTTCTTATTAACAAAATAATAATTTGATATTATTATGAAATTATGGAGTTAGTGATTGATGATCTTAGCGGCTGATCCAATTAGACAATGATATGCCAACAAATTATTGGCAATTTCTTCATATGTTTGTTTATGTATTTGTTGGGGTTTCTGTTTCTCATTCTAATTAATTAATTAAAACTAAGGCAGCATCCTCTTTTTGAATGGTTCAAGCTGAATGAACATGCAACAGCTAAGTGCAAGAAAATTGAATAATTCATTGCAGATTCTTGCTATATAAACTGCAAGTGCTTCCCTTTAATCCCAACACCCATCAACTAATAATAATCTTTGGATCCATAACCCATACAATCCTAAGACTCTGGAACTTAGGGGTCGGACAATGTTGTGGAACATGGCCAATGTTTGGCCATGCCTAGTCTATGCCTTGGCATTAAGCTTGATGGCTAATATGGTAACTGCAGATTACGAGCCCTATTATCCATCACCACCGCCACCACCTTCTCCGTATGTTTACAAGTCCCCTCCACCACCCTCACCCTCTCCACCTTATGTATATAAATCCCCACCACCACCATCTCCTTCCCCTCCACCACCATATTACTACAAATCTCCACCTCCGCCATCTCCATCACCACCACCACCTTATTATTATAAGTCTCCACCTCCGCCATCACCATCTCCTCCACCTCCATACTACTACAAGTCTCCACCTCCGCCATCTCCATCACCACCACCACCACCACCTTACTATTACAAGTCACCACCTCCTCCATCACCATCCCCTCCACCTCCATACTACTACAAGTCCCCACCTCCTCCTCCTACACATTACTATTATAAGTCACCACCACCACCATCACCATCCCCACCACCTCCTTATTATTACACATCTCCACCACCTCCTTATTATTACACATCTCCACCTCCACCACCTTACTACTATAAGTCTCCACCTCCCCCATCTCCATCTCCTCCACCTCCATATTATTATAAGTCTCCACCTCCACCATCTCCTTCCCCTCCACCTCCTTATTACTATAAGTCACCTCCACCACCATCCCCATCTCCTCCACCTCCATACTACTACAAGTCTCCACCTCCACCATCTCCTTCCCCTCCACCTCCTTATTACTATAAGTCACCACCACCACCATCACCATCCCCTCCACCTCCATACTACTACAAGTCTCCACCTCCACCATCACCTTCCCCTCCACCTCCCTATTATTATAAGTCCCCACCTCCACCATCACCATCTCCTCCACCTCCATATTATTATAAGTCTCCACCTCCACCATCTCCTTCCCCTCCACCTCCTTATTACTATAAGTCACCTCCACCACCATCCCCATCTCCTCCACCTCCATACTACTACAAGTCTCCACCTCCACCATCTCCTTCCCCTCCACCTCCTTATTACTATAAGTCACCACCACCACCATCACCATCCCCTCCACCTCCATACTACTACAAGTCTCCACCTCCACCATCACCTTCCCCTCCACCTCCCTATTATTATAAGTCCCCACCTCCACCATCACCATCTCCTCCACCTCCCTATTATTATAAGTCCCCACCTCCACCATCACCATCTCCTCCACCTCCATATTACTACAAGTCTCCGCCTCCACCATCACCTTCCCCTCCACCTCCCTATTACTATAAGTCTCCACCTCCACCATCACCATCTCCTCCACCTCCATACTACTATCACTCCCCACCTCCACCATCACCATCTCCTCCACCTCCATATTACTACAAGTCTCCGCCTCCACCATCTCCTTCCCCTCCACCTCCTTATTACTACAAGTCACCACCACCACCTTCTCCACCCCCACCTGCTCCGGTCTATTATTACTACTCTCCTCCACCTCCTCCTGTTTACTAAGAGAAAGAAAACTTAATTTTAAGTTCATGTAAGTATAATTTTCTATAAACTTCATCTTGTACTTCTACTTTTCTTTTATATATTTTTCTAATGTATAATTAGTATAAATAAGAAGCATCCCTAAGGGATGAACACTTATTAACTCTCTCTTCACAAACAATTATGCATAATGCCGCCCGTTATACATCGTTTGATCATGAAGATTGCTGTTTTCTATTACTGTAGGTTACAAATTATTGAAGAGAATAATGGCTCCAAATGCATGATGATTCTTGGGGTTCGCTTTCGTTCATTTTATTTCATAAAAGCAATACAAAGAAGCAGCATGGAGGGGATGCTCTGCTGCGTCGTTTGTATATATTTATAATTTTTTTTTTCTTTCTCATGATCATATGATGTATTATCTCTTTTTGTTTTGATTATATGATTTAATATACTGTGAAACATTCTAAATAAAAAAGGTTATGTTATTGCCTCTTATTGTTAAAATCCCTAACTCAACTTTAACATAACAAATAGTATGGACATTTAGTAGGCTAAGTGTGTTTACTTTAAGGGAATTAACTATGGTAGGCTCTTAATGATGTGAGATTAGTTTTAATTAATAAAATTAGAAAATAGTACACGTATTGAATTTAAATTGATTAAAATTAATTTTATATCTAACTATAATTGTGACTTTTATCTTATAAAATTAGAAGAATTGTGACAAAACATAAAGTGTTTGAATTTTTATATAGATTTTATAAATTCATATTTCATGTAAAACAATATTTATTTGTATTAAATAAGTATCACATTGTTTGATATTCGGCTTCAAGTTTCTACTAGTTCATTTAAAAATTAATACATATATATACATCAGGAAAAAAAAACATATTTATATTTAAACGTAGTGCATTTATCTTTAAATTAATAAAAATATTTGAAAAAAACAAAAACAAAAACAAAACAAATGATTTGAACATGTAGCCGTCTACAAATACATCGAATATGCCACTTATAAACCATCCCAACTGAATAACGTAAGGTAGTGTTATTTTACCTTAAGACCTCACAGCCGCAGAAACCATAGAAACCACTCCTAAGTTATTCATTACTATTACCATTAGTTTATTCATATTTTTTGGTTTGATTACAATGTTGTATTACAAGTTCAAACCAAAATAAATTATTATTAAATATTTTTATAAACTAGCAAATTATTATTAAACATTAAATAACACATTTTAATATTATTATTTTATTCAAATAGAATAGAAAACAGTGTTTATGAAAATTTTAAAAACTGGTAGATTAAACAGTATAACAAAGCCATGCATCAAAGATGAAAATTTTTAAAACTGGTAGATTAAACCGACCATCGAATATTTCTGAAACCCGAATCGATCTAAATAGTTTTTTAATTTATTTTCTTACTTCATTCACAATAATTAATTCAAATTATTTAATAATTTTTAATTAAAATATTATATATACTATTAAATTATAATATTCTATTGAATTTCAGTAATTTTTCAATGTGAAAATTACTTTGCTGAATACCACGCGGTGGACCACTTAGATCTGACAATTCCAGGGTAAAAAGGCTAGTTTCACTCGCTTGTAAAGAAACTCAACATAAATTATGAAAATCAAATCTTGCATCAACGTGAATTGGAAAAAAAAAAAGGGACAATGATTAAACATGGTATTCGGAAATCCTTAGTTTAATAAGGCGTAATCAAATGACTGATCGTGTTTAAATTAAACGTCCCCTGATGGTTAATTAACATTCGGTTAGTCGTCGAACGACAAGCACGAAGGTAACGCATAAAATAAATGAGAAGCATATTTGTTTCAATCTTCAGAAAAAATGCAAGGTGCCACTGGAGATTTCTGGACAATCAAACTGACGGTACAGCCCAATCGTGAACTAGTCAGTTGAAGAACAAAAAACAAAAACAACTAGTAAATTGAATTTTCAGATATTGCAACTGCCTCTGGTTGGTGGGTTCTCTTTAGAACATGACATTAGATTTGTGTAGTTACGTGAACACACCTAATGAATCTCGCATCTTACACTTACTTCTAACAAGATTGCTCCAAAGTCAACCCTAACAAAATCAGACCACAGGTTTGGTATAGCGACTTGTAAAAGTCTTGCGTTCCTATCCAATCTCCATGAAGTGACATATGAAGTGATTTAAATTTTCTTTGAAAAAAAAAAACGAAGAGAGTAGTGGATGTCCGTGGAAGATAGGATCATAAAAAACGACACAATCCCTAATCTCAGGAGCATCTCTCACAAAGTCTCCAACTCAATTTATTACAAGTGATTCTTTTCTAAACATGAGAAATGAAAAACCCAAACAAGCAACTCTGTATGTGTGCAGTGAAAAATACCGAATTCAGAAGAGCAGAAAATTGTTATGTCACCGGTAAATATTTCCTAAGGTTTTGATGCGCCACCAAACACGTCCACGTAACAAATGGGGCAGGCCTGATAGGATAAAGAGTCATCAGTTTTTGAAGATTCCACAAGATTTCAAGTTCATCTTACAAATTTTAACGGCTTACCTTGTTGATGCTAAGCCATCTAGTCCCACAACCCACGTGATAAGCATGTTTGCATGGCAGCGTGATCCGCTGGTCACCTCGCTTATACTCCATTTGGCAAATCACACACCTATTTCCAGCAAAAAGAAAGAAGGTTTGGAAACATGGTAGTGATGGAAAGGCATATTCAAGTTTTAGATGGAAAGATAACATTTTCTGATCACATATTGAAAATGCGAACATGGAAATTAAAAACAGACCAGTGGCCTCAGTGTGCATGGCAAGCAAAGAACATATGCTAAGGAATAGTGCATACCTAGGTACCAAACCCCATTGCATCAACAAATGAATTTACTTCAAAAGCAAGGAAAAAGGAGGAGAGAACGTATGGTAATTTTGTCATATTCTCTATGTGTAATTTTGTCATGTTCACTATGTTGCCTTGGACCATTTGTGTTTATCCCATGTCCAGTGCATTCATTTCTCATTAATTGGAAGAGTCACAGATTCATGATTCCATTTCATTACAAGTATTTATTCATAGATAAAGGTATGACTTCTAAAAAAGTAAACTGACATTCCTTGACTAGAAACCAGCATCCTGTGTATAAAGTCCTCAATCATATTTTCATGCCTTGAACTTGCACATTGTTCAGTTTCTAAACAGAAGGTAATGAAATGTCTAACCAAATAAATAAGCTAAATTCCTCTTGGAAAAGTTTATCAAGACATCATCCAAAAGACCAATCGAACATTCAACAGATATTTAATTGTTAATTTAACATCCAACTGAAGGTCATAAAAGCTTTTGAAAACATCTTCCAAGAAACAATCAAATCAAACTGGATCTGTGCAGACAACCAAATTTCTAGGAATGGACATCAGTACACACCATACATAAGCCCAAAATAGTACCTCTCTTTTCTTGATTTCCTTCTTGAGAAAAAGCTGCACTTGTACTTCGATACTGGAAGCAAGGAAATAAGTTCTTGGGAAAGACCACGACTTTGAGTTCCAACTGTCTCACCTAATTCCAATAATTCCTGTATGGAAAAGATTTGGTTAAAACAGGAAATGATTATCCAAAACATATGCAAATTAAAATGGAAACCAACAGAAGACAAATAATAAACATTTATAAGACCACAACTATACAACTGTAAACATCTTCTTTTAAGTTTGGAACTTCACAAGCCACTTTAGTTTTTGCAAGAAAGAAAGTCAAAACACTAAGAACTACCCATTTTAGTAGAAAGCAGAATTGCTGTATATCTGGAAGCATCATTCGTCATTCACAAGAATAGGGGAAAACTGATTAGAGGGAATGTAACCTCCATTACATCCCAATCAAGTAAATTAACATTTCTAACCCTGCTAAAAAAGTTCACACCCACATGTGACAACCAATAACGTGGTACTGGGTATGTCACATGCTGAACAATATCCCACCATAGAATTCGACTTTAAGCTATGATCAGAATAGAAATTATAAAAGTTAAATTAAATTAGCATCTAGTATACTTTGGCCTCCTTAAAAGATGTTAGAGCCATATCACCACAATATGTCAGGTTTTCCCAGCCATATGTACAATTGTACATAAACATGCACCGAGTGTCATATGCTCCAATGTGACTAATTGACACCAAAATAGTTTACAAACATAAATAATGGGAGAGAGAGAGAGAGTATAGAATAAAATAATGCATTGGTCCACTAGGTAAACTCTCATTTCCCACTGCTGATCAAATTCACATGCCTATTACTTGCGCTTTAACTCAAAATATGTTGTATAAAATGACTAACAGCAGATATTCACTTTGTTCACAAATTAACAAACCTTAGGTGGTAGCAGAAATGACACATACTTGATCAAATAGCTCAGGCATCTATAAGTAAAAAATTACTCTCTCTTGCAACTCTCATTCTCAGGCACTGCATAAAGTTCATCTAGAGCAGCTCTATGTGTAAAACCATGCACCAGAATTTTAAATGGGGAAACAAAATTATGACTTGTTAAAGCCTCCCAGTCTAGGAACTCCATAAAACTCAAAGTGGACCCATTTTTTAACTCCTGTCAACTAAAGGAATCAATCATTGAATCCCCACACAGACGATATCACCATAATTATGAAAAGAAAACGATATGCAGATTCAGCAATATTAAAATGCGCTAAAACTACAAGGGGGAAAATAGAAATTTATTATCTAACCTCATAACTCATATTGTCAGGATCAATATTGTCTTGCCAAATGACCTGCAAAGTCCACAGATGACACAATATACTCATCTAAAACCACAAGAATTCTTATTTTTGTAGGCAACAGCATAAATAATATTAATATGTTATATTGACATAGGTAGGCTGCAAAGAAAAGCGCCTCTCTGTTTGCACATTGTTTTGGAATAAAATCTTATCTTTCCCTCAATAATTTTTTTTGCATGACCTTAGTCAAAGTTCGCTAGATATATCTTCCTTGCTACTATTTCACATTTGTGTATCTTTTATCTTCTGAAATTAGAAAACATAGAAGCCCCCAACACCATGTCTATGGCAACATATAATTGTTGTGTGTGTAGAGAGAGTGACAGAGTGTATTAATATATGAACTGCATTCAGACATATATCACTGTAGGCTTGGACCAATAAGAAGTTAGTGCACCTGAAAATCTTGAGCATTCTGATGTCTTCGCAAGCCTGAAAAGTGAAGGAAGGTGTGAAACTTGAGGGAAAAGTGCAAAAAGAATAAGTTACCACATGAGAAAGAACAATCAGCAAATACAACTATACAAGAACGTAAAAGAAACTGTCAATGCAATTGAGCTTTAAACAACGTCCAACTAATCCAAAGGCAGCGTGTGAAATCAAAAGATCACCAAATAGTGGTGTGCTGCACTGCAATTCATATATGATATTGTCACTAAATTGAATCCATATGGCAAGGATTTAAAATAAATTCGCAAAAGAATTAACATATGCCAAGATTCAACCCTGATTTAGGGTAAAAAAAGGACAAGAACAAAGACAAGAAAAAAAACGAAAATTAACAGAGAAGCTTGAAATATGTCAATATAAAGATAATCAGGGGTTTATTACGAGGTTCAATTGCCTTTCTCGAACAAATTTGCGCAAGGGAGGGCACTGAGAATGGGGTTTCAAATAAAGTCTTATCTTTCATCTTGTTTGTGATCTTCAATGAATAAGAATTTTGAAACACTCTGCACACTACCACCTTTATCGAGCTTATTAATCTGTGCGACAGTTTGAGATCTCTGCGCCCCCCCCACCCCCACCATACAAAAAAACCCAATCCATCTAACCTGAAGGCTCATCCCACTTCAAAATAACTTCAGTTTTTGGCAGCCTCCCCATTTGGTCAGAGAAATTTGCACTGGAGAGAGCAAACAGCTCAGGAGATTCTCTCCCTCACTGTCCCTCCCTCCTGTCTCTCCATTTACCAATCTCCATCCACCATAATGGTTATACTTATCCCCCATAGAAAAATTTATCAAACTTTATGGTGGAAAAAGATAACACCTAAAGGAAAATCAAAACTTACATTCAACATGATCATTTTGAGTAGTCATGTTCTCGTTTCGTTCCCGTTCTGCATTTACAGCACCAGTTGGCACATTAGTCATTGTAGAAGAATTCTCCAAGGGCCTTCTATAGTCATCAATTTGTGGTCCATGATCATGGACCTCATCAGCATGAATATGATCATAATAGAAACTACCCCCAGATTGGGACACACCGAACTTGTAGAAATTAGCATTCATTGAAGGATACACACTTTCCTGCACGTATAAGAAGGACCATTCAATTCCCCAAAGAAAATAATGCAAACTACGGAAACTTCTTTTGTTTAGACATGAAAACTAAAATCAGCAATAATATTGAAAAAGAGAGAGAGAGAGAGAGAGAGAGAGAGAGATTGACTTAAAAAGCAGCAATACAAATTGATACACATTTCAAATAAGTGTCACAATGGACAAATAAAATGCCAATCTATATTTATCATTGAGGAAACACCAACCAAGAAGCCATCTACCCGTTTCGGAAAGAAAGGATTGTCAATTTTAAGGTACCTGAACATGAGAGGCCCCATCAAAAATAAAATTCACATGTTCATAGGTAAGGCCTTCGAAGTATTCCATAAAGCTTCCGGCTGAATTATAAGGGTAGCTAGAGTTCATGTACTGAACGTCCATATGTGGATTCCAATTCATTTTAACCACTAATCTGTCAAATGAGTAAGCCGTAGGCGTGAGCGCAACTCATCAAGGAGAATTGGATTTACATTTTTTAAGCGCATTAAACTGCATAAATAGAAACAAAAAGGTAGATGCCAACCTACTCGCTAAATTTAAACTTGCAGATTCAGTCAGTGCGCCTCAGTAAACAGTCTCCTGCCTAACTACTTTATTACTTCCCACTATTTCTGCAAAGGAAACAGGCAAGCGCAAATCAGCAACAGAGTAAGCATCAAAACTAAAGACGATACATAATCAACATTGACTGCACATCAAATAATTTATTCCAGTTGATCTCAAGCAACAATAGTTGGTAAAAACTACTTAAATGAGAAGAACTCAATAGCATGTACTGAAATCGGACTGATCAACCGAGTCTCAGATTTCAGAACAAGAACACGTCCTTGAGAATGGGAAAAAAAAGAAGCGGGATTTAACAATTACAACAATTTTTTTTCTTGTCAAACAACAAAACGAGAAAATAAGTACCTCAGTAGACAAATTTCACGACAATTTGCTTTCCTGCAAAGCACAAAATGGAAACCAGAAATGAAGAGAGTCCGAATAAATTGATCTCCAAAACAGGAAAGGTGATTATAGTGATTTAGAGAACTAACAGAAAAGAAAATGTGAAAAATACGAAGAAAATGTGGTACCGCGTGCATAAGAAGCAAAATGAGCTCGGGAAAATGAGAGAAAAAAAAAAGGTGAAAGGAGTGGATCAAGAGAGAATACACAAGAAGAGTGAGAATCAGATGTTCAATAGAAGAATGATAATTTATTCAGAATTATTATTAACAAATAAAAGAGAAGATATTCTGAGAGAGAGAGGGAAAGAAGAACCGACACTGATAAGCCAGTTGAGACGTGCTTGCTCTCTCCGGCGAACGGGCGAAATGGTGAAGCATGACTTCTTCTCGCTTCGTCACTCTCACATCTTTTTCTTTCCTTCTCTCTCTACACGTCGACATTTGATCTGCGTTTGTGAGCAGCATGGCACCTTTATGCTGTTGTTGGACTGGAAATGATTCCGTGTGACGCCAACACAGCACTTTTTAACCTTTTTCTTTTTTCCCTTCTCTTTTCAACGGACCAGATTTTTATCTGCTAAAATTACTTGTGCTCTTGTGGACTTGATAAATTAAATTAAATTTAGGAATGTTATATTAAAAATATTCTTTTCTAATATTGGCAATGGTTCTTAATAAAAGAAAATTTACTCGAATTTTTCATTATTCATATTCTCTATTACAAACTCGTAGTTTCTATAGTATTAGAGTAAATTTTTGCTGCCCATCAAATGATGAACGCTTTTTTCCTTGAAAATTGATGAAAAATTTAATTGTTTACAAATATACAATAGAAATGCTCATATGCATTAATGATTTTAAATGGGTTTAGATTGTTAGACAACAAGGCACCAACCTTCTTAAGACTGCCCAAATCTTCAATGCCGATTAAATCCCAATTCACCAAACAATAGAGTGCAAATGATTTTTAAAAATTAATTATTCAATCTATATAATTTTAAAAAATTAATAAATTACTTTTTTTTTAAAAAATGTCATTGATTATTTTTTGTTTTGTTCACAATTTAGATTTTTATAATTTCATAATTAATGTGTAAAATTTACTAAGTTAAAAAACCAACAAAAGAAACTTGTAAAAACTGAAACATGGGCCCACGCTGCGGAAACAAATCCTAATTTGCTAAACATTGTGGTTGGGGATGCAGTGGGTAGTTGGCTTGTGTATAGAAAATGAACCCATGTTTTCTTTTTTCAAAAAAAAAAAAAAAAATATCACCAAAAGCCATCTGATCCTCTCAAGAAGGAAGTTGGTGTCAGTTTAGTTTGGTTGGTTGGTTGGTTAGGATTTAGGAATCAATCTACAAACCACACATCGATCAAACAAAATAATAAGAGCAATTTTTTTGCCTTTCACACGTCGTCCTTCTCAATTTCAGTCATCTTATAGAATACATCGACCATCAAATATCGTTGAGACACATCTGAAAAGTAAACAAACAATGGGCCACAGGGTGTTTGAAGATTTATTGTAGAGGCTATCAATATCCGCTCATAAAATCAAGCTGAGTGAAACAATAAAGCATAGAGAAAAACAATAACTTGTTATTATGGGTAGTTTCTGCTCTGGTAAGAAGTCTCATATCAACACAAGAAATTTCAACAGTACGGTTAGAAAGCTAAAATTTCATAAGAAAAGATTGACGTGGAAAGAATCAAGACACGTCAACAGTTTTTGGGGGGTTTATCTGTGTTGGATTGTTGTGGACCCGCAAATGAATTTTCATGTGCTTGTTGGTTAAGGTTCGCAAAGAAATTATTCCAAAAAGTAAACTAATTTGGTCCACCACCTTCTGGGGCAAACAAGGTATGTCGAGGAATCTCTCACACAAAATCTATCATTTCCTTATATTGTTCATTAAGGAAAGCAAATTATAAACAAATGTTAATTAGGTGGATAAGCTCATGAACAAGTAAATGAAACTAATTGGACTACTTTATGGCATTGAGTTTCCAAACTAATTTCATTTGCTGTTGAAAAGATAATTTCTCAAACTGCAGCAGAATGAAGTAGCAAGCTTTTGGACTGCTTGGTTGTCGTTGATAGATTAAAATGGTAAATGGTAATGGTATTTTAGTTTGATACTCCAGAGCTTACAATATAACCAAATTAAAACTCAAAGCAGGACACAAAAGGTTATTGTACATCCCAATAGTGGTAATGTCCAATCAATTTTCATGGGTGGTGAGGTTTGAGCTAGCACTGGCAGGAGGGCAATGCCAATATGCCATGGCTCTTGTACCCAAGTAATCAGTGGCCGGCCTGACCAGAGGGCCGAGAAAAGGCTGTCAGGCATGTGCCAAGAAAAGAAACAGGACAAAGGAACAGGAATGAGAAGAACAAAACCTAGCGTGCAAGCAATCACCTATCATATATTCTATATTCCCTCCTACATTTTTGTCTCTCTACACTAAGCAAAAGTGCAATTCTGTTCCCATTTACCATTTAATAATAAACCAAGAGTAACTTAAATTCAATATACATGTGTCCATTCAATAAATAAATAAACTTATTATATACCACCTTACCATGAAGAGCTAGTCATTTGCCTTGGAGTCACCTGTGCCAAGTTCATAGGCACATTTCCTCAGCAGCACTTGTAATGATTTCAAACACCTTTAAGAGAGTTTTTAACCAGTACTACTATTCATTGATTATTACTTCTGACATAATTGAAATAAAGTTTACCCATCCCAACATGCTGCTTCTCTTGTAGGAATACTATGCTACGGATATTATGACACCAGTCCACATCTTCTTCGGATTCCTTCAGTACAATTCTTGGGATCTTCTAAGCAACAAACTTCTCTTATGAATATTATATCAAAGATCAAGCTAGTCTACTTGTGCATGCATGATGATGGAAATATACCCTCAATTTCTTTGGACGATAGAGCTAAGTTCTCAGAAAATAATCATGATATGGTTCCACTTGAAACACAATTACAATTGCAACTGCAAAATAATATACATGAAGTGGATTTGAAATTAATATGTAACAAAAATTCATCGCATGATATGTAACTAAACGTATGCTTCAATCAATTGTTTATGGCCTGAGGGAGAATTTATTAGATTAATGAGAACATGGCAGGGGGAAGTGGAAATGAAAAGAAAATTTGAGATGTTTAGTAGATGATAGAGGAGCTCAGATACCTGAGTGGTGGGGAAATAACACTGGTATTATCCCACCAGCACACAACGGTATATTTACCATGTTGTATTTGGATGTTTCTGCTGAAATGATCTCCATTTCTCTTTAGCATCTCATTCAGGTTTGGAAGAATACCTACATGATATCAGTCCACACAAGTAACAAAAAGGAAATTTATTGTACCCACTCAATTGTATTTACGTTTAACTAACAAGAAAATTATGATTTTTAGTGGAATCTACCATGGATTTAGATAGGAATTGTCAAGATTTTAGATGATATAAAATATCTTAATTGATTGAGTGAATAAATCTAGATGGATTAATTTTCCTGGAACAAAACATTTAAAATTGGGATCAATAGGAAGGTTTTCCTGACGTGGATCAGCCAAATATAAACAACTCATTTGCACGGTAACATCATTGGTTTCCCCTATCAATAGTTTCCATATGCTTGCATCTAATACAGAGAATGCCTCCAGGTAAAAATAATAATAAAAAAAAAAATCTACAACGCTTGGAAATCCTTTCATAATAGTAAATTCATAAACAACCACAAGAAAATCCTTAAGAGTCTCTAAATGGTTTTTTTTTTTTTTTTTTTGTGAAAAGAAAAGGCATATTTTATATATACAAAAGAAAAAATACATTAGAGACCAAATTTTTTTAAAATGTTCCATTAATTTTTTGCTGAAATCTTAAATTATTGACCATACAATCCATTATTCTAACCTTGTAACGTTAAAATTCATAAATGGGCGGCAAGTCACCGGTTTTAGAAAATAACTTCCCAACATAGATTTGGGATTTTTTTTTTCTCTTAATGTTGGCAAAATGCTTTGTCAGAATTTCAGAGCCATAGATAAGCTCAAAATATCACCGAGTTCAATACTGCATACTCATAGTGAGAGCGAAGTACCTTGTTTGGGCTGTGTGCATGGTGCATAGAAATCAGGGATCAGAGGGAGCCTTATGCTCTTAAGTCCTACAAACTGAAGGTGCTTTCTGGTGCATGTAATGGATGACTGCAAAATTACATTTAATGGCAGTAGTGGCGGATGGAATTTTTTTTATCTATCATGGGGAAAGGAATGAGGTTTTATTAGGAGAGGGACTTCTGAAATTTCTTTTCTTTGATTGGTTGTACTCTAGGTTTGAAGTTGCTAAATCCTCGTTCATGGATCTGACAGAAGTTGAGGGAAGAAAGGGAAGAAGAGAGACTGAATGAAATAAAATAGCTAGATGTTTAATTCTCCTAATGAGTGCTTCAAAACAAACCAAAATCATCTACTGAATCAAATAGCTCGCAAGAAATACCAACCACAACATGACGAATCTATTATTGCCTGACGCTCAGCGTGGTAACCAAATAATGGACAAACCTCTGAACTATTCAAAATTCCTGGGTGCATTCATGGCCTATAAGCTTCTGGCTTACAGAGAAAGGCACTGGATGGTTGTTTTTTGGGTGGGGGGCTCAGGGGAGCTGGAACAGACTGAGAGATGAGTACTCAAAAGCAGCAGTATTAAACTTTCAACTTTGTATAGCAAAAAGCTCAAATAACTAACTATAAGACATTCCTAAGGCTAATCTAAAGTGATACACGTGGTAAGCAAGGTTAGATACTCCGTATACATAAAGCTAGGAAAATTGCATACAAGATAGAAGGAGTGTATTTTTCAGTTCTTCAAACCTTGAAGAGTCTATTGATGCCTTCCCAGATCAATTTGATCTCTTGCTTGTATTCTGTCAACACCAAAGGAAGTGGGGTCTTGAGATGTTTTCGAGCTCCTGAAATCCATTTCCAGTTGCTTCTGCCTCAGTTGCAATATGCTTTGCTCGTTCTCTAGTTTTATCCTCTCATTTTCCAGCCTTAATCTCTCAAACTCCCTATCTTTCTTGCTGCAGTATCTCAACCACTTGAAGTGCTGCTTCTCGAGCTCAAATGCTTGAGCCTGTATGCTGACTCTCTGCTCCAAAACTTGCAACTTCTGTTTCTTAATCCACTCCTTTTTCTCCCATACTGACACTGTAGGATCTTGAAAAATCCCAGCCATTTCAACCTCAAAGCCAGTGCACCCACCTGATTGAGTCCAAAGGTGAGCATCTTCTTCACTTACATTATCTCTCTCATACTTGCCCATCCTCTCTCCATCCACTTTAGCATTACTGTCATCTTCACCATCCCATTCATCATCATCACTATCATCATGACCCTCAGCTTCCTCTTCCTCTGAACCATCGTTGTCTTTTGAGCACCTTTCACGGGGTAATGAGCAGCCTTGTAGGTCAAGATCCTGGCAGTTGGGTATCCTCTGTCCATTATGGTAAGCACACATTTCCTTGTAAAACAAATGTTTTGAGCTCAATATCTTTCTAACATCATCCTTTGCCTTAGCGGAAAGATGAGGCATTGAGTCCATCAGAGCAGGGTTCTCCACCACTCTACAACTGGTTCCCCTTCCAAGAATATCATTCAACCGCTTGTACCTCTTATTCAAGTCATTAAACTTATCCTCACACTGTTGTGGCGAAACATGACAGCCCTTGCTCATCATTATCTTTGACACTGTTTTCCACTTACCTTTCTTTTGCAGGATGCCAGATTTCCTCTTAAGCCCGTCAACACCCTCATTATCATCTCCCACACAAGCAACCACTGCTATAAGAAGCCTAACCACATTATCTGTCCATTTCATTCGTTGCCATTGGGATCCCTTTTTACCCTTAGCCCCACTGGAGTTCTCACCATTCCAGTCTTCTGTAAAGCTTGGCTCATCATCTTCACTCGCATTGCCATTGTTTGCAGCATTGAGAGGGCTAACTGCTTTCCCTTTACTGAAATTAGCTGAATATCCTTTTGGGATTGAACCTTTGACTTCCGTTAGCCCCATGGTTTGATGATCATTATCAAGGCCACCTATTAAATTCATATGATTTTGATGGGTTAAAGGGGGATGACCCAACTGGGTCTGCTGCTGTCTATGAATTGGTGACTCAAGGTCTAGTAATCCACCAGTTGGACCTGACAAAAAACGCCCTCCCAGACCTGAATTATCCATATATCAACGAATTGACTCTTACAATTCCAATACCCTAATGCTGTTAAGTCGCTGACAAATGAAGGAATATGAAATAATAAAAAATCACATATTCCAATGTTTAAGGAAGCAACGAACCCACTTAACTAAACTAATATAATTACCTGGTTCATCCCAGCTGATATCTCCACACTGAGAAACTAAAAAACAATAGAGCATAAAACCTCAATATTCCACCTCCTATTTTCCTCGAAATTCTTAGCAGCTAAAGAAGCGGGTAATCATAAAACCAAAATCCACATAAACCCTATAACCCAATACAGATTATACCAATTCCTAATCATATAAAAGCATATCTCCGACTTGATCTCCCATAATACTCAAAAACCCAAAAACGTTGGAACTGAATCCGCACAATAAAAGAGACGCTTGATAAGTGAAGTTAGATCAAGCTTCCGAACAAGACCCAATAATCTATTCCAGTGATTCACACATTCTTGATAATGAAGAGTGAAACTTTCCTAGGAAATGAAACAAAGACTTGATCAATGCAATGGCACAAAGTTAAAAAACAGTTAAATTATAACAGAAAGTTAGTTCGAGCTTACCTCTTAACTGATTCACAACGGAGATTTGACTGTATGAGATGAGTGAGGAAGATGCAGATTGTATTCGCTGAAATAGAAATTCAAAACAAAATAAAACAAAATCAGGGATAACGGAGGTCGAAGTTGGAGCAAGAGAAAAGAGCTTCCGATGGCACCACGCTTAAAGATCCTACGGTAAGCTGCGCGTTGAGCTGTTTGTTCTCGTCGAAAATATGCCTTTCACTCCCTCTGTGAATTTAATATTATTATTTGAGCCATATCAATGCAAAACCTAAAATATATCGATTAAAGGAATAACAATTATTTTTTAGGCAAATTTTTGCAACACCATTTGTAAAACAAGTTATTTATACTATATTTTAAGTTAAATATAATTGTAAAAGAGGATATATTATATTAACTATAATATATTATCTTAATTGAAAAAAAAATCTTAAACCTCAATTTTTTTTTTCAATTTATAAAAAAATGGTAATTTTAGCATTTAAGATTTTTTTTTAATTGTTTTTTTCCTTTTATTATAATTAGGTTGACGTCCTCCTCACCAATTCCACGATTGTCCAACCACTTCAGAGTTTTCAAGGGGCCTTCAAAATTCGTTCTTGTCAACCAAATCGATGATAATGTAATAGGCCCTATTATAATTAAAAATTTTGATGAATTAATTTTACAAGAACATAGAATCAATAATTTTATTTAATTAAATTTATTTTATATCATTTTCTCCTATTTAAAATTAAAAATAATAATAATAACTTTTAATTTTAAAGAATTTCATTTTCAATAAATAAAATAATACATAATTTTATAAAAATGATTTAAAATATTTTATGAAGTAAATCATTTCAAATAAAGCATATAGCAATTATATCAAGTAGCTTTTCCTGATGTGGTAATTCTATACTGAAAAATTATAATTTCAAAAGAATAGTGCATTCATTACGTTGCAAGGGTATACTTTTTTTCAATATAAATAATATTATTGAGTTTCATATGCTTAAATTTAAAATGATCTAAATAAAAAGAATCAAACTAAAATTTAGCAAAAGTTCAATACGTCCTGAGAAATTTTATATCGATACAAGATATGTTCTCATAAATAAACAAAACTTAAATCGGCGTGAAAACGAAAGTCTAATACTCATTAATAAATTTTATATCAATGCAAGGTTTTTCCTCACAAACCATACAAGATTTAAATTGGTCGGAAATATTTTAATTCTATATACTTATTTAATTTCTGTTGAAATAGACTCTGATTTTTTTTTTTGAATCAATAGACTCTGTAATTTTTAAAATTATATCTAAATAATATCGAATAGAATTAAATAATTGCCCATATATACTATCAACATGAATACAATAGAAAAATATATATACAAAATTACTATTACGTATTTAAAAAGAATAAAAAAAATACATAAATACAATAAAAAAATATCTATACAAAATTACTATTACGTATTTAAAAAAAATAAAATAAAAAGAAATAAAATAAAAATAGAAACCAAACTTAATAAAATATATATTTAGAACATTTTTAAATTTAAAACATCAATAAACAACTTCCATCCAACCTTTTCAGATTTCAAAAATCAGAAAATCGCATTCAAACGCAAATAAGGAATAATTATGAAGTGCCATCGTTGTATGCACAATTAAAATACACATAGTATTTGATAACTGATCGTAATGAGATTAATGTAAGATTAATCATGATTGATCAGAATAAATTATCATATACCTAAAAGAGTTGCAGAGAGTAATTTCCCATCCTCAGACCAATGTCGTGGATTAATCAAGAGGATCTTACATTAATAAAAAGGCTACTGTATGCACTGATACACCTGTTCATGAATAATCCCAACCAGAGCTTAAAAGTCAACTTTATCTACAAGTCGTTCAAATTTTCAGATGGTATCATCGTGAATTTGCCCTCAAGAATTTGCAGAGTGCAAAGGTTTCTTATAAGACTGCAATAATAACGAAGAACAAACAACACTAATTGATGAAGCAGCCATGCAAGCACCAGCAAGCCAAGGTGGCAACCGAATTCCAATGAATGGGTACAGGATTCCAGCAGCAATAGGCATGCCAAGTATGTTATAACCAAGGGCCCACACATAGTTTAGCCGAATGCGCAAAATGGTCTTTCTTGATAGATCTATGGCTGTAACCACATCTTCTAAGTTACTTTTGATGAGAACAATATCAGCTGCCTCAATGGCTACATCGGTGCCAGCACCAATTGCCATGCCAACATCAGCTGCAACCAAAGCTGGTGAGTCATTTATTCCATCTCCCACCATTGCCACAGTTATCCCTTTTCCCTGCAATCAGTTCAAATATTTCACATCTTAACCACCTGCACATCCACTGGATGCCTGTTCAATCATTTCAAAATATAGATGGAAAACCAATATAACTGAGGATTTTGACTCAATCTGAAAGCCAGTACCTTTACGAAAGGAAACAGGACAGAGAGAGTGGGGACAGCCATTCCCCATCCTTCCCTCCTAATGCAGAGAATTCTTTTTTTCTTTTTCTTATATTTGGAACAGCTGAACAGGTCTAAATAGTTGATCTTGTACTTATTTATTTCATGGTGCGTTTTGTACAATTGATAGCCATTCAGGGTTATTTGTTTATTTATTAATTAATTTAGCAATAACCATGTAAAAGTCAGCATACCTGCAAGTCTTTGATCCTATCTGCCTTTCCCATTGGATCCGTCTCGGCAAACACCTTTCCAATTCCAACCTCCTTTGCAATAGCAGCTGCTGTAGCCCAATTATCACCAGTCACCATGATGGCTGAAATGCCCATGGAATGAAGATAGGAAATAACCCGCCCAGCTTCTGGCTTTACTGGATCAGTAACCGCAAACGCTCCTGCAATTTTTCCATCAATAGAAACTAGCACACATGTTCTAGCCAGCTGTTCATTTTCTGAAATGTAGTTCTCAACCTCAGTGCCAATTGTGACATTACAAGCCCGCATGAGCCTCTTATTCCCAACCAAAACCATTTTTTCACCCACTTTTCCGCTCACCCCAGCTCCAGTGTGCACCTCAAAGTCTTTAGCCTCGGCAACATGTACTGCACTAGACCCAACCTTCTGGCGTAGCCTCTTAGCATGCTCCACCACAGCTTTTGCTATTGGGTGTTCACTATTCACCTGATGATTGGGGAGAAAAAGAAGTCACAAAATTTATCTCACTACTGTAGTGGCAGCAGCCAGCAGAAGTCACATAAAAAATCTGGTTTTTTCATAACACTGTTTATAACTAGCATACACTTCAAATATTCAAGTAACTTGAGAACTATCCAAATACTTCAGAATTGGTCTAAAAAAAATCGAAATGAAAATACTTATTCTTCAGTTTAGAAGTGTTGTTACTGACAAACTTCAGTAGCAGCCAAAAAACCAAGTTTATTTGTTAAGCTGGCATCTTGAAACTTCTTTATGAAAAAAGAAAATCCCCACTTAGGGTTTGTGAATAAAAGTAGTATTTCAATCCTGTAGCTTTCATATCAGAACAACATTAACATTATGGATACCTACCTCAGCAGCTGTAGCCATATCACAAAATTCCTCCATTGAGAAACTAGAGAAGAGCACAGCACTAACTACTACTGGTTTTCCAACTGTTAATGTACCTGTCTTGTCAAAGATAACTGTCTTCACCTACAGCTCAGAAAGAACACAATCTGGTTTAAATAACAATCACAAATCATCTGGAAGGCAATTTTATGTATGAATCTACCCACCAGTAAAGGTTCAATTAGACTCATGTAAAGGATCATATAACACTTAACGCAATATACCTGCAGCAAGCACAGTGACCACTCTCCGCTACTGTATCTAAAAACAATTATAAAAACATAAAATTAAAAGAAATAGCTGCCCTTTGTTAAGTTCATATGTGAGCTATACAAAGGGCGGCCCTTCCATAATCGTCTCTACTCTATAATGATCTATGTACTTGAAAACTCCGCTGGAAATCACAAGCCTAAAGCCTTAACCAGTTGCAATAACTACTAGTACTACCTTTATGTTTTTCTTTATCTGGTAAATGCAGTCAACTGATATCTACCATCTACTTTTCTCTAAATTGGAAAAGTAGCGGAACGAGTGGTTCTCTTAGATTTCAAAGCTGGTAAGAGTCAGACTTTTCTAAGTAAACTAAAAGCATGGAAAGACATGCCTTTATTCCTTTAAACCCAAATTATGTTATCGTTAAATTTTTTTAATACCTTGTATGCCTTTTCAAGTGCATCTCCACCTTTGATGAGCACACCTTGAGAAGCACCCTTGCCTGTGGCTACCATGACCGCCGTTGGTGTTGCTAGCCCCAGAGCACATGGACAGGCTACCACCAGTACGGATATACCAAACTGCAGAGCAAGCTCAAATCCGTCCATGGCTTTTGGTATCCAATGGCTAGGGTAAAGACCAGCTTCTCCAGGAATAAACCATCCCAGCCATGTTATAAAGGCTGCAATAACAACCTGAAAGGGGGTGAAAAATTAAAGATGACTAATAAAAGGTACACAGAATCCTGTATACTTTGAAACAGGAAGAAAATGGGCAAGTGACCCGAATGGAAAATCTACAACTAAGCTTCAATAGTCTATCATGAAATACATCCTCTCAAAGTACTTGACATTCTACCATCTAAAGAATATAGCTGAGTTTTTTTATCAGTTAGCAAAGCCGGTCATCATGAACAAAACTTGACAAAAAAGAAGTTAAAGGATAAAATGTACTGACTGTGGGAACAAAAAACTTGGAGATTTGGTCCGCTAGTTTCTGAACGGGGGCCCTGGCAAGCTGAGCAGCTTCTACAAGTTGAACAATTTGCGAAAGTGCAGTTTCTGACCCAACATGAGTAGCCTTAACCAGTAAGCACCCATTCTCATTCATGGTCCCACCAATTACCTATTAAACACGGAGATGTCATGAAGATCACAGGAAGAAAAAATGAATCTCCATTAGGCATTCTATTATTTCTCAAATTTCACATGCAACAGTATATAAACGCCAATGCTACCTTGTCACCGGGTCTTTTAGCAATAGGTCTTGCCTCACCCGTAATCATACTTTCATTCACATGGCTTTGACCATCTATGACAATCCCATCAACAGGAACTTTTGCCCCTGGAACAATCTTTATTACATCATTCCTTTGTATCAGTTCAGTACTGATTTCCATCTCTGAAACAACATTTCCATCACTATCTCGTGTTATCAGGTATGCTGTTTCAGGAGAAAGTTCCGTCAACTTCGCTAAAGCATCTGAAGTCTTTCCTTTAGCAAGAACCTCCAAATACTTCCCCAAGAGAATAAAAGAAATCAACATGGCACTTGTCTCAAAGAAATCTTGCCCTTCAAATTTCTTAGAAGTCATTGCTTTTATCACTATATATACAGAGTAAAAGTAAGCAGCATTGGTGCCTAGCGCAACCAAAACATCCATATTGGCGGATTTCCGTCGCAATGCATGGTAAGATCCCACATAGAACCTAAAAAGGACATTAAGCAAGACAAGATCAATGGAGTTTTCATAATTACTGCATATAGCTATACTTCTCAATAAAAGAGACTACTCGGTTTCCATTGTACAACTGAAAAATCAAGTAATAAAAGTTTCGCTTATTTAGTACCTTCGGCCAACAATGAACTGTACAGGTGTGCACAGAATCCACCTAAGAAGCATTCCAATGCTAAGCATGTTTTGAATCCTGTACTCTAACCAGTTACCATATGGATGAAGCATTGGAAGTACCATGGAAAATAGAAACACTGGAACTGAGAAAAGGCAACTCATGAAAAATTGGTTTCTGTAAGTCCGAATTTCTTGCAGCTTCTCTGTTTCTCTTCGCCTAGGAGGCACATACAAGCTTGCATGGTAAATGATGGGACCTAGGGAAGCTTCTTCAACACGCTGTATAAGAGATCTTGGACCTGTAAGGTCTGGGTCATAGTTAATAGTTACCTTATGTTCTGCAAGGTCCATTTCGACATGATTCACACCTTGTGATGACTCAAGGAAGGCTTGAATAGTGGTCGCATCTTCTATGGAATTAACTCCTTCAATTTTTAGATGCACTTTGTTCATATCATTACCAGAACTGATGAGTTCAGCTCCAAAACCAGCATCTTCTACTGCTTCTATGATGTGATCTGTATCAGTAAGGTTCTGATCAAAGTGAATCTTTGCTTCTTCAAGAGCTAGACCAACCACTGCTTTTTTTATTCCATTAACCATAAGAAGTGCACGTTCAACAGACTCAGAGCAACTAGTGCATGCCATTCCCTTAATCCTAAGCCGGCATACTGACATTTCTTGTTCTGGGAACTCATCAACAGAAAATCCAGCACCTTCGATGGTTTCCCTAATTTTTTGAGCCTATAAAATTAAAATTTCTTTTAAAAATATTTTAAATACAGAATAAGAAGTACCCATACCAATTAGGGGGGAAACAAGATTTGGACTCAATTTTCAAAAATAAAATCAGACAAGTAAAATAATCTAAATCTAAATCTAAAACACAACTCCTTATCTGCATCAAAAATATCATCAAATCAAGAAGCTTTGCAAAGAAACAGAGACATAAAATTACAACAGCATGGAGGGAAACCACAAGAATTCTCCAATTATTTGGCAATATTAACATATATAAGAACGCAGATAAAGTCGTCAAGCTGACTTACAGTAACAAGGTCTGGTATGTAAGAGATAGCAGCATGGCCATCAAGGGGCGATACAATAGTCCTCTCAACTCCATTAAGCTCTCCCAACACAGATTCTATGGATGTTGCACAAGAGCTGCACTTGATGTCCCCTATTTTTAACTTAATTGTTTTAAGCTTCTTATCTCTGTGATCCTTTTCTTTAGGAACAGCAATTGCAACACCATCTGGAGGCTGCAGCAAAGGTGCCTTGAGGTCAGCTCTCCCATTAGCTTCCATTTTACCGTTCTGAATGATTAAGCTCATAGAAGCTAAGCAAAAATGAGCAGACCAGGAAAGTCAAGCGCTAGAAAGCATTAACAATCAAGCAAACTTAACAATGAAACGGAGAATTTAGTAGACAAATAACAAGAAGTACCCTTAATTTGGACTGGCTTGTTGAACAAGAACCCAAAATTGAACCTACAAAAATATAAAGCACAGGAGATAACAACTCCTGGATATGAATTTCCACAAAATCAATCAAAACCACAAATAGAACAGGGACTGGCGACGGTTACCGTCAAATCTAATATCCACATCTATAGTTTGACATGCGAATAAAATCTTTTAAAGGCAACCCTGTGATATATATAAATAACTGAGAATATACGTAACAAAAGAACAGTCAACTGATATATACCTACGAAAATAACAGGCTTCGATCGTCACCACGGGAGAGTGGAGATAAGAGGGAAGATGGTTAATGTTTTCACTTTTTGAATGAACTCGTAAAAGGTAATCAAGAATTAGGGATTATAAAAGCAGTGATACAACAGAAGATTAGGGCTGATAGGGAAGAGAGATGATATGCCAGAGGCCACTGCAAAAGATAAAAGGGAGAGAGATGCGAGGGGAAAGAAAGCGGCAGAAAACTCTCAGAGACGGGGCTTGTCGCATTATATAGTCGCCTTCGTTTTTTTGAATTTTTGAAATCATAACGTCTTATACGGTTCGCAGTTCGCACGCACCTCAGACCGTGCTGTTAGGGCACTTTGCCCATTATTTCCTATTCTATTGGGGCGGTTTAGTGTCCATAAATCAGTTTTTCTTTTTCCCTCTTCTTCAATATTCAAATTACTAATAAATTATTTTCAAATATATCATATAAAAAAATTTATCAATGCACTCCTATAAAAATAACGTTTCTCATACTCATAAATAAATATAATTTTTAAATATAAATAACGGACATGAATAAAATGAGATATATTGGTACATAGTTTTTTTTTTTTTGGAAACAAATAATTTATTAATTGTATATACTTATCTTTCTTCTAGTTTTGATTTATATTTATAGCTTTAGCACGTTGTTTCAATTATCTAGTATATTTATTCAAACATTTTTTAATTAATATTTATATTCTACCAAATAAATCAAATCTTTAAAATTTATTACAATTTTAATTAAGAGTTTAAATTAATTTCAACCAAAACTAAAAATGTCACTTGTCATTCTATTTATTTTTTTTATTTTTAATAAAATAATTTTTTTTTAATTTATATTCATATTTTATCAATAAAATAATTTATATTTATATTTAAATCTTTTATACTTGAATAATTAGAAAATAATTATATTAAGACACTGAGAATATTAACAGTTAAATACTTACTCAAGATACTAGCAGAGTAAAAAAAATTAATTAATTACTTTATTTTTAACTATAATTAAAATAAAAAATATATAATCTAAACGAATGAACACTATTTTAGAGAAAAAGATAATTAAAAATGGATAATTATATTTATATTATTACAATAAAAAAATTATGATATAAATATAAATATATAAAAAAGATTTAGATTATTTTACAAGACTTAAAAAGATAGACATCCATAATGAAGTGATAATGAGTTGAATACAATCCCGCATGTGATTTAGTGGGGGATGAAGGGCTTTTTGTAAAATTAGGGTCGGGGCTATTTTTATTTCTGAATTTGGGGCTGAGAAGATTTTATTTGTAATTTTGAAATTTGACTGCCAAGCTCTTTGTTTTTTTTATTTTTAAATGTGGTAAGTGGCGCCAGACAATTGTTTTTTTTTTAATTATTTTTATTATTATTTTTAATTATTAATATATTATAATAAAATATTTATATTATATTAATTTTTTTATTTATATTATATTTTTATAATAATAAATATTTTTTATAATAATAAATATTTTTTATAATTTTAATATATTAATATTTAAAAAATTTTATTATTAATATTTAAATAAAAAATTACTGAAATTATATTTCAGGATTATAAAATTGATATTATGTTGCGATTAGATGTATAAAAATAATTCAATTCTATCGTATACATTTATCGAGTGATAAATTTTTTTATTATTTTAATATATTAATACATTAATTCTGTAATTAAATAGTATAAATATTTTATACGTTATTTTATAACTTTACAAAATACTAAGCGTAGTTATAAATAATTATTGTAGTTATAAATAATTATTATATTGTCTTACTATTAGATATTATATGAGAATTGAGTTATTTATAATTTATTAAAAAAATAATTAATTAATCTAATTCAAAATAAATTAATTAAATTAATTATATTTGATAAATTATAAACAATCAGGTGATCACATGCAACATTTAAGTGGCCTATAATAATATTCTATAATTCTAAATAGCAGTTAATAAAAAGTAAATTTAATTTTTATAATTTTAAATATTAATATTTATTTATTTATTTTTATAATTATAAACAATAATGTAATTTAAATAATTAATAAAAAATAATAATTAAATATTATATACGATCACTTGATTATTTATAATTTATTAAATAGAATAGATCTAATTAATTTATTTTGCGATTAAATTAATTAATTAATTTTTTTTTTATAAATTATAAACAACTCAGTGGTCATATAATATTTAATAATAAAATAATATAATAATTTTAAATATTTTATACGAATTATTTATAATTTATTAAAAATAAAAAATAACTAAATTAAGTAATTCATTCAATAAAGCTATTTTATACAGATTTAATAGCAGTATAATATTATAATTTTAAATATTTTTATAATATTATTACATATTAAAAATATTTTTATAAAATATAATAATTATTTATAACTACGTTTAGTATTTTGTAAAATTATAAAATAACATTAACCGTGTACAAAATATTTATACTATTTAATTACAGAATTAATGTATTAATATATTAAAATAATAAAAAAATTTATCACTCGATAAATGTATACGATATGATTGAATTATTTTTATACATCTAATCACAACATAATATCAATTTTATAATTCTGAAATATAATTCCAGTAATTTTTTATTTAAATATTAATAATAGAATTTTTTAAATATTAATATATTAAAATTATAAAAATATTTATTATTATAAAAATATAATATAAATAAAAAAAATTAATATAATATAAATATTTTATTATAATATATTAATAATTAAAAATAATAATAATAACAATTTAAAAAAAAATAATCGTCTAGCGTCACTTTAAGTGGCGCCAGACCACATTTAAAAATAAAAAAAAGAGCGTGGCGTCACTTAAAATGGCGCCAGACTCTGGCGCCTGTTAAAGAGGCGCCAAACGTCCTTTTCGACTACCACATGACAGTTAAACCTCAAAATCACAAATAAAATCTTCTCAGCCTTAAATCCAAAAATAAAAATAATCCCGACCTTAAATTTGCAAAAACCCCGGGGATGAAGCGTAAATTTAGTACCTTATGGACGACAGAAGACGACAAGCTGAGTGGGACCCCTTCCGATATGGTCCAACATGCTTGTCCTGCTGGATCTTTGGTTCGTTTACTAATTTAATTACAAATTAACATTTAGTTTAATAGTTATTCAAACTCCTTATACATATATATACATAAGACAACACACGTGACAAAAAGTCTGCCATACTGAAAAGTTATCCCTCACTATGAAAAGCCAATAATCATTTCTCTTTTTTCCCTTCCTATACGGCGTTGGATTGATTATTATTTCTTTCCCTGTAATGTTGCTTTGGAACAACAGCTACTTTGCTCATTATTGTTAAACATAGTACAGGACAAATTATATAGTAAGCACTTAATATATTATATAATCATAACCGTTTAGTTAGTTTTATGAAATTTCTTAAAAATTATTTATGTTATTCTCTTCACTTCACTTGTTGACCTCATAACAGTATATGAGTTCATATTTAATAAAAAAATTTATCAAAAAGATACAGATTTGCCCATAAAATAATCACTTAAATATGATTGCAACTACACTTATGGCTTGGATCAACGCCAAATTAAACTTTAATATTCAATTATTCAATTCCATCTCCTTGTCATTCTATCTTTTTAAAATCTGAAATTTGAATATATTTAAAATATTAAAAATTATTATCTCAATCAAATTTAAAATAAATTTAAATTATAAATATATAAAATTTGCTCTCACAAATTTAATATAATAATAAATGCATTTAAGTAAATATGAGAAATATCAAGTTCTACACTCTCAATTTTTAATCTCTATTTTAAAATAAATATGTGAGATTTTAAATTTTTTTATTAAATTCAATAACAATATTACACTCTAAAACTTTATTTATTTATAAAAAGTAATTTATATTTAAAATATATTTTACTGTCTAATTTTAATTTTAAAAAAATATATATAAAAATATTAATAAAGTTCTTAAAATGTAAAAAATAATTAAAATTTTTATTTAATTATAAATATATTTTTACTGACAACTTTATTAAGCATTTCAAACAGAAAAAATATTTAAAAAAAAAATTTAAAATAAACGCAAGATAAATCAATATTTTTCTTAGTAATAGCAACAATAGCTTTTTAAAGTATGTCCGAAATCCGAATGGTTTGCATTGTCAGCACTTTCCGTTCCACTAGGGAGCCAAGCGTCCAAGTGCCTGGTGTGCATTATATTTGCTTTTGCCCAACGTGCACCCAAAACAGCGTAAGGGTCCATCATTTCCTATCCTTTATTCTTTTTCATCCACATCATCATGTAATCTCGTTTGTGGCTTTTGGCCAATAGCATCAAAAAGAGGGGAAGGTGTTTTGTTTTTGTTCTTTTCTTTTCTTTTTCCACCTCCAATTATGGCTCGTGGAATGTATTTTAATTTGTTTAATTTTAATAAAAATTTTAATTACAAATGGTATAATTCCCTTTCTTTTTTCTTATCTGTTGATCCAATTCATTCCCCTCCCCACCAGAGGGTGGTCATTTTCTACAGCTTCTAGACAAGAGACAGCCTATCCTCCTATTAAAAAAATTAATTTTACTTGCTCCTCACTTTTTTTAAATCTCAGTGAGATTTAAAATAAACTCTTTTTGATTGTTGAAGACAAATCGAGTCTATATTACAAGGGATGTCCTTAATTGTGACTCTTGTATTTAGTTATTGATTTAGATCACCAGTTTTACCATTGCAACCTCCTTTTATTTCATATTAAAAAGTTATTCGCTGCAAAATTTACACATAATATTTATTTATGTAATACACTGAATAAAAATTTATAAATATATTATTACTCTTTTTTTTATTTTATAAAAAAATACAGTAAAAATAAAAAAATTGATTAATTTATATAAACATCAATATATATTTACATAATAAAAATAAACATTGAATATATATAAAGTAATCATGATTAAAGATTTAAATTTAAAAAAAAAATAATAAATAATACTTACAATTATATATTGCAATTAGATTTAAATAATCCGTAACAATAAGAGGTTAGAAAATATGAATTACTGAAAGTAAAAAAATAATAAATTGTCAAAATAATACAATTATATATTAAAATAGTATCAATACAATAAGATTAAAAAATGGTAAGAATAATAAATGAAAAGAAGACGAATACATAAATAATATATTTAATAAACATTTACATATGTTAGAATTTATTTGTTTACGGAATCAGTATTTTATTTAATATAATAATATCTATTACTGCGATATTTAAAAAAAAAAAAACAATATACTTTTTAAAGTGAAATGAGTATTGTGTAATTTTTTTTATTAAATTAGTATTTAATTTCTAAATACTAAATAAAACTAAATGTAATTATGTATTTAATAAGTATCCACGTATCTTTTTCATTAAAAAATAAAATTACTTTTTTAATTTAATGCATTGAAGTCTATTTTTTAAAGTAAAATGAGATAAGTGTTAAACCTAATTGATTTTTTATCAGTAATTTAATTAAATAATATCTACTAATAAAATATGTATTTCATGTTTAAACACATCAGTAGTTTTAAAAAATAAAAATATAACTAATTTTTATTTTTTAAATAATCTGAATTACCATTAATTTAATGTAATTCTTTGTAATAAATAAAAAAATTACACAAACGTCTATATATATATTATAATATATTAATTAATGCTTCTAAACAATTCTAAAAGATGTGTATATAATATCTTATAGATCTTAAAATTTAAAGTAAAAACGGTTATCGCAGTTCTCTAAATCAAACACTTCCAGCCCTAACCTTCTTCTTCATGCTGCCATTGAAAGGCTTTTTTGTGATGGCGTGTCTCTTCTTTGTTGCATCTGTCAGTTAAACACCTTAATTTCTAATGATCCATACAACAATTTTTTCATATCCGGTATCTCCAAACAATAATAAATAAAAAAGAATCGCAAAATAAAAAACAAAACAAAACAAAGAAGTGAAGTCAATAACGAAGAATATAACTTCAAAACAAAATAAGTGAAAAAAAAAAACGATGAGAGCATTGAATGAAATAAATTGATAAGCTATGGAATAAATATGATATCAGCTAATGCAAAGCCTTCGAATGTGTATAAAAGATAAAGGGAAGGCAACTACAAAAAAGAAAAAGAAAAATGCATCAAAGAGAGTTATAATGACGTAAAGGAGAAGTCGAGTAAAAAATAAAATAAAAACAAAGGAGAAAACCTGAGATAAGAGAGGGCTGAATGAAAATATAAAAACTGAAGTGAACATATAAATAAGATTAGAGGCATGATTAAGGAAGAGAAGAGGCTATTCATCTTCACTGTTGTCCTAGTAATTTTCTTTAATAAAAGGTTAAAAAAAATGGAAACACTGACAATGAAGTGACAGTATTTCAGCTAGAAAAGTAATCTCCTTTACTTGAACAAAGTCAAGCAAAAAGAGATGATTACACCTTGTTTAAGGTGTGAAGGAGCATGCTGTATTAAATGATCAAAATATCTAAAGAGCCTGCTCAGAAATTGAAAGGTCATACACTGTTTATAATAGTATATTGTTCAGATCATAGGCTGTGATTATCTTTTAATAGCATTTCAATGCATTTGTATTCATAAACTCTTATTGAGAAGTCATATATCTGCAACTCTTTTATTCAGCCTTTATTTAATGAATTGAAATTTCTAATGCTTGAAAAGAAAAGGTTTTTTAATTATTAATAAATACTAAACTGTAGAAATTATGACTTAAAATCATCTGTTTATATAATTTCAGCATTTTTGTATCAATGGGCTATCATTGAGTTTAAACTTTTAATGTATAAGAATTAAAAATTCTTTAACCACAAATGATTTATTGTATATTGGCATTAATATAGACGTGATAATGATTTATTATATGTTGATATTTTACCGATTTGAAAAAGCTGCATGCATGGGACCATTGTGTTTAACCGGCTCATTATTTTTTTCTGCCACAACTGCTTTTTAGTGAGTTTTGACTATAGCAGGCAAACATAAAGGAAAAAAAGAGACGATGGAGCCAATGATAACAAAGAATAATGTCATTTTGACAAAGGAAAGAGATTTGAAACCGTACCGTTTTAATAATATCCAACAAGGGAGGACATGGAAAGACTTCAAAATCAAGGAAGAAAACTGAGAAAGGAGGGCATTTAGGAGAGCAAAAGTGTAATTGAATAAAAGTAAAATCAATTGTCGAATACTATTCATTACACTGGTCACAGGCTAACTGCCCTTTATTATATAATATACATATTATACTCTACCATGGTAAAATGCTTCTTTTAGTTATACTTAGGTCAAATTGGATTGTATTGTCTTCATAGATATTTGTAGATTTTATCTTTATATATTTCATCTCACTGTCGTTTTCCTATAATGAACAATGAGTATGTGGTTATATATATTATGGCACAATCACTGATGATGTTGATCCACTTTCTTTTGTGGGTTGGATCTATATTTTGGATCTGTAGTTGAATATCTGAATTAATGTTATTTGGGAGAGTTATTTTTTATTTAGACAGGTTCAAGCCTAAATTATAAGAATTGCATAGAAACCCAAACAACAAGCTGAGATTGTAAGCACTTCTACCCAGCTCTGCAGTCCCATTCAATCTTCAAATAATCGTTTTTTTTTTTTATATATTTTTTAACCGTGAATAACTTGTATAGCAAGACTCCAACTTACTGCTAATCATTTTACACTATAAATTCATTTAATAACTTATAAATAGTTAAATTTGGAGGTAATTTATCCTTCAAATAAATTTTACAATGAGATCATATATATATATAATTGAAATAAAGAGAGACGATATATACGTGAAATTAGTATTTAAAATAACTGCAATAACTGACTTAATATTTCAAAATGAAAAAAGAGTGAGAATCTCAAAAATTATGATTTGTTATTTTTGAAAATGTCTCGCATTAGATATAGACACGTAAATTTGACTCTCTAAAACAAAGCTCACCCAACACTACAATTTTTTAGTTACTCCTTAATTTCAGTTATTATTGAGAATTAATTTTGATCAATGTTTATTAAAAAAATAAGATTAAACTTAATTCAAAATCTTATAATTATGAGAATGAATTTAATAGTACTAATAGCTGTCATTTTTTTTCATAACAACATACTTCAAATAAACAAAAATTCTGAAATAACTAAAATATGGAATATAAAATATTTTTAAATTTTAAATCTCTGAAATCTATCATCCCATATATTGCAAAATAGATATATAATTTCTAAATATATATTAAATATTAAATTAAAAATAATTTTAATATATCTTAATTATCAAAATTTTAAAATAATTAAACTGAATTATAATGTTTCAATCTCTATATTTTAAAAAATTTATTAAAATATTTATAAATTTATTTTCGTTAAATACCTTCATATCTTTATATATTTTTCTTTTAATTAAAGAAAAATCTTAATAAATTGATAATTTGATTTTCTGATAAAAAAAAATTGATGATTTAAATTTTTTACAATAATTAGGTTAAAATTTTAATAATTATAAACTTAAAAAACAGTAAATTTTTGAAATTTGAATAATGCAATATACAATTGGAATTTATTTTGAAAATAACTGGACAATTGAATTATCGATGAAGTTAAAAATTATATAAATTTTTAAAAATATAAAATCTCATTATAATTAATGGAAACAGTTAAGGACTAAACTGTAAAGTATCAAATAACTAATTCAATTTTCATATAATTTATCAACTTCTTCTTCGACAAAAAAAAAAAAAAAAAAATCAACTTCTTCAATGAGATTTTTTCTTTTTTAATATTTAATTCTTCTGCCGAACTTAACCCAAACGGGCTTACGAGTGTCGTTTTGATGTCTTTGGAGAAAGTGAATCAGTTACTCGCAGGCTAGCTAGTTGGGGGGCCGAAGTTCCTAGGGTTTATCTCCTACTTCAAAAATCAAAACCCACAGGATTGATCTTCTTCAGTTCCTCGTTCGGTAGTTAAGCGTCCCTCTCTGCCAATCTTTATTCACAATGCCCCAAAACGAGAGTGTTCGCTTCACATCATCTTTGCTCAAAATTCCTTCTCTTCCTTCACAACAGCTGAAAAAACAACCATCACATCCACCACCTCCTCTCCCGTTCTTTTCTCATATCCTCAACTCTCAATTGGCCAATACTGTAATCTCTTTTACTAATTTCATCGACTCGCTCATAACTCGTTCTAGATTACATGTACCTCGCACTCCGGGTATCAGAATTCGGAGGTCTAACTTGTTTGCCAACTCACCTCTTACATGTTTAGCTTCATTGACACTTACCCGATCAACAGATTCAGCTCATTCCGAGTCGCATATAAAGTCGCCGATCCTCTGCTCGGCGTCATTGTCTTTGAGTCAACCTGCCGAACCGGCGGCTCCGGGCTCAGAAGCCTTGGTGACTCAGCAGAAAGGGAGTGGCGGTGGAGGTGCGCACTCAGCCAGTCGACACGACGAGGAGAGAGTTTTGATAAGCGAAGTATTGGTGAGGAACAAGGACGGCGAGGAGCTCGAGAGGAAGGACCTGGAAGCGGAGGCTGTGGCTGCATTGAAAGCGTGCCGGGCCAATTCGGCTCTCACGGTTCGCGAGGTTCAGGAGGATGTACACAGGATAATTGATAGTGGATATTTTTGCTCGTGTATGCCTGTCGCAGTAGATACCCGCGATGGTATAAGATTGGTGTTTCAGGTAGGCAAATTCCATATCAACTTAACTTTTACACCGTCAAATGACTAGCATTTTAGAGTTGGTGCTAAGTGTTAACGGATGAAAAGAAAAAAAAATAATGCGGCAAAATGGTTTTAAATGTTGATGTGATGATTTTGAAAGTGAATGAGGTAGGGAGACGATGACTTTGGTGCCGAGCATATATTTATGTCTTTCTTAAACATAATTGGTATCCCCTTTCGTTTAGGTATAAAACGTTTGTACTATAGTATTATTGTTCAGAGGAGTCTAAGAACTTGAAAATAAGCTGCTCATTGTAGTGTGGGATTTAACAACGCGAATATGTGGTGCAACAAAAGGGAACAATATTGATATGCAGTTTCACTCTCTCATTTTCTCTCATTTCATAAAAACGATTCTTGAACCTTTCTCCAACTGAGGGTCGGTTTAACTGCAAATCATTAGTAAACCTATCTTTACTTTTCGGTTAGAATGCAAATTTATGTACAGAAACACGTTTCTTGTTGTGACTTGAATTAATGACTAATATTGCTTTCTTGTGGCATAAGGTAGAACCAAACCAGGAGTTCCATGGGTTGGTATGTGAAGGAGCCAGTGTTCTTCCAGCGAAGTTTCTGGAGGATGCTTTTCGAGATGGATATGGTAGGTTTTCTTTTGTCTTTAAATTTTTATTTTTATAAGAAAAACCTTTGTGCTAGGTTTCTAGCAGTGTGTCTGGCATGCACATAGGTGTGCCTTTCCTTTGACTTTTCCTTCTTCCTCCTCCTACCCTCTTTCTCATCTCCTAATATTATGGATGCCAGTATCTACTCCATCTATTTTTCTTGATTGCTACATTATACACATCCTCTCTTGTAATATGTTATGATTCTTACATGTGGGTATATCCTTGTAACTTATGATGCTGCATTTTAGATCTTTTAATAGGATTCATTAGTTTTGATTTTGATGTCAAGCTGTGCAGGAAAAGTGGTAAATATCAGGCATTTGGATGATGTTATAACTTCCATCAATGGCTGGTACATGGAGCGTGGTCTCTTCGGATTGGTTAGTGCTTCATCTATCTTGACATTTGTATTTTAACGCTTCTTGTAATTAGACCCCAAGGTTATCTGGTTTATGATTACAGCTTCTATATAATTAGGCATTCTCTTTATTGTTATTTTAGGTTTCAGGAGTTGAGATCCTTTCTGGGGGTATTATAAGGTTACAAGTTGCAGAAGCTGAGGTGAACAACATTTCCATACGTTTCCTTGACAGGAAAACGTAAGTGTTCCATCAAGTTGCATTAACTTTGCATTTGTCTGCTGGTATGTGCTCTTGCACATACTGACAAAGCCCTAGGATTCATGATTGATATGTTCTTTGTTGCTTTCTCCAGTGGTGAACCAACTAAAGGGAAGACAAAACCTGAAACAATACTTAGACAACTTACAACTAAGAAGGGACAGGTAATTCTGGTCCCCGCTAGTTGTTCTTCACAGCATTACTTTGAGAAAGTATGATGATGGTTACATCTGCAATAACCCCTTCGTAGGTCTACAGCATGCTTCAAGGAAAAAGAGATGTAGATACTGTGTTAACCATGGGAATCATGGAAGATGTTAGCATCATTCCCCAACCTGCTGGAGGTGAAACACGTTCTTGTTCATTTTGAAGTATATCATGATAACTATTCATGTGCAACATCACATTCTGTGACATAATTTGGTATTGAAGTCCTGAAATGTACTGGTAGACCCTTTATTTTCTTTCATTGTTTTCAACTACATATATGCCTGATTTCAAACTTTGCATGCCCAGAAAGCCTTTTTGAGAGATCCACACAGAGAACATTTCAGAAAATAAAAGTAAAAAATATGGTTGTTGATTCTAATTGGTTGAAATCTCAAACAAAAAAAGGGAGTTTAGTCTGCCTGATCCTGAGGACGTATAGTGAAGGAGGAGGAAATGAAGGAGGATTAGAGTTATGATTATGCCTTAACTAGTAACATCTTCTTTTCCTGCTACTCTAGCTATTCTAGAAACTAAACAAAGTCTCCACTTCAAGTTTTGTTTGATCTAGAAGGACTTTTCACTTATGAATAGATGGGCAACACTTGGTTATGTGGAGTCTTTGCTCTCAATTCACTAGGTATAGTTAACTACTGCGAACAATTGTCACTGGATTTAAAACTAGCCCTGCCTTAGATGGGGACTGGACTGACTGCTAGATAGATAGTTAGCTCTATTTTCCTTCGAAAGTGAGTTATAAACTTTCTGCGCTTGAAGGGCAACAGCCTCTAATTTTTTTTTCCTGACATCATGTCAACAGTCTTAAATCAGTTTGACATATGTATTTATTGATATCACTTGATGAATCAAATGTCAAATGGACAAATCTCCTCTGAATTTCAATTTGCTGGTTGAATTTGATTAGAGATTTATTGTTGCTTATGTGTTTCTTCTGGTTATATGTGCTGTCAATATAACGTTCGCGTATTTGAGTGGAAGTGCTTTTCTTCTGCACATGTGCTTTTTTATTGTTATTTTTTAACCTTTTCATTTGAAAATTAACACAATTGCCTACTTTTTCTTTGTATAGACACTGGTAAAGTTGATTTGGTGATGAATGTTGTTGAACGCCCAAGTGGAGGTTTCTCTGCTGGTGGAGGTATATCCAGTGGGTAGGTGATACTAATGCATATGGTGCTGGTGCCAATGCTACTTGGTGTTATCGTGTGTATTAAATTTATATTTGTGGTATATTAGAAACACCGTATACTGATTATATTGCAATTTTTTAGGATTACTAGTGGCCCTTTATCAGGACTTATTGGAAGGTAATGTCACAGAATACCTGATTGCTTCTATTTTCTTGTTTTGCTTTATGTAAATTATCCGTCATGACTTGTTAGGTTTGGACATTTATTTGTTGCTCCTCTTGGGGGATCTCTTGACAGTTGAAAAGGAAAATGATGTGTTGGACAATTTATTTTGATCCGGTTATCTCTATGTGCTTTTTCAACCATGACTTGCTAGGTTTAAGCCTATCAGAATGCATTCTGATTCTGATCCTTACTTGCTTTGCATCTAATCATGTTCTAATATTGGAAAACTAGCTCTTATCAATCTATTATTCTTTTAATCACATTTGGCTTGGTCAATGTATATGCTAATGGTTCGATTCTTCGAAGGCAGAAGTAAATAGTAATTATTGGGTACGTTATTATTCAGAAACTCTTTATACTTGATGGTAATATCATTTAAATTAAGAAGCCTCCCCTTTGATCCTATTTATACTCTTGGAAAAAGCTAAGATTTTATGAAGGCATTCAGTGAGAAAGCTCACATGTTTCATTTCCCATGGCATTGCCAAATGGGGATCTGGAGAAAACACCTTTCAATATTTATGTTAAGGTGCTGCTTTCAAGAATCTTTATGTGTGTAATATACCACGATTCACTAATTTGTTCCCTTGTGGTTGCAAGTTCTTTGCCAGAGCCCCAAGCAGTGCTTCTTGACACATAACAATTGTCATCTTTCTTTAATTTTTTTTATTAGTTTACAATATTGATATCCTTTGATGTGTGAGAAGTGTTAAAAAAATGGGCGATGAAAAAAACACTTCTTTTTTATTCATGCAATATAAACTTTATCTTTCATACTTCTGGTAATGACATCTATTGTTAAACTACAATCACATGGCAACTTATGAGCAGCTGTTTCACCTCATAGTTACTCTTTGTCTGTTGCAGCTTCACCTATTCTCATAGAAATGTTTTTGGAAGAAATCAGAAACTCAATATTTCCTTGGAGAGAGGCCAAATTGACTCAATATTTCGCATAAACTACACAGACCCATGGATTCAAGGTGATGACAAGAGAACATCTAGAACAATTATGGTCCAGGTATATATATGCACTTTTTTTTTCTGCATTCTTGTGTCAGTTATAGTAGTCTGGTGATGGGAATTTATGGTGCATTCCTTATTAGAATTCAAGAACACCAGGGAATCTCGTCCATGGTAACCAACCTGGTAATACCAGTCTTACCATTGGCCGTGTTATTGCTGGTGTAGAATTCAGTCGACCACTAAGGCCAAAGTGGAGTGGAACTGCTGGACTTATTTTTCAGGTACTTCACTAACATCATTGAACTTGGCTTGTAATAATGATATTGAGATCAATCTGTTGCTTGGCTGCTTCTCTCTCTCTCTTCCAGTTTAATCTGCATTGTTTACTTCCTTTTATTCCAATATCACAGCATGCTGGTGCTCGTGATGAAAAAGGAAATCCAATCATTAAGGACCACTATAGCAGCCCTCTTACTGCGAGGTATGCATCTCTGATAGTTTGATATCATGAATCTAGGAATTTTGTATCCATGGTTTGATTTTGTGATGGTTTAATATATTTCTAATTTGGTGTTCTTTGTTTACCTGTTTTGTTGGTGCAGTGGCAAGACTCATGATGATATGCTACTAGCTAAATTTGAAAGTGTATATACTGGTTCTGGCGACCATGGTTCTTCAATGGTTAGTCATCTATAGTTTAGGGTTCTGACCCCTTTATCTGGAGATAGTTTAGAGAGAGGGAGTGACTTCGTCAGTATTAGTTTCTGATGCATCCATGGGCCATAATTTTTATCCTTGCAGTTTGTATTGAATGTAGAACAAGGACTTCCTCTTTGGCCTGAATGGCTATTCTTTAACAGAGTAAATGCACGTGCTAGAAAAGGCATAGAAATCGGTCCTGCTCTCTTTCTTGTAAGGTATCATGTCTATCTGTAATCTTTTCTTAATTGGAAAATGATGTAACATTATTAGTCTGAAACCAAAACTGATACATGAGTGGATGGCAAAAACAGATGCATCAGAAGCGTTTGACAAAATCGAGATGCAAATTTATTCAATTTCAGCTCCATATCAGCTGGCAGCCAGGGCTATTTGGCTAGAATGGAATACTTGATAAACCAACAGGGTCCATATAAAGGGTTTTTTCTTCAAGAAAATAAGTTCGGCAGGAGATAAATTTGAAAATAAGCATATAAGCTTTTAGAATAACCTACATTAGCTATAGGAATGGCTTACTAACAAATCATAGGCATCGAATCTGGTGATGCATCATTCCACAATTTATGCATGTCAATTCACTGTGCTGCATACACAAAGGACTAAAGGAAGAAAATTGATCATTTCCTTCCAAAATAAGATGATGTGGTTTCTTCAGTAACTATTTTCCTAGAGAAGTCCTTGATATTTAAGATAAGGAGGTTTCTTTGAGGAGGTTACCTGAGAAGTGGCATCCAATCTGCTGACTTTCTTAACTCTCAGGAGCCAACTATCATGTTCATTAAGCTCCTGATAAGCAGCTTAGTATTCAAAATTGCCCAATATTTTCCATGGTTCTAAAAATATTGCAATTTTATCCTATGTTCCTGAGAATCAATCGTTGTCCTGAAGCGTATGCTTGCGTCATAAAAAAAAAACATTTTCTTCTAGTCTGCCTGATTGAATTTCATTTTATGGGAATTTTTAGTGAATATAATCTGATTCAGCTTGCTGACTTGCTTGTGTATTCATTTCTAGTTTGTCTGGTGGCCATGTGGTGGGTAATTTCTCCCCTCATGAAGCATTTGCCATAGGTGGAACAAACAGTGTGAGAGGATATGAAGAAGGCGCTGTCGGTTCTGGTCGATCTTACTCTGTTGGCTCTGGTGAAATTTCTTTCCCTGTGGTAAGTGCTGCTGTCTTCTTTTCTTTTTTTTTTTTTTTCCTTTGGTAAACCTGGTATCATTTACTTGTGGATATACAATCAATTATATTTCTTTCCCTACATGTGCTTTGCTTGATGAGGTGCAAGCTTTCCTCGATTGCTCCCGTAAGCTAAATATATTTAAAAAGGTTTATTCAATGATCCTTTTGCTTTTCTGTTTTGTAGTTGGGGCCAGTGGAAGGAGTTCTCTTTGCTGACTATGGAACTGATCTGGGATCTGGGCCCACTGTGCCTGGTAAGTCTTTCGCGATTTTCTATCTGCTGTTTAGAAGTAAATAATGTTATATTAGAAGGGTGGAAAGATGGACTCTGGTTCTGTAATATTCATGGTCAGGAAGGGATAAGGACTGGAAATGTGCATCTTCCAGGAGTTGAATGTCCTGCATAATACCTCTTCTATTGACGCAACAGTATATGTAGGATGGGGTTTAACTTTGACCAAAATGACTAACGGGGTTTAGCATGTCAAGCTTCGTTTCCTAAGCATCAGGGTCCATGGCACCTGGCCTCAGCGGCTTATTATGGAAGTTTAATGGTCAAGGGAGAATGCATTCATTTATGCTCATCTATGAAGTAGGAAGCTAAGTCACTATGGGGCATCTGACGTTTAACTCTTTTAAGAGTAATATGCAGGGCATACTTAAATGAGAGTTTCAGTATCTGAATCAGCTTAATTTGATTCTTCGAACTGTGTATTGATTTCTTTTTTCGACAATGATTATTACTGGTTATTTTCACTTAATGCTATAGTTATTAGTGAAGTGCACATTAAAACTTTCTTCTTATCCTATGGGTATTTTTATTCTTTATCAGGTGATCCTGCTGGGGCGAGGCTGAAGCCTGGAAGTGGATATGGATATGGCTTTGGCATCAGAGTGGACTCCCCTTTAGGCCCTTTGCGTCTCGAATATGCATTTAATGATAGGCATGCCAAGAGGTTTCACTTTGGAGTTGGTCACCGAAATTAATGCCATATTGCATCACCATATTTTTACTTGGGTGTTTTCCCCCTTTGGTACAGACCCTAAAGGCCTGATAGGTTTTGAATTTATGAAGGTGCATTTATTGTCTCAATATCAATTTGACTTGTGTATTATCTGGATTCTGGACGTAATTAAGAGCTTGTTTAGGGCTAAAGCGCTATTATGAAAAAGCATAATCAAAGATGATATCGGGTAAACAGTTTGGAATTTTTATTTTCAATAATAGCTGTAAGAGTAATGCTAAGCAGACCTTGAAGGAGGGGAGAGATGGCGTCAAATCTCTAGGGCAATGCAATGGATTTGATGTTTTCAAAGTGAAGTCTTGCAAATGCCATTCAGCATTCATCTAGGGTTCTTTAGAGGCAATTGCTTTTGCTTATCCTTGCAGACCTTGTAATGGTAGCTTGAATCATTGTCGACAGCATTCATCCTTGAAAATAAATGTAGTTTTTTATTGGAAGTATCATGTCCTTGTATTCTTTGAGCTAAAAAACCTTGTGCAAGTTAATGCTATTTTTGTATGGAGGAAAAAAAAATTCTAAAAACAATAATTTTCGTACTTCTGTAGTATTGTTTGAGCTGAAAACTTAAGCTTGTTAAGGCTATATTTGTATTGTGGAAAAAAAAAAATTCTTTATATATTAGAATATTTAGAAAAACTGTCAATGAATTTAAAAAAGAATTATTTTTTTATATCTTTTAAAAATTTTATAAACATCAGTAGTTGTAAATGAAAATAAAAAGAATGGAACTATCATTATGTGAAAGATTATTTAATTTTGCTAAAATCAATTTTAAATAAAAGTTTTTAACTGCCCGTAATTTACCACATAAAAGGAATTGAAAACCACTGATCAATCATTACACTAAAGGATGGGGAACTGAAACTATAAATGTAAGTTTGGTTTGATTGGTACAATAGGTTCTTTTTTAAATTCATTACAGTTCAATATGATTCTTCAGTTTTTAAGTTTAACAGATAAGTTTTTTTTAATTCAAATTGGTTTAGCTCGTTATTTGATTGAATTACAAATGTGGATCAGTTTGAGATTTAATTTGCTGATTGTAGTCCAGCCAGCTTGTTCGATCCGAGTCGATAATAGAAAGTATAATAAGGACAAATTTAGCTTTTAATTTTGCTGGTGAATTACTTTATTAAGCTCAGAAACGCGTTGATCTGATTGTACCAATGCCACTTTTGCTTCTCATGTGGCCATCTCACAAGCCTTTATTTAAAATTGTAGTTGAACAATTAAAAAGTTAGTTTAAAATATCTTGTAATAATTATATCAATAACAATATTTGAAAATTATTTTACTATTTCAAAAGTTTTCTGATTAAAATATATTAGCTAAAATTAAAATTAAAATTAAAATTTGTTATAAATATTTTTGAAATAGTATTGTTTTTAACAAGAAGTAATTCGAACCCTAAAATGCCATGCCTTTTGTCCTCTCTAATGTGATATTTTTGAAAAGTTTCTTTTTTTTAAAAAGAAAAAAATACTCTATCATTTTGTAGAGTATTGATTATTTTTTTAATTTTATTATTATCTTTATTACATGTAGTAATTATTTCTATATTTTTTAAAAATTTATTTTATAATTTTTCTCTCCTAATTTTTTAAACTTTTCTAGTCATATATTAATAAAAGGAAAATTATTTGAATTAAAGTATTTATGAGGGATAAGTGTACTCCATCAAATTAATAAGTGATAATCTGCAATCCAGAAACATAGGGTTTTACAAGGAATTTGTAAGTTTGGTCTGAGAGGAGGGTGCTCCTTTCCTTTTATTCTTTTCATTGGTCTGTCAGTGACGTGTAATAGCCTCACTGCCATTGGGCCACCTGTCTCTGCCATACGGATACGGTCGTACGGAGATATCAGATATCTGTTCTATGCGTAACGGCCATTTAATTCTCCCTTTTAGCACGCGGGTTAACCGAACAGTTCGGGGCTGGGCCGGTAATCCTCATTTTGCTAAGCTTCCAGGCTGGGCTCGGGAAGAGAAGGCTGGGTCCTGAGAAAAGCCCGATCTCAAGGGTGAATGGGCTGGGTCTTCTCACTCGTGGGACTTTGCGGGTCCCGAGCCAGCCCTGTCACTGTGGGTTCGACCTGTCACTATGGGCTAGACCTCTCACCAGGGTAGTGAAACCCAACCGGCATCCATTGCCCCTTTACCTTCTCATCAGTTATTACATGAATGATGGGAGGGTAAACGCCGAGGACCCATTATGACCGTGCGACCCAAGGACTGCTTCCCTTAAAACGTCTTTTCTTCTCTCTCTTTTCTCTTTACTATTTCAAAATTTCGAATTTTCTTAGCTTTTACAGAATCCTTCTTCTCCTCTGTTCTCTGCGCGTTCTGCCTGTTCTGTCTTCCTGCCCCTATCATTTTCAAGGTACACTTCTCCTTTCACCATGGATAGCCCAAAACTTCCTGACGTCATTAATCTAGAGTCTAGTATCACCCCTTCTACTTTAAAAAATTTCTTTTCTCGGGAGTATTTGGACACTCCCCTTTATCATATTCGAGCTCCTTACCGGAATAAGAGGATCGTTCTTCCCGATCCTCCTCCTTCTGGCTTAATAGACCCCTAGAAAGATCTCAATCTAGTCTTTTTCGTCAAACAACGAGAATACGGTCTAACCTTCCCCTTTTCTCCTTTCTTCATTGAGGTCTTCCGGTACTTCGAGATAACCCCTCGAATGTTGGCTCCTAATTCCATTCTTTTCATGTGTTCTTTCGAATCTGTCTGTCTGAGCTAGGGGTTCACACCCACGGCGTGTCTCTTTATTACCTTTTTTAAGCTGGTTAGGGCAAGCCAAAACTTTTACTATTTTGCCCCTCGTGGAGGGCTGTCCATCTTCTCGGGTCATAAGGACTCGATAAAGGGCTGGGTGGAAGGATTCGCTGTGGTTAAGCTGAAGAAGGACTCCGGGTTGTCTTCGGAGGTGGAGCTCTCCTGGGAGGGTGTCCCTCTAGGCTGCAACGACCTGCCATAGCTAAGTCTTTCCGAGCAGGTCGAATACCTTCGACTGACTTCTGTTGAAAAGAAGTATGACGTCGAAAAGTGTATGTTTGTGTCCAGTCTTCAGGACTACAGGGCTGCGGGTATTTCCCCTCGTTTTAATTGCATGATTCCTTCCCCCTTGATTTTCCTTATGTGCTTTTTCTAACTTATGTTGATTTTGGATTTTTGCAGCTTCTTAAGTAGATATGGAAAAAATTAAGGCTCCTAGGAACTTCATCCTATCTTGGGAGAGTATGAATGTTGCTTTAGATGCCTTCCGAGCTGGGCGGTCTGTGTCGGAAGCCACTCAGGAGGTGGCCCAGGTCATCTCTTCCAGGTCGGCAGGTCGGTCTGCTCATCCTGTTTCAACTTCTTTCCGAGCTCTCAAGCCGAGCTCCCGAGGCGTCAGGTCTTCCAAGCCCTCCAGCCGTAGCAGTTCGAGCACACTCCCTCGATCTTCCCGCGCCGCTGGGTCCCGTCAGACCACCTCTGCGAGGACGGAAATTGCTCCACAGGTTACTGATAGGCCAGTTGAGGGTTCCGGGCTCGTGAGGGCAGATACTGCTTTGCCTTTCGAGGATGCCCCTGAGAGGAGGCTTGAGGCCTCTTTAGCTGATGGAAGGGCCCCCGAGAGTGGGGTCGAGGTCGCCCTAGCCAGCGAAGGCATCACAGGAGCTGCTGTCGAGGTCGCTTCTGCTAATGAGAACATCCCTAGAGGGAGGGTGAGTCTCGGCCGGTTGATGACGTTCCTCCCCCGGAGAAGGTCTCAGACGTCTTTGAGGGTGTTGCTGAGAGGGCTGCGAGTAAGCGTCCTCTTCCCTCGGACGCTCCTGCCCCTGTTCCCGTTCCCAATAAGTCTCGGGCCTCCAGGCGTCCATCTTTAGCCTTGCCTCCTCTCGAAAAAGAGAAGACTCCAGTGGTGCCCCTACTTTCTGCTCCGGACAACGACATACTGAATGTAGATGTAATACCCGGTTAGACCCCGGCACCGAAATTCCTACCTTCCGGCGGAATTTCCGTTGGAATCCGAAATTTCTCGGATGTCGGAGCTTTCTAGAAGGGTAAAATAAAGGTTTTCTAAAATATTTTTACATGTTTTATGGTTTTAATAAAGAAAGAAATTGAGTTTTGAAAGAAAAAGACCAAGGAAGAAAACCCAGGTTCGGCCGCCGAACATGGGGAGTTTGCGGAAGCACCTTTGGCCCCCGAAGGTGGTCTGGCCAGCCACCTATAAAAGGCCCCTTGTTCGAAAATAGGCGAGTTTTCTCTCTCTATTTTTGGGCATAGGTGAGATTTCGCCCTTCCATGGTTGATTTGTTGTTTTCCTTCAATCCCTTCAAGTTTTAATGAGTTTTTACTTGGTTTTGAAGATTTTTGAGCTCAAGATCAAGTTTTGAAGCTTGGAGACCCCCGGAGCTCGTTCCTCCACATCTCCAAGTTTGGTATCACATCTTCTCTCGATCTTCAAAAGGTAAGTGTAGATCATTCTCTTCTTTCATGTTTTAAGTAAGTTTTAAAAAGGGGTTAAGGATTTTGATGCATGTTTTAGAGTAGATGTAAATGTTAGGGTTTATGTTAGTTTTATGCTCAAATGTATGCTTTGTGATGTTTGTTGGGGTATAGGCTAGTTTTATGCCCCTATATGCTTGAAAATATGTTTATGCATGCTTTTGTGTATGTTGGTGTGAGTTGGAAGGTTTGGGGTGGCTGGATGTGCTTGTGAGGCTTGGGTTCTGCCCTTTGGAAGAGCTCAGGTTCGGCCGCCGAACCTACCTGGAGGCAGCTTTAGGCCGCCTAAACTCGCCCCTGAAAGTTTGGACTTTCGGCTCTGGAGGGGAGTTTCGGCCGCCGAACCTGCCCCCGAAAGTGCTTGACTTTCGGCTCTGGAGGGACCTTCGGCCGCCGAACTTGCAGCCGAAAGTCCCCTGTTCAGCCTTCCTTTGCCTGTTTTGCATGCATATTTTATGATGTTTTAGGGGGTTTTTGGGAAGATGTTTAGAGTTATGCTAGAGTATATTTGGTCCCTCATTTGAGTCCACCTGTGTAGGATCGGACCTGAGGAACCGAGGTGATCAGCAGTGAGATAGCTGCTTCAGAGTTAGTTTAGAGTCAGCCAGAGGTGAGTGGAACTAACTTAATCCTTTATTTCAAGAAAGCAAATGTTTTAAGCACGTTCATGCATCATGATATGTAATAGGTTGTTGGCATTAGAATTCACGAATATGACGCATTGCATTATTCATTGTGGGTGTGAATGGACAACAGGATGACCCATTAGCCCTCTAGATTTTATGCTATGTAACAGAAGTCCTGAAGAGCCCCACCGAGGGCTGAGCACAGAGCTTATGTATGTAACAGAAGTCCTGAGGAGCTCCACCGAGGGCCGGGCATAGAGTAGATGTAACAGCCCGAACGTGAACCCCGTCACTGTTACCGTTCACGGCCCAGGGCTATCCCTCGCCTGGCCTCTTGCCACCTCGGGCTTTCCACTGGCGTCGTGAACAGCTCTTAACATCCATTCACCCTCACGGGTTCCTGGCAGGATTTGTCCCCTTGGAAAATTTGGGCCAAATCCACTTGGGGAAGGATGCATTCGATGTAAGAACCCAAGGGGACAAATCCTGCCAGGAACCCGTGAGGGTGAATGGATGTTAAGGGCTGTTCACGACGCCAGTGGAAAGCCCGAGGTGGCAAGAGGCCAGGCGAGGGATAGCCCTGGGCCGTGAACGGTAACAGTGCCGGGGTTCACGTCCGGGCTGTTACAGTAGAGGGATTTTTGGGTCAGTCCATCCGTGATGTGAATTGTTTGTGCTGTGACGCATTCATAAAAGCATATGTTTATTATGATGTTTTTATAGTTCTGCTCACTGGGCTTTTGTAGCTCACCCCTCTCCCCTAACCCCCAGGTTAGCAGGTAGCTATGGGAAAGTCAGCAGGATTATGGTATAGTCTATGTAATAGTCTAGTAGTGGACATGAAGTGTAAGAATGATGTAATGTAATGTATTGTAATGTAAAGAAATGTATTGAGGCTTAGTATTGTGCTTGGCCCTAATGTTTATGGTAAATCCCTTTTTGTACATGATCTATATGAAATATTTTAATGATATGAAATGTTGAACCAAGCTTGATGTATAATATGTTGACCCACTAGAGCATTTGATGAGGGCTCTAGTATGGGGTTTTATGTTTATAGTATGGTGCATGCACAGGTCAAGCTTGGTATATGTGAAAGTTTAAAGTTTTTATGAAAATGTATGATCATGTATGGGATTTATCAGGTGTACAACATGTATAGTAGGCTTGCTACGGGTCCCGACGACCTTAAGTCGATCTGGATCCTAGCGCCGGTTGAGGTCCGGTTTCCGGATAGTTACAGCAGAGGACATCACCCATCAATCTCCAGCGAGCGTGGTTGCAGAGATACTACGGGAGAGGATGTTCGGTGGGATCACGGAGGCTTCAGACCCCCGCTTGCTTGCTCTCACTGGCCTTTTGGCCAGCTCTACTAGGGAGCAAGTAGCGTTCTGATCTCGTCCTCGGGGGGAGCTCGGAGACATTATCAGGGAAATACTCCTTATGGTAAGCTGTCCTTTCTGATTTCTGTTTTTATTTTAGTTTTCTTCGTTTCCTTATTCTAATAGTTTTCTTTTTGTGTTAGGTGATGGGTCTCTTCATGGAGGTAGATGCTCGTGACCACTCTCTTCGAGAATCTTTAGATCGCCGAATTGAGGAGGCACGCCTGGAGGAGAATCTGTCTGCCACCAATGATGCCCAAGGTAATCTCGCGGCGGCCTAGGAGCATTCCAAGTCCCTGCAGGCAGAGTTGTCTTATGCGCTGGAAGCCCTCAAAAGGGCTTATGAGGGGGCAACTGCGGCAGAACTTCGTCGTGATGAAGCTTTAAAACAACTGTCCTCCCTGGAAGAGATCCAGCAGGAGAGGGACGAGGCGGTGAGCCAAAGGGATGAGGTCCAGCATCAGCATGAGTCGCTGAAGGCAGATTTTGAGGGGGCTCGGACTCGCTATAACATCGTGATGGTCCAGAGAGATGAAGCTTTAGCTCGGATAGTGGTCTTCGAGCAAGAGCTGATCAAGCGTGCTGATAATGAAAAAGACCTGGTTCTGGCAGCAGAGGCATCTAGACTTCAAAACCAGCATCTCTGCTAGGAAGTCGAGGCTCTTAAGAAGAGGTGTTAAGCCCTGCTCGAGGATGCCAAGCATGCTGAAGATAGAGTCCAGTTGGAGTGTGAGGAACAATTAAGGGAGTATAAGGAGTCGGCAGAGCTGAAGAAGGAGATTGAGCAGGCCTGTGAAGCTCGTCTCCAAAGTTATAAGGACTCTTCTGAGTTGAAGGCCAAGATAGTTGAGGCCTGTGAGGCGCAACTTGCGAAATTCAAAGCCTCTGACGAGATGAAGAATGCAATATGGCACAAGGGCTTCCACATGTTCATCTCCGATTTCAATCGGGGCTTGAGGGAAGCCAGGCATGCCCCTTCCACCCCGCTAGCCCAACTCCGAGCTCTTGAGGTAGACTCTGATGGCGAGGAGGTGCGTTACGGGGAGGATGACAGACCCTTGCCTAAAAGAGTTTCTCACACTGCCACTGGTTCTCTTGAAGAGGGTACCGAGCTTGAGGAGGGAGATGGGCAGGAGACCGCTGGGCTTGAAGAGGAAGGTGCTGAGTCCCTGAGGGAAGATGCTGGACCTCAAGGAAAAGAGATAGTGCCCTTTGTGGGTACTGGGGGGTCTGGACAAGAGGGTGTCGGGCCTCCCAGAGATAGTAGTGTAGATAATAGTGATGTTCCTAGAAATGTAAGTCCTTTACGGACAATTTTTCCTCCAATAGTCTTAGATGATTGAACAGTATTTGTAATTTTTCTTCTACCTAATAGAATCTGTCTTTTGCCTATGTTTGTGCTTGGGTTGTTCTTGCTTTTTATTTTGCTGGATTTTCTGAGCAGTTTAATCTGGAAGAGTTAATCTTAAGGATAAACTTGTTAAACCGTACATTCATTTTCCAGGGACTAATTATACTAAGGAGTTTGGTTATACCAAGCTGACCATCCATGATGTCAATATCTTCACCTTTAACTTAATCCGATCTGGAACCTCAGCAATCGACTAACTTTTAACTTATAAGTTTTTCCAATCTCGCAAAGGCATTCCTATTAATTTTTTATTCTGTTGACTCGTCCATGATTTGAGATCGAATATATAATTTTCGTGTAATCAAAGTGAAACAGACCATGTACCTTTTAAAGTGATGAGCAAGGCCGGCCTCTTTGTTTTTAGTTCTGTGCAGATAGGAATTGAGGCTGAGGCCTTGTCTGCTCATGCCTTAGATTTCCTCTTGCTCCTTGGGTTAGAGGGAATTTGTGACTTCCACTTTATCCCTCTGGCTTTCCTGAATTTGGTTCTTTTCTTGCTTGATTTCTCCGAGCTCGGATTTAGGTATCTTAGCTCGCGTTTCAGCTCTTTCTAGACCTGCCCTATTCTCTTTTGATTTTTGAATTTGCTCAAGGTTTAGACCCTTTTGATCTTGAATGGGATCTAGGCACCTTAGGCTTGTCTCGTTCTTCTCCATCTCAACCGGTTTTGTGGTGCCGGGGGCACTTGGGGAGTCCGGTCACCTACCTCACTGAGGTCTTTAACGAGATTCAGGCACTTTGGCCTTACTGTCGCTTCATCATCTCAGCCGATTTTGTGGTGCCGGGGGCACTTGGGGAGCCCGGTCACCTACCTTACTAAGGTCTTGAACGAGATTCAGGCACTTTGGCCTTACTGTCGCTTCATCATCTCAGCCGGTTTTGTGGTGCCAGGGCGCTTGGGGAGCCCGGTCACCTACCTCACTAAGGTCTTGAACGAGATTCAGGCACTTTGGCCTTACTGTCGCTTCATCATCTCAGCCGGTTTTGTGGTGCCGGAGGCGCTTGGGGAGCCCGGTCACCTACCTCGCTGAGGTCTTGAACGAGATTCAGGCACTTTACCCTTACTGTCGCTTCATCATCTCAGCCGGTTTTGTGGTGCCGGGGGCACTTGGAGAGCCCGGTCACCTACCTCACTGAGGTCTTGAACGAGATTCAGGCACTTTGGCCTTACTGTCGCTTCATCATCTCAGCCAGTTTTATGGTGCCGGGGGCGCTTGGGGAGCCCTGTCACCTACCTCACTGAGGTCTTGAACAAGATTCAGGCACTTTGGCCTTACTGTCGCTTTATCATCTCAGTCGATTTTGTGATGCCGGGAGCACTTGGGGAGCCCGGTCACCTACCTCACTGAGGTCTTGAACGAGATTCAGGCACTTTGGCCTTACTGTCGCTTCATCATCTCAGCCGGTTTTATGGTGCCGGGGGCGCTTGGGGAGCCCAGTCACCTACCTCACTGAGGTCTTGAGCCTTTGTGCCTGTTTTATTTTTCTTTTTCGTTTCTTTCAATGGAAGCAATGTAAGTTATGGTAAATAACAAATTTGATGATAATAACGTTTACTTTATTCCCATGTTTCAAAATATAATCAATCCTCTTACATTTGGTAACATCTTAAGGGAAGTACCTTTTCAAATGTTGGATATTCCAAGCATGAGGCTCAGGGTTTCCTTGTATGTCCTCGATTCAATACACCCTTGGTTTGACCACTTTTATTATTATGAAAGGACCCTCCCAGGTCGGCGCCAGCTTTCCTACTGCCGCTCTCTTTCCAGTAGCTTCCAGATTTCTCAGAGCCAGATTCCTTACCTTTAGGCTTCTTTCTTGACCCTTTGATTGTAATAACGAGCCGCTCTTTGTTGCTAAGCGGCTGTACGGACTTGAGCTTCTTCTCTGACTTCTTCTAAGGCATCCAGGTTCCTTCTCAGTTTATCACTGTTGGCGTTCTCGTCATTGAACTGGACTCGATGTGTAGGGATTTGTAGCTCAATTGGAACTACGGCCTCAGTGCCAAATGCAAGTGCGAAAGGTTTCTCCTTGGTTGGCGTCCTGGGCGCGGTTCTGAATGCCCATAAAATACTGTTGAGCTCATCTGCCCAATTCCCCTTTGCTCCGTCCAATCGCTTTTTCAGCCCTTGGAGAATAGCTCTGTTGGTGACCTATGTTTGGCCGTTGGTTTGGGGATGGGCCATCGAGGAGAATTTATGCCAGATGCCCATATTTCTTGTAAATTTTTTGAAGGCGCTGCAGTTAAATTGTCTGCCGTTATCTGATATGAGCACCCTGGGTACCTCAAACCTGCAGATAATGTTGCCCCAAACGAAGTCTATCATTTTTCTCGTTGTGATAGTAGGGACTGCCTCAGCTTCTGGCCACTTTGAAAAGTATTCCACAGCCACTATCACAAACTTCTTCTGCCCAGTGGTCTTGGGAAAAGGTCCCAGGATATCTATGCCCCATTGAGAGAACGGCCATGGGCTGGATATGCTGGATTGAGGTGTGGCTGGCACGTTGATGGCGTTGGCAAATCTCTGGCATATATCGCATCTTCGGACAAACTCTTCAGCCTCCTTTTTAACGGTGGGCCAATAATACCCTTGCCTGAATATCTTATTTGCCAGTGTCCTTGCCCCCTCATGGGCTCCGCATATCCCCCGGTGTATTTCTTCCATCACCCTTGTAGCCTCTTCCGGACTCACGCATCGAAGTCATGGGGTAGACTTCCCTCTTCTGTATAAAGTCCCTCTCACTGCTTGGTAGTTAGCTGCCCGGGCTGCAATCTTCTTTGCCTCGGCTTTATCCTCGGGGAGTTTTCCTCTTTCCAAATATTCAAGGTACGGGGTCATCCAGTTCTACCCATCTTCGACTTCAATCACGATATTTGCTTTATCGAAGGTGGGAATGTTAACATGTTGTATGTACACCTCATCTGGGAGCTGCTCTAGCTCTTCCCTAGACAACCTGCTGAGCAAGTCCGCTTCTTCATTCTCTTCCTGAGGTATTCTCTGGTATCTGACCATGATCCCCCGACTCTTGAGCTCGGCTTCTATGGCCTTTACCTTCGCCAAATAATTCTGCATAGTAGGGTCTCTGGCCTGATACGCCCCTGTTATTTGGTTGATCACTAATTGGGAATCACTATTCACCTCGAGGTCGGTTGCCCCTACCTCCATTGCTACCAGCATCCCGTTTATCAGGGCTTCATATTCCGCTATGTTATTGGAGGCACTGAACTCTAGGTGTAAGGCGTAACAAACTTTGAACCCTTCAGGTCCCTTTAGCATTATTCCTGCACCGCTACCCCCAGCCCCGGATGCCCCATCCACATACAACCTACAGCCGAAATCTCTTGGAGGCTGCCTCTTTGTCTCGCCTTGCACTGTTTCTGAGGATGTCACATCCAATTCTACTTGTTTCTCACTGAAAGAACACTCTGCTATGAAGTCGGCGAGGGCTTGAGACTTTATGGTGGTGTGAGGTTGGTATTCCAAACAATACTGGCTGATTTCGACGGACCAAGCAAGCATTCGATCTGAGGTTTCCAGTCTGTGAAGAATTTTCTTCAATGGCTGATCTGTCATTACTACTCCTTGGTGACTTTCTAGGTAAATCCTAAACTTCTTGACTGCCAGCAACAGAGCATATGCTATTTTTTCAATGTTCAGGTATCTCACCTCGGCATCTTTGAGCACTTTGCTGACATAGAAAACTGGTTTTTGTTCTCCTCCTTCCACTCTCACCAGTACAGCACTAACAGCTTGCTCTGAGGCTGATAAGTAAATCAAGAGCTCTTCCCCTTTCAGCGGACTACTGAGCACATGTGGCGAGCTAATATAGCGTTTGAGTTCTTCGAAGGCTTTTCGACAGTCCTCGGTCCATTCAAAGTTTGGAACTTTTCTCAACTTCATAAAGAACGGCAGGCATCTTTCAGCCGACCTCGATATGAAGCGATTGAGCGCTACTACCCTTCCAGTAAGTCTTTGGACATCCCTCACGCAGGTCGGCTCAGACATTTTCAAGATAGTTTCTACCTTCTCTGGATTGGGCTCAATGCCTTTTCCACTCACCATATATCCCAAGAACTTTCCTCCCCTGATGAAGAAAGCACATTTAGCCGGGTTCAGCCTCATTCTATATTGCTCCAGTACTTCAAACACCTCCCTCAAGTATGTTAAGTGTTGTTGGAAGGTTGGACTCTTCACCACCATATCATCCATATATACTTCGACGTTCCTGCCGATCTGATCTTTGAAGATTTTGTTCATCAATCTTTGATATGTTGCCCCGGCATTCTTCAGCCCGAAAGGCATGGCCTTATAGCAGCAGATCCCATCTTCTGTTATGAACGAGGTCTTTTCTTCATCTGACCTGTCCATCGGAATTTGGTGGTAAGCAGACATTGCATCCAAAGACGACATGTAATCAAAATCGGCTGTTAAGTCGACCATTTTATTAATATCAGGGAGGGGATAACAATCTTTGGGACATGCCTAATTCAGGTCAGTAAAGTCTATACACATCCTATATTTTCCATTGGCTTTTTTGACTAATACAGGATTTACTAACCACTGGGGGTATATCACTTCCCTGATAAACCCTACTTCCTCAAGCTTTTGTACCTCCTCCCTAGTGGCTTGCTGCTTCTCTCTTCCTACTACCCTCTTCTTCTGTTTCACCGGCTTGGCTTCTGGGAGAATGTTCAACTTGTGAGTCATCACCTTCGGGTCTATCCCAGGCATGTCAGAAGGCTTCCAGGCGAAGCTTGATGCGTGACCTCGGATCAGGGCTATTACTTCAGTTTTCTGCTCTTCAGTCAGGCCAATGTTAAGACTGAAGACTTTATCTGTCTCTGCTCTTGATAAGGGAAAAGTTTCTAGTTCTCCTATTGGCTCCGTTCTGGCCTCTTTTTTCTCATCCCCGACTTCTAGGACTTCTGAGTCAAACTTCTCTCCTGCCGAGCTCAGCTCTGATACCGTGGCCAGGTACACTACTCTTGCCTCTTCCTGACTTCCTCTGACTACTCCCACTCCTGCTTCTGTCGGGAACTTCATGGTCAAGTACCTTATGCTGGTTACGACCTCAAAGTCATACAGCACCGGCCTTCCCAGTATTGCATTGTAGTTTAGGGGAAGCTTCACCACCAGGAACACCGCGTAGTGCATCCGAGCCAAAGGTGCTTCTCCGAGAGTGAGAGCCAGCTTCACCTTTCCTTCTACAGGTACTGGGACTCCTCCGATCTCCTTCACCGAGGCCTGATCCTGAACCAGCTGTTCTTCAGGGATTCTCATTTGTTGGAAGACCCTCTACGGCAACAAGTTCACCTTGCTTCCATTGTCGACGAGAACCTTCCTAACTCGGTAGTTATGGATGACGGCCTCGATAACAAGAGCGTCATTGTGAGGCATTTGAACGCCCTGGGCATCCTCCGGAGAGAAGGAGATTGTCACTGGAGAATGTTAAACTATCTGCATGACCTCGGCACTACTACCCTCCCCGGCTCGGGCTCTCTTTTTTCCCCTTTGGCTCATCCGACCTCCAGTTCCCCCCACAATCATGTTGATGGTTCCGCTGGAACCATCATTCACCGGTCCTGCTCCCGTCCTCCGGGGTCTCTCTGCTGTAGGGTTCAGCTGATGCCTTTCTCCCTCTGGTTTTTTCACGAAATTCCTGAGGTGTCCCCTCTTTATCAACACCTCAATTTCGCTGATCAGCTGATAGCAGTTGTTGGTGTTGTGGCCGTATGTACGATGATACTGGCAGTATTTATCAGGATCTCGCTGGCTCGCCTCGGCCCTCATTGGTTTCGGCCATTGGAGGAACTCCTTGTTTTGGACTGCCATGAGCACTTCGGCTCTAGAGGCGTTGAGTGGGGTCAGGGTCTCTGGAACCCGCGGGGGAATGGTTTTTGTTCTGAAACCCGAGGGGGGAGAGGTCTCTAGTCCCTTCGGTCCTAGGGCTGTCGGTAAGACTCAGGTCTTTTGCTTTGTCTTTTATCATGCCTCTCCGGCCTCCTTTCTTTCGGGCCTTTTCCCCTGTCTGCTGACTCTTTAGCAAATCTACTCGTTACCAAGGCATCATCCTGCCTTATGTATTTCTCTGCCCTCTTCATCAGTTCTGCCAGCAAGGTGGGAGGCTTCCTACTCAATGAGCCAAAGAACTCTGGGGAGGTCGTCCCCTTCTGCATGGCCTCCACCGCTCTGCCCTCGTCTAGATCGGGGATCTGCAGATCCTCCGTATTGAAACGGGCGACATACTGCCTCAAAGATTCATTCCTCCTCTGCCTGACTGTCTCCAGGTAGCTCGTCTTTATGTCCGCCGGTACTCCGGCAATGAACCGGCTGATGAAGATTTTGGCCAAATCTCCAAAACTTTTGATACTTCCAGTCTCCAGGCTGTTAAACTATGCCCGTGCTAGCCCCACGAGCGTCGTGGGGAATACCTTGCACATCAAGGCATATGATAGAGTCTGCAGCTCCATGAAGGTCTTATAGTTGAGGATGTGTGTAATACCCGGCTAGATTCCGGCATCGGAATCCCTACCTTCCGGCGGAATCTCCGTTGGAATCTGGAATTCTGAAGATGTCAGAGTCTTCTAGAGGGGTAAAATGTGTTTTCTAAAATGTTTTTACTGATTTCATGGTTTTAAATGAAAAAAAAAAAGAATTGAGTTTTGAAAAGAAAAGACCAAGGAGGCATTTGCCAGGTTCGGCCGCCGAAAGTGAAGTTCGGCCGCCGAACATGGAAAGGTTTTGGGAGCGCTTTTGGCCTCCGAAAGTCTTGTTTGAACGAGCCAAGGTTCGGCTGTCGAACCTCAAGTTCGGCCACCGAACATGCATGAGTTTAGGGGGCACGTTAGGCTGCCGAAGGTCTTCGACCGGGCCACCTATAAAGAGCCCTCAGATCGGAAATGGGCGAGTTTTCTCCCCATTCTCGAGCTCAGGTGAGTTCATGTCCTCCTTTGGTCATTTTCATGTTTTTCTTCATCTCCTTCATATTTTTATGAGTTTCATGGTTGTGTTGAATAGTTTTCAAGCTTAGATCTAAGTTTTGGGAGCTTGGAGACCCAAAGAGTAGTTTCCTCCCATCTCCAAGTTAGGGATCACACCAACCCTCGAGCTTCAAGAGGTAAGTGTAGATCTTTGCTTCCCTTGTGTTTTAATGAAGTTTTAAGTAAGTTTATTGGAGTTTTAATGGGTAGATATGCATGTTTAGGTTTATGTGGGTTTTATGCCCAATGTATGCTTATGCCTGTTGATGTATGTTTATGTGATGTTATGTTGAAAGTTTAAGCTAGTCAATGCATGTGGGAGTGAGTATGCATGATGGGGAGAGAGTATGTGAGGATTTGGGTTGTTTTGATAGTTTTGGCCTATGTGGGTCATAAGCTATCTATGTATGTTTTTTATGTTCTTTGTTGGAGTTTAAGCTTGTTTAAGCTCCTTTGTGCATGGTTAAGGGTTTATGCATGTTTTGGTAAGGTTGGGTGCTTGTTTTGGGGTGTTTGGAAGGTTTGGGAGGCTTGAATGCATGAGAAGCTGAGTTCTGCCCTTCTGGGAAGAACTCAGGTTCGGCCGCCGAAGGTAGTTTCGGCCGCCGAACTTGCCTTTGGATGCATGGTTTGGCCGCCTAACCTTGCCCCCGAAAGTTGAGTTTTGGCTTGAAAGCAGACTTTCGGCCGCCGAAGGAAGGTTTGGCCGCCGAAAGTGCCTGGCTTTCGTCTTTGGAGAGGGACTTTCGGCCGCCGAAGGTGCCGCCAAAAGTGCCCTGTCCAGCCTTTTCAAGGTTGTTTTCTATGCATGTTTAAGTGATGTTTTAGGGGGTTTTTGGAGAGTTGTTTATGAGTTGTTTAGAGTGCGTTGGCACCTCATTCGAGTCCACCTGTGTAGAATCGGACCCGAGGGACCGAGGAGGCTATCAGTGTTAGCAGTTGCAGAGTCAGTTCAACGTCTGCCTGAGGTGAGTAAAACTAACTTAATCTTTTATTTTAAAGAAAATCAAATGCCTAAAGCATGTTCATGCATTATGTTTATATGTAATAGGTTGATTGCACTAGTTATACGAATATGACGCATTGCATTATTTACTGTTGATGTGGATGGACCAAGGCGACCTCAATAGCCCATAGATCTGTCATGAATGAAAGTCCTGTGTGAGTCCTTTGAGAGCCGGGCATTTGATGGATAAGTCCTGTGTGAGCCCATTTAGGGTCGGGCACCATATTATGTGTTGAAAGTCCTGTGTGAGCTCCTTTGGGGCCGGACACCGACAGAGGGAGTTTTGAGGTCATGTCCAATCTATTATGTGAAATGTTTGTGTTGTGACGCATTTCATGAAAGCATGTAATTAATGAACTGTTTTCTTTGTTTCTACTCACTGGGCTTTTTAGCTCACCCCTTTTCCCTAACCCCAGTCTTGCAGGTCAGAGGTAGGCCAGGAAGACGTCAAGGGTAAAAGTCTTGTAATAGTAATAGATTAGTACTTTTAGTGTGGACATGTATTATAAATTGTTATAGTGTATTGTAAGAGAATGTGATGTAAAGTTAAGCAGAGTTATGTTTATGGATTAGAACTGTGCTTGGCCCTAAGACTTGGTTAGTCCCTGTTTAATACATGATGTATGTAATGTTTTAGATGTTGAGTTGTGCTTGAACTAAACTGGTGGCATGTGTTGTTTACCACGCTAGTGTGATGAGGACCCTAGTAGAGGTCTTATGTTTGTGGTTTTGATGCATGCTCAGGTTAGGTTCTAGTTCTTTGGATGTGACTACGGCTTGATGTATGTTATGTTGACCCAGCTAGAGTCTCGATGAGGGCTCTAGTAGGGGGTTTCTTTATGTTTTTAGTTATGTTGCATACAGGTCAAGCTCGGTATTTACATCAAATCTTTAAGTTTTTATGTTCATGTTTTGATCATGTATGGGATTTGACCAGGTGTCAGGAGGTATGTTTGGCTTGCTACGGGTCGCGGCGGCCTTAAGCCGATCTGGATCCTAGCGCCGGTGGCGGTTCGGACCGTTACAGAGGGGTATCGATTTCTGGGTCGTTACAACGTGCTCCCTTGGGTTTCCAGCTCCATCATATGCTGCCATAGGCGGCATCATGAACTTCTTGGGGATGGTCTCGTGCTGCACCCACTTTGAGAAGGGTGAGGATGCAGGCAAGAGGGTCTGGCTATGCTCCTTTGCTCCCAACTCAACCAGGAGTTGCTCCTTCATTTTCTGCAGCTTTTGATCCACATCCTCCTTTTCTTGCCTAGGTCTTTTCTCCATGCGACATTCTTCTCTCCATTCATCATCTTCCATTCTCCTGGTTGTTCTAGCAGAATAACTGTCAATCTCATCATTCTCTATCAACTCTCTCGCCCTTCTTCCATGGATTCTGGCTTCCGGCTTCCGGCTCCTTTTCTCCCCAGCTCTTCTGCCCCTTTCTCCGGTTTCTCTGCTGTTTGTTTGGGGGTGGTTAAAGGTAGGCTAGGGTTCATGGGTGCGGGGTTCTTCTACCACAGGCAACATGTTCACCGGGGTATCGAGGCCCCTCTGCTGTATAATCTGTCCCAGCCAATGGGCGATGTTTTGTAGTTGGAGGGCCATGACTTGGAGGTCTTGGTTGGATAGGGTGTTTCTGGACACATTCTCTGCCAAGCTCGGTGAGCGATTGAAAAGGATTGGTGGTTGGTTGTTGGGAGTTGTGGGGCTGGAGAAAGAGAACTGCTGCCCCTCTTGGGCAGAGCTCAGGTCATTGGGGGTGTTAACGATGTTGTTTTCATTATGATTGACCATTGTGTATCTCAGTGGGTGTTTTTGAGAATGGAACTCCGGCGATGAAAAGATCTCCTTCGTTCCCACAGACGGAGCCAATTGATAATCTGAGATCCAAAAAAATAGGGTTTTACAAGGGGTTTGTAAGCTTGGTCTGAGAGGAGGATGCTCCTCTCCTTTTATTCTTTTCCTTGGTCTGTCAGTGACGTGTAATGGCCTCACTGCCATTGGGCCACCTGTCTCTGCCATACGGATACGGTCGTATGGAGATATCAGATATCTGCTGCGTAACGGCCATTTAATTCTCCCTTTTAGCACGCGGGTTAACCGAGCAGTTCGGAACTAGGCCGGTGATTAGGGGTGTAAACGAACCAAGCCGAGCCGAGCTTTGAAGAGCTCAAGCTTGGTTCGTTAAAATTTTTTCGAGCTCGAGCCGAATTCGAGCTTTACTCATATCGAACTCGAGCCGAGTATTAAGAAGTTCAAGCTTGGCTCGTTTAGCAAACGAGCTTAGACGAGTCGAGCTTTTATCGAGCTGAGTCGAGCTTTTATCGAGCTGAGTCTCAAATAGTTCACGAATAATTTAATTTATTTAAATGTATAATGAGTTTTAGTTTAAAACTAATAAGTTTAAAACTAAAATAATTTTAGATTAATAAGTATATCTACAAATTAGCATGTAAACTTATAAAAATGAGTTTTTAAATCTTAATGATCTAAATATATGCAAGTTTAAGAGTGTAACTAAACTATATAGAGATGAATTTTAAAAAATTCAGATTTGGCTCATGAAAGTATATGAAGGGTTTAGTTTATTTCTCTTATGATAGTAATTTCAGTTTACTTAACGAGACTGTTCACGAGCCTATTCGCGAGCCTGCTCATGAACTCAGAAATGAGTCGAGCTCACGAGCCTTAACGAGCCGAATACTATGGAGTTCAAGTTTGGCTCGTTTACCAAACGAGCCTAAAAATTAAGCTCGAGCTTGGCTCGTTTAGAAATCGAGTCGAGCTCGGTCGAGCTTTTATCGAATCGAACCTCGAATAGCTCACGAACGGCTTGGCTCATTTACACCCCTACCGGTGATCCTCATTTTGCTAAGCTTCCAGGCCGGGCTCGAGAAGAGAAGGCTGGGTCCTGAGAAAAGTCCGATCTCAAGGATGAATGGGCTGAATCTTCTCACTCGTGGGACTTTGCGGGTCCTGGACCGGCCCTATCACTGTGGGCTCGACCTCTCACCAGGTAGTGAAACCCAGAGTCATCAATAAATATTTTGTTAAGAGTGAATAATGATCTACTCATCTGCGCATAAAAATAATATAATCTTTTTCACATTAATCTATACCCACATTGCTTTGTTAAACATTAAATAACTCATATTACTACAATTATTATTGAAATTAATTATTTTTTTAATTATTATTAAAATTAATTATTTTTTTATCCATATTAAATATAATTCGATTAAAATTGAATCAAATAATTTTTAAATTGATTTTTTATTTAATTTAAAATAATTAATTTAAATTATTTTATAATTTTTAATCAATTATTATATATAATTATAAATTTTCATATATTTACAATATGGAACAATTCCTACAATTAACATACAGAAAGCTAAAAATGAAAATTAAGCCGGGTTGGGGATGGAGTGGTCATTTCCTTAACAATGTTGTATGATCTGTGGCTCATAATTTAACGTTATGCAACTACTGTCTTTAAATCCTTGATTTTATGTGGTTTTTATCATTTAATGCATAAGATTCTGCAATAAATGTTTCAAATGCATAATTTACACTTAACATTTCTTGCTGTAGTGAAATTCTCCACAAAAATGTTGAAATTCAATTTTTTTTAGATATTATTTATATATCTTGATACATATTAAGAAAAAAAATTACAATATAACAGTTTTATTATATTTATTAATTATATTGAATTTTATGCAAGTCTCAACGATCAATAATTAAAATTTAACTTTATAACGGTGGTATATAATAATTTTTCTCTAGTCAGTGGCTGTATCAGAATCACTCTTACATGTATTTAAAGAATGATGGGTTATGTCTTTCAAGTGTCTGATTAATAAGGACTTCTAACATAGGATTTGCTATGGAGAGGAACTGTATTAATTAGGTCAATTTAGTAGGTGAAGCTCGCTGTTATAATTGCAGCAGAAACAAACAAGAAAAGAAAAGAAAAGAAAAGAAAAGAAAAGAAAGAGCAGTGAGAGAGGTGTGTGTGTGTGTGTCACCTGTGCAAGAAACTGCAGGCTGCAGGTTGGACAGTAGCTAAGCCAAGCCGATCAGGGCTCGCCCAACAAAGCAAGTGTCTCCCAACAACATTCGTACGTTGTTAGGTTCAGTTTTCCCTTCCCTCTTCAGGAATTGGCTTAAAGGCCTCCAACCCTAAATTACTGATTTTAATATTCACTTAAATCCATGTGCTTCATTCTAAGATTACAATTTCTGGGTATATTGATTTTTTTTTTTAACTAGTCTATTTATTTGGATAAAATTTAATATAATATTTTCTATTTTTAAAATATAACTGTTTAATTCTATATTATTCTATTTCGTTTTTCCATTCAATTATGCTTTAACTATATGAGGAATATCTAAAATTATATTAAATCATTTAACTATATTAAAGATAATACTTGTATTTTTTGATTTTTTAAAAATAAATAATTTAAATATTTATAAAATTTGATTTTATTAAACCGAAAAAAAATATATATTTTTTTAATAAAAATGACCAACTCTTAGTTTTTCTTTTCGAAGACCTTTAATTCAAGAGACTCAAATATAAAGCAAAAAGTTTTAAAAATGAATAAACATATGTGTATTAAATTAGTCATAATTCAAAAATGAAAATGTAATTTAGACAATTTATTTTATTGGACATTGTTTTTCTTATTATTTTCTCCTTATTGAAATCTTTGGACACAGTACTGAATAAATTGCTTTCTTCATTCAAGTCCCAAGATTATCTTCTTCTATACTTTCTCAGCCCAAACCCTCTTGTTTCTCTTCTACTTTCTTTCTTTCTTTCTAATTCTCTCTCTGCTTTAGCATATTTTTTCTCCATTGTTTAGTCCCACCTCACAAGTGATATCTTGTCTCCACTTTTTAGCTCAATTGGGTTCACTTTACCAACCTTGATCTTCTTCATTTTCCTTTGTACCCTTCACCGTTTCACTTCTTTTAATTTGGTTTTCTTGTTCATACTCCACCATATAAACCTTTTCGTCATTTTCATTTTTGTTTTCCTCCCTCTCCCTTTCTGTGCTCAACTCTCCTCTCCTCCAGATTCCAGTCATGATTGATCCCAAGTCCAATTACTTCAGTGGATGCTATAACCTAAACCATCTACCCCGCTTGTCTTCCTCTGCATCTTCTTCCAATCCATCTTTATATGCATCTTATGGCTACAACTCTTTCACTCATCATTGCCAATATTCCTCTTCACCTCCCTCTCCTCCTGTCAAAGCAGCTCTTCCACTCCTCAGTTTAAGCCCAACAAGGCATGACTACCACCAGCAAGAATCCTGGTGCAGTGCCACGGAAGTAGGCAAGAACAAAGACAAAGAAGAAAGCTTGTTTGATAATGACTCTGTGACTGTGGCTTTGCACCTAGGGCTTCCTAGTCCTAGCTCTGCTGATTTTGTCTCAAGCTTATCCTCCACAGAGATCTCTTCAGATAAAGAAGATGTTACTGTTGCTTCTGGGTATCAGACAACCAATACTCTTGTCAAGCGTCAATATTGGATCCCTACACCTGCACAAATTCTGATTGGTCCTACACAGTTTTCATGTCCTCTTTGCTTCAAGACCTTCAACAGATACAATAACATGCAGGTAATTCTTGAAACGAACCATGATTCTTCAAAAAATGCTTGGCTTTCCTTTCCTCCTTTTTGATCTTGCAGGAAAAAAAAGGCGACAAACCCCCATCCCTAGTTAATTGTTCTTTGCTTGTACACTTCTTTTGTTGCTGGATTTCACCTTTCACTTTTATTAAGCTGGATCATTGATAATGGAGTAAGTGTGGGTCCTTAGGCTAGGGTTTTCCTTTTTCTTTTTCCTCTACTTTAATACATATCTTCTCTTTTTCGACTCTTTAATTCATATCTGTCGTTTGCTCTTCTAATTATTCATGTCCCTCCACCCCGTCTTCCTCCTCATCTCCTTCTTTTGGCATGATTTGTGGGCTTTGTGATTTAAAAATAAGAACAAATCAAATCAGTAACTCTCTTTATGTGATTGAACTACTCAGACCCTACTCTTTTGTACCTTGAAGTTTGTGTTCTTCTACCTTGGCAAATCTGTAAAATTAACAGATGAGATCCCAGTTCTTTCACCTCTCTCTCTGGTATTCTTCATCACCAATAGAACCACCACGTATTTTTTTTTTATTTTAAAAAACCAACACGTAAATATCATCTTTATCTTTGAAAAACTCTGGATGTGCATGTCACTTGAGCTCTCAATATCTTGTTTCAGTGCCTCCTTTGTCTTCTTACATTGTGTATAATATGCCACATCTATAAACAGAGAGACAGCATATCAATTGAGCAGGCTGAGAATCATATGTACCTTAAATACCTTCTCTGAAAGCAAACCCTTTTTACTCCCTTTTTTCATTTAGTTACATATTGATCCTTTGATTAAGAAATTAGTTAGGGTTTGCATGTGGTTGCACTGTACATGCACAAGCTCTTTACTTCCGTGCATGAGTACAAGGGAGCACTTATAGATAATTCTCACTCTCTGGATAAATCCCAAGTATATATTTTATTTGTTGATTTAGGTGCAATGATATCTAAATCATGTAGGACAGACTTACACTTTCAATGAATGCTCCTCCTCTTTTCTTTCTTTTTTTATTTCGAAGGTCTATTTGCTAGTTACATACCTAGAATTGTTCAGTGCCTTACTTTATTTTATTTTTTATTTTTGGCTGGAACTCAGAACTCGGTCTTAGGGATAGAATTTTAGTATCAATGAGCTTGTTATTCTTAATTATTCTTATCATGCATTATTATTTTTCACATATTTAAACACTGGCTTGATCGTGTAGATGCATATGTGGGGGCATGGATCTCAGTATAGGAAAGGGCCAGAGTCTCTTAGAGGAACACAGCCAACTGCCATGCTTAGGCTACCTTGCTATTGCTGTGCACCAGGATGCAGGAACAATATTGATCATCCAAGATCAAAACCTCTCAAGGATTTTAGAACCCTTCAAACACATTACAAGAGAAAACATGGGATCAAGCCTTTCATGTGCAGAAAATGTGGCAAGGCTTTTGCTGTTAGAGGTGATTGGAGAACCCATGAGAAGAACTGTGGGAAGCTTTGGTATTGCATTTGTGGATCTGATTTCAAGCACAAAAGGTCTCTCAAAGATCATATCAAGTCATTCGGTCATGGCCATGCAGCTTACGGTATCGACTCCTTTGAAGAAGAAGAAGAAGAAGAACCAGCCTCTGAAATTGAGCAAGAGAATGAATCTACTCGGTGAAAGAAATTAATTGAACAATATCTCGAAAACTATGGTCCATATTTTGAGTTGATATTGTTTTACGCAATCGTAGCCTCTTAAATAAAGTTACATATTCTGAAATAATCTCTTATATTTTTACAATTATGTATAATCTCGTATGTGTAAATTATGCTGAAAAAAAAAAGAAAAGAAAAGGAATGGGGGATATAATAAGATCCACCAAAGAGTTAAATGACGTACTTATAATTTCTGGGTTGATGCTAATTCATTGATATAATCAGAGATTGAAAGTATACAGTACCATAAAGGATGAGTTTATGCTGCTGCTCAATTTAGTAATTCAGACAATGAAGTATAAACAGTATCGTAAATTCTAATTATCAAGACAATGAAGTTAAAGACACATAATAAATAAATAGAGTTGTCTCCAAGTTTCGAGAGGCTTAATTCAAATTTCAGTAGGAACTAATTGTACCAACTAAAAAAAGATACATAAGTTTGTACTTTGGACAATCGAATACCATTCCTATGACATATTCACAATCCCATCATCTTTCAGCAAAAAGAAGAGGAAGAAGAAGATGGGACGATACGAAACATAGAAGGAGGACAAGATGAAATTTTCTAGTTTTGGGAGGATAGTAAATGCATGGACATTTATTAGCCATGCGGGTGTTGTCATGTAATCTCTCTGCGAGAACAAAAGGGCACTGAACGGTCTAGATGATAGCATACTCTGATAGAAGCACATTACGGATAGGGAAAATGCAGAGAGAGGTGCTTGTCAGTCCTGTAAAACCTACGCATCTATGTGCATATTTAATGCCATTTCCCTGTGATTAGTGGTGGAAAAGCTTTGTTAGAATTAGATATTGTTGGCAGTTTCTGGAACAAGAGAGAAGAAGAGGAAGCAATCAAAGGTCTCATCAAACATCATTTCATTTATACAGTCGAAGTATGTAAAATTAGGTTTGCCTCAGTAGCTGTCCCCGGTGATCCCAGATACACATTACGCAATCTTGTCTCCGCTCTCTTTATCTGCAGACTATATATCTACTGAGCTAAACCATTGGCACTGTGTCCGAGTACGTAGTCTCTTTTCTTTGTTAGTTCCAGTGATCTGTCACCGAAATTCATCGTTTTCTACACTAATCAATCACTAACTTGTCAACTAACAGTATGTACTTTTATTCTTTGTACCAATGAAATATATTATTATAACAATTTAAAAAGTCCTGGAAAGAGTTATTATTCCATTTGCAAATTTATCAATTTAAAATTTTGGTTTTAGACCGTAGATAAATGTTTTTTTTTCCTATTTATCTGATATCTATTAAAATTTTAAATTCAAGATTTATAATTTTCAAGCTTTTTGATTTTATTCACCACCATTCCACATATTGCAAATAATCAAGTGATCAAGATTTTGTAACATAAATATAGTAACGCAACAAGGGAAGGGAAGATTAATTCTTTGAGAATTTTTCAAAAAAATAAAAAAGATGAAAACCTCTCCTTTGGATTGGTCCCTTTCTGCCCCTCCCTCTCATTGGCTTTGTAAATGCCAAAATTGTTGGCTTTATCAAGTGAAGTGCTTCTTTGGAGGTTTATGGAGATTCTCCCCAGTTGAGGTCTCATGATAGGGGATATCCAATACGGACAAACGCTTGAGATAGAAGAAAGCAAATCATAATGGAGATCTCTGCGTGCCTATGTGTGTGTAAGTGAAAGAGAGTAGAGTGATGAAACTAACACTCACTGCAAAGCTTAAATTCCAAACGTGGATAAGTTGCTTCTCTTCCCAATAAAGCTTTGAATGAAACTTCCTATCCCTTATTCCTCCTTTAGTTGATGAAACACTCATCTTCTCTTTTGCTTTTAAGTGTAGGTCTATTTTTTTTTACCCTCCACCATTTTGCCCTTTTCTCTCATTCAACTTTGACATATCCAATCAAAAGCCCTTTTTTTTCTTATATGAAATGTAAGATAGGACTGGACAGCAGTGGACACCTTTAATCCCATGAATCTCTTTGATGAGATCTTTGCTTCCCTTGTGACTTCTTCAAAGGAAAAGCTGAAGGGATTAAAAAAAAGGTTAAGGCATTCATATTCTCTTCTTGCCCTTTTCCCAAGAAAAACACCTCAATCAAGTGACAATTCAGCAACCATTACAAATCTCATTTAAGATTAAAATTCCCAAAAGTGTGTTAATACAGAGTAAAAGGTCATTACACTCCATGTCATAGCATGGAGGACACAGTATTGTTGCCCATGACTCCAGGTTATGACTTTCTTGTTTCCCGTCTCCCTTCTAGCAGTTCTTTAACCGAATTGAGCAGCAGTGACCAGAACCAATTTTTTAACCGGATCAATATATAATTAACACTTAAACAGAGCTTTCCATTTCTCGGATTTCAAATGCAACAACAAACAGATCACAAACGCAATGCTCAATATCAGCAATTACTGAAAAACTAATCGGCATAAATAACAGTTGAAATTTGACAAAATAAAAGATAAACCATCAATTTGGATAAATTAGTATAGAGAAATGCTAATAATTAATTTTCCCTAATCACTTAGATGATGAGGAACAAATAGTAGTGCAACCTGACCTTAGCAGACCCTCAAGAATTTCAGAAAGCATTGCCAATTTGAATGCCTGCAACTCACTGAGATTGTGATAGAGTGAGAAGCAAATAAGAAAGTATATGATAGGGAAATATGTTAATCTTACTAAAAAAGAACCTCCTCAGAAGATACAATAAGGATTTCTGGAAAAATTTCCTGTCTAGCTCAAGCTAGCCAAAGCAGTAATGCTTTTTTAGAGAAGAAAATAAGAACACAGATAATGCCATCTATTGTGACTACACCCTTATTTATCTATTCCTTGATCCCAAGCAACAATCATTTCCTATTGATTGTCGTCCGTGATTCCCGCTAAATGTATCATCCCCTTTTGTCTCTATTCCGAACTGTCCCCATTCTCCCTTTTCCTTGGACTGATCTCCTATGCCTCTCTTCCTTTGCCTATAGTAGACCCTCAAAAGTTTTGGATTGCTAACAATGCCTCCCTCCTAATTAATAGCCTTGTTCACAAGGCTAAAATAAGGAAATTAGTTGATAAGTCTGTATAATCCATCCATGTAGCTTCATCCTCTGGTTTCCCTTCTCACTTAATTAGTAACTTGCTGCCTGTAGGATGATTCAGAGACGTCTTCCTTCGTAGAATATGTTCAGGTGCAAATCCTTTCTCCTCCACTTCCAGCCCTTTAGGTAGTGCTGAGGTAACCATATGTTGTCCTACGACCTTTTTCAGCTCCAGGATGGATCCTTGCTTCTTCAGGTAATTGTAGACGATAGGCGACCTTCCCTATCTTTTGAATAATTTAGAATGGACTGTAATATTAGGTTGTCAGCTTGGCATGGATTGTAGGATTCAGAGAAGTTGTCTGTGGGGTCGAATTTTGAGAAACACTAAATCTCCCACCTCAAACTCTACATTTCTTCTATATTTGTTGGTTGCTTTAACCATTCTTTATTGGGCCCTTTTTAAGTTGAAAGACAATTGTCTTAACAACTCATCTTGAGTGAGCAACTCTCAAGCTACGGCCTTTGCTTTAGTTTCTCCAGGTAAGTAATGCTGCAGCATCGAAAGGGTCGACCATAAACTGCCTCAAAGGGAGACATGCCCGCAACTATGTGGTGGCTTGAATTATACCAAAACTTCGCCCATCAAAGCCACTTTTGCTACTTTCGAGGCTGTTCTGATGCAAAGCATCTTAAATAAGTTTCCAGCCCTCTGTTTAAGACCTCTGTCTGACCATTGACAATACTGCAGAGTTTGTTTTACCCGCCTTATACAAAATTTTGAAATCATAGCCAAGCAACTTAGCTCCCCAATTTTGTTGAGCTGGTGTATGAATCTACTAATTCAGCATACGACGCAAACTACTTTGATCATTGTGGACAACAAATTTGTGACCTAGAAGATATGGCCTCCAATGCCGAATAGCCAATACTAAAGTCATCAGTTCTTTCTCATATGTGGACTTATTGACATTTTTAGGAGAAAAGATTTTGCTGAAGTATGCTATTGGGTCGATCCTACATCAAAGCTGCCCCACACACCTTCCAGATGCATCACATTCGATAACAAATGTTTCGGAAAAATCAGAGGTTGCTAAAACTGGAGAAGAAACCAAAGCCTTCTTAAGATTATCAAAGGCTTGTTGTGTTGATTTTGGCCATTGAAAGGGCATTTAATTTTCTTTTTTAAGGAGTTGAGTCAAAGGTTGAGCGATGGATTCATATCCCTTAACAAAACGTCGGCAATAACCGGTCAATCCAAGAAAACCCCGTATTGCTTTTAGATTCGTTGGAATTGGCCAGTTTCTCTATCTCATATTTATGAAAGTGTCCATGGCGTTATAGCCAGACATTTACTGCAATAGTGTCTTTTATTAAAGGAATTTCATGATCAATGATCCTGCTCGGAGGTAGACTTGTCACATCAAAGAATAATTCCTTGGAGGGAGTTAATATTTGGTCCAATTCCTGCTGCTAAGATTGATTGATTTCGGCCTCCATTGAGAAAGAAGGCTAACTACCATCAATCTCTCATAACAACATTGAGAGCTCAACATCCTTGAGTTTCTGTAAATAAGCAGTCGAAACTAGAGCTTTAGTGAGAGCTAGATTGCAGCGTGACCAATTACCCTTGATACCGAAATGTCATGTGTTTGGTTGCCCAATTAATTTGCCTTCCCAAAGATTCCAATCAAGCCATTTCCAAAATCAGATCTACACCACCAAGGGGAAAAATAAAAAAATCTACTGGCATTTCAATTGGATCCAGATTAATGCGAATATTGCAACACCTTCCAGATGATTCCACCATGTGCCCATCTCCCAATTTTACTCCAAATGTGAGAGTGGTCTACATAGCAATCTGTAGCTGGAAACTAATTTGAGCAGAAATAAAGTTGTGTGTTGCGTCGTTGTCGATCATAACGGTTATTGCTTGCCAACTTACCCAAGCCTTTAATTTCATTGTCTTGAGTGAAGAAATACCCCGATAGAATAAAACGACTCATTTCAATATTAGAGAAATGAGCTTCATCAGTTATGGTTACCTTAAGAATTTCGAAAGCCACTTCCCTAATATTTGCTTCTTCCTTTGTCAAAAAAGACTTTTCACTCTCAAATAAAGAAGCTCTTGATGGGTGTAATGTCTGGACCCCTATTGCGCACCGGCATACTGGTAGGTCGTGGAGAAGAGGTGGGTGAAAAGGTTTCTTACACTTATAGCAAAGACCTTTCGCTCTCAAATAAAGAAACTCTTGATGGGTGTAATGTCTAGACCCCTGTTGCGCATCGGCATACTGGTAGGTCGTGGAGAAGAGGTGGCTGTGGAGGTGTTTTTGGCAGAGGTGAATGAGGTTTTGTCAATCAATTTGGAAGAGGGTTCGGTCAGAGCATTGGTTAATAAGGGTAAACTCTTCAAGGGTGTTGGACTTTCATCCTTTGTCCCGGGCCTAGGCTCAGGTCCAGACGTCCATCTCTGAGCACCATCCATAGAATTTTTGACCTGCATAAAGGGGAAAGAAATTGATTCTCTAATTCCACCTCCAGAGCAATCGTCATAGTTTGACATAAATCAACAGCTTCATGGGAACAAATTAGAGAGCGCTTGTCATCACGCAATCTGCTGAGAAAATAGCCAAGGGACTGTTGGTCGGATATTCCATTCACCCTAGACACTAAAGCGACGACTTCATCAATAAATTGATCCACGGAAGATTGTTGCCGCAAGGTACCCAGTGCAAAGCCAACCCTTCCATGCACACCAATGCCAACTGAACCTTTGTGTCATCCCGTGTATTGTTGATGGCAAAATACTGCTCAACTCGAGCCAACCATGCAACAATATCCATGCCATAAAAATTGGGCGACTCAACCCTTTTAATAGCCATGGATGGGTTATCCAAAACCACCATTTGGTGTAAAAGGCAAGTCATTGAGTGAGTGCCAGTGATTTGGTGGATGCTTCCGCATCATCAATAGGGACTTTACCATGTACCAAGGTTGTAAGTAAGGTCTCAAGGTGAGCAAAATGTTGTTCCTGCTCTGTTTGGATTGTTTGCAGCCTCTAGTCTTGATCTAATTTCAGGGAAGCAATGACTTCTTCTATACTTGACATGCTTCTCTCCATCTGATCGATTCAAGCTTCTAATCCTCAGTCCATTCGTGTCTTGGTCATAAGAGACACCACCTGCAGGTTGAACCAAAATGATAGAGTGAGAAGCAAATAAGAGAACATATGACATGAAAAGGTGTTAATCTTACTAAAAAAGAACCTCCTCAGAAGATACAATAAGGATTCCTGGAGAAATCTCCCATCTACCTCAAGCTAGCCAAAGCAGGATGTCTTTTTAGAGTAGAAAATAAGAATACAGATAATGCCCTCTATTGTGACTACACTCTTATTTATCTATTCCCCGATCCCAAGCAGCAATCATTCTCGTCTGTGATTCTCGCTAACTTTATTATCCCCTTTTGTCTCTATTCCCAGCTGTCCCAATTCTCCCTTTCCCAGGACTGATATTGATCTCCTGTGCCTCTCTTCCTTTGCCTACAGCAAACCCTCAAAAGTTTTGGATTGCTAACAGATTGGTACACAAATCAAGCCTGTTAGACATTTTCTCAATGTAATAAATCCTAATCCGTTGAGATGAAACACAAAAATGCAGTTATAATAGGAGGAAAAACTGCACACATGCATTAACAGGTCCCAACACCCAGAGTCGAGGACCTGAATATGTGATAATAGTGTTGAAGTCAAAAAATGCTGAAAATATAGACCATATTACACCACATTAACAACAGAATGTTCTATGCAACAACTGGTACTGTTAATGTTGGCGTTATTTGAAAGACTGCCTTTCTTTAGGATTCGAATGCTTTGGCAACCAAAAGGAGGATTCCTGCTCAAATTTTGGTGCTAATGTGGCCAGCGTAACTGGTATCACCAATACAAAGCAGCAGTTCTTCATCAATCCTATAAATTTAAATAAAGGCCATGCTCACAAACATCATTTCTAACAAAGAAAAGGGTAGTAGTGAACACTACGTTCGCTTCTGTCGTTTATTCAGCATTCCTCCTCAGCACCACCCTATATTGCTATCCCTACAGCAGACTCTCAACATGGAAATTATCTTGACATCCACCACTTGCGCATCTTTATAGGAGATATATTTTTCTTACAGAAGATTCATCAATAATTTAGAAGGATACTCTCAGAAAATTGCTTGTCCACGCAAAAAGAGTGAAATGTAATATTCAATGAACTTATATTAAAAAAAGAATCCCTAGATCAATTTTCCAAACATTGCAGAGAGCAAGAACTTGCAAGAACAAATAGCATAAATTACAAGGATATACTAACCATTCCAATGCACAAAGAAGGGGCCATGTTAAGGATCTGAGAATGTGCACCTCTTTAATATTGTGCAAAGCAATGGCCAAACCCTAATTAAGACCAACATGTAGGCCAGGAAGCACATTTCCAAACAGCAGAAGTGAGGAGCACAATAATAAGTGTTGAACCAAAAGTTCACAAAGCCATCAATGACAGCCAGTTGCCAAAATAATTAGAAGTTTATATACATTAAATTAGTTTCCACTGAAACCATGAGAAGTGATTGAGGGACTATTGGTATTGTGGAGAGTAATTGGTGGCGTTTGAAGGTGACAGCACATAAAGCGCAATTACAGAATTTGAAAAGGAAAGTCTTGGAAGAGCTATGTAAGAGATCTGGTAAGAAAAGTGGTGGATCTGGTCCTTATTTTCAGCAACCTAAAATGGCTAAGATTTTCTATCTGCAATGCATCAACCTTGGGATAAACAATTCAATACACTCGCGTACTGGAGCAGTACAAACAAGGCAGAGGGTAAACTGCCATTCCCTCTGGAAAATTATGCAAACCTGTGCCTACAATTCATAAAAGCAAAAGTTCCATCCAATTGGATCAATCTATGAACATTAAATAATACTAATAATAATAACAACACTAGTAATAAAGTAATAACTCAAAACTGGAATTTGTTTTAAATGCAATCCAAATTGTAACATTCCAACATTAAGGACAACTATATCATATAATATCTTTCTTCCATTCTATGAGTTCCCTAAATGATATGCTCCTATATCTGAAGCCATATTGAGGTGGGCTTGACAGAGGGAAAAAAAAATAAAATAAGAGATAAAGTAATCACTATCTATAGCTGTCTACTCTAATACATAACATCAGATCATCAAAACATCGTTCCAGGACATAAAAAAGAAGTATACATCAGCTTGAGTAATGGAATAAATTACAGATTATGAGAGCAGAATATCTGAAATCTTTTTGCTTTTAACACGCCAACCTGGGACAAGTGTTGGTTCTGGATAAACCTTGCTACAATCGAAGATTAACACCTCAAAAAACTGTTCAATCAAGAAATTAAAAATAAATAACAAAAAAAACTTAAAAATCAATAACGTCTCATTAGAAATGTGTTAGAATAAAAAACTTGAAAGATATTGCTTACCCAAAGGTTTCCTTTTAAAAAGACAATTGTGTAGCATTATGAGCCAGATCTAGGATGATATGCTCAACATTAGACCTGCCCCTGGACAAAGAGGTCTGGACAATGTTACTGCAAAGAAAGAGGGAGAGAATAAAATCAAGTTTATATCATCCACGGTAATTTATTTCTTTCTCACAATGGGTTGGATGAGGAAATTTAACATGAGCAAAATGCGTTAAGAAACAGTAAGCAATAAAATAAGGACTTCATCAGCAACTATCCATTTGAGATACATGCTGCATTCATGAGTAGCATTATTTCCTTCTCAGTAAGTCATGTCAAGATGAAGAAAAGAAGGAAAAAGAAACCAGTTTTTGGCTTGGATATCGAGGGTTCAACCTCTCAGGATGACCTTATAAAGCCCAAGCATTTTTAAATTGAGACCTGATTAAGAATTACAAAGAGTCTACCTGTTTCATAACCCAGAAGTTACAATTAGTTACAGAAGAAGACCTAATCTTGAAGCAGGCTTACCTAAATACAGAGCTTTTTGGTGCATTAGAACGTAAAATGGATATGGATCTATTTCAAAGTAATAAATAATTATAAAAATCTCAATTAGTGAATCATGATTCAGAAAGGCTGTTGATTTAACAAGTACCAAAAACAAATCTACTAAACTGAAAAAAAGTTGGCCAAGAACATATTTTTGAATTTCTAAGACTGGAACATTTTGTTTTCCTCAGCATTTGTAAACATAAGCTTAACTTCAGACCAAAAATCAGGTGATTTAGATTGATGGGTTTTATAGGATTATCTATCTGGGCTGCTCTCAATACCAATAAAGGAATAGCATATAACACTGGCTTTTCCGGAGAGGGAATATCAGTAAGTACAAAGAAACAAATGATCTGAGAAACACTTGAAATGAATTGATGATCTCACCTTACACTTCGGTAAAAAGAAGCCTCATCTCTTAATCTTAGCTAGAACACAATACATCGAGTTCCCATAAGCAACAAAATAAGTAGATACGACCAAATTATTACGGCAACAATAGCATTGGCTCCTTTAAATTTTCAAAAACAAAGAAGTACTTCAACCATTACAAGAAAATCAGTTGCAACCCACAAGAGAAAGAGCGAGCTACCACGACTTGAGATTCCGTTCAGATAAAAAGGCGCGGGTAAAAGAGAACATATTGAACTTTTAAAGAGTTCTTGTTCACAGAGGAAGTGATTGAATTGATTATACACACAAGCCCACATTACTAGAGAAGAAGAAGAAGAGAGAGGACAAAACTATAAACAGTGGAAGAAAGGGATTGTTTGATAGGGACGCCAAAGAAACGAGCACCCCGCCCTGTATATAGGAAGAAACCGTCCTCTTCCACTTATAAAACGTCCAGTCGTATGCTAATTATACCCAGCGGGCAACCTAATATGTTGCTAAAATATCTAAACGATTTGTCGTCGCCATAGATCAGATTGTGAAAGGCAGTTTCTTCACGTGGGAAACTGTAAATCGGCGGCAAACTTCCTTGATTCTTCGCTTAGCCGCCAAAACTCGCTTCCTTCACAAACCCCAACCTTTTCCAAGTTTGCTCAGAAAGTTTCCATCACTTTCCCGAGAAACAAAGATGGCCTTTCGCTCCTCCCTCTTCCGCCTTAGGTCCCATCTCCTCCGCACCACCACCACCACTACGACTAGTACCAGCAGGATGTTCCTCTCAAATTCTCCAATCCTCTGCACCATCAAATCTGAACGTTTGCTTCTCTCCCCTCATTCAGATCTCCGTGAAATCTCTATGGAATTCCCCTCACTCACGGGTCTCCGATTCTTCTCCACCGTCCGACGCCACCCTACCCGCTCGTAGAACGTCGACATAGGGGCCCGAGCCCGTCAACGCCAAGCCGGCCGCCTCTGGACCTATGCTTTGACGTTCAGTTGCATCGCGGGTTTTATAGTTATCGTTTTAAACAACTTTCAAGATCAATTAGTGTTTTACGTGACCCCAACAGACGCCAAGGAAAAATATAAAGTAAACCCACAAAAGAACAAATTTAGATTAGGTGGTTTAGTTCTCGAAGGAAGCGTAGTTCAATCCATTTCTTCGCCTGAAATGGAGTTTGTGATTACAGATTTGGTCACTGATATTTTGGTAAGGTACCAGGGATCGCTGCCTGACTTGTTTAGAGAAGGGCATTCGGTGGTGGTGGAAGGGTTTGTGAAACCATTGACGGAGGAGTTAAGGAAGGAAGTGGGAGCAAGAAGCGTTTCAGGGAAAGCGAGGAGCGGGGAGTATTACTTCTCTGCTACGGAGGTTTTGGCTAAGCATGATGAGAAGTACATGCCTAAGGAGGCGGCGGCAGCAATTGAGAAGAATAAGCAGCGAATTGAAGCTGGTGAAAGAAGAGAAGAAGAAAATTTAACCTAATTGGTATGGTTCTAATTTTGATTAGTGGCCATTTCAATTTGCGCAATGTCATGATATTTGGCTGTTGAGATACACATTCATATGAAGCTGGAGGAGTGATTGACTATAATTGGCCACTTACATTTTCTCATTCAGAATTGTTTAGATTAGGCTGAGGGAGAAATGATTGTATCATTTGAGGCTACTGTTTTTCTTGTCTTTTGATGTTGTAATTTCACATTCATTCATGAGTAATGAAGAATTCCAGTGAGTAATGAAAACTCTATTTCTTGTGAAGGTTGAAAACTCAGAGATGAGAGTATGTCAAGCTAAAGCAACACACTCTCCAACTACTTGAGCTTTGAGGATGAATCTACTTATTCTTGACACCTCAAGAAACGGACATCATATTAGCAAGTACTCAAACCTCTTCAGGTACATCCACGCATTCACATTTGGAATCAGAGTCGAGATGAAAACAAATTCTAAAACCCTCTAGATTTGGACCTTCAATTCAGGTAATCCCAGAACTCGATCATACCACGTAAAGAGAGAGACGTGATTCTTGATTTGATGGGCTTGAATCAATTGGCAGGCCGAATCATTGGGTTTGTAATTGTTTTTGTTTATAAAGAAAATATAATTTGTAATTGTTTTTCAAACATATTTATCAGCAGGAATTTCAAACAATTAGTCCAAATCAATGGTCATTCACTATTTTAATTTAAATTTGAAGATAGAATTTGCTTTACGTAAACGCAAAATAGTGGCATTAAAATGGAATATCTTTTGGATATACTTAAAATTATTTTTACATCAAAATTAATAGATTTTAATTTATAAAAATAAAATAAATTTTAATAACATTTAAAATGTTTTTTTCCTAAATCACAATGTTAAAATGTGCTTTATCTAGACTCCAAATTTCAGTTGAACGCAAAAACTAAGATATTTTAAGCTTTATTTTCATATTTGCTGATTTATTATTTATTTGCATTTTTTTATTGATCATATTTAATCTTTTGGTTTTTTCTTCTTTCATGTTCTGGCGGCTTGCTAATTTAATATTTTACTAAAACTAAACTATGTTGCTTACGAAAAAATAATCTATATATGAAATATTTTTTATACAAAAGGAATTTTTTTTTTTTTTTACAGTTTAGTTTTAATTGTATTGTAACACATTGTTAATTAACTTAAAATTATCCGTAAAATCTATATTATTATTAAAATATTTATATTTTTTTATATGAAGTTAAAATTGAATTTTTATTTATTAAATTTTATTTTTTTATAAATTTATTACAATAAAATTAATTTGCAGTGTCACATCGCAAAATAAAATGACACTCCATGTGTATTTATTAATTCACTATACGAAAAAATGTTAAAAGCAATTAGTATTTTAGTGATTATTCAAAATTCTTTCTACTATTGGATGAATAATATAATAATTATTGATTAATTAAAATAATAAATATTTTTTATATAATAAAATAAAAGATAAACTGTAATTTAGTCCCTCTGGTTTAGTGAAATACAACCTTTCGTCCCTCTGTTTTAAAAAACCTTTAATTTAGTCACTGTAATTTTAAATAATTATGCGTTTAGTCCCTCCCGTTAGATTTTCGGTTAAATCACCGTTAGTCTTCAATTTATAAGTTGGTCAACAGAAAATTAAATAGAAAATTTCAAGATTGCCCTTTAACTAGCGGGAAGGATGATATTTTTTCCCTCCAATTACAGAAGAAGGGGCTATTTAAGAATGAGGAAAAGTTACTGCACAGGCAAATTATTGAAGGATGTCGGTCACCAGTTGCTCACCCACGACCAGCGGCGGATGGGAGGGAAGATATCTGAATAAGAATTGCAAGTGTGGCATTAGGGCTGCTGTGAGGATTTCTGAATCGGAAAGGAACAAGAACTGCTTGTATTATGCTTGTCGCAACAACGTATGTGGCTCATTCCTGGGATGGTGTATACTGGCATCGAGGTTTCCAGCAAGTGCAGAGACAGTGGAAGTCGGGCCGAGGCAAAGAAATCTTGGGCGAGAGTTGGCTGATATAAAAGAAGATATGCTTATTGTACAAGATGAGAATCGAAAGATGATAATGAAGATGGAAGATATGGAGAATATGATGGGTTTTACAAAGGCTATCTTAGTTATTGTATTGGTGTTAATGGTCTTTATTTTTCTTCTCATTCTCGTTCTCATTGGGGGGAGAATGAGATCTGTGTAATGTATTTTGCAGTATTTGCTTCTTGGGGTTATTTTGGGTGTAAGTAAATGGATGAAAAGGAGTAGGTTGTTGAAGTAGTTGGATGTGGGTTAATGAAATCTTAAGTTTCATAGATTGTGGGTTATTTTGGGTTGGATGTGGGTTAATGAAATCTTAAGTATCATAGATTGTGGGTTATTTTGGGTTGGATGTGGGTTAATGAAATCTTAAGTTTCATAAATTGTGGGTACAGACTTTTGTAGTACGTAAATCTGATGCAATGCAAGCTATTATGAATGATGACTAGTATTTTATACATTCTTAATTTCCATGTGTTTGCCTCCTTCTCAAAGTGCAGGACCAATTCAGATAATGAAGCCACCATTTCTGTCAAATAACAAAAAAAAAAAACACCAGTATTTTATACATTCTCAGCTTTCATGTGTTTGTGTAAATTGGTTGAATCAATATTATTTAGATCTAAAATTATTGGTAATAACAAAATCTGAAATGTTAGATGAACTGAATGGTTGTATAATTTATTATTAAAGGAGTAATATGTATTGAATTTAAATTATTGATGGACTATTTACTATGAAATATGAAAATATAGGGGTTAAAGGTCTGTTAAAATTGCAAACGCATGGATTAAATTGATTGTAAACTTATTAATCTGAGGGCTTAATTCATGACTAAATTACTAGTATCCAAATTGGGCAAAACATAAATTGCTATGAAATTGATAATAAAATTGCTGACATAATTAGCTCATAAATGAGTTGTCTAAAACAAATATCATATCATTATAATTAGTCAATACAATATCAAAATTTGCCCATTCACTGCCCAAGTACAAAGATCATAGCTATAACTTTTTTCTGCATATCCTAAAATTATCATAAGCTTCCAAAAGTCTGTACCCATATATACTCCAAAAAACCAAAAAATTTATCCTATTTACCAGGACTACCTGTACCCATAATTACAAAAATACAAAAGTACAACATCAATATTGTCCATAGAAAACTAGCTTCCAAAATCTTGAAGGGTATTGGTAGTATCTGCATCTTCCAAAATCTTCATTACTTGTGGTATCTCAGATATGTCTCCCATGTATGTTAGATGAACTGTCATTTCTCTGTTAAAAATAAAAAAAGAGATTAAATTAATTTATTCAATATATTATCTAAAAAATAATATCCACAAATACTTACCTTCTTCTTAATAGGTGCCCTTTGGCAAGTCCTTTTATTATGCCCTAGTTGCTTACATGTGGCACACCTAGTTGTCTTTGATTTGGTCCTTACATTTGATGGAGCAGCTTCACCTTCTTCCCTCTTCCTTGCTTTTCTAGGCCTTCCAGGTAACCTTTTCAAAAGTGGTGGCATAATGCATTGAGACTCATCTTGTATACTGTAATTGGCTTGTGGCATTGGGTGAATAACCCCTTCATATACCTTCAAATATGTTGAAACATAATAGTAATAATGGCAATAATCCTCAATATCTTGACGCATGTATCCAATACACAAGGCTGCATGTTTGCAAGGCAATCCACTTATGTCCCACCATTTGCAAGAGCATTTTTTTTCCTGAAGCTTTACAGCAAATTTCAGATTACCCTCAGTGACTTCAAATTCATCATTTCTACATGGCAATAACCTACAATTTTTCCCTTGCTTGATGATTGAATTAATTGTCTTGCGAGTGTTAGGAGTGATCTTACCTTCCCATGAAGTCCCATTGGTATATCTCTTCTGGAGTCTGACCATGCATTTTTGTCTAAATGCATCTAACAGTTTCACAATTGGCAACCCTCTAATTTTTCCAATCCATGCATTAAATGATTCTGTCATGTTATTGGTTAAATGCTCTGATTTTGCTTCTGGCCAAAACATGTGTCTACTCCATTGGCTCATGGGTACCTTCAATAACCAGTCAAATGGCTCCCCATCCTTAACCCTTTTAATCCTTTTCATTGCCTCCCAGAACTCATATCCATGTGTGGCTCTAGCAGCATTCCAAAAATCTTGTTTCAGACCAAGTCCAGGATATTGCTTCTTAAAGTTGTTGAACATATGTCTAGCACAAAATCTATGACATGCCTCAGGAAACCAATTACTGACAGCTTCAATAAGTCCCTATTTAAGAAAAAAAGTATTAAACACATAATTTTGTTAACAGCAAAATAAAAGTATAAATAATTTTGTTAACAGAAAAATAAAAGTATAAATGGTTCTGATAGTAATACCTTTTGTCTGTCACTCATGAATGTCAGAGGTGTTTCATCATCTTCTGGACCAATGCAGGTTTTCAAACAATCAAAGAAAAAATCCCAACTTGCACCACACTCAATCTCCACAATTGCAATAGCTAAAGGAATCACACCTTTATCACCATCAAGTGATATAGCTGATAGCAAAACACCTCCAAATGGACCTTTCAAGTGGCAACCGTCAACACCTATAAATGGTCTACATCCAGCTTTAAAGCCATCTATAATTGGTTTAAAAGACAAAAACATCCTCTTAAATACTTTTGGATCATTATCTGAAAGCCTAACTCCAAACTGAAATTTGACAAAAGTTCCTGGATTATGCCTTTGTAGCTCCTTCACATATTCTTCTAAAATCTTATAACTATCTTAGTGACTGCCTTCATTTTGCAATCTAGCTCTTGCTTTAGCTTTGTATAAATTCCATTGACTCACCTCAACTCCCCATTCTTTCACAAGTTCATGACGCATTAAGTCATAAGACATATCACCATCTGCTGATAAGGCATCCATTAGTTTACCTGCAACCCACTTAGAATTTGCATTTGCATTTTTATTACCCATTGCCCTAATACATGTATGATCACTTGCCATTGTTTTAATCACAAATGTTCTACCATCTGGTATCACTGATGCATGTACTCTCCATGGACAACTAGCGGTGGCACATATAGCTGTAACCCTTTTCCCATCATTTTTTTTCCTTCTAATAACATAACCCCCCTTATGGCAATCTGATAATAGACTAAAGTATGAATACATATCTGGGTTAACATTTCGCACAATGACAACCTCCTTCTCAAAGTGCAGGATCAATTCATATAATGAACCCACCATTTCTGTCAAATAACAAAAAAAAAAAAAACATTAATAATAAAACACAAATTGTAAAACAGGTAACCCTAATCCCTAAATCGTCAAAAACCTAATCATAGCATAAAACCCTAACCCTAATCCCCAAATCATAAAAATGCCCAACACCCTAAATCATAAAAAAACCCAAAACCCTAATATTTACTATATTTAACCAAGTAATTCATATATATATTACCTAAGATTGATCTTTATAAGATAAGCGCCACGGCTTTGCCGAATAGAGATGAGGTGCAACAGATTGCCAAATAGAGATGAGGTTCGACAGATTGACGAATAGAGATGAGGTTCGACAGATTGACAAATAGAGATGAGGTTCAACAGATTGCAGAAGAGAGATGAGGTTCGACAGATCTAGATGGGTCAGAGAAATGGAGCTCCACCTTCTGTTTCTCGTTTGCTTTGATAAATCGAATTGGAGAACAGATTAGAGCAAGTTAGAGAATTATATTAATAATGGGTATTTTAGTCTTTTAACTAAGACTAACGGTGATTTAACCGAAAATCTAACGGGAGGGACTAAACGCATAATTATTTAAAATCACAGTGACTAAATTAAAGGTTTTTTAAAACAGAGGGATGAAAGATTGTATTTCACTAAACCAGAGGGACTAAATTACACTTTACCCTAAAATAAAGCTTAAACATGACTAGCCAGTATTTCCCTGCACCATAATAAACCAATTAAGAAAAATAACAATGATAATCTAAAGCATGGTAATACCGTTATTTGTATACAGTTACAGGACAAAACAGGAAAATCAGATGCTTGCACGCTCACCCAATAGTAATTTGACACGTCACCTCTATCAATAAAGATCGTTCGTTGGCAGAGGCAGACACCTTTCCTTTCAAAAATCAAAAGGGAAGCGTTAGAGAGAGAAAGCTTTGGAAATCTCTCTCTCTCTCTTATAGAGAAAGGGAAGTCACCAAACGCCTCTCTCTCTCTATCTCTCTGGCTTTGCTCCTCTCTCTCTCTCTCCCCCTCCTGCGGTCCCTCCTCTGCGATCTGGTAAGCATCACCTGGGGTTAGGGTTTATGATTCCCGTACCTCGATTTTTTTATCTTTTTTTTTTTTTTTTTTGGGGGGGTGGGAGGGGGTGTTTTGAGTCTGTTGATTTATTATGTAGTTGTTCTATTTGATTAAAGCAGGTCTTACCTGATGCAGTTTTGAGCTAAGAGATCGGCTTAAGGAATCATTTCCAATTACGAATAACTTTCAGGTTCGTGTACATATGTGCTTGTTTGTTTGTATTTCCTTTTTTGGTATTTACAAATTTTCGCCTTTTATTTAATTTTGGCACCATAAAGAGAATGATATAAAAAAATTAGCGTCTTCTGTACATTGTCAGACTGCCCTGATGGGTGTTGTATTAGTAGAGTTGTCTTTTCGTGGTGACCGATGATTGTAGTTCAATATAGATTTTAGCTTGGTTTTTTGGTTTGGTTATGGATTGGGTGAGATTTGAGAATGTATGGTTCAGTATAGATTTTGGCTTAGTTTTGTTACTCGATTTGGTTATGGGTTGGGTGAGATTTAAGAATTGGAATAATAATTATAAAGTTGAGATTTGAGATTTTAGCTTTGTTAGGTGAGTGATTGTTGATGAATAGCGTATTACACCATTTGATTGGTGTTACTCGTCTGGCTACTCAGGGCAATTAAGTTGGCAAAGATGAGTTTGATTACATATATAGTGGGTAGGAGAAATAAACCTACAAATGTGGAAATTTGTTAATGTTGGCCTGGATCTTTCTAAAAATGTAGCCCTAAACAGATGGAAAGGAAGAAATGGATTCATATAGCCCATTCAACTAGTTTCTATTTGGTTTTATTTGGACTGGAATAATTTTGTTGCTCCTTGGCATGCGTTGTTTGCTTTTGTTTTTCTATGGAGTGAAATACTTATTCCTGCTTCACAAGCAATGCCATCCTATTTGGCATACAGCTTTCACATCAATCTAGTGTAAGGAGATGTTAGGAAGTGGGCTTGTATCATATTTTGTCATGAAAGCTGCTGTTTCAAATTCCATCAAAATTATTAGTTGTTTCAAATGCATTGTATAAGCAATTCTGTGAAATTCAGTGTAAGATAATGTTTGATATGCAGAGAAACCGAAAAAATGTAAAGAAAAACATAAACAGAAAAGAGCACCATTATTATATAACCAAGCTGCTGTTTATCTTTTCTGAATCTCTTGTCCAATCACTGAATTCCAAATCTTTTGCTGCCACTACTAGAAATTAGTCAAGTGGTCAGGTAAACAAGACTACAAAATAGGCTGAAGCTTTATACTTGTTTTTCTTGACTATACTAGGATATTATCAACTTGTGTCATGAATTTCCTTTCTTTTTGGATTTTTATAATGAATTTAAGGACATATGGATAAATTTTATCCTTTCTCACTGTTTTGTTTCCTCGCATGAGTCTCACTGTTTTGAGTTATGTTTCCTATTCTCTTTTGAGTACTATACAACAGCCTCTGTTTATCTCACAAACCAACCTCACTGAACAGCTTTGGAAATTAAATCCAACTTCAGTCCAATCACAACCTGTGAGAGATACAAAAATTGTGCTCATCTAAAACCTGGAGTTTTGGCATGCTTTCATATGTTTAGAATTTGTGTAAAGATGCCTCATTTCTGCCAATGGTATTAAATTATGCATACTAGACACTTCTGTTTGTAGGTGTTTCTGATAATTGTGTTTTGAATCGAAACTTATATCTTCTCCTGTCAATTTTTATTTCATATTTCTGGTAAATGTATTTTATGGATGTGGATTAGTTATTGCACATTCTCTTTAAGGATTGCTAATAAGCTACTTGTGAGGGTAGTTACACATCCGTTAAGAAATTTGCAAGGTTTGTCTTATTAGTATTTGGATGAGGCCTTCAGACATTCTCTCTGGCATGTTTGTTTTCGTATGTGCTTGATATTCATTATTCTATGGTTTTGGTGCAGGACAACTAAAAGATGGACCATGATGAGACAGGATGTCAAGCTCCTCCTGAACGCCCGATTTTGTGTGTTAACAATTGTGGCTTCTTTGGAAGTGCAGCCACGATGAACTTGTGTTCAAAGTGCCACAAAGATATGCTGTTGAAAAAGGAGCAGGCTAAGCTCGCTGCAACACCTACTGGAAATATAGTTAATGGATCAGCAAGCAACAATGTGGAACAACCTGTTGTTGTTGTTGAAGCTGTTGATGTTCACGTCAACACAGTGCAGCCAAATACCATCTCTGTGCAGCCTTCTTGTGCTTCTGGGTTGGGGGAGAGTGTTGAGGCAAAGCCAAAGGAGGGTCCAAGTCGGTGCGGCACTTGCAAGAAACGAGTTGGTTTAACAGGGTTCAAGTGTCGATGTGGCAACTTTTTCTGTGCATCTCATCGCTACTCGGACAAACATGACTGCCCATTTGATTATCACAGTGCTGCACGTCAGGCTATAGCTAAAGCCAACCCCATTGTCAAGGCAGAGAAGCTTGATAAGATCTGAAGATCAAACTGAGTGAAGTTTCATGTCCTGGAAGTTGATGATCATTTTGTCTTTGGGGGTTCTGGGTTGGCCAAGTATCTTAGCAGGTGTCCATCTGCATTGTTGTTATGGGAGAAGCAAGGCAGCATCGGACATCTCTCTGCAATATGAAGAACTCTATGTCTTGTGATTGGCGAGAGTTTATATGTTGGCTCCAGTGTTTTTGAGTCTAAATCTGTGCTGGTTTGATGGACTTTGTCGTGGTTAGGTACTTAGTTTTGTAACGCATCATCCTGTTTCATATGGCAGTTTGCTGGTAATCGTCCAAAATGGCTTGTTGGAATTCTTAGATAATATATGGAAGTCGTCCGTGAACGCTAATATGCGCAGCTTTGTAAATTTAAATTATGGCTTTCATGGAATTATATCTGCTTATCGCTGAATCCCTGTTATGGTTGCAATTGCTACTTTCTAATTTCATATTTGCATCTTTCTTCCTGAAAAATTGGTTGATTAATAGTCGAGTAGGATCAAACTGAAAACCCACTTTCAGCGCACATTAAAATTTAATTTGCTTGAACCGATGAGGTAATCAATTCAATTCGCAGAGACTTGGTTTTGATTGAAATAAAAACCGGAAAGTTACAATCATATGTCTCGAACACGCGCTTTTGAATTTGTAACGTGCTATTATTGCTGAAGGCGCAGATTTAAAAATTTGTTTTTTTTTTTCTTCCATTGAGTAATTCTATTATTAGAAAACTTCTATTTCAAGTATTAGTTTAGTGATAGAGAGAAGTACGAATTCAAATTTTATATTCCTTTTTGTCATGTTAATGAACTATTCTCTGACTCTAATCATATTTATTGTTGAATTAATTTATTATATCAATTTACTAACTGACTTTAAAATCGAATATCATACATAAATCTAAGAGTGGACAAATTGGGTGAATAAATAGAACTTTATAACTACTGAAGAAGATGGATATTTTTGCATACAAAATTTGGGTCGTCTTTTTCACCCATATTAAAAACCCTAACTTATATCACCTTATCAAATGAGGCCTACCTATTTAGGGTTTTCAATCGGAAAATAATCATCTCCTGATGCTCAATCTGAATAGTAAAAAAGCATATGACAGCTCCGCTCTTCAATATTAATTATCGAATTAATGTTTCAGTCAGTCATTCCACATTGTAAAAAAAGCTGGATTTGATCCTTGAACTGAGTCACCAGACCAGCTGCCATAGCTTCCTGAAGGCATATCATAATCCACCTTAACAAGAGCCAGTTCCTCGGCTGATCCCACTGCGTTAGACCCTGAAGAATTTGAAGCAACTCCCGTTCCATGTCCCAGATATCCCCCACTGTAACTCCCACTGGAACTTCCATTGTTCTCCATAATACACGATGAAGAACCCATGTTGAAGAGCCCATGAAGCAAAGCTGGATTGCTTTGTATGTAGCTGTTGTAAAACTGAGGGTTTTGGCTTGATTGTTGCAGGTAATTACTCCCACCTGACTGCTGGTTTAAATGGAGCTGTGTTTGAAGGAAATTTTGGTGAAACGCTGCATCCTGAGCGTACTGGGAAATGTCTTGGTTTTGTAGGGTTAACAATGGTTGGGGTTGCTCAAAAGGTGGTTGCAATAAAGAGTAAGTTTGTAACTTGCTAGAGCTTGAGCTTCCATATTGAAAACCTGAGCCGAGAGCGATCATTTCCTCTCTTTTTCTTGATGATTCAATTGCTTGAGCCTCCTTCAACCGCTTGGCGGCTCCTCCTCCAATTGGTAAAGAATTGCTTTCAAGAATGCTCTTAACATCATATCGGTTCATGTCAAAGTTGGTCACAGCATTCAACCCTCTGAACTTTATTGCTGCTATGTCATAAGCTTCCGCAGCCTCCTCCTCAGTACCTACATGATCAAACAATTAATTTGATATTACGACAAAAATTAATTTATATGACTTCTAAACAAAATTTACTAGGTTAATTGACTGAGCAATGCGAAAGGAAGTTCTATGAATCAGCAAAGAGTTTGAGTTACTTAGGTGGAATTTTCGAAGAAAATGTAAACAAGCGTGCATGGAAAAAAAAATCAATGATTTACTAAAAGTTCCAAGGTAAAGATCCTTGTTTCCTGCAACTCTGCCAATCCTCGCTTGCCATCTTCCATGTTGATGATGCCTGCTCAAAAATAATGATATGAGAGAGAGAGAGAGAGAGAGAGAGAGAGAGATGCTATATTTATTCATATGTTACCTTGTTACTCCTCGATACATAGATGCACCCCTAGAAAATCCACTACTCTTCCTGTAGTTCATAGTCAAGAAAAACAATAAGCTAAGCTTACGTTTAAAGCTAAAAGAAGCCGTTAATGCAAGTAAATGTTCGTTCAAACTTATAGTCTGATCAATACCCACTAAACTCCGATAATTTCATTGTAAGCAAATGGAGCTATAGGGGATAAAATTGATTATTTACCTTCTAATGGATGCCACAAACTCTTGTCTGGTCATATGCTTCATCTCCTCTATTTCCTTCTCATAGTTACTGATCTAAAAAGAAATAAAGACACTCTCGCTATCATTTTGCCAGCTCTTAATTAATTTTCAGCTTTATTGAGTTTTAGAACAAGAAACTTACAGGGAAATTGGTGGTAGTAGATGTTCCCCAATACTTTAGAGCTGCCAGATCGTAAGCCCTTGCAGCCTTTTCTTCTTTGTCGTAACCACCTGTTCAGATAAAATTATAGGATAATAATTTGAAATATACAAAACGTAAAATGATTAAAAAAAAAAAAAGGTAGAAATTGAAGAAATTTGAAGTAAATAACTTCACTTACCTAAATAGACTGCAAGAACAATTGCGGAACCCAAAATGGCAAGAAAAAATTTGAGAGGAAGAGTTAGTAATTAATTAGTAACATTTATATAAGCTACATTAAATTCATAAGCACTCATTATCAACCCTTAAAAAAAAAATCAATATTGAATACCTTGTCGTCCTTTCCTAGATTGACCTTCCCTTCTACAGCTATTATCCCACAGATGAGCTTCATACCTTCCTGTCCACCGATGTCTACATGTCGAAAATTATCCATTTCAAAATCCTAAGTGGATACATTAAGTTCATAGTATAAATTAATTAGAAGAAAAAAAAATGAAATCTAAAAATTAATTATCAATATATCGAATGAACTCCACCTTGTTACACCACGATATATGGAAGTTCTCTGTCCAAATGTATCTAAAGACCTTCTTGGTACAGCGGCTTCAACGGTGTTAGTACTAGTGTCCCCGCTGGTTTCACAGGTTGAAGAACCTTTGCCACTAGCACTACCCATAGACAACGTTAATGACTGTAAATTATTGGCATTGTCCTGGAACTCGTAGTTGCTAGAGGCGGCTACAATAGTGTTCTGCACCGGCATCAAACTATTGCTAGGAAACATATAGTCAGAATCATTAGGCTGAATTTCGTTGAACACCACAAGATCTGATTGATTCTCGGATTTGCTCACACCAAGAAAGTCTGCAACTTTTGGAACTTCATTGCCGCCTTGGGTGTTGACGAGACTCCACTCTGCAAAATCATTTAACAAAGGAGGAAAAAATGAAGTATATAATAGGGAGAGTGAGAAAGAGAGAGAGAATAGATGGGAGTGAAATATACCTTGGTGTTGGAATGGGTTGTCCAAGTTTTCTGTTACCAACCCTAGAGAAAACTGTTGAGAGTGAGAGGCATGTAAATGGTTTGGCAAAGAAGAATGAGTGGGAGAAAGGGGAAAAGAAAGCCAGTTGTTTGAATTCATGGAGCCCTTGCTTCTTTGAGTAAATAACCCTATATTACTTCTTCTTCAACAGACTAAATGTATCCTGCATATAAAAAAACTACACATTCAGTATAGGAAAAATATCTTGATATACATGTAAAATCAAATGCACAGAACAAAAGGGACGATTGGATTTACAGGTTTTTGTACCAGGGCTAGGTTTTGAAGCAGTTAGCTCTCAAACCCTCTCCGTCTCCCCTTCTCTTTTTATATGTAAATTTCCTTTTGTTTACCTGAATGGAGATTGTGTTAAGAAAGGTCGAGAGGAGAAAGAAGAAGAAAGGAGAAATGTATAAGGAAGTTGAAGGGAACCCCTCGCTCTCTCGCAGTCAAGAGAGACACACAAATCAACCAAATTGTTGATTACCCCTTGTGCACTGGTCATTTTAAGCGGCCCGACCCTAAGTCATCATCATACTACAATAATACTAGATTATCTATAAGGACACGAGTGTCGTAAAAATATAGTATTAAACTAGTATCATGTAATTATTTCATCTCCTTTCAGTCTATGTGTAGAGACAAACCCACAATTCTAAATAGAAATTAAAATCTCTCTCCCTCTTCCCACTAGGCTTATTGGAACTCTCGTCCTCGTTGAATGCAATATATGACTCCCCAAAGCCCAGCATTCCCACACTCTGCAAATCATCTCTTAGTCTAAATATCTACAGTTCTACGTAAAGTTACCGACCTCTCTCTCTATATATCCTTGAATACATTAAGATTATATATTATAGTATTAACCACAGAAGATCTCATATTACTCTAATGGGTTCTCATCAAAAACAAAATTTGTAGATCCCCGAGTTCCTGCATGTGTTAAAGATGCATGTGTACGGACATGGAGTATTTTACTGTAAAAAAATCGACATTAGATATTAAAAGTACCGGATAGAAGAGTAAGAACTACGAAGTGCTCTCTCACCCATTCAAAATAGGACCAAAAGTTGTGCTCAGTAAAAAAGAAAAAAAAAATCAAAGAAATTAAAAAACTATATTTCATTTGGGTTACCCAATAGTAGAATTCTGTTGACCAGCTAATTGATCTTCGTGCCAGTCAAAAATTTAAAAAACTATTCGCTAAAATAACTTCTTTGTCATGTATTATACACACATACACACTATAAAAGGATTAATTAATTACAATGTTACCACTAATTAATCAATTTATTAAACTGTGCCCTTGTTTTCTAGTATTCTAAAATTGAAAAATATCAGTCATCCCTTTATACGTACTCCATCCATAAATTAATGTCATCAATAAAATAATCAAATTCTAGATTAAAATTTCTGCTTAGTTAAGCTAAATTCATACCCAACGAATATAGACAAATTGACGATTAATGAAGATACAAGTATGAAAATGGTTCTGCCACTTCTCAGACTGCTGCATGTGAGTTATTATATATGCTGGTGATCGTATCCACGCAACTAGCGGATCTTTATCTTTGTTTTTCCTCATAAATTGCAAACGCAAACATAGTATATTGCAGTATATAGATTCAAATTAAACTACAGCTGACAAGAATTTTAGTTATGGAAGTTGAGGACATTTGCATCATTAATTTAGAAACTGAACTACTCAGGAGCTATCTTTGGAGAGAGAGAAAACTACTCATGGTTTTAGGGTTCAAACTTGCCGATGTAGAATCTGAATCAAGAATAATGAACAAAACATGTATAGCTTTTCCAATAAAAACAAAAGAAAAAAAATCACCTGCCATTGTTGATAATGACACAATTCCCTCAAAATTCTTGCACATATATAAAATATATATGTATAAGACTACGTTGACTGAAGTGCACCACAATAAGGGGGCAGGACCCACGTCTCTCGCTCTATCTTCAAGCTTTTCGAATCTAAAAACTTCCAAAAACATTCAGAATTCTACAAACTCACTTCTCATTAGGAAGATCATTTATGAAACGACGAATACATTATTTAAAAAAAGAAAAGAAAAGAAAACGAAAAGCGGATACTCATTGTAAGCAATACCAGAAAGAGAAGATCAAAGAGCTGGCAAAAAGGGTAAAAAGAAGAATTAAAGAAATAGCAGGCTTAAAAGAAACATTTACTTACTAGCCAAGTCTGTAACCAAACATCACCCTCTCTCTCTTTCTCTCTCTCGCTGTATTCTTGAAAATCGTGGAAAGAGAAGAGAGGTGATAAGCCACCAGCCATTTACTGCAAATACATTTAATCAGAGGAATGTGACCGACACATGTGAGTTTTGCCTTTCGGCTTTTCTTTGAAAGTTGCAGACAGGGCCAGGCGGGCCAATTATCCGGTTTGCATGCTTGCACAAAAAAACACAAAATGGAAGCTATCTTTGACCATACAATGACCCATCGTCCCGGTTACCTTTTTTTTTTCCATTACAACAACATTGCCCTTCGCCTTTTTACCCCGAATTCACCCTATTACAAATGTCATATCAAGAACCTAATTAGGAAAGGTTAAATTGATGGAAAATGCTAATCACGTCCCCCACGAATATACTGATATAAATGTAAATCTTGATGAATTACCCATCAACGAAAATAATGCATTAGCTTGTTTGAATAAATTTTATATGCAAATAGTAGTGGTGAAGTGGAATTAATTCACCATTTCTTTTTTCTTTTTTGTTGGAAGCAGGAATTCACCATTTCATTAAACGGGAATTGACGTCCATATAATTCCTAATGCTTGAAATAGTGTGCAAATTACACAGACCACGTATCTATAGTTGATTCATGTAAATGGATGTTTAAGATGAAGAGAGAAAATGTTTAGGAAAATTTAAAGAAGGAATGAGGGCATTTTGGGGCAAAATAGGTAACGAGAATCCAGATGAAAGATTGGGAATTTCCAAGAGGTGGGAGGAAACGCCGGGAAAGTGATCGTGTCGCCTCGAAAAGGAAGCACTTAGAAAGGCAAATGTATTTGGAGTGGTACCCCTTATTTGTTGATCTCTCACACATTAAACCCTACTTGGGTTAGGGTTAGGGTTAGGGTTTTTGTGGAACATCATAGATGCCAGCCCAACAAGACTGCTGTAAGAAGACGAAAATAAGGAATTGAAAATTCATGAAAATAAGCACAATGGGATTCTCATACTCTTGGTAATAAATGGGTTGTGGACATGTTGGAATGAAATGAGGGATGACTTCATACAAGAACCCTATCCCTTTTTTCTTGTAGCTTTTTCTTATTTAACTTTACTTTCTTCTTTAAAGGCATTTCACTTGTATCACCAACAAAACATTAATTTCATTAGTGATAGTAGAAGCTTAATTTTTGAAATTCATATATTATATTAAAAGTTTATTGGTGATAACCTTGTTTTGAAGGAGTATCATCTACATCTAATCTTAATCACATTAACAACTCGATTTCTTTTTGAATTGTAATTAATATTATTTTTCAATTCACTTTTATGAATATTTTTCCTTTTTTTTAATCAACATTATTGAGTTAATATGTCCAAGTTCCAATTATGTTCTTGAACTCCTCAAGCCGCCAGCATCATTTAAACTTCATAAAATTCATAACTCTTTCAATAGCCAAGGCCAGGAATATATGAACATTACCCAATACGCAAATCTTGTATATCTACACATTCTTAATTTGATGATTAAATGGGATAGCGAATCACAAGTTTAAATTTTGCATGAAGAAATTACTCTTTATATAATGTTGAATAACTATCTACACAGAGTAATTAATTAATGGATAGTAAATTAATGAGAGGTTTATGAGGCACGTGCGTGGCATTATCTTGTTTTTTGGGATGAAAGAATCATAAAATATAGAAAATTAAAAAACTTTTTCAAATGTAATCGGGCTTTCTACGCTGATTGATTAATTCAATGGGATTTTTGCCATCTCAACCTCAACGTTCGGATCTTAAAAGGATTTTGTTTATGGTACCAAGATGTGCATGTTATATAAAACAACCTTAATCATACTATCACCTCCAATTTAGAACGGTGAATGTCAATTTAGGTATACCAAATTTCTATTCTCATGTCTCCATGATTTTTTTTATCTTTGTGGCACAGCCTTTATTGCCTTTCTGCCAAACTTATAAAATTACCATTGTGCCCTCCATTACGATCCCGTCTGCCATCTCTTTTGAGCGGTTTTCCTGTCTTTTATTTTCTTCTCCTCCCCTTTCACAAAACGACACCATTTTGTGAATATTCTGCTGTGTTGTTTTGTTTTACTATTGAGCCCATTCAATTAGATTGGAACTAAGTGCGAAAAATAACCACAGTAATTTGCAAGTTTAAGGCTAATATATAATAAATAATAGTTTAAAATATCAAATTATGGCAAAATCTTTATGATAAATATAATCAACATAAAATAATATTTAATAAAATACTAACACAAATATATATATACATATACATATACATATATTTAAGTTGATTAATCCAATAAGTTTGCCTTAAAAAAATTTAAAGTACATATATAAATAATAATTTTTAATATGAATGAAATAAAAGACAGAAAGCAAACTAAGAGGAACAATAATTAAAAAACAATTATTCATAGAATGAGAGTAAGGGAAAAAATAGAAAAAAAAAATCATTTGATTTAAATTGCATAATATTAACTTGTATTTACTTTAACTAATTGACAAGTAAATTTTTAATTTATGAATATAAATATTCAAATGATTAATTCTAACTGAATTTTTATATTTCAACTAAATAATTTTTATATTTCAATTTTAATTATAATATATAAATTATAAGTAAAAAATTTTAGCCCAATAAATGAAAAATAAAAATTTATTACTTAACATTATTTATAAATATTTAAAGGCAGTAATAAAATTTTAGGAGATTATTAATTAATTGTATTATTTAGTAATTTACAAGGAGACAATATAAAATAATTACAAATTAAGAATATATTAATATACGGCAATTTTTTTTAAGGGGAAATTTGGGGGGATCAGGCCCATCCCTTGTGTCCCCTTGACTTCAGCCCTGCACATAAATAAATACAAAAATAAACCACTTTTATATGTTATTAAGTTTATAATCCACTGGTTTTCTTGGGTTGGAGAGAGTGGAAATTAGGCCAATGCCCAAGACTTGCGAGAATGGATTTTATTGGGCAATCTTTAAGTACATGGATTTTAAGATAATCTGAGCTCAACTATAAGATCCATTTGGGTTTTCTTTTATGATCTAATCGATAATTAATTACACATTTTTGTATTAACGCAAATATAAAGTAATCATATCCATAAAAGATTTAAAATTTGCATTAGTTACTGTAATCAACACAACCCATATTTTACACAGGATAATAATAATAATAATATCATCACCACAATATTTAAACTTAATTATTTTGATGAAAACTGGCAATGATAATATACTTGAATTCCTTCGTGTCATTATGTTTCAAAACAATCTTTCTAATAATTAATACTCCACAAACAAAAATGAAAAAGCAGAATTTATATAGAAACAAAAGGCTTTTTTCTTTAAAAAAAAAAAGAAAAAAATGTTAATGTGAGGTAGGTGCATCACCATGCAGGTCCTCCATTAATGATGAAATTGCAGAGACCCAAACACAATTCTCAATTATGAAAAGTGATGCAAACATCCATACACATATATATGATATGATCGATCAAAGCATGCCCATGTAATCAAAAGGCTGCAAAAGATTCCAATCATAAATAAATATCACTTTTTTTTCAATAATAAACAGGCATCATTGACTATAATTTATAGACATGATAATAAATTTAAAAAATCTTATTCTATTTAATTTTATTTTAATAAAATAGTTTGTCTATATATATATAAAACAGTATACATAAATTTATTACATTTATGTGAATAGTAATTGAAAAATACAAGATATTTATGAAGAAAAAAATTATAATTAAATACATTTATGTTTAAATTTTTTCAATATGTCTAATTCAAAAATATTAAACAACATGTGGAGGGTTTTTGGTGGGTCATTGTTGCAACAATGTATGTAAATGGTGCCTCCATTTTATGCACAATAATAAAAGTAATGTAAATGCAAGATCTCCACTTTAACCATTATAGAAGGAGTCTCTCCAAATAATCTCAAAAAAAAAAAGTTACTATACAATAATAATTTTTCCTATATGGGGTATCCATATGGCATTAATTTATACTTTTTAATTCCTTCTTCCAATGGGTCAACCTTTAATAAGTTTCATGTTATAATGCCCAAACACTTAAATAATAAAACTAATACTATTATCATGGGGATGATAATAGTTTAATATGTGATAATATATAAAAAAATAAGACACATTATAACACCTATATATATATATATATATATATATATATATATATATTTAAAAGGCTCGTTCTGAATCTTTTTATTTGATCCGATCAGTCCGATAAATCTTTCAAAACTCGTACTACAACGGGATATTAAATGTCGATACTATTGACTCAATAACAGAAATAAAAATTCACTTCTACATAAATCGGATGAGTTAGGCATGATCTTATCAAATCATGATAAGATATCGATCTCCACACATTGGTCGTTTCGCCAATACATCACTGGAGTCATAAATGCGCAAGCAGTAAAATAATAAACGTGATGCATATGATAGATATGGTATTGATTAACTTGACTCTATATTTATTAATTGACTATCTACCATTAATAGGTTATTTGATACACTTGAAAAATGATATTTTTATTCAGTTGGGCAGGATATGACATAAGAGATGTCAGAACAATCGACCAATATTATATCATTGATTTAACAAAAAAGAAGGGATCTCTTTCTCACACTCTCACATGCTTTTTATTTTTTAAATCTAGTATGGAGAGTGATAACTCTAAATCTCCTTGGGCTCCATATCCGATAGATCTGGTTCTCCCTCGTTCCCTGTTATATGGATCTGATTCCTTTTTGGGCTCTCTGATGGGTCTGTCAAATGGGTCTCTTCATGTTCTCTTTGAGGAAAGGACCTGCAAAATAAGGGAAAAGGGGGTCAGGGGTCCACCGGGGATGCCCTAGCGGAGACCCTCTGACGCTCAAGTCAGATTTACGAGCTAGAGTAGTGTGGATAAGCAAGAGTTGCAGAGAGAAAATAAAAATGGAGTTAAGGAAGAAGGAGCAGGAGAGAGAGTATCCCCTTGGAGGAGAAGACCCTCCAGTATATAGTGCTTTCCTGTCCTTTTCACTCAGGCCCGTACGTACGGGCGTGTCAAGCCTCTGCTCCATGCGTAACGGTCATTTAATGCGCTCCAGAGAGCATGCGGGTAGAGCTGGTGAGTGATTGGGCCTACTCCCTTATGGGGCTTGTGCTCATATCTGATCCGGATCATCCTGGGTTGCCGGCCCAGGCTCGTGAAGTCGAGCCGCCTCTCGAGCGTATGATCTGATGGGCTTTGGACCTGTGGCCTTCTTTTGGACCCGACCTTATTCCTAGGCTAGGAAAGATCTGGAGGTTATCAATTGCCCCTTTACCTCCTCAGCAGTTATTCCATGACTGGTGAGGGGGTAAATACTTAGACTCCACTAATGACCAGGCCGGCTCTACTGGGTCTTTACTGGTCGAACCGATCCGGGCTAAGAGTTTGGAGTCTGGTTAAACTTCTGACTTGCGAGTTTTTCTTATTCTCATGAGGGCATTTCTGTTTTTGGCTCATGATCTCGTCATTGTTGCGAGCTCAGGAATATAATACCTTGTTCCTCTTGAGATAACCTTTTGGTAGTCGGTGTGGTTTGAGCTGTGAGCTCCACTGGGATAGAGTACTCGTTCTTTTGTTGTTTTCCTCTTCCTGGGTTATTCTTGCTGAACGTCTGTTTATTGTGAGTTAATCCGAGCTGTGAGCATGGTCTTTCGCCTTCGTTTATCCTTTTATGCGTTCCTGCATTTGTGGGCCTTTTCGTAGAGGGAGCTCGGTTCTCTGTTATTTCTTCTGTATTTAGCTTTATTCTATTTGAGTGTTTTCCTGTTGCGAGTTCATCCGAGCTGGGAGCTCGGTTCTTTGCTTTTCGCTTAGGCTTTTGTGCCTATAGCCTGTGATGGTGTCTATATCGCGAGCTCCGAAGTTCGAAATTTCACTTTCTTCACTTTGGTGCCCCGAGCTCTTTTGTGAAGTCGGACTTAATTTCTTACTCTCTTGTTGAGCCTTATTCGGGCTGCCTATTGTGTTTACCAGTACCGAGCCCATTTTCTTGAGATCGTCATGGTGTTTTGACACTTTTGGCTGTTGTGTGAGATCAAAGTCTCTCTACCTGATGACTCGAGCTCCTTTGGGAGGTCGGAGTTTAGCTTTTCATTTATGGTCCCGTGCCCCAATCTTTTATGTGAGATCAGAACTATGTTCTTATGAGTTGTTTTTGCTTGTAGCACCGGATGATCTTGGGGATTCCGGCCATTTTTGCTCCGGGAGATCTTTGAGATCTTCGCCGGTCTTCTACCTCAGTGAGGTCTTCTGCCTCAGTGAGGTCTTCTGCCTCAGTGAGGTCTTCTGCCTCAGTGAGGTCTTCTGAGGTCTTCTGCCTCAGTGAGGTCTTCTGCCTCATTGAGGTCTCCTGCCTTATTGAGGTCTTCTGCCTCAGTGAGGTCTTCTGCCTCAGTGAGGTCTTCTGCCTCATTGAGGTCTTCTGCCTCATTGAGGTCTTCTGCCTCAGTGAGGTCTTCTGCCTCATTGAGGTCTTCTGCCTCAGTGAGGTCTTCTGAGGTCTTCTGCCTCAGTGAGGTCTTCTGCCTCATTGAGGTCTTCTGAGGTCTTCTGCCTCAGTGAGGTCTTCTGCCTCAGTGAGGTCTTCTGCCTCAGTGAGGTCTTCTGAGGTCTTCTGCCCCAGTTAGGTCTTCTGCCTCATTGAAGTCTTCTGCCTCAGTGAGGTCTTCTGCCTCATTGAGGTCTTTTGCCTCATTGAGGTCTTCTGCCTTATTGAGGTCTTCTGCCTCAATGAGGTCTTCTGCCTCAGTGAGGTCTTCTACCTTATTGAGATCTTCTGCCTCATTGAGGTCTTCTGCCTCAGTGAGGTCTTCTGCCTCAGTGAGGTCTTCTGCCTCTGTGAGGTCTTCTGCCTCATTGAGGTCTTCTGCCTTAGTGAGGTCTTCCGCCTCAGTGAGGTCTTCCGCCTCATTGAGGTCTTCTGCCTCATTGAGGTCTTCTGCCTCAGTGAGGTCATTGAGGTCTTCTGCCTCATTGAGGTCTTCTGCCTCAGTGAGGTCTTCTGCCTCAGTGAGGTCTTCTTTTGCCAGGACCTCACTGAGGTCTTCTATGGCTCAGTGAGGTCTTCTTTTGCCAGGACCTCACTGAGGTCTTCTATGTCTCAGTGAGGTCTTCTTTTGCCAGGAGATCTTGGGGATCCTGGTCTTTGTGCTCCGGGAGGTCTTTTAAAATCCTCGCCGGCCGTTTTTGTTTTGTTTTCTCGGGAGTTCTAGGGGATCCCAGTCTTCTTTGTTTTCCCGGGAGTTCTTAGGGGATCCCGGTCTTCATGCTCCGGGAGGTCTTTTAAGATCCTCACCGGCCGTTTTTGTTTTGTTTTCCCGGGAGTTCTAGGGGATCCCGGTCTTCTTTGTTTTTCTGGGAGTTCTTAGGGGATCTCGGTCTTCATGCTCCGGGATGTCTTTTAAGATCCTCACCGACCTTTTTGTTTTGTTTTCCCGGGAGTTCTAGGGGATCCCGGTCTTCTTTGTTTTCCCGGGAGTTCTTAAGGGATCCCAGTCTTCATGCTCCGGGAGGTCTTTTAAAATCCTCACCGGCCGTTTTTGTTTTGTTTTCCTGGGAGTTCTAGGGGATCCCGGTCTTCTTCGTAATTCGGGCTCTATGGCCTTACTGTCGCTTCATCATCTCAGCTGGTTTTGTGCCTAACTGAGGTCTTGAGCAAGATTCAGGCTCATTGGCCTTACTGTCGCTTCGTCATCTCAGCTGGTTTTGTGCCTAACTGAGGTCTTGAGCAAGATTCAGAATTCTTTCTGCAAAATAAGAGCTTGCACAGGGCGTATATAACGAGGATGCTCGTTGTTAGTTCAATAATATTTATCAGTAAATAATATGTCGCACAAGACGTGTAATACCCGGCTAGACTCCGGTATCGGAATTCCTACCGTCCGGTGGAATCTCGGATGTCGGAGACCTCTAGAAGGGTAGAACCATGTTTTTGTAAAATGTTTTCATGTTTTTAATGGTTTTAAGTATGAAATAAAATGAGTTTTTGCATGAAGAGTTCTTGGAGGAAAACCCAGGTCCGGCCGCCGAAAGTCAAGTTCGGCCGCCGAACATGCATGTGATTAGGAGGCACGTTAGGCCCCCGAAAGCATGAGTGAGGGAATTGCAGGTTCGGCCGCCGAACATTGCATGGATACGGAGGCACGTTCGGCCCCCGAACGTGGCCTGGCCAGCCACTATAAAAGGGTCCCCTTGGTCCGCACGGGCGAGCTTTTTCCCCTTCGTCGGCCAAGGTGAGTCTCCGCCGCTCCTCCCTCAATCTTGAGTGTTTTCCTTAGATTTTTCATGGTTTTAACAAGTTTATAACTTTTACTTTGAAGATTTGTAAGTTTTGAGCAAGTTTTGAGCAAGTTTTGAGCTTGGAGACCCAAGGAGCCGAATTTCTCCCAACTCCAAGTTAGGTCGCCTCTACTCTCGATCTTCAAGAGGTAAGGGTCGATCTTGAAGTCTTTTTATGTTTTAAACAAGTTTTATGCAAGATCTATGGGTAGAAATGCATGTTAGGGTATATGTTGAGTTTATGGGTTAATGTTGATGTTATGAACAATGTGTGTTGTTTGTGTGTGTTTGAAGTGTTGTAGTTGGGGTATATGACTGCTTGAGACCCCTAGGAACTTGTATGCATGCTTGGGGTTGAAAAATATGCATGATTGGTAGGTTTGGAGGCGAAATGGGCAAAGGGAGCCAAGTTTCCGCCCTTTGGCAGAAACCAGGTTCGGCAGCCGAAGGTACTTTCGGCCGCCGAACATGGCTGGGGAGGCAGGCCTTTCGGCTGCCGAAGTTGCCCCCGAAGAGAGACTTTCGTCTCTGTCTGGCACTTTCGGCCGCCGAAGGTGCCGCCGAACCTAGCTGAGTTTCGTCTCTGTCCAGGACTTTCGGCCGCCGAAGGTGCCGCCGAAAGTGCCCTGTTGAGCCATTTCATGCACATTTTCTGTGATGTTTTCATGATGTTTTAGGGGGTTTTTGGGGGATATATTAGAGTCATGTTTATATATGTTTGGTCCCTCATTGGAGTCCACCTGTGTAGGTTCGGACCCGAGGAACCAAGGACCCCAGCAGTGAGCCAGCTGCTACAGAGTTTGTCAGAGTCAGCCAGAGGTGAGTGGGACTATACTTAACCTTTTAAATTAAATGTTTTTATCATGCTTCATGCATCATGATTATATTATAGGTTGGTTGCATTAGAATCACGAATTATGTTGCATTGCATTATTATTTGATGTTGATGGGGGATGGACATTGCACGACTCACTAGCCCTTTGTACGAAGTCCTGTGGTGCCCATAATAAGGCCGGGCAATACGAAGTCCTGTGGTGCCCATAATAGGGCCGGGCATGGAGCTGAGGGATTTTTGGGTCAGTCCGTCCATGATGTGATTTGTTTGCGCAGTGACGCATTTCATGATGGCATGTTTTAAATATTCTTTTTATAGTTCTACTCACTGGGCATCTAGCTCACCCCTCTCCCCTAACCCCCAGGTTTGCAGGTACGGGATAGATAGAGAAGGCAAGAAGAGAAAAAGAAAGTCATATGCATGTAATAGCTAGATTGTGGACATGACAATTGTATTATGATGAATTGTAAAACTATTCAGTATGTTATGTAATGAGGTTATTGAGGATAGAGTTGTGCTTGACCATAGTATATTGTTAATCCCTTTTGTATGTACATGATCTTATGTTATGATGTTTATGTAAACCAGCTCAACACAGGTTATGTTACCCTTTGAGGGCACAGATGAGATCCCACAGAGGGATCAAAGTTATGTTTATATTAATGTTATGCACAGGTTGAGTTTGGTTGATGTTCATGGAAAGAAAAGTTTTAATTTTTATGCATGTTGTTGATCATGTATGGGATTATACAGGTTCACAGATTTTATGTCAGGCTTGCTACGGGTCCCGGCGGCCTTAAGTCGACCCGGATCCTAGCGCCGGTAGCGGTCCAATTTTCGGGTCGTTACAAGACGCTTAACTTTATGTTTCAATAAAATATTATGCTGGAACATGTAAAACATTGTAAAAGGTTTAAGTATTATTTATACTCTATAATTTTATAATCAATAATGACTGCAAAGCGATAAATATAGTGAAAGCAGTGCAAAAAGCTCTCGATTTTGATCCAATTGTAATGATTGATAGTAATTAATTGCTTGCAGTAGGAGTGAATTGTGGGTAAGCTAATTTTAGAAAATCATTTATAATGGCATTGAATGTAAATTATTCTAGATGGCAAATTATGACGGTCTCTCAATAAGCAGGATAACTAATTGTTATTTTTAATATTTTCCTTTTTCTTTTTAAGGATAATAGTAGAACTGAAATTAAAAATCATTACCTACCACTCTTGAAGCCCTTGCATACTTTCTGAGTTTAATTTCTTGATAGCAACCTCCATTCCAATGCCAGTTTTGGAGGGTGCAAAAGTCTTTTCATCTATTCATCCTTTGTAAACTTTACCAAAACCACCTTGACCTCACAAAGTGTCTGGCTTGAAATTCTTTGTGGCACTCATCAAATCAGCAAAGGTGAACTCCTTCAAGTTTGGTGCTTCCAAAATTTGGCCGTTTGGATTTGGCTTATTATTCACTTCACTTATCGCAACAGAGAATTGACTCTTACCTGCACTGCTGCTTGAGGCTGAGAAATTCCTGGTGGTAGTGGTGTTATTTGATGACCCTGGGATGAGAGGATTGGTGGTGGTGAAAGAGGAGCTAGAGGGAGACCCAAAGCAATTGCCCATGTTGACTTTCTCAAGTGTCTCTTCTCTTTCCTTCTTCCTTAGCAGATGCCGATCTCCACCCAAGTGCCTGCCTGGGTATTTGATCATTTTCGATTGTCTCCAGATTGCCCGATACTTGAGGGGCGCTGCTCTTCATCCAAGTTGGATGGCCCGGAATCGTGTCCCTTCCGACCTCATGCCCCTCCGACCTGAAATGTTAGTCCGACCTCGCCTATTTTTTATTTATTAATCTTCTTCCTAACCTGCTAACCTGAGATTTCACAACCGATCTGCCCTTCTCACCTTGACAATATATACACAGCCAACTCACAAAATATATATATCATTGATTCTTTTTTCTTTTTATAGAAAAAATTAAAATCTATATTCATAAACAAGCATTTCGTTCTGAAGTTTCACCTCGTCAGATCTCAAAGAAAAAGTTAGTAGTAATAAAATTTAATAAATGTTAAAATAAACAACGAGGGCAGGAAAATGAAGATTAAAAGACTGTCAAGATATTCTTGAACCAGCTGGGTCTTTCTTTTCAGCTAGGCTATTCAGCTGGGTTATTGTAAATCTCCAGCTTTCTTTTCGTATAAACTTTCATACCTCCATGTGGATCTCAATGGGTGGATTTAGGAACTCCGGTGACGAAAAGATCTCCTTCGTTCCCACAGACGGCGCCATTTGATAACTCTAAATCTCCTTGGGCTCCATATCCGATAGATGTGGTTCTCCCTCGTCCCCTGTTATATGGATCTGATTCCTTTTTGGGCTCTCTGATGGGTCTGTCAAATGGGTCTCTTCATGTTCTCTTTGAGGAAAGGACCTGCAAAATAAGGGAAAAGGGGGTCAGGGGTCCACCGGGGATGCCCCAGTGGAGACCCTCCGACGCTCAAGTCAGATTTACGAGCTAGAGTAGTGTGGATAAGCAAGAGTTGCAGAGAGAAAATAAAAATGGAGTTAAGGAAGAAGGAGCAGGAGAGAGAGTATCCCCTTGGAGGAGAAGACCCTCCAGTATATAGTGCTTTCCTGTCCTTTTCACTCAGGCCCGTACGTACGGGCGTGTCAGGCCTCTGCTCCATGCGTAACGGTCATTTAATGCTCTCCAGAGAGCATGCGGGTAGAGCTGGTGAGTGATTGGGCCTACTCCCTTATGGGGCTTGTGCTCATATCTGATCCGGATCATCCTGGGTTGCCGGCCCAGGCTCGTGAAGTCGAGCCACCTCTCGAGCGTATGATCTGATAGGCTTTGGACCTGTGGCCTTCTTTTGGACCCGACCTTATTCCTAGGCTAGGAAATATCTGGAGGTTATCAGAGAGATTCATATGAAATCTCAAATGCATCATCCACTCATCAAACCAATTATAGTTTACTGATCTGTTTATTAAATCAAATCACAGTTCAGTGCATCAAATAACTCCATTGAATCCCAGTTTGTCAGTATAAATACTAATTATTAATAAAAATGCATTTATTTTTTTTTAGAATTCATGTGATTATTGATCTATTGCAGAAAAATAATTTGATCTAAAAATTGTAATCCAATTATTCATGTTAATTACATATTAATGTTGTTTTCGTGGACAAACTTTGAAATCAACCTTGAAGTAAACAATTAACCCACGTCTCTTTTTTTGTATATAAGTGCTTGCTTACATATGAGTTGAAGACAAAACTAATTTAAAAAAAAAAAAGCATCCTAATTAACTTTTAAAAAGATAATAAATTAGTGTATAGACAGTTGTTTTTATTTAAAAAGTAAATATAAAAATAAGAAAAGAAAGGTAAAGAATGGTATTTGTGATGGTGAAATGATGGGCGGTAAGGGCATGGGCATCATCAAAGTATATTACATATGTTAACATTGACATTGCCCAGGCTGCAGCAATTTATCTTTCCCTCCTCCCTCATGAGCTTTGGTGGAAGCTTACAGTTTCTCCCACCAAATCATGGCAGACAGTAACATCATATACATATAAAGAGAGATATATATGAAAAAGCTGGTTGGTGGGGTTATCATGTTTCCCCCTAAACATAGCCTAAAAAGAAAACAGTATTAAAAGATTTTGTGTAACCTAAAGTTGGAAAATATGGGGCGTGGATCTTTTTTCCAAACAATTACTAGGAGATGACAAATTCTAAACCCATCATTGATGTTCATGCCTCCTCATCTCTCAATCAGTCTAGCCTTAGCCTAAAACATGTAATCTTAATCCAAAGGTCAAGTATTATAATTTGATTTTATTTTTTGTTGAGAATATTTTTTGAAGGTTAAATATATCTTTAATAATATATAAACAGATTAAAAAAAAAATGTAGGTTTCATCATATGATATATAAATGAAGACATTTAACCTTAAAGCTAAAAATGCAATGATTGTTAAAGGAAGAGCTAATTAAGTTTGTCGATGACATGGCCTACAACTTCACATGACAATTTGGGTGGCTTTTAAGTAAACAAATACCACCAAAATTACCTTTAATCTATTCCTTAATTAAGCATCTCAATTAAAAATAAAATAAAATAATTTCAATTTCTCAATGTCCTTCTCTTCTCTGTCGGACCTTATTAAACACCGCAAGATATACATACATATTTTCTCTGTGAAAATATATGTAAATTGATATGGAAGTAGTATAATATTTTAGTTTAATTTATTTATATTTAATAAAAATTAATTTAGTGGTGATTACATAAGAGATGAGTATGGCAATTACTATTAGGATGGATGCCGATGGTGAAGCAATTGAAAAGGACAAAAGGTTTCAGCTTAATTTGTTATTTTCCATCTCCGTTTTAAAATTAATTTGAAATCCTTCTAAACCTATAAGATAATTAATTCAGTTGAAGCATCATACATAATTAGATGATGTTATTAAGGGTTTGATCTACCAGAATTACCTAACATCAACCCCCTTTCACCATATTTACTTTTTTTTTTAAAAAAAAAAATTAATTAATTGGATTACGTGATCTACCTAATAGTATTTCAAACCAATCCACTTTAAATACTCTCAATTATTAGTTATTTCCACTTTTTAAGGTCACTTGAATTGCAAATCTTGTTTTCTAAAAGTGATTATAATAATTATTCTTTTTTATTTCAAAAAATATCCTTCTATATTTATTTTGAAAATCTCTTTAAAATTTTCAAAATTAAATTAGAGTTTTCTGAAGTATATATAAGACCACTACTCTCTTAATAAAAAATAAAATGTGTACAATAACAATTAACGCTTTTTTTTTTTTATTACTATGTCATGGGAAACTGCAACGAAGTTGCCTCCATTTTGACCAATCAATTATAAGGAAATATACACAAGAATAAATATATAAAATGTTTAATGCTCAACTCCAGAGTACCAAACCCTATACAATGAAGCGACACATTCCTAAATTTCTGCATTTGTATTAATCAAATTAATAATTTGTACACTAAAACAAATAATCCCAACTTATTTTATCAATTTAATATGGACTTTTTCATAATAATAAGATAAATTTTTATAATCTTGAGAGTTAAATTAAATTATAAGTTATTGATTGATAAAAATGGACTTTTATTTTATTATCTGATTTAATTAACTTTATTACGTTTACATAATAAATTAAGAATAATTGAAACTCTAAAGCCAAATTAAAAACAAAAATAATGAGAAGGTAAAGAACATTCCAACAACAAACCCTTAGCCTCAGGATCACATTCTTCCATAGATGATGGAACTGGAAGCCCCCATGTGGTGAACTATTAAGTATGATTCTACTCCTAATTAATTATTTGTTTAATTATGATAATCATACATAGTAAAATATCCAGCAAGGACAGTCAAATTGCTCGGCTTTCCTCACTCATTCCACCAGTAATTATAATTTCTTAATTATAAGAAACAAAACCTTAGAAATATTTGGGAACCGGCTGCTTTCTAATCACTTCTCCAATCTCATACTTACATTCATACCTACTCAAATGCCAAGAAACAAGATTGAGTATCCTTGTTAATTCCTTTAAGTTTCATCCACCTACAATAATTTTATTCTTAATCTTCACTATTTTTCTTTTTTCGAAATTTTTGGATTTAAATTCAAAAACACTAAAAGGGGTTTGCATTTTGCAACGCATGGTCTGTAAGAAAAGCGTGCAAAGGGTAGGACATCAATCATTTCCCCCCCTCCCCCCCCCCCCCAAATTAGCCCTGATATTTGTTCCTTCATACTGACTCATACTGTACAAAATAGTAAATGCACCCCCAATCAACCACTTCACTTTCAGACAAAACCCGAAAACAGAAATTGCACCCGCTATAAAACCAATAACGCACAACTCCAGGTTATACACCCTCCGCTTCAAGCTCCGTTCTCTTTCTCTCAAATTCCTCTCCCTCCCTCCCTTTATTCTCTGAAAAATGGACATACCGCCTCCAGAACAGCAGCATCAATCATCATCCGCTCGGTTAGACTTCGACAACCTTAGAGCCATCAAGGTCCTAGGCAAAGGAGCTATGGGCACTGTGTTTCTAGTTCACCACACAACAGCTGACCCTTGTGCACGTACCCCCTACGCCCTCAAAGTCGTCGAGAAATCCACTCTTCATACAAAATTCGAAGCCGACCGCCGTGCTCGCTGGGAGATCCAGGTCCTTACCAAACTCTCCGGCAGGAATACTCACCCCTTTCTCCCTCAGCTCATTTCGTCCTTGGAGACTCCAGACTTCCTCGCTTGGGCCGTCCCTTTTTGTTCCGGTGGTGATCTCAATGTGCTCCGATACCACCAAAATGATCGCGTTTTCTCGCCCGCCGTCGTGCGTTTTTATCTAGCTGAGATAGTTTGCGCTTTAGAACATCTGCACGAGATGGGGATTGTGTACCGGGACCTGAAGCCTGAAAACATTCTCGTACAACAGTCTGGTCACGTTACTCTCACCGACTTCGACCTTTCCCGTACGTTAACAAAAAGGACCGTTAAAACCATTTTTTCTTCTTCTGATCTACACCATTTTGATCAACCCTCGAATGCTCAATCTATGTCTTTATCTCTTGATTTACAAAATAAACACTGCCACCGCCACCTTATTCCCCACCGATTCCACCAACGCAATTTGACACGGTGGTTTCCTATTGTTCACAATAAAGATAAAACAGGCTTGAAAAAGACCAAGTCGGCCCGAGTTAGCCCTGTGAATCGACGAAAACTCAGTTTCGATAATGGAGAACGATCCAACTCGTTTGTGGGTACCGAGGAATACGTGTCGCCGGAGGTTGTACGAGGTGATGGACACGAATTCACGGTGGATTGGTGGGCATTGGGGATTCTAACGTACGAGATGTTATATGGGACGACACCGTTCAAAGGGAAGAACAGAAAGGAAACGTTTCGAAACATTTTATCGAAGAAGCCAGAGTTTGTAGTGAAACGAGACGAGTTAACGGACCTGATCGAACGGTTGCTTGAGAAGGATCCAACGAAGAGGCTGGGTTATCAACGAGGCGCGTGCGAGATCAAGGAGCACGTGTTCTTCAAAGGGGTAAGGTGGGACTTACTGACGGAGGTATTACGGCCGCCAATTATTCCCGTCAGAGAGGACAATAATCTAACTGAAACGGCTGAAGGAATGGATATTAGGGAGTACTTCCAGAATTTGAATTCGCCGGCTTCACTTCCTCCGTCGCCGTCATCAGAGTGGCATAGAAAGACGTCGTTAACGGAGTTCTAGTCACACGTGTGGCAGTTAGCACGTGTAAGAGAGAGGGAGTGTTAATTATTTTTTGGTATATACAAGATGAATGTAGTTGTGTACATGAAATAATGGGTAGAACGTGAAAAGAAAAGATATAATATTTTTGATGCGATTATATATGCTGATCTATCTCTTTTTTTAAATTAAAGATAAAAAAATGAATATCGCCACACGTCTTATAAGCTATGATTAGCAGACCAAATGTTCTTAAATTACGGGGTTTGCTGGAGATATTGGCCTCTCTAGTTGCTTTATATATATCATAATTACAGCTTTTCCCCTACTCCCAAATTACATTAATTTTCTATATGATAAAGAAAAGTTTTATTTTACAATTGGAGGAAGTAATTCATCATATTCTCCCATTTGATAATCCTAATTTTCTTTTTTGTTTATTAACAAAATAAAAATAAAAGAGGATGGGTTCTGCGCATTGACGTAAGCTTGTACTAATATAGGGGCCATCCGTGTGAAAAAGAAATGGTAAAGTAAGCTACCTTTGGAGGCTCAGACTGCTAAGCTATCATCTTTTACAGCAAAGCGGATTACAAGTATTTGCTTTTGCTAATATAATGAGACTACTTATAATTGTATATATGAAGCAATGATACATAGGTGATGAAATTGCTTAGAACCGCATATGAGGCAAGCTAAAATTATTCTATTTGTCGGCTTATGACTCGTAGGCCCATACTTCTTAGAGACCAAACCAACTGTGTCGTGTGTGTATACATATCTCCTAAGATCTTGGCATTTTTGCCATTTAATTCAAGTAGTAGTGGCCCTTATAGCCTATACATGGGATAGAGAGAGTAGCTAGCAGATAAGAAAAGGTTGCAGTTATATATCACTGTGTTTTCTGTCCAGATGTCTACCACCTTAATCTCCCTAGTGAAATAACCAGAAAATACCAGTGCTGTAAAACACATGTGCATAGTCATGAAATAGAATAAAATTATTGAGAGCAGTCTAAGAGGGGGGGGGGGGGGGGAGATAGAGCACGTGCAGTGTTAAATGCATGTTAAAGAGTCTTTGAGAATGATTGCGTCCCCTTAGTTTTGACCTTGATTGATGACTAGTAGACTAAGTTTTGCAAATACTCTCTTTTTCAAAGTCATGAACATTATCTGCTTATCAATGGAGCATATACAGGCTGGTAGAGTAATTGTGTATTTTATCATGATGGGAAAGGCTCCCAATGCTTCTTGTAGTGAAGGAAAACTAAATAAAATCAATATTTGGGGTTCGATGAATGGATCTCTAAGTACCCTTTTGGTGGGTTCAAATTAATTTTAAGAAAGGCTGGCCATTAAAATGATTTGAATGTGAGGTAAATAGGTTTAACTGCTTCTCAAAGTTGAAACCTTGTTTCTTTTTCATTTGGTAGGTTATACAAAAAGCAATGTTTTAATTAATGTTATATATATATTTTTTTTGAAAATGAAATGTTATATATATATAAATATTATAAAAAGTCAAATTGAAATAATTGATTAATATAAAAAAAATAATATACATGTGTGAAAGTCTTTTATCAAAGGTGTTATATTATAATGAAAAAATAAAAATTATATGCGTTACACAACCTAAGATTGAATTTTTTAAATTTAAAATTTAATGCTTAAAAGAACAATTACATTTAATACAGGAGAATTTTGATAGTAACTAAAAGAAGAAAATTACAAAATTAATCCTGAACATAGGCAATTGGAAAAAACGATTAGCTGAAATTATATGTTCTGAACTTGAAGTACAGAACACACTGCTTGTATACATGCACTACAAAAAAATGGACTATCAGCGACGGATTTAGCGACGGAAATTACTTCCGTCGGAAAAAAAAAATTTAGCGACGGAATTCGCGACGGATCAGCGACGAATATTTTATTTTAGTGTTTACGGTGATAATACCTTCCTAATTTCTTCCATTCCTTCTCTTGTGAATTCTCTTACATGCGAGCCAGAGGCTTTCTGACTGGAGAAAGGAATGTTACGTACGCTTTCGAAGGCTCTTTGAAGAGAATCTTGCAGATCTTTATTCCAGTGCAAATTCGGTTGGAGATGTTTGTCCCAATTCCGATTCTGATAGATTTTTGATGGATTAGCGACGGATTATAAAAATATTAGCGACCGAATAAATTCCGTCGCTAATCCGTCAGAAAATGCAAATAATATAAAAAAGAAAAACTCTAATCTATCTCTTTCATCCTCACTTCTAATTTTAGCCGCCCACTTCCTCTCCTCTCCTCTCATCTCATCTCCTGGATGCCACATCTTTCTCCTTGCTGCAATCGTTGCCGCCGCCGCCGTTGATCCCGTCACTGTCACCGCTGCTGGACGCTCGCCACTGCTGGACGCTCCTCTCGCCACCACAGCGTTGCCGCTCGCCACTACCGCCACTTCCGCCACTGCCTATCAAGTAAGTGGCTACTTTGATTTTTAGTTTCTTTTTATTATATTATTGAAATTTTGAGTTTTAATTTTTGAATATGTTATGATATAGTGAAAATATTATTCATTTAGGTATAAATTTGTATTAATCAAAATATATTTTTAATTTTACTAATTATATTTTAAAAAAAATATTGTTGTGGGCAGCAAGTACAGCAGCAGCCGATGCTGCTGCCGCTGCTGCTGCCGCTGCCCAGCAGCAGCTTGCTGCTGTGCACAGCAAGCTGCTGCTGCTGTGCGCAGCATACTTGCTGCCGCTGCGCAGCAGCTTGCTGCTGGGCAAGCTGCGCGCAGCAGCTGCTTTGCTGCTGGGCAAGCAGCTGCCTAGAGTTATTCTTAGATTTAAATTGTTACTCATTTAAATTTAATCATTAAATTATAATAATTTGATCATTTAAATTTTATTTTTATAATAATTTTATCCCTTTAATTTTTAATAATTGATAACAATTTAGCTTTAAAGTTGTAGTATTTGTAAAAATTGAGTATCTTCGATTTATGTTAACTTTTATAATTTACGATTTAAATTTAATAAAATAGCTATTTTACTGATAATATAAAATATTAGAAATTAAATTATTTATTATTTAAAAAAAATTAAATTATGAATTTACCTTTATATTATTTAAATATTTATAATTAACTTTAAATTTTAAAATAGATAATTATTTTATTATTTAAATAATTAAATTATTCATATATCACTGATTGTAGATATTTATCATTTAAAATTATTAAAATAATTATCATGATATCTTATCATTATATTTAAATTGTTAATTTTTTGAGTTTCATTAATTTTATTTGATAATTAATTAATATATTTTAATAATTATTATCTTAAATTTTTATCCTTGATATAATTTGTGCATTTAAAATTTTGATATTTTTTAACATATCATGATTCACTTTCATTGGTCAGATATTCCAATTGGAGATGAGTATCTGCCAATTGCAACTGCAAATGGAAGCATTCTGACTTGGTCTGTATTAGGCAGTGTATATCGCATACAGTAGTTCTGATTATTTTATCTTCTTTGATTTATATTTTATTGAATGTTTTGGTTTATACACGCACATGCACTCCCACTTATTTGTTATAAAAATGCTCATGGTTGGGTTATTTTGAAGTCAATTGATTTAAGCTTTTCGTTTACCTGATGGCATGGGAGAATTTGGTAGAGGTCAAGGTCATTCGGGTGAAAATGGAACTGTTACTAGAAGGGCCTATCCAAAAGGGCTTTATGGTATATTCTGCGAGGTATTTTTACTAATACCATCTTGTCAATTTCTCGTGGACCATTTGAATATTTTGAACATCTTATGATCTTATGCCTGTACAATTTCTAGGACCACTGGCCTTGATATATTATTATATTTATATCCTCATTCTGGTTGCCCTATATTGAGAATCCCATTTGTGTTGAAAAATTATTATGACCAAGGATATGTATTTGTACATCTCTATGCCCAAAAACCTTAGCTAGATCTATAAAATAATCAGTCAGGGTTCTTACTGTTTGTCGATTGCATTTTTAATGTTCCCTTGTTAGTGGATTAGTCAAAGATGCTTTTTGGTTAATTGCTATAAATTGCAAAACAGGAATGCCCTGTTGGGACTTTCAAGAATGTTAATGGATCTGAAATTTATTTTTACTTATTATATAAATTTATTTTTATATATTTTTAAAGACTTATTATTTGATCTTTTATTATTATTTACAATTATTGTTAATTAAAATTTATATATAATTTTTTTTTCATATGTCTAGAAGAGCAGTATTATCTTAGAGGTAGAGAGCATGGCCAGCAGCTCTCTATGAATGAAAGACATGAGGCAACAGAGATGTAAAAGGAAACACGAGAGCATACTCCACAAGCAAACGTTGTATTTTCATCATCACACAACTGTAGATTCTACTTCTCCATCAGATGTTTCAGCAAATTGATAGATTTATTTTAAATTTTATGAATATTGTTAAGTATATGGATTTGTTCTAAACTTTCGATTTTGTAAATATTGTGAAGTATTTGTGTGTATGAATATGAATTATAATGATTATGAATGACTTTTAATTTATATTAAATTTGTTTTTTAGTTGTAAACTATTTAGATTATAAGAATATCTAAATAAAATCGAAAAATATTTTGTTGACGATAATGAATATTATTGAAAATATAAATAATATTATTAATATTATTGAATATTAATATTTCCGACGGATTTCCGATGGAACTTTTCCGTCGCTAATTATTTCCGACGGATTAGCGACACGTGAATTAGGAATTTCCGAAGGATTTAGCGACGAACTAGTTCGTCGCAAAAATTTCTGACGAAATTATCCGTCGGAAAAGCCGTCGCAAATTTATCCGACGGAGTTCAGATCCGTCGGAAATCCGTCGCTACTATTTCCGACGGAATTCTGATCCGTCGGAAAAAATTAGCGACATGACTTTAAGCGACGGATTTGAGTCCGTCGGAAATCTGTCGCTGAAAGCTTTAGCGACGGATTTTTGACTTTCGGCGACGGAAAAATCCGTCACTGATAATCTGTTTTTTTGTAGTGATGTGAGTATGAGGAGAATTCCGGCTGCAATAATGGAGACAATGGTCCATGGAGTTTTTAAAATAATCTTGTCTCAATATTGCCTTCCACTTGTGCCAAGGGTTCTTGCAATAATCATTCAAATCTTCTACGAGATCACGGAAGCAGAAATTACTTGCGATGATAGCATTCTCCTGATCAAGCCTGTGAAAAAGATTAGACAAACCTTCGTTGTTTCTTAGCAGATTTTCTATAATACCTTTTTGAGCGAGCAACTCTACGTCCTTGGGACTCTCAAGTAGCGTAGCCATTAGAAAAGTATTAGGAATAGGATTCACATAATGATCAGTAGTGGAGCAATGGCATTACTCAAAAGCTTGAAGATTTCTGAGTAACATTTATGTGTCGTCCTCTATTGATATCTGTGGCATTTCCAGAACGCCCCTATCGGGCCCAGGCCCATCATAATAAAGAAAAATATTAATATTAAAAAAAAAACAAAAAAGAAGAAGAAAGCATTAAAAGCTGGTTTCGGGAAGGTCCCGAAACCACAGTAAACCTCCTCCTTCTCCACGAAGGAACAGAGCAGCCCTCTGTTATTAAAAAAAAAAAAATTTCCTTCTCTTTAAACCAAATCTCCTTCCCCTCAACCCAATCAAACCACAAACTTTTAAGATCCTTTGATTAAACTTATATCCTGCTCAGAAATTCAATAATTTCTTCCAGAGACTCCAAAATTGGATAGATGAGTTTTATCCTTTTATTTAAATTTTTATGATATAATTTATTTTCTCTACTTTTTAATAATGATTTTTGTGATTTGAGGATAAAAATGGATTATGTTTTAGTTAGATCCAATCAATGGGGTTTTATATTTCTTTTTGGATTATGTTTTAGTTAGATCCAATCAAACTCTTGTGCTCTGTAAAAATCTGGCAAGTCACGCCATAAAGATAATGCCTCCATGTCTTTAATGCAAACACAACTGCAGCTAATTCCAGATCATGGGTGGGATAATTTAATTCATGTGGTCTAAGCTGTCTAGAAGCATAAGCTATCACCTTCCCATGTTGCATGAGAACACAGCCTAAACCCTTGTGAGAAGCATCACTATAAACCACAAATCCATCTGTACCTGAGGGTAGGGTAAGAACTGGGGCTGATGTGAGACATGTTTTAAGCTTCTCGAAACTCTCTTGATGTTCATCTGTCCATTCAAAATTTGCATTTTTTCGAAGGAGTTTAGTCAATGGTGCTGCAATGATGGAGAAATCATGAACAAAGCGACGATAATACCCTGCTAAGCCCAGAAATATTCTAACCTCTGTAACATTAGTTGGAGGTTCCCAATTGACTACTGCTTCAATCTTCTTAGGATCAACCAAAACTCCATCTGCTGAGATAATATGTCCCAAGAAAACCACCCGATCAAGCCAGAACTCACATTTGCTCAATTTCGCATATAGTTGTTTATCTCTCAAAATTTGCAGTACTAACCGTAAATGCTTCTCATGCTCTTCCTTGCTACGGGAATATACTAAGATGTCATCAATAAACACAATAACAAAGCTATCCAAGTAGGGCTTGAACACCCTATTCATGAGATCCATAAAAGCAGCGGGTGCATTAGTTAACCCGAAAGGCATAACAAGAAACTCATAATGCCCGTAACGAGTTCTAAAGGCTGTCTTGGGTATTTCAGACTCCTTGATCTTCAATTGGTGATACCTGTAACGACCCGGAAACTGGACCGCTACCGGCGCTATGATTCAGGTCGGCTTAAGGCTGCCGGAACCCGTAGCAAGCCATACATACATCCTGTGAACCTGTTTAATCCCATACATGATCAATAACATACATAAGAATTAAAACTTTTCTTTCCAAGCCTAACCTGTGCATACATAACATATCATAAACCCCTCATTGGAGTCCTCATCAAATACTCCAATGGGCAACATAACATATGATAGGCTTAGATAACATAAACATCATAAAACATTTTTGGATCATATACACAAGGGATTAAAACAAACTCCAGTCAAGCACATTCTAACTTTCATTACATTACATAACATACTTTACATTACATTTGAACCATGTCCACAGCTATTCTATTACATAGACTTCTCTTACTCTTGCTGACTTCTCTATCTACACTGCACCTGCAAGACTGGGGTTAGGGGAGAGGGGTGAGCTATAAAGCCCAGTGAGCAGAAAGTAAAAACATTTGATTTAATTCCTCCATTTTTAGGTATATTATTATTCATTTTATTGATATTATTATTATTATTATTATTATTCATTCTATTTTATTTCATGCTTTCATGAAATGCAACACATCACAGCTAATCACATAAAGGATGGTATTGTCACCATTAGTCCTCAACATCTCCAAATGCCAGGGGCGTAGAATGGGCCTCACTGGTCTTTCTCTTACATAACATAACATAACATTCTAAAGTGCCAGGGGCGTAGAATGGGCCTCGCTGGTCTTTCTCTTACATAGTGCCAGGGGCGTAGAATGGGCCTCGCTGGTCTTCCATAACGCATCATCATAACATAACATCAGAGGACTATGGATCACCCAACAACCATCCACATCAACATCAAATTATGCAATGCAACATATTCGTGAATTTCTAATGCAAACATCCTGGAATATTTCATGGCATTAATGATGCATGAGTATGCTTTCAGATTCATTCATTTGATCATTTATTCAATTACTTTACTTAGAAACTTAGGGAGTTATCCCACTCACCTGGTGACCGAAGCTTTAACAACGGACTCTGAACGACTATCTCACAACCGGGGGTCTCGGTTCCTCGGGTCCGAACCTACACAGGTGGACTCAAATGAGGCACCAAACAACAAGAACATAACTCTAAACATACCCCCCAAAACCTCCTAAAAACACCTCAAAACATCCCTAGAAAACATGCAAGAAAAGGCTGGGAAGGGCACTTTCGGCGGCACCTTCGGCGGCCGAAAGTCCTTCCAGAGCCGAAAGTCAGGCAGGTTCGGCGGCACCTTCGGCGGCCGAAACTCCCAGACAGAGACGAAACTCATGCATGTTCGGCGGCACCTTCGGCGGCCGAAAGTCTCGGACAGAGCCGAAACTCCAACTTTCGGGGGCAAGCTTCGGCAGCCTAAAGCTGCCTCCCAAGCCATGTTCGGCGGCCGAAACTCCCTTCGGCTGCCGAACCTGGTTTCTGCCAAAGGGCAGAAACTTGGTTCTTCATGCCCCTTTCAACCCCCTACAACCAATCATGCATAAACTTGTTCTAAAACATGCATAAACACCATACATCACACCTAGGGGTCTCAAACTATCAAATACCCCAACTACAACACTTCAAACAACATACAAACAACATACATTGCTCATCAAAACATCAAAACCCATAAACTCATCAACAAGCCTAAACATGCATCTCTACCCATAAAACAACTTAAAACTTACTTAAAACATCTAAGGAGCTTAAGATCGGCTCTTACCTCTTGAAGATCGAGAGGGAGACGACCTAAACTTAGAGATCCACGAAAATGAGCTCCTGGGTTCCCAAAGCTCCAAAACTTGTTTCAAAAGTTCAAAACCTTCAATGCAAGCTTAAAACTCAAGAAAAATGGTGGGGATTTGAAGGAAGAACACTAGATTGGGAAGAGGGAGGTCGGAAGCTAGCTGTGGCCGAAAATGGGAGAAAGCTCGCCCATTTCGGCTAAGTGACCCTTTTATAGTGGCTGGCCAGACCACGTTCGGGGGCCGAACTTGCCTCCGCATGCATGCCATGTTCGGCGGCCGAACTTGACTTTCGGCGGCCGAACCTGGACTTCCCTCACTCATGCTTTCGGGGGCCTAACGTGCCTCCAAAACGCATGCATGTTCGGCGGCCGAACTTGACTTTCGGCGGCCGAACTTGACTTTCGGCGGCCGAACCTGGGTTTTCCTCCAAAGACTTTTCATGCAAAAACTCACTTAATTTTCATACTTAAACCATGAAATGCTTTAAAACATTTTATAAAAACATGTTTCTACCCTACTAGAGGCTTCCGACATCCGAGATTCCACCGGACGGTAGGAATTCCGATACCGGAGTCTAGCCGGGTATTACATTCTTCCCCCCTTAAGAACATTCGTCCCCGAATGTTCACCAAACAACACACAACATGGCAAACATATAACATACATATATAGCACATCAACACTTAGGGATCTAACCTTAAAAGAGATGAGGGTATTGCTGGAGCATAGACTCCCGTGTCTCCCAAGTGCATTCTTCCAAGTTGTGGTGGTTCCACAGGACTTTCACCATCGGGATTTCCTTATTTCTTAACTTTCTGATCTGCGTGTCTATGATCCGTACTGGCTATTCAACATAGGTGAGATCCTCTTGGACCTCCACATCAGGCTCACTAAGAACCTTGCTCGGATCTGACACAAACTTCCTCAACATCGAAACATGGAAAACCGGATGGATTCTTGCCATTGAAGCGGGTAAATCCAGCTTGTACGACACATTCCCAATCTTTTGCAAGATTTCAAAGGGTCCGATGTATCGTGGGGCTAGTTTACCTTTCTTCCCGAAGCGAACCACTCCCTTCATTGGAGACACCTTGAGCAATACCAGATCCCCCTCCTGAAACTCTAACTGCCTTCTGCGGATGTCTGCATAACTCTTCTGTCTGCTTGCAGCAGTCTTGATTCTCTCTCTGATTATGGGTACCACCCTGCTGGTAATTTCTACTAGCTCAGGCCCTGCCAAGGCCTTCTCTCCAACTTCCTCCCAGCAAACAGGTGATCTGCACTTCCTTCCGTACAAAGCTTCATATGGAGCCATCCCGATGCTAGCATGATGGCTGTTGTTGTAGGCAAACTCCACCAAAGGTAGATGCTGCCTCCAAGAACCGCCAAAGTCCAGCTGATCAAGCATAATTTAGCCACATTTTTATTATCTTCTTTATTGCTTATTTACACATTTTTCAGTTTAATTTATGGTTTTTACCTTGTTTTTACAGAAAAGGAAGAATTTGGAAAATGGAAGAAAAAGTGCAGAAAATTTACAAAAGGATGGTTTGCCCAGTGATTTGCCCAAAAATCTGCTCCAATCACTGCCCAGATCAAGCTAAAGAAAATACCCAGAAGCAACAGACAGCAGTGATATGGGCAGGTGATTTGACCAAAACAATCGAAGATCACTGGCCAAAGCACTCGCAAAGGCATAGAGGACTGACTCACAGAGAAGCGATTTGCCCAGTGATTTGCCCAATCACTTGAAGAAACTGGTCAAATTGCCGGGCAAATCACTTTGAAAGCAGAAAATTACAGCAGAGCGGGAAAATGGACAGCAAACAGAAATCCGAATTTTCAGAAGTCCAAATCCAATCCAATCACTTCCAACACTAATCCAAGAGCCACGAAAGAACTTCTCATCCAAGGAAATCCAATTGCAATCAAATTCAACATCAAAAGAGGAGTCCAACATCAAATCAAAAAGGGATTTCAAAACCCTAGACAATTCTTCAACTATAAAAGGGGAGTCTCAAAACCAGCAAAGGGACTATCTTCTGTTCAGTAACTCAACTCGCCAGAAACTCTCCAGCATCTTCACTTTTCTTTTCTTTTCATCCTTTTGTGTATTTAGTCCACCATGAGTGGCTAAACTCTTTCTTTTCTAGTTGAAGTTGGTGAATTTCAGATTTTGTGATGAATTGGGAGATTTAAAACTCCATTGTTAAACTCTTGTTTGCTTTCAATATTTATGCAATTTGATCTTTCCATAATTATTACTTTGCTTTTAGAATCAATAAGGGCCCATTGCTTTTAAATTGCTTAAGTAATATTGTTTGAATGATTTAGGTCCGTAATTGCTTAGGTTATTCAAATACACATTTAATCAAATTGCATAATCTAAACTTGACCACGCAGTTGGCAAGGATAGAATTGGGTTCCTCTAAGTCTTAATGCAATCAACAGTTGTTCGATGCTACAATGCCCCAAGGACGTTCCTTGGCAACTTGTTGATTAGTGTTTGATTAGCGAACGTTTCCTAATCAAACTAGAACTAAGGAGGAATTTGGATTGTGAGAAGCGTCTTCCACATCCTAAACTAGTTTATTGAGATAAACAAGAGTATCGAATAATCAATGATCAATTCTAAACAATCTGAAAAAGATCCATACTTCAACTAGAATCTTTTCTCCTATTAATTTACTCATATTTAAATTATTGCTTTCTTTTGCTGTTTAATATTAAATCAACAAATTAAACCCCCCTCTTTTAATTATTTGTTATTTATTTACCTTGGTCATTATTAGGAAGGTCTTTAGTGTCAATTCCCTGTGGTTCGACCCTATTGCCACTATCTGCAAATTTATTTGTTGATCGTTTAATAGGTTTATTTTTGACGGCTTCGACAACCGCTTATCAAAAATTGGCGCCGTTGCCGGGGATTTGATTTAAACTAACGTATTTTCCCTTTATGACCAGGTCTGGCCGTAAAGACACTCTTCTTTACGACCCGGAGATTGAAAAGACTGCCAAGAGCTTAAGGAAGCAAGCAAATTTGAGGAACCAAGCCTCAAGACCATCTTCATCAACAACTCCACCTCACAGACCACCTACTGCCCCTGCTGAAGAAATTTCTGCACCAGCAGAAACTTCCATCATCGCACCTGCTACAGCAGAATTTTTACCAGAAACTGAATTTCTGGGTATGGCAGAAAATCCAGCTATGGCAGCACCACCTGCTGCACCTGTAGAAGCTGAAAATCAAGCTAGAAACTTGCTTGTACAAGTACCCCAGCCACGGGAAAGAACTCTCGGAGAGCTAGATGAACCAGAAGGAGACCAAGCACCCTTGTGCATTGAGTATCCCCCATTGACAGCACCTTTTGAGCTTAAGACAGGTCTGATCCATCTCCTTCCCAAATTCAGAGGCTTAGAAAATGAAGATCCTCACAAGCATTTGAAGGCATTCCATGTGGTGTGTTCCACCTTGAGACCCCAAGGTATTCCAGAAGAGGATATCAAACTTAGAGCCTTCCCTTTTTCCCTTGACGACTATGCCAAGGAGTGGCTATTTTACTTGCCACCCGGATCCATCACATCATGGACTGATATGGTGAGAGCATTCTTGAGAAAATTCTTCCCAACCTCAAAAGCCATAGGCATCCGTCGAGAAATAAGTGGCATAAGGCAAAAGCACTCTGAAGACTTGTATGAATACTGGGAAAGGTTCAAAAGGCTGTGCACAAGCTGCCCTCAACATGATATTTCTGACAAATCTCTCATTCATTACTTCTATGGAGGTTTGCTACCCTCAGAAAGAAAATTTATTGACGCAGCCTGTGGAGGATCAATTGAGAAAAAATCAGTTCGATAGATGAGAGACTTAATTTTCACCATGGCTGCAGCTTCTCAACAATTTGGAGACCAAGAGCTGCCAACAAGGAATGTGAATGAGGTGAGTAATTCCATTTTATCATCCCAACTTTCTGAACTCACCAATGCTGTCCGTAGCCTTGTTGTGAGTCAAACCCAACAAGTCCAGCAGATTCAGCAGCCCAAGACATGTGGAATATGTGCCAACAACCACCCAACTGATCTATGTCCTTCCCTTCAAGAGGAGGACCAGCAAGTCAATGCTGTTGGAGGTTTTAATGGGCAAAGAAGGTATGATCCCTATGCAAATACTTATAATCCAGGTTGGAGGGACCATCCAAATTTCAGTTATGCAAGGGGACAGCAATATCCAAGTTACCAGCAAAGAAACCAAGCTCAAGCTGCACCTCAAAATTCTAATGCATCTCTTGAAGAGATTGTGAAAAATTTGGCAAATACTGTGCAGAATCTTGAGAAACAAATGGGGCAAATGGCTTCATCCTTAAACAAAATTGAATCACAAGGAAAGCTACCTTCCCAAACTGAGATAAATCCAAGGCAAAATGCTAGTGCCATCACATTGAGGAGTGGAAAGGAGTTGCAAGACAATAGGGCTGAAAAAGTGCAAAAACAGGGCATGGAAGAAATTCTGCCAGAAAGTGATCAGGGCAGTGATTTGCCCAGTTTGCTTGTAGAAACTGACCCGATCGCTGGGCAAACTAAGCTGTTCAGCAGTGATTTGCCCAATTCTCCAGAGAAGGCAGAAAGTTATTTGCCCAAATCAACAGACCAGGCAGAATCCAGCCAAAGGCAGAAACAGCAACCTATGGAGAAATTCAAGGTACCTCCTCCCTTCCCAAAGAGATTTGCAAGGTCCCAAAAGGAGAAAGAAGAAAAAGAGATACTTGAGACACTCCGCAAAGTGGAAATCAACATTCCCCTACTTGATGCTGTGAAGCAAATTCCAAGGTATGCCAAGTTTCTCAAAGAGCTATGTACCAACCGAAGGAAACTTGCTGAACGTGAAAAGGTAAGTGTGGGGGAGTGCGTTTCAGCTGTCATCCAAAGGAAACTACCAGTCAAATGCAAAGATAGAGGAATGTTTGCGGTTTCATGCAAAATAGGCAATGTGGGAATAAAGAAGGCCATGTGTGACCTTGGAGCTTCAATAAATGTCATGCCTCTGTCTATTTTTAACTTGTTGAATGCAGGTACACTCAAGGGCACCAGCATTGTGATCCAATTAGCTGACCGATCCATTGTCTATCCTAAAGGAGTGCTAGAGGATGTGTTGGTACAAGTGGACCAATTAGTCTTTCCAGCAGATTTTTATGTTATTGACATGGAGGAAGACAAGAGCAACACCACCTCTGATATCCTACTTGGGAGACCATTCTTGAGCACAGCAAGAACAAAAATTGATGTGCATGATGGCACATTGACTATGGAGTTTGAAGGGGAAGTTATCAAATTTAATGTTTATGATGCCATGAAATTCCCCAATGATGTTTCTCATGTTTATGGACTTGATGTTATTGATAATTTAAGTCAAGAAGTTTTTGATTTTGATCAAGAAAACTTACTTTATGAAGGTCTTTGCAGGAAAGGAAAAGTGGACAGCAACATCTCTGAAGAAGACAAAACAGCAGACTGTTGTAACTTGCTGGATGTGGGTGATTTGCCCAGTGATTTGCCCAGAACACCAGAAAATCTGCTCAAATCACCGCTCAAATCGGACAGCAGGCAGACAGAAAACCAGCAGACAGAAAAGGCACCAGAACTGAAACCCTTGCCTAACCACCTCAAATATGCCTACTTGGGAGCTGGAAATACACTTCCAGTAATCATCTCCAACCAGCTCAGCCAAGAAGAAGAGGAAAAGCTCCTGGATGTGTTGAGGAGACAAAAGAAGGCAATTGGGTGGACATTGGAGGACATAAAGGGTATCTCACCCTCAACATGCATGCATCGGATACTTATGGAGGATGAGTGCAAACCTGTTCGTGAGGCACAAAGAAGGCTGAATCCACCTATGATGGAGGTTGTAAAAAAGGAGATTGTGAAGCTCCTAGACATTGGGGTAATCTACCCCATTTCTGACAGTAAATGGGTGAGTCCCATCCATGTGGTACCAAAGAAGACCGGGATTACCATTGTCCCTAATTCTGAAGGAGAGCTAGTACCCACTCGTGTACAAAATGGGTGGAGAGTTTGCATGGACTACAGGAAGCTCAACACAGCCACAAGGAAGGACCACTTTCCCTTGCCCTTCATGGACCAAATGCTTGAGAGACTTGCTGGAAAAAGCCATTACTGCCTCCTTGATGGATATTCTGGATTTTATCAAATCCCCGTTGCACCAGAAGACCAAGAGAAGACCACTTTCACATGCCCATTTGGCACATTCGCATTTAGGAGGATGCCCTTCGGTCTTTGCAATGCACCAGCCACTTTCCAAAGGTGCATGATGAGCATTTTTTCTGACTATGTGGAGAGGATCATTGAAGTCTTCATGGATGACTTTACGGTGTATGGCAACTCATTCCATGAATGCCTAGCCAACTTGGAGAAGATACTTCAAAGGTGTTTGGAGACAAACTTGGTTCTCAACTATGAGAAGTGCCACTTCATGGTCAGCCATGGCTTAATCTTAGGCCATATTGTTTCAGCAAAAGGGATTGAGGTGGACAAAGCCAAAATCGACACCATCAAAAATCTGCCCTACCCAACCAGCATTAGGGAGATTCGATCATTCCTTGGACATGCTGGTTTTTACAGGAGGTTTATCAAGGATTTTTCTAAAATAACTCAGCCTCTTTGCAGATTGTTACAGCAGGATGTACCATTCAACTTTGATGACAGCTGCAAATCAGCCTTTGATTTGATCAAATCACTCCTAATTTCTGCCCCAGTCATCCAGCCACCTGATTGGACCCTTCCATTTGAGATCATGTGTGATGCCAGCAACTTTGCTATAGGTGCAGTATTGGGACAGCGCATAGGTAACTCTCCTCATGTCATTCACTATGCCTCACGCACCCTAGATGCTGCACAATGCAATTATTCCACCACGGAAAAAGAGTTGCTGGCTGTTGTGTTTGCATTGGAGAAGTTTAGACCCTACCTACTTGGTACAAAGGTGATTATATACTCAGATCATGCTGCACTAAGGTATTTAATCAAGAAAAAAGAGTCCAAACCTAGGCTGGTGAGATGGATATTGCTGTTACAAGAGTTTGACTTGGAGATCCGTGACAAGAAAGGCAAGGAGAACCTTGTGGCTGATCACCTTAGCAGAATTCTGACCGAGATGGAGACATGCCCCATCAATGAGACCTTCCCTGATGAGCACCTCTTTGCTGTCCAAGAAGAGGAACCATGGTATACTGATATTGTTAACTTCCTTGCCATAGGTGATTTGCCCACTGATTTGCCCAAACACATAAGAGACAAGATCAAGAAAGAGGCAAGGTATTATGTGTGGGATGAGCCTTACCTATGGAAGCATTGTGCAGACCAAGTCATAAGGAGATGCATCCCAAACCATGAGATCACATCTGTCCTAACTTTCTGCCACTCTTACAGCTGTGGAGGTCACTTTGGGCCACGCAAGACAGCCTTGAAAGTCCTTGAAAGTGGATTATTTTGGCCTAACATATTTAGAGATGCTTATTTATTTTGTAGGTCATGTGCAAGATGCCAACAAACGGGAAACCTTGGCAAAAGAAGTGAAATGCCACAAGCACCCATTATGGTGTGTGAAATCTTTGACATATGGGGCATTGACTTCATGGGACCATTCCCACCTTCCTTTGGCAACACCTACATACTACTTGCTGTGGATTATGTGTCCAAGTGGATTGAGGCCAAAGCAACAAGAGCTGATGATGCAAAAACAGTGGGTGATTTTGTAAAATCCCACATTTTCTCAAGATTTGGACTGCCCAAGGCCATAATCAGTGACCGAGGCACCCATTTTTGCAACAAGGTAGTAGAAACTCTCCTCAAGAAGCACCATGTCATCCATAGAACCTCTACTGCCTATCACCCTCAAACAAATGGGCTGGCTGAAGTGTCAAATAGGGAGATCAAGTCCATCTTGGAGAAAACGGTCTGCCCAAATCGCAAGGACTGGAGTACACGCCTCAATGATGCCTTATGGGCATATAGGACAGCATATAAAACCCCAATTGGGATGTCTCCATATAGGCTGATTTATGGGAAAGCCTGCCATCTACCGGTGGAACTTGAACATAAAGCCTATTGGGCTGTGAAGAGCTGTAATCTTGATGAAAAAGAGGCTGGAGTTCACAGAAAATTACAGATTCAAGAGCTTGAGGAGATTAGGCGTGATGCATATGAAGCTTCATGGGATTATAAAGCAAGGACCAAAGCCTTCCATGACAAGCACATCTCCAGAAAACACTTCCAGGTTGGTGATAAGGTTTTGCTCTTTGATTCCAGGTTCAAATTATTCCCTGGAAAGCTTCGGTCTAGGTGGATTGGGCCATTTTTGGTTGAGCATGTTTATCCACATGGAGCGGTTGACATTAGGAGCCCACAAACAAGCAAAGTTTTCAAAGTTAATGGGCATCATTTGAAGAGATTCTATGAAGGTTTTACTGTCCATGTTGTGGAGGAGGTTCTCTTGGATCCCCCTTCCCAAGACTGCTGAGCAAGACACTGAAGTCCAGCCCAAGACAGAAAACAGGGCGCTACTGGGAGGCAGCCCAGAGGCAGTGATTTGCCCAGTGATTTGCCCACTGCTTGCCCAAATCGCCGGGCAAATCGACTGAATGTACCATAGTCACAAGCGATCGGGGCAGTGATTTGCCCAATTGCCCAGATAATTTGACCAAGATCACCGGTCCAATCGCAAAATCAAGCACATCATCAGAAAAGGGCGTGAACAGTACCAGCCCAGCAACTACAAGGAGAAGCGATCTGGCCAAGTGATTTGCCCACTGCTTACCCAAATCACTGGTCAAATCACCCTGTCAAGAATCCAGAGGGCCAGCAATAAATGATCAGGGCAGATCACATACCCTAATTACTTTAAGTAGTCTTTTCTTTTATTTTTAATTTTTACGCTAAACTACTGTTTTTATCTCTTCTTCTTCTTCAAGCTTTCTTCTCTCCGACCACCACTCACCCACCGGCAAACTCAGGACCACCATGGTAAGAATCAAGATGAGGGCCACCGGCGGACCATTCATGTGGAAGAAATTAGGGTTACCCAGACCACCCAGCCCCTCTGACAGTGACGATGAAGCGTGGGACACACCACCAACAACCACCACCAATGTAATACCCGGCTCGAGTCCGGCATTGGAATTCCTGTAGTCCGGTGGAATCTTGGGTGTCGGAACCCTCGAGAAGGGTAATGCATATGTTTTCCAAGGTAGTTTCACTTGTTTTCATGTTTTGAAGTGTGAAAAGCATTGAGTTTTGAAAGAAAAGCAACAAGGGAGAAATGCAAAGGTTCGGCCGCCGAAGGTTACTTTCGGCCGCCGAACATTGCATGGTTGCGGCTTCACGTTCGGCTGCCGAAGGTGGTCTGGCCAGCCACCTATAAAAGGGCCAAGGGTCGGTGGAAGGAGGTTATTTCTCCTCCACTTGCAGCCAGAGGTGAGTTCCAGCCTCTCCTACGTTGACTTTCATGTTTTTCATGATTTTCATCAAATCTTTCAAGAGTTTTAAGAGTTTTGGTGATGTATGAAGGTTTTGAGCAAAAGAACCAAGGTTTGAAGCTTGGAGCTTGGAAGAGCTTTTCTTCATATCTCCACGTTAGGATCCTTCATCCTCACGTTGTGTAAGAGGTAAGTGAAGATCCTGAGCTTCTTTGATGATTTTGAAAGCTTTTATGTAGTTTGTATGGGTAGTATGCATGTTTAGGTTTAGGTGAGGTTTGTGGTGATTTGTGGTGTACCAACATGATTAAGTGTTATGTGTTATGTTTGTTTGGGGTTTTAGGGTAGTTTTAGACCCCTTTGTGCATATATATGTGTATATGCTAGTTGGGAGTAGTTGATATGCATGTTTATAGGTTTTTGGGCAAAGTTTGCATGAAACAGAGCAGGGTTCTGTCCTTCGGGCAAAACCAGGTTCGGCCGCCGAACCCTTTGTGGAGGCAGTTCGGCTGCCAAAGGTTGCCCCCGAAAGCTAGGCTTTCGGTTTAGAAAGAGACTTTCGGTCGCCGAAAGAGGGAGTTCGGCCGCCGAAAGTGTGTGAGTTTCGTCTCTGGACGAGACCTTCGGCCGCCGAAGGTGCCGCCGAACATGCATGAGTTTCGTCTCTGGAGTGGGGTTTCGGCCGCCGAACCTGCCGCCGAAAGTGCCCTGTCCAGCTTTCTTTTGCATGGTTTATGTGAGGTTTGAGGTTTGTTTAGAGGGGTTTTTGGGGAGTTTCTTAGAGATGTTCTTGAGTGAGTTTGGTCCCTCAATTGAGTCCACCTGTGTAGGTACGGACCAGAGGAATCAGGGAACTCAGCAGTGAGTCCAGTGTCAGAACCTGCAGAGTCAGTTCAGAGATAACAAAAGGTGAGTGGAATTTAACTTAATGTTTTAATATGATAACTGATATTTTCTCATGCTTCATGCATCATGATTATGCTATAGGGTGAGTGCATTAGTGTACACAAAGATGATGCATTGCATTTATCCTTGTACTTGGCATTGCTCCTTGTACATTGCTTATGTGAGACGGCACGGACTTCGTGAGGATTCATTAGCCCTCAGAGGAAGACCTGGAACAGCCCTACGGGGACCAGGCACAACACAAAGACCTGGAACAGCCCTACGGGGACCAGGCACATGGTACTTAGGTACCCCAGATGAGATAGAGGGATTTTTGATCCGTCCGGCCGAGGTGATGTGCTTATATGTTGCATTCCATGAGAGCATGTTTTATCACCTGTTATTTTACTATTCTACTCACTGGGCTATCGTAGCTCATCCCTCTCCCCTAACTCCAGTTGTGCAGGTTCAGAGGTCAGAGAGAATTCAGCAGGGTACAGGAAGAGTACAGAGTTTTGTAATAGCTAGCGTGGACATGTAATTGTATAGAGATAGTGTATATGTATAGAATGGTGCTTGATTTATAAGACTTGTAATCCCTTTGTAGCGTCACATGATCAGTTTATGTATGTTTCTTTATTGATGTGTGTTTATGCGCAAAACCCGGCTTAACATTATGAGTTTGATCCGCCTAGAGCCATGAGGAGCTCTAGTAGGGATTGGTAGAGCACAGAGAGAGTGCATGCACAGGTTAAGCCTTGGAATGAAGAAAAGTTTTATGTTTTTACAGCAAATGTCTGATCATGTATGGGATTTCACAGGTATACAGACAGAATAGCAGGCTTACTACGGGTCCCGGCGACCTTAAGTCGATCTGGATCCTAGTGCCGGTGGCAGTTCGGTTTCCGGGCTGTTACAACCAACACCGAGACACCACCGGCCACAAGTACAGAAACAGGACGCACCGACTCACCAGCCGTCCAGATATATCGCCGGCAAACGAAACGGCAAAGAACGCCGCCATCCACAATAGCCCCGACGGCAGACCCTGAGGGCAAAAAGTTACTCGAAGCCACCACTCCCACCGGCAACAGCCAGAAACGGCCAAGAACTCAGTCGCCACCGAGGTCAGAGCCAGAGTCGAAACCTACCATCGCCAAAGAAACTGATGCGCCCACGGATCTGCCACGTGATGTGCCCACCGATTCCACCACCGATGTGCCCATGGACACGACTACTGATGCGCCCAGCAATGTGCAAAGCACTATGCCAAGCGCTATGCCAAGCGCTGATATGCCCACTGATATGACCAAGGATCTGCCAAGTGCTGCGCCCAGCAATGTGCCACACGCTGTGCCCAACGATGTGCCTACTGATTTCACCAGCGCTGTGCCCAGTGATACGCCCACGGACTTACCAAGCGATACGCCTGGCGATGTGCCCAGCGACACACTAAGCGATGTGCCCAGCGACGCACTAAGCGATATGCCCAGCAATTTGCCCAGCGATTTGCCCAGGCCAGCATACCCAGATCACATCGTCAAAGCACTGACATTCAACAAAATTTCTGAGCGCACCAGGTTGCTTAAAATTTCATCTCTGCCATGCCACCCTTGGAGCACTGAGACTCCATTCCCAGGTACGTTCTCTGATCTCTGCTATTGGCTGGGACACTTTTTTCCTCCTGCGCATGCCTTCCTTCCTTGAACTCACACAGGAGTTTTTCACCACATTCTATTTTGATAAGAATGCCATGCATAACCTACACACACCTGGCACAATTGGATTTAGGTTATTAGGGAAGCGATTTCGCTTATCCCTGCAGGAATTCGGCATAGCCATGGGCTGTGAATGCCCTCAGTCCACCTGGGACTTCCCTGCTGAGTTTGATCCAAGCTCTGTGTACTTGGAATTAAGTGACAATCCACCAGACTCTTACTCTCCTACTAGGTCCAAGGACCTATACCTCAGTAACCCAAGTCTGAAATACCTTCACAGATTCCTGGCATACACATTTTCTGGGAGGAAGGATGCTTCCAACATCCTGACCAGAACTGAATTGTATATCCTTTGGTGCATGCACAGGGGCAGAAAAATTCATCTTGGATATTGGGTTGCCACCCAACTATCCAGCATCATACAATATAATAGGCCCTTGATTTTTGGTCCTTTGATCACTTCCATTGCAGTGAATCTCAAACTATTGCACCCCGCACATACTGACCTCTCCCCCACCCCCAAAACAACCCCCTTGGACCTACGCACATTGGATGATATGGGGTTGCTTTGCAAGGTGGGGGATGTTTTTTCCATTGCACCTGCAGGTCCAGTAACACCACGCCATGAGCGTGTTTTCAGAAGGAAGAAAGCCACCATAAGCACCACCACCCAGCAGCCAGCCATTATAGCAGATACTGCAGATCAGGCAACACAAGCAATAGGGCAGGAACCAGCAAATGAGCCACCTCCAGCAGCCCACCAGCAGGATGCTCCTCAGCCACCTGAAGACGAAGCCCCCAACCAGACAGTAGAGGCTCGTCTCAGAAGGATTGAAGATCGAATGCAAAGGATGGAGCACTTGTTGGACCTGCTGGTGGACCATTTTCTGCCCCAGCACCGTGACAGATAGCGATTTGCCCAGTGATTTGCCCAGTGCTTGCCCAAGTCACTGGTCAAATCACCCCCAGGCCAGGAAATATCTTTCCCTTTTCTCCTTCATTTTTCTATATGTTTATTCACACATTGAGGACAATATGTGGGATAGGTGTGGGGGTACTGGAGAGTATTTATTCACTGATCACACCACATTTTTACCTTTTTGATTTCTTTTTGTTTCTTTTTGTTTCTTTTTGTTTCTTTTTGCATTATTTTTACCCTTTTTTTTCACACACCAGAATTTTTTCACACTCCTAGCACACACACACAGAATTTTGTAGCTAATTGTTTTACTTAACACAGTTAACAAGGTTGAAAGAGTGCCCTTATCTCATGACCCCATTGATTTGCCACCCCTTTAAGCCTAAACTGAATCATTCACAGTATGTTACCTTCACTTAGGAAGTTCTTTACTTGAATTGAATCCTTAAATTTGTTGTGGTCAAGGGAAATAAAAATAAAAATACATGCAAATAAAAAGCTAGTGTAACTCCCTATGAACTGATTTGCCCAAACTATCATGACAAACCAGCACAAATCACAAACTTGTTCCAATGGTCTAAGACTATGAACTGAGCCTAATAGCTACTTGGAGAAGTAACTGACTGAGTAACCGGGGGTGTATCACCCATGTACACAATCGCGTAAAAAGGTCAGTAACTTTTTCAAGCAAATAAGTTTCGATGGTCTAGACTATGAACAGAGCTAGTAGCCACTTGAACAAGTGACTAACTGAGTAACCGGGGGTGTATCACCCATGTACACAATCGCGTAAAAAGGTTAGTGACTTTTTCAGGCAAGGATAAGAATAAGTGCCGCTGAAAATAAAAATTAAATAAAAAGGGGAAAGAGAGAAGGTGGCAAGTCACTCCTAGGGGTTACATTAAACCTAACATAAAAGAATAAGCATGATTGAATCAAAAACCTTTCCCTTGACCATGGTAGGTGAAAGGAAACAAGGAAAGGAGAGGATGACCTTAGTGCATGTACTCTATACTGTGATAATTCAGATTAGGAGTCTAGGGAGGGCTGATTAAGTGGTACTTAGGCTCTAAGGAAAAAGGGGGCTTGATTAGCTAAGTTATTTGTTGCTTGAGGACAAGCAAAAAGCTAGGTGTGGGGGTATTTGATCAAGCATAATTTAGCCACATTTTTATTATCTTCTTTATTGCTTATTTACACATTTTTCAGTTTAATTTATGGTTTTTACCTTGTTTTTACAGAAAAGGAAGAATTTGGAAAATGGAAGAAAAAGTGCAGAAAATTTACAAAAGGATGGTTTGCCCAGTGATTTGCCCAAAAATCTGCTCCAATCACTGCCCAGATCAAGCTAAAGCAAATACCCAGAAGCAACAGACAGCAGTGATATGGGCAGGTGATTTGACCAAAACAATCGAAGATCACTGGCCAAAGCACTCGCAAAGGCATAGAGGACTGACTCACAGAGAAGCGATTTGCCCAGTGATTTGCCCAATCACTTGAAGAAACTGGTCAAATTGCCGGGCAAATCACTTTGACAGCAGAAAATTACAGCAGAGCGGGAAAATGGACAGCAAACAGAAATCCGAATTTTCAGAAGTCCAAATCCAATCCAATCACTTCCAACACTAATCCAAGAGCCACGAAAGAACTTCTCATCCAAGGAAATCCAATTGCAATCAAATTCAACATCAAAAGAGGAGTCCAACATCAAATCAAAAAGGGATTTCAAAACCCTAGACAATTCTTCAGCTATAAAAGGGGAGTCTCAAAACCAGCAAAGGGACTATCTTCTGTTCAGTAACTCAACTCGCCAGAAACTCTCCAGCATCTTCACTTTTCTTTTCTTTTCATCCTTTTGTGTATTTAGTCCACCATGAGTGGCTAAACTCTTTCTTTTCTAGTTGAAGTTGGTGAATTTCAGATTTTATGATGAATTGGGAGATTTAAAACTCCATTGTTAAACTCTTGTTTGCTTTCAATATTTATGCAATTTGATCTTTCCATAATTATTACTTTGCTTTTAGAATCAATAAGGGCCCATTGCTTTTAAATTGCTTAAGTAATATTGTTTGAATGATTTAGGTCCGTAATTGCTTAGGTTATTCAAATACACATTTAATCAAATTGCATAATCTAAACTTGACCACGCAGTTGGCAAGGATAGAATTGGGTTCCTCTAAGTCTTAATGCAATCAACAGTTGTTCGATGCTACAATGCCCCAAGGACGTTCCTTGGCAACTTGTTGATTAGTGTTTGATTAGCGAACGTTTCCTAATCAAACTAGAACTAAGGAGGAATTTGGATTGTGAGAAGCGTCTTCCACATCCTAAACTAGTTTATTGAGATAAACAAGAGTATCGAATAATCAATGATCAATTCTAAACAATCTGAAAAAGATCCATACTTCAACTAGAATCTTTTCTCCTATTAATTTACTCATATTTAAATTATTGCTTTCTTTTGCTGTTTAATATTAAATCAACAAATTAAACCCCCCTCTTTTAATTATTTGTTATTTATTTACCTTGGTCATTATTAGGAAGGTCTTTAGTGTCAATTCCCTGTGGTTCGACCCTATTGCCACTATCTGCAAATTTATTTGTTGATCGTTTAATAGGTTTATTTTTGACGGCTTCGACAACCGCTTATCACCAGCACACACATTCTAAGCATATCCTCTATAGTCTGGATGGTCCTTTCGGACTGTCCGTCCGTCTGGGGGTGGAAGGCAGTACTGAAATCCAACCTAGTACCCATAGCATTCTGCAGACTCCGCCAAAACCTGGAGGTGAACTGGGGCCCTCTATCTGACACTATCGAAATAGGAACCCCATGCAGCCTGACGATCTCATCCACATATATCTGCGCCAACTTGTCCACAGAGTAGCCACTCCTGACAGGAATGAAGTGAGCAGATTTGGTGAGTCTGTCCACAATCGCCCATATGGAGTCCACTCTGTTGGACGCTGCCGGTAACCCCACTACGAAGTCCATAGCTATGTTTTCCCATTTCCATTCTGGAATCGGTAGCGGGTTAAGCATTCCAGCCGGCTTCTGATGTTCCAGCTTCACCCTCTGACACACTTCGCAGGCTGACACAAACTGTGCCACTTCTTTCTTCATCGCTGGCCACCAATAAACTCTTTTCAGATCCTGGTACATTTTGGTGGCTCCGGGGTGAATGCTGTATCTTGCATTATGAGCCTCTCTCATAATGTCTCCTTTTAGCCCTATGTCATCTGGTACACATAATCGACTCCCATAGCGGAGGATCCCCTTACTGTCGAATCTGAACTCACTACCACTGCCTGACTGAACAGTCCTGGCAATCTTCACTAACTCGGGGTCCTCATGCTGTTTCTGAGCAACTTGCTCAAGGAACACGGGTGTCACTTTCATCTGAGCCAACAAGGCACCTGTACCCGACAACTCTAACTGTAGCCCTTCTTCGATGAGCTTGTAGAACTCCTTTACTACTGGTCTTCGTTCTGCTGCGATGTGGGATAGACTGCCGAGTGATTTCCGGCTTAAGGCATCAGCTACAACATTAGCCTTACCCGGATGATACTGGATTTTGCAATCGTAGTCACTGAGCAGTTCTACCCATCTCCTCTGTCTCAAATTCAAATCTCTCTGACTCAGGATGTACTGTAGGCTCTTATGATCTGTAAAGATCTCACATTTTACCCCATAGAGGTAGTGCCTCCACATCTTGAGTGCAAAGATTACTGCCGCCATCTCCAGGTCGTGTGTGGGGTAATTCAACTCATGCTTCTTCAGCTGCCTAGAAGCATAAGCAATCACCCTCTCATTCTGCATCAGTACACAACCCAGTCCCACACGGGACGCATCACAAAAGACTGTAAAGTCCTCATCACTAGATGGCAGAGCTAAAACTGGTGCTGAAGTCAACCTCTTCTTAAGCTCTTCAAAACTCTCTTTGCACTGGTCGGTCCACAGAAACTTCTGATTCTTCCTGGTTAACCTGGTCAGAGGAGCTGCTATCTTTGAGAAGTCCTGAACGAACCTCCTGTAGTAACCAGCCAAACCCAAGAAACTTCTAATCTCTGTCACTGAAGTGGGTCTAGGCCAGTTAGCCACAGTTTCTGTCTTCTTGGGGTCCACCTCAATACCATTCTCTGACACTACATGCCCCAAGAACGAAATGCTCCTCAGCCAGAACTCACATTTAGAGAACTTGGCATACAAGCCATGTTCCCTCAAAGTCTGCAAGACCAACCGCAGATGATGGGCATGCTCTTCTGCATTCCTGGAATACACTAAGATATCATCTATGAAGACAATAACGAAGTGATCCAGGTATTGGCTAAATACTCTGTTCATGAGATCCATGAATGCTGCAGGGGCGTTTGTTAACCCGAACGGCATTACTAGGAACTCATAGTGCCCATATCTGGTCCTGAAAGCTGTCTTCGGCACGTCTTCATCTCTGATCCTCAGCTGATGATACCCAGATCTCAGATCTATTTTGGAGAAACAACCTGCTCCTGTTAGCTGGTCGAATAGATCATCGATCCTAGGCAACGGGTACTTGTTCTTGGTAGTGACCTTGTTTAACTGTCTGTAGTCGATACAAAGTCTGAGGGATCCATCCTTCTTTTTCACGAACAACACTGGAGCACCCCAAGGTGAGGTACTCGGTCGGATGAAACCCTTGTCTACCAGCTCTTGCAACTGTTCTTTAAGCTCCTTCAGCTCTGCTGGCGCCATCCTGTAGGGAGGGATAGAGATCGGTCTGGTTCCTGGCATCAATTCTATCTTGAACTCTATCTCCCTAGGAGGCGGTAAACCTGGCAGCTCGTCTGGGAAAACATCTAAGAACTCTCTAACCACAGGCACTGAGGCGGGCTCTCTGACATCTCTGTCTAGCTCTCTCACATGAGCTAGATAACCCTGACAACCCCTCCTGAGCAGCCTACGAGCCTGTAGGGCTGATATTAAACCTCTAGGTGTACTCCCCCTGTCTCCTCTAAAGACAACCTCTGACCCATCCTGACATCTGAACTTAACTACCTTGTCTCTGCAATCCAAGGTAGCACCATGGGTAGATAGCCAATCCATCCCTAGAATGACATCAAAATCTGTCAAGTCTAGAACCACAAGGTCGGCGGATAGGCATCTTCCCTCTATGAAAACTGGACTGTACTGGCAGACTGACTCTGCCACTGACGGGTCACACTTGGGTCCACTGACCCATAGGGGACACTCTAACCCAGAGACCATCAAACCCAACCTCTCGACCGCTCTCGGAGAAACAAAAGAATGGGATGCACCCGGGTCCATTAAGGCATAAGCATCTGAACAACCAATGATGATATTACCTAACACCACGGTGTTGGATGCGTTTGCCTCCTGCTGTGTCATTGTGAAGATCCGTGCTGGAGCTGACGGACCTTCCCCTCTGTAAACTGATGAAGAAGAGGCTGACCCTCTCCCTCGGCCTCTGCCACTAGCCTGTGTTGCGGCTGAAGCTGCTGGCTGTGCCACACTACCTGAAGTTGTCTGCTGGGGTCGTGCCATAGGAACTGCTCTAGGACACTCCATGGACATGTGTCCCTCCTGCCCACACCGGTAGCAGGCTGTCGTCCCAAAATGGCATACCCCTCTGTGTAGTTTACCACACCTTGCACAAACTGCATTATCAGCGCCAGAGCTTGAGCCACTTCCTAATCCCAGACCTGACTTGATCTTGCTCCAGAACTTACTCTTCTTTGGTTTCTTAGTGGTACTGCCCCACTTCTTACTAGCTGAACTCAAGGATGAAGGGTCTATCCTTCCCCCACCTGGGGTCTTAGAACCCGAAGGCTGTGTCACTGACTGTTTAACTGTCCCCTCGATGATTGCACTAGCCTCCATTCTCCTCTGTAATTGTTTTGACCTTCTCCAGGTACACAAACGGATCATCACCTGTATCAAACTGGGGAGCACCCAACTTAATGTAGTCAGTCATCTTGACTTTGTTCCCTCCAGATGAGCTAGGTTGAGGTCTTTGGGTTTCTGTAACTGCGGTTTCTGCTGGTGGTGGAGGTGCGGCATCCCCTGGGATAGGGTTTGCTGTGCCTGGATGGAAGGATGGAGGTGGGTACATAGGGTACTGTGGATACTGTGGGTAGAAAGGTGGGTATGGCATGTGAGAAGGGTAAGGATTAAAACTGGGGTAATCCGATGTACCTCCCATCGAATACCCGGGGTATGGTGAAAAAGGTGGGTACTGGGGTGGTGGAACAAACCCCGAGGCCTGAGTGCCTCCCTGAGACTCACCCATGCCCTCTTCTGGCATGCTTACACCAAGGCTACCGTCCCTCCTCTGCTCCATATCCATCTCTTCTTCTCCATCAACTGACATTCTTTCCTGAACTGTACCCCTTACTGATCTGCTTCTACCCAGATCCAAAGACCTTCTAGGGTCCCTCACTGCTCTGTCCCTGTTGGACCTGCTTGACATTGCCCTTGGCAATGCTGGAGGACGGGCGCTCGTGCCCTCATTCTCCGGTGGTACTCTAGTCAATCTAGCTGATTGATGAGTTCCTCGCATTTTGTTTACTGAAAAACAGCACACATCACATAAACATTAGCATCGAATGGTTCATGTGGAAACACATGAACCCTCATCACATACATATCACATAACATGGCATATCATACTTTCATGCAAGACAGGACTCTACATCCTATCCTAGTGGACATGATTTCCTATTGTGCTTGACCTTTCTATCACATCTATGAGCCCGACACTCTAGGTCCGACCATATGAACCTAGGGCTCTGATACCACTCTGTAACGACCCGGAAACCGGACCGCTACCGGCGCTAGGATTCAGGTCGGCTTAAGGCCGCCGGAACCCGTAGCAAGCCATACATACATCCTGTGAACCTGTTTAATCCCATACATGATCAATAACATACATAAGAATTAAAGCTTTTCTTTCCAAGCCTAACCTGTGCATACATAACATATCATAAACCCCTCATTGGAGTCCTCATCAAATACTCCAATGGGCAACATAACATATGATAGGCTTAGATAACATAAACATCATAAAACATTTTTGGATCATATACACAAGGGATTAAAACAAACTCCAGTCAAGCACATTCTAACTTTCATTACATTACATAACATACTTTACATTACATTTGAACCATGTCCACAGCTATTCTATTACATAGACTTCTCTTACTCTTGCTGACTTCTCTCTCTACACTGCACCTGCAAGACTGGGGTTAGGGGAGAGGGGTGAGCTATAAAGCCCAGTGAGCAGAAAGTAAAAACATTTGATTTAATTCCTCCATTTTTAGGTATATTATTATTCATTTTATTGATATTATTATTATTATTATTATTATTCATTCTATTTTATTTCATGCTTTCATGAAATGCAACACATCACAGCTAATCACATAAAGGATGGTATTGTCACCATTAGTCCTCAACATCTCCAAATGCCAGGGGCGTAGAATGGGCCTCACTGGTCTTTCTCTTACATAACATAACATAACATTCTAAAGTGCCAGGGGCGTAGAATGGGCCTCGCTGGTCTTTCTCTTACATAGTGCCAGGGGCGTAGAATGGGCCTCGCTGGTCTTCCATAACGCATCATCATAACATAACATCAGAGGACTATGGATCACCCAACAACCATCCACATCAACATCAAATTATGCAATGCAACATATTCGTGAATTTCTAATGCAAACATCCTGGAATATTTCATGGCATTAATGATGCATGAGTATGCTTTCAGATTCATTCATTTGATCATTTATTCAATTACTTTACTTAGAAACTTAGGGAGTTATCCCACTCACCTGGTGACCGAAGCTTTAACAACGGACTCTGAACGACTATCTCACAACCGGGGGTCTCGGTTCCTCGGGTCCGAACCTACACAGGTGGACTCAAATGAGGCACCAAACAACAAGAACATAACTCTAAACATACCCCAAAAAACCTCCTAAAAACACCTCAAAACATCCCTAGAAAACATGCAAGAAAAGGCTGGGAAGGGCACTTTCGGCGACACCTTCGGCGGCCGAAAGTCCTTCCAGAGCCGAAAGTCAGGCAGGTTCGGCGGCACCTTCGGCGGCCGAAACTCCCAGACAGAGACGAAACTCATGCATGTTCGGCGGCACCTTCGGCGGCCGAAAGTCTCGGACAGAGCCGAAACTCCAACTTTCGGGGGCAAGCTTCGGCAGCCTAAAGCTGCCTCCCAAGCCATGTTCGGCGGCCGAAACTCCCTTTGGCTGCCGAACCTGGTTTCTGCCAAAGGGCAGAAACTTGGTTCTTCATGCCCCTTTCAACCCCCTACAACCAATCATGCATAAACTTGTTCTAAAACATGCATAAACACCATACATCACACCTAGGGGTCTCAAACTATCAAATACCCCAACTACAACACTTCAAACAACATACAAACAACATACATTGCTCATCAAAACATCAAAACCCATAAACTCATCAACAAGCCTAAACATGCATCTCTACCCATAAAACAACTTAAAACTTACTTAAAACATCTAAGGAGCTTAAGATCGGCTCTTACCTCTTGAAGATCGAGAGGGAGACGACCTAAACTTAGAGATCCACGAAAATGAGCTCCTGGGTTCCCAAAGCTCCAAAACTTGTTTCAAAAGTTCAAAACCTTCAATGCAAGCTTAAAACTCAAGAAAAATGGTGGGGATTTGAAGGAAGAACACTAGATTGGGAAGAGGGAGGTCGGAAGCTAGCTGTGGCCGAAAATGGGAGAAAGCTCGCCCATTTCGGCTAAGTGACCCTTTTATAGTGGCTGGCCAGACCACGTTCGGGGGCCGAACTTGCCTCCGCATGCATGCCATGTTCGGCGGCCGAACTTGACTTTCGGCGGCCGAACCTGGACTTCCCTCACTCATGCTTTCGGGGGCCTAACGTGCCTCCAAAACGCATGCATGTTCGGCGGCCGAACTTGACTTTCGGCGGCCGAACCTGGGTTTTCCTCCAAAGACTTTTCATGCAAAAACTCACTTAATTTTCATACTTAAACCATGAAATGCTTTAAAACATTTTATAAAAACATGTTTCTACCCTACTAGAGGCTTCCGACATCCGAGATTCCACCGGACGGTAGGAATTCCGATACCGGAGTCTAGCCGGGTATTACAATACCCAGACCGCAAATCAATCTTAGAGAATACTTTAGCACCTTGAAGCTAATCAAAAAGATCATCAATGCGGGGTAAAGGATACTTATTTCGCACAGTGACTCGATTCAATTGTCTGTAATCAATACACAACCTTAAGGAACCATCCTTCTTTTTCACAAATAGCACAGGGGCTCCCCAAGGTGAAACACTGGGTCTTATGAAACCTTTATCAAGTAGCTCCTGCAATTGTGTTTTTAACTCCTTTAATTATGCTGGGGCCATTCTGTATGGTGCCATAGAAATAAGAGCTGTACCTGGATTTAAATCAATAGAGAATTCAATCTCTCTATCTGGAGGCAACCCAGGAAGTTCTTCAGGAAATACATCAGGAAACTCGTTTACTACTGGTATATCCTCCAATTTAGGTCCTTCTAGGTTACTGTCCACCACATAGGCTAAGTATGCTTGACAACCCTTCCGAAGCATCTTCCTAGTAGTTATGGCGGAAATCACATAAGAAGGAAGTAAACGCCTCTCCCCAAAGAAAGTGAACTTGGACCCTTCTGGACTATTAAATACCACTGATTTCTCAAAGTAATCTATTGTGGCATGATGACGGGATAACCAGTCCATACCTAGGATGACATCCAGATCTTGTATATATATTCATATATGTTACTTTGTTTATTTAAGTTATGTAACAGCCCGGACATGAACCCCGGCACTGTTACCGTTCACGGCCCAGGGCTATCCCTCGCCTGGCCTCTTGCCACCTCGGGCTTTCCACTGGCGTCGTGAACAGCTCTTAACATCCATTCACCCTCACGGGTTCCTGGCAGGATTTGTCCCCTTGGGTTCTTGCATCGAATGCATCCTTCCCCAAGTGGATTTGGTCCAAATTTCCCTTTGGAAATTAGGTCGCCTCCCCCACTACTCGAACCCTTGACCTCCCACTTTAAGGGAATAGTCTGGTGAGAGTGAGTACCAATTGTTCCAACCAAACTATTCCCTTAAAGTGGGAGGTCAAGGGTTCGAGTAGTGGGGGAGGCGACCTAATTTCCAAAGGGAAATTTGGGCCAAATCCACTTGGGGAAGGATGCATTCGATGCAAGAACCCAAGGGGACAAATCCTGCCAGGAACCCGTGAGGGTGAATGGATGTTAAGAGCTGTTCACGACGCCAGTGGAAAGCCCGAGGTGGCAAGAGGCCAGGCGAGGGATAGCCCTGGGCCGTGAACGGTAACAGTGCCGGGGTTCACGTCCGGGCTGTTACAGGAAAGGATAACGATAATTTATATTTCTAGAATGAATGAAAATTGAATTGAAAGCACAGCTGAATAAATAGCCGATTACACTCTGTATATGCACCGAATAGATAACATCTTGATGACATATGATTTATTTTCAGCATGATATATATTTATATTGTCTTTGGGACAACGCTTGATATACAGATAGCCTTTGGGGCGTATGTCAGGTGGTCACCCTTTGGGGGTAGCTTTGCACATGTGTATGACCAGTATTTTATTTGCTCTTGGGCCAAAATTGTCATCATAGAGCCTAAGATGTCAGCATTGCTCTCAGGCTGTCATTATTTTATCACACCTGAGATGCCAGCATTATCTATAGGGAACATATTATGAGTGTATGCGGATTCTATTTTTCACAGTTTATTTTATATTAATTGAATTAAATTGTATTTATTCAGCTGACTTATTTTAGCTAAATATTAGGTACTATTAAGTACTTAAACTTTATATTTCCCCTTTGTTATTTATTTATCCGCTCACTGAGTATGTTGTACTCACCCTTATACTTTTACTATTTCAGTTCCTTTTTGGTGATCCGTTCAGTCTTTCCTTCCACATCGTCCACTCAGAGTCTAGAGGAGATCGGACCAATCCTAGGTCTTTTGTAATTTTTTTTGTAATTTGGATAAATCATGTATAGATTGTACAACCCAATGAAGAATGTATTTTGTTTTTTGTAAATATATTGTGGATTGGCTAGATCCACCATCAGTTTTCTATTTGGAAATTATAGCAGGTTATATGTATTTATATGTATAAATATTAGGAAAAGTTCTGTCAGTTTTCCGGGTCATATTCGTCTCTACAGATTAGAGAATTGGTGTGACAATTTTTGGTATCAGAGCTTAGGTTATAGATTCTGTAGACTTTTCTTGAGTTAGTATTCTTAATTGTATTCTGATAATTCTTTTCACATTTTCGTTTGTAGGACAATGCCGCCCATAGTAGGTAATAGAAGTCGGGGCCGTGGTGTTCGTACAACTAGATTAGCTGATATTGGTCGACCTCATAGGGATCCTTCAGTTACACCTCCACCTCTAGATAGGATGGCAGATCATGCTTTGCTTGAGAGCGGAGAAGGGCATGGAGATTCTGCTTCTCATGGTGTTAAATCAAGAACATATCCGGCTGCACCTTCATTTCCTTCAGCACCTGCAGTTGCACCTTCTGTCGCACCTGCAGCTCCACCTTTTGTTTCACCTGTAGCACCAGCCCATCCTTTTCAGATCAATGCAGACCTGGGTGCTTTTGTGGCACAAGTAGTTACACCAGCTGTTATAGCCAAACCTAGAGATCCATGGGAGATAGTGGATCGTGCTAGACTTTTGGGAGCTTATGATTTTGAGGGCTCTTCTGATGCTGACATTGCAGATAAATGGTTAAAGAAAGTGGTAAAAGTGTTGGAATTAATGAAGCTGACTGATGCAGATAAGGTAGATCATGGTCATGGTTTGCTTCAGGGTAAAGTTGATGGTTGGTTTGATGGCATTCGTCGCAGACATGGAGTCAGACTAACTTGGGATCAATTTATTTATGAATTTCGCCAGGAGTATTTGTCAGAAAGTTACAGGAAAGGTAAACAGGATGCCTTTTTCAGGTTGTTTCAGGGAAGCCTCTCAATAAGAGAGTATGTTGACAAGTTTGAAGATCTTTATTGCTTTGTTTCAGACATACTGCCTTCTGAGGAAGCTAAATGTGACAGATTCAGACAAGGCCTACATGTCAATATCAGATCTTCTATGACCTGGTTCAGAGGTAATAATTTCAGAGAGTTGGTGGAAGCAGCTTTGAATGTTGAGAAAGTTAAGCAAGAAGAGAAAGAGTATGAGCAAAGGATGAGTAGAAAGCATGTGCAGGGTTCACAGGAATTCAGAGAAAGACCAGCGAAGAGAGGGAGCAGTTCATTTCAGTCCCAAGCTGGATACAGAGGTAGTGGTAGAGGTTCCTTTGTTAACACAGAGCAGCAGGTTGCTCGACCACAGTCTAATCAGAGTTCAGTAGCACAGTCAGTGGGTAGTTCCTTTGGGGCACAGACACGTGGGCAAGGATATAATTCTGGGTTTGAGCAAAGGAAGAGACATTTTCCTCAATGTGTCACCTGTGGTAAATATCATGTTGGGGAGTGCAGAAAATTCGATAAGGGTTGTTTTGAATGTGGCTCTTTGGGGCATTTTAAGAGAGATTGTCCATTGCTGATAGCCAGAGAAAGTGGTTCTCAGCAAGGGTCAGTGGCACCTCAGAATCTAAAGTATGGTATGACACCATCACAAGGAGTACCTACGGCATAAGTTGGACCAAGCACAAGCAGAGCCAGTGGAGCTACTTCATCTTCTCAGCCTAGACTAATGATGCAACCTGGTAGACCTCGCACTCAAGCCAGAGTTTTTGCTATGACGCAGCAGGACGCACGAGCATCTCCAGAGGTGGTGACTGGTATGTTAACTATTTTTGATAAAGATGCACACATTCTTATAGATCCTGGTTCCACTCACTCTTTCATATCTCAATCATTCTCTAAGCATACTGATAGAGAATTAAAACCTTTAGACTGCGGCTTAGCTGTGAGTACTCCAGTTGGGGATTCTGTTGTATGTGAATATATGTATAGGGATTGTGTTGTTAAGTTGGGCAATCATGAGCTGTTAGTGGATCTAATTCCTTTGTGTCTACAGAAGGAGTTGAATTTAAGGCAGAGACGGTGGATTGAGTTACTTAAGGACTACGACTGTACCATTGAATATCATCCAGGTAAAGCTAATGTGGTAGCTGATGCCCTTAGTCGCAAGTCCTTTAGTAATTTGGCCTATCTCAAAACAGTTCGGCTTCCTTTGTTACTAGAGATCAGATCCTTAAGGGTAGAACTAGCAGTGGATGATGCAGGAGCATTGTTAGCAACTCTTAAAGTTTGACCAGTATTGATAGAAAAAGTCAGAGAAGCCCAAAATCAAAATGAGCAGTTGAGTAAAATAGGTAATGAAGTAAGAGATGGCACCCGTACCGACTTTTCTCGAAGGGAGGATGGAACGTTAATGTTTGGTGATAGACTATGTGTACCCAGAGTGGAAAGCTTGAAGAGAGAAATTATGGAGGAAGCCCATTGTTCTGCTTACTCTATGCATCCAGGCAGTACAAAAATGTATAGAGATCTTAAAGAAAACTATTGGTGGCCAGGCATGAAGAAAGAAATAGCTGATTTTGTGTCCACATGCTTAGTTTGCCAACAGATTAAAGCAGAACATCAACATCCAATAGGAAAGCTGCAACCGCTCCCTATTCCGGAATGGAAGTGGGAACACATTACTATGGATTTTATTTCTGGGTTACCTCGTACTTCGCATGGACATAATGCAGTATGGGTGATAGTTGATAGATTAACCAAGTCAGCACACTTTTTGCCTGTCAGGGTGGATTATTCTTTAGACAAGTTAGCAGAGATCTATGTCAGTGAGATTGTAAGACTTCATGGTGCTCCAATTTCTATTGTTTCAGATAGAGATCCAAGATTCACTTCTCATTTTTGGCCTAGCTTGCAAAATGCTTTAGGCACTAAGTTGAAGTTTAGCACTTCTTTTCACCCTCAAACTGATGGTCAATCAGAAAGAACTATTCAGACATTAGAGGATATGCTGAGAGCTTGTGTGATGGAGTTTAAAGGAAGTTGGGATAGGTATGTGGATTTAATGGAGTTCTCTTATAACAATAGTTATCATTCGAGTATCGGCATGGCTCCTTATGAAGTTTTGTATGGGAGGAGATGCAGAACACCATTGTGTTGGAATGAGGTTGGGGAAAGACAATTAGAAGGTCCAGAACTAGTACAACACACCGCAGATAAAATTCAGATGATCAGAAGAAGATTAAAAGCAGCACAAGACAGACAGAAGAGTTATGCAGATCTGAAGAGAAGGGATATTGAATATAATGTTGGCGACAAAGTATTTCTGAAGATCTCACCTTGGAAAGGGGTTGTACGTTTTGGCAAACGTGGAAAATTGAGTCCGCGATTCATAGGACCATATGAGATTTTAGACAGAATTAGACCAGTTGCTTATCGTTTAGCACTACCTCCAGAGCTATCTCAGATTCATGATGTCTTCCATGTATCCATGTTAAGGAGATACAGAAGTGATCCTTCCCACATTCTCCAGAAACAGCCTATCGAGTTGAGAGAAGATTTAACATATGGAGAAGAGCCAGTAGAGATTATTGCTAGAGAAGAGAAGGTTCTAAGGAGCAAGATAATACCCCTGGTTAAAGTTCGATGGAGTAACCACTCTGCTAAAGAAGCTACTTGGGAAAAAGAAGAGAATATGCGAATTCAATTCCCACATTTATTCCCTTCACCAGGTATGTAAAATTTTGAGGACGAAATTTCTTTTAGGAGGAGAGAATTATCGGGCCAGGCCCATCATAATAAACAAAAATATTAATATTAAAAAAAAAAAGAAAAAGGAAGCATTAAAAGCTGGTTTCGAGAAGGTCCCGAAACCAAAGTAAACCTCCTCCTTCTCCACGAAGGAACAGAGCAGCCCTCTGTTATTAAAAAAAAAAAAAAAAATCCTTCTATTTAAACCAAATCTCCTTCCCCTCAACCCAATCAACCCACAAACTTTTAAGATCTTTTGATTAAACCTATATCCTGCTCAAAAATTCAATAATTTCTTCCAGAGGCTCCAAAATTGGGTAGGTGAGTTTTATCTCTTTTATTCAAATTTTTACGATATAATTTATTTTCTCTACCTTTTAATAGTGATTTTTGTGATTTGAGGATAAAAATGGGTTATGTTTTAGTTAGATCCAATCAATGGGGTTTTATATTTCTTTTTGGATTAATGATTTTCATAGGTTGATCTGAATAATATTTATAGGTTATTGAGTATTTCTGTTGAGTTTGGGTATTTTTGGGAGGTCTAGCTATGCTGAAATTCTGCCGAATTTTTCTTAAAAATATATATATATAAATATATTTAAAATTTCGTATTTTACGTTTTATATTTTTATCCTAGAATATTTATTTATTATTTAATATATTATTTTCTTTTTAATTTTAGGAGAGGATCCAGCTTCCATGATAGATTATAGGGGTGCTCCTGCGACCTAGGTTATTCTATCCTCAGTATTGGTGAGTGGATAAATATATAACATTGATATTTTTTCTTAAATATATATATTCATATATGTTACTTTGTTTATTTAAGTTGGGAAAGGATAACGATAATTTATATTTCTGGAATGAATGAAAATTGAATTGAAAGCACAGCTGAATAAATAGCCGATTACACTCTGTATATATACCGAATAGATAACACCTTGATGACAGGTGATTTATTTTCAGCATGATATATATTTATACTGTCTTTGGGACAACGCTTGATATACAGATAGCCTTTGGGGCGTATGTCAGGTGGTCACCCTTTGGGGTAGCTCTGCACATGTGTATGACCAGTATTTTATTTGCTCTTGGGCCAAAATTGTCATCATAGAGCCTAAGATGCCAGCATTGCTCTCAGACTGTCATTATTTTATCACACCTGAGATGCCAGCATTATCTATAGGGAACATATTATGAGTGTATGCGGATTCTATTTTTCACAATTCATTTTATATTAATTGAATTAAATTATATTTATTCACTTATTTTAGCTAAATATTAGGTACTATTAATGTAACAGCCCGGAAACCGGTACCTCTCTGTAACGGCTCCCAACTGCTCGGCACTAGGATCCAGATCGGCTTAAGGCCGCCGGGACCCGTAGTAAGCCTCTATACATCCTGAACTCTAGGTATAATCCCGTGCATGATCAAACTTTACTTGAAAACTTAAACTTTGGTCTCATAAAAACCTTTAAACTTGTTTTTCCTTACCTCAGCTTGACCTATGCATGAAAACATAGAACCTCATACTAGATGGGTCATCAAGCTTGCTTTAAAACATATCCGCTTTGGGTCAAGGGATTGGAACCCTTTCTTCCCTCACGGGCCATTCAAAACTCATAACATTTAAAACATTTTCTCAAGATCATGCATAACAAAAAGGGATTTACCAACACTCTAGGCAAAGCACAATTCTATACATCTCATGCTACAACACATGGCATATCTATACTTTTCTTAACTTGGCTCTATCTCTTTATGACATTACTCTTTCTATTCTTTCATATCCCTTATATACATAAGGACCATACGTCAAGTCCATCTATCATGTCCATATATCATCATACTCATGTCCACCACTAAACTACGCAAGCAACAAACATACATAGCATTACATAACATATCATCTCTTTAGAAACTTTCTTACATAACTATCACTATCTCCATAAACATATACATACAACATCTTTTATACATAAACAAAACACAACTAAGCTATTACAACCAAACATGGCAACCCATGCTTGAACCTCTTCTTTCCCCATAGCTTACTCTGACTGAACTCTGGCTTACTTACTCTGGCCCTGCAAAACTGGGGTTAAGGGAATGGGGTGAGCTACAAGAGCCCAGTGAGTAGAAACAGAGAAAAACATTTGATTTAGTTCCTCCATTTTTAAGTATATTATTATTCCTTTTATTGTTCCACCCTTTTTATGTATTTTATTATAAAGACATTTTATTTTATTCTTTCTTTTTCTTCTTATTCATGCATTCATGAAATGCGTCATATCACAATTATATCACAACAAACATCTCACCCCCGCTTGAGTTCATGCTAGCAAATCTCTTCCTCTTGCGGGTGATTTTAGAGGGTTCACGTAACGTCCTTCCCCTCAGGGTTAGACATGACCCCAACATTCCCTCTGTCAAAACTTGGCCCCGAAGGAGCTCTCATGGGGCTTTCCTATATGTACTCACCCGACTGACAAAGACTCATGACAGACTTGTGGGCTATTGAGGTCGCCTTGGTCCACCCATCACATCATATACATAGCACATTATGCAATGCGTCACTTTCGTGAAACTAGTGCAATCATCCTATAACATATAAACATGGTGCATGGGCATGGTGAACTAGTGCAAACATCCTATTACATAACATGATGTATGAGTATGCTTTAGGCATTAGGTTTTCTTAAAAATAAAAGATTAAGTTTAGTTCTACTCACCTGAAGCCTCTGCTCAACAAACTCAGGGTCAACTAGCACTGAAGCTAAACACCTCTCCTCAGGTCCAATCCTACACAGATGGACTCACATGAGGTACTAAACACATTCTAACAACTCATAAGCAACTACCCAAAAACCCCTCTAAACATCACTGAAACATGCATAGAAAACAGCCATGAAAAGGCTGGACAGGCACTTTCGGCGGCACCTTCGGCGGCCGAAAGTCTCCTCCAGAGACGAAACTCGGGTAGGTTCGGCGGCACCTTCGGCGGCCGAACCCTCTCTCCAGAAACGAAAGTCAGGCACTTTCGGCGGCCGGACATTACCTTCGGCGGCCGAAAGTCTGCTTTCAAGCCACAACTCAACTTTCGGGGGTAAGGTTAGGCGGCCAAACCATGCATCCATAGGCATGTTCGGCGGCCGAAACCACCTTCGGCGGCCGAACCTGAGTTCATCCAGAACTCAGCCTTCGTGCATACCAGCCTCCCAAACCTCACAAAACAACCCCAAACCTCACATACTCTCTCCCAAGCATGCATACACACTCCCACAAGCAAAGAGAGCAAAAAAACTAGCTTAAACTCCTCAACACAACATCACATAACATACATTGGGCATAAAACCCACAAAAAACCTTAACATGCATATCTACCCATACTCAAACATTAAAACCTCTTAAAACTTCATAAAAACACTAGGGAAGCAAAGATCTACACTTACCTCTTGAAGATCGAGGGTTGTGTGATCTCTAACTCGGAGGTGTGGAGAATCCAAGCTCCAAAAGCTCCAAGCTCCCAAAACTTGATCCAAGCTTTAAAACTCTTCAACATAACCATAAAATTCATGAAAACATGAAGGAGATGAAGAAAAACATGAAAACGGCCAAGGAAGGACAAAAACTCACCTGAGCTCGGGAATGGGGAGAAAACTCGCCCATTTCCGATCTGAGGGCTCTTTATAGGTGGCCTGGTCATCAACCTTCGGCAGCCTAACGTGCCCTCTAAACTCATGCATGTTCGGCGGCCGAACTTCACTTTCGGCGGCCGAACCTTGGCTTGCTCCCACAAGACTTTCGGAGGCCAAAGGCGCTCCCGAAGCCTTCACATGTTCGGCGGCCGAACTTCACTTTCGGCGGCCGAACCTGGCAAACGCCTCCTTGGTCTTTTCTCTTCAAAACTAAAAACCTTTCCTTTTCAAAACCATAAAACCCTTAAAAACATTTTAGAAAACCTTTTAGAAAACCCTTGCCATACCCCTCAAAGAGGATCCGACACCCGAGATTCCACCGGACGGTAGGAATTTCGATGTCTGAACGAGCGGGGTCTTACATTCTTCCCCCCTTACAGAACATTCGTCCCCGAATGTTCAAACAAAAACACACAAACAAAACCTCAAACTTGCGCTTGAACGCCACAAGCTTCTGCTGCGCTACTTTGATCCTTCTCTTCTTCTTCCTTTCTCATCTTTACTAACTGGCTCCTTCTCACTGTTAACCCAAAACTAATTCTAACTCTCACAGGTAGTACCCGGATTTCAGATCTATCTTGGAAAACAAACAGCCTCTGCTAGCTGTCCCAATAGATCATTAATCCAAGGTAGAGGTTACCTACTCCCAGTAGTAACCCTGCACAACTGCTGACAGTCGCTACAAAGGTTCAAGGATCCATCCTTCCTTTCCCTCACAACTCTGGAGCGTTCCAGGGTGAGGTACTGAGTCAGATAAAACCCCTGTCTACCAAGCATCTACTACTCCTACACTCCTCCTATAACTCTGCAGGTGCCATCCTGTGAGGAAAGAGAGAAACGGTTCTGGTACCAAGTACCACCTCTAAACCAAACTCTACCTCCCTGACCGATGGTAAACCTGATACTAGCCTGGAACCTCTGAACACTCGTTCTATCTATGGCACTAGGGCTGGTTCCTAGACTTGCCTGCTCAGCTCACAAACCCAAGCTAGAACTCTCTACTAACCACTCCTACACACTCTCCGAGCCTGACAGCTGACATCAAACTTCTAGGCATCCTACACGGTCCCCTCTGAAGCCTACCTCAGACCCATTCTGCATTTCGATCCCGACCACCTTGCGCTGCAGACGCAAGTATTACCAGCTCCACAAGTAGAAAACCAATCCATCCCCCGGCTGACATCCAGACACTCAAGTCTAGGACCTCATGCTCGGGTGGAAGGCATCTACCCTCATCGGACACTGGCCTGAATCTCAGTCACAGATGGATCCTACCCGGGTCTACTATCCAAAGAGAACACTCTACACCCAGAAGCTATCAATTCAACCGTCTGAGGGCTCCTAGAGCAACTAACAAGAACACACCAGAGGTACAAAACACACACATCAGAACATGAACGAGTGAGTGTACCTGGCACCACTGTGTCCGATGTGTCTGCTCCTCTTCCTCGATCACTGGCTTGAGCCACATCACCTGCAGCTCGCTGCTGGGACCACACTCTCCTGGGCACAGTAGGACAATCACGTGCGAAGTGCCCTTCCTGTCCGCACCTGAAGCATGCCGTTGTCCCAACTCGACAAGGCCCTCTGTGCAACCTTCCGCACCTCAAACATCTTGTAGGACCTCGGCCAGAACTCGAACCATCTTCAACATCTAGCCTAAACCTCTTCCACAGCCTACCCTTCCTAGTCTTGCCCCATTGCTTAGGGGTTCTGGCTCTTCCCCACTTTCTACCTCTCTTGGCAGCTGTACTCAGCATGGAGGGATCAACTTCAACTTCGCCTGAACTAGAGATCCTAGAATCCTTAGCCTGGGCGTCATCTTCAGACTCTCCCATACTTTCCTCATCCATGTTCACTTGTAGACTAACATCCCTCCTCCGCACCATAACTTCTCTGCTGACTTCTACAGACCTTTCAGGGTCTCTTGCTCTGTCATCTCCACCTGACCTTGCAAGGGGAAAAGGCTCACTTTCCCACTCAGATGGATCTGACTCCGTAGAGCTCCTAGCACCTTGCATCTCAGCTTGTCTGAAACACAACAGGCACACAAGCACACATAAGCATCACATCACATCATGTGGTCCATGACAAACACATGAACTCACAACACATAGCATAGCATCATATCATATGGTCCATGTGATAAACACATGACCCCTCAAGCAACATATATCATGGATGAACCTGTCACCTACAGCCTCAACATAGCAGAACATGCCATGACCAACTGTGCCAAGGGCCACACCTGGTCTCTCAGCTCATCTCATATCAGTACATATCATGCCATCTCGCAGCTAAGGGACTATCAACATCCATAATACAACATAAATGCACATGCATCACACATGGCATTACACATCATCATACAAGACAGGACTCGACATCCTATCCTAGTGGACATGATCTTACTCTTAATCTTTCTTAATGTGCTTGCCCTCCTAACATCTAGCACAACCTCTTTCCGATGTCTGAGCATCTTCGCATCAAAACACCGTACTCTCGAGGAACCGATGCTCTGATACCAACTGTAACAGCCCGGAAACCGGTACACCTCTAGTAACGGCCCGACCTGCTCGGCGCTAGGATTCGGATCGGCTTAAGGCCGCCGGAACCCGTAGCAAGCCTGCTAAACATCCTGAACTTTAGGTATAATCCCGCGCATGATCAAACTTTTTCATAAAACTTAGGCCTTGGTCTCATAAAAACCCTTAAACTTGTTTTCCTTTCCTTAGCTTGACCTATGCATGAAAACATAGAACCTCATACCAAATGGGTCATCAAGCTTTCTTTAAAATATAACCGCTTTGGGTCAAGGGATTTGAAACCCTTTCTTCCCTCACGGGCCATTCAAATCTCATAACATTAAAACATCTCATATAACTTGAAAACATTCTTAAAACATTTCTTTAACTTTCTTATTGATCATGCAAAACCAAGGGATTTACCAACACTCCTAGGCAAAGCACAATTCTATACATCTCAAGCATATACTTTTCTTACTTGGCTCTATCTCTTTATAACATTACTCTTTCTATTCTTTCATATTCTTTATATACATAAGGACCATACAACAAGTCCATCTATCATGTCCATATATCATCATGTCCACAACTAAACTATACAAGCATACAAGCATTCATAGCATTACATAACATATCATCTCTTTAGCAACTTACATTACATACTATCTCCATAAACATATACAATAAGCAGCTAAGCTATTACAACCAAACATGGCAACCCATGCTTGAACCTCTTCTATCCCATAGCTCTTTCTGACTTACTCTGGCTTACTTACTCTGGCCCTGCAAAACTGGGGTTAAGGGAATGGGGTGAGCTACAAGAGCCCAGTGAGTAGAAACAGAGAAAAACATTTGATTTAGTTCCTCCATTTTTAGGTATATTATTATTCTTTATTATAAAGACATTTTATTCTTCTTATTCATGCATTCATGAAATGCGTCATAACACAGATAAATCACATCATCTTGTCCGTCTCGGGGCTCATGCTATAATTATTCCCCACGGACCCTGGTTTCTGAGAGTCTGTCTGTTTGCATGCATCTTTCCTCTCAGAGGATGGACATGACATCAAAAATACCCTCTGTCGGTGCCCGGCTCCCCCATAGGAGCTCACAAAGGCCTGAAACATACATGACATGGTGTTTGGTCCACAGAGAGCTCACAAGGACTTTCCTACATGTACTTGTCCGGCTCCCAAAGGACTAAACAAGACTCGTGACAGATATGGGCTATTGAAGTCGCCTCGGTCCACCCTACCTCAGCATCAACATCAAATAATGCAATGCATCACCTTCGTGAAACTAGTGCAAACATCCTATTACATATAAACATGATGCATGCACATGCTTTAGGCATTGAATTCTTTAAAATACAAGATGCATTAAACATTGGATTTTCTTAAAGTAAAAGATTGAGTTAGTTCTACTCACCTGAAGCCACTGCTCAACAAACTCAGGGTCAACTAGCACTGAAGCTAGACACCTCTCCTCAGGTCCACTCCTACACAGATGGACTCACATGAGGTACTAAACACATGCTAACAACTCATAAGCAACTCCCCAAAAACCCCTCTAAACATCACTGAAACATGCATAGAAAACAGCCATGAAAAGGCTGGACAGGCACTTTCGGCGGCACCTTCGGCGGCCGAAAGTCTCCTCCAGAGACGAAACTCGGGTAGGTTCGGCGGCACCTTCGGCGGCCGAACCCTCACTCCAGAGACGAAAGTCAGGCACTTTCGGCGGCCGAACATTACCTTCGGCGGCCGAAAGTCTGCTTTCAAGCCACAACTCCACTTTCGGGGGCAAGGTTAGGCGGCCAAACCTATGCATCCTCAGGCACGTTCGGCGGCCGAAACCACCTTCGGCGGCCGAACCTGAGTTCATCAGAACTCAGCCTTCGTGCATACCAGCCTCCTAAACCTCACAAAACAACCCCAAACCTCACATACTCTCTCCCAAGCATGCATACACACTCCCACAAGCAAAGAGAGCAAAGAAACTAACTTAAACTCCTCAACACATCAACACATAACATACATTGGGCATAAAACCCACATAAACCTTAAACATGCATATCTACCCATTCTAACATAAAATCTTCATAAAACTTACTTAAAACTTCATGAAAACTCAAGGGAAACCAAGATCTACACTTACCTCTTGAAGATCGAGGGTTGGTGCGATCCCTAACTCGGAGGCGTGGAGAATCCAAGCTCCAAAAGCTCCAAGCTTCCAAAACTCCCTTTAAACTTTAAAACTTCAAACCAAGGGTAGATCTTATGAAAACTAGAAGGATTTTGAAGAGAAGACACACAAGCAACCAAGGGAGGGCAGAAACTCACCTGAGTTCGAGAATGGGGAGAAAACTCGCCCATTTCCGATCTGAGGGCCTTATATAGGTGGCCTGGTCATCAACCTTCGGCAGCCTAACGTGCCCCCTAAACTCATGCATGTTCGGCGGCCGAACCTCACTTTCGGCGGCCGAACCTTGGCTTGCTCCCACAAGACTTTCGGAGGCCAAAGGCGCTCCCGAAGCCTTCACATGTTCGGCGGCCGAACTTCACTTTCGGCGGCCGAACCTGGCAAACGCCTCCTTGGTCTTTCCTCTTCAAAAACTCAACTCTTTTCTATTTAAAACCATAAAACACTTAAAAACATTTTAGAAAACCTTTTCCTTTACCCTTGCTCTACCCCCCAAAGAGGATCCGACACCCGAGATTCCACCGGACGGTAGGAATTCCGATGTCTGAACGAGCGGGGTCTTACAGAACTTCACTTTCGGCGGCCGAACCTGGCAAACGCCTCCTTGGTCTTTTCTCTTCAAAACTAAAAACCTTTCCTTTTCAAAACCATAAAACCCTTAAAAACATTTTAGAAAACCTTTTAGAAAACCCTTGCCATACCCCTCAAAGAGGATCCGACACCCGAGATTCCACCGGACGGTAGGAATTTCGATGTCTGAACGAGCGGGGTCTTACAATTAAGTACTTAAACTTTATCTTTTCCCCTTTATTATTTTCACTGAGTATGTTGTACTCACCCTTATACTTTTACTATTTCAGTTCCTTTTTGGTGATCCGCTCAGTCTTTCCTTCCACATCGTCCACTCAGAGTCTAGAGGAGGTCGGACCAATCCTAGGTCTTTTGTAATTTCTTTTTGTAATTTGGATAAATTATGTATAGATTGTACAGCCCAATGAAGAATGTATTTTGTTTTTTGTAAATATATTGTGGATTGGCTAAATCCACCATCAGTTTTCTATTTGGAAATTATAGCAGGTTATATGTATTTATATGTATAAATAGTAGGGGAAGTTCTGTCAGTTTTTCGGGTCATATTCGTTTCTACAGATTAGAGAATGAGTGTGACAGCCCATCGAATTTTATTTCGAAAAGGTTTTTGGTTGAACCCAACACAAACTTGACCCCAGATGGAGCGTCGCTGCACTGAACACAGTTAGCTTTTCCAGTTTCCTTTCAATCTGCGTCTTTGGGGGTTGCTGATAGATTGAAAAGGTCTAAAAAATGTTCTATTTTGGAGAGATCTCGCCTCTCTAAGATGCCATCTGTCACCCACGAATCCCATCTTCCTTTGAAGAACCTATGGGTTAGCTTGATGGTGGAAAGTCGTCCCCCAGCTATATTAGATAGCTTAAACAAATAATCAAGAATGAAGAATGGAAGTCGATTTTCAAGCAACAACAGATCCTTCCTGACATCTTCAATTAACCATGGTTTGTTGAATATACGATCATTGCTACTCCACAAATCTATGGAGAAGCCTTTTAGCAAGAGAACAATGATAAAGGTGGCATCTAACAATATCAATTTCACAAAATTCTCGCTGCTAAGTTGGATGGTTACTCAGAAATCTTCTAAAAGGCTTGTGATTTAAGAATTTGCTAACCAGAATTTGCTAACGAATAGGCAGAATTTGCTAAGCCTTTTATTTATTTTTTTATGGAGAAAGCCGTTTATTTATAGTTTAAAAATCTCTTGATCCATGTAAATATTTTTTTTTGCATAGAAAAATTTTTAAATGCACCTTATCCACTGTAGATATAAAAGATATCAAAGTAAATTTCATTTGTTTTTTAATAGTGAGATCCCACTTATGTGTTAAAATATTTTTGTCAAGATGGATGGTCCACATAAGTATTACCTTTTTGCAATATGCATTCAAGTCTCTATAAGAGTAGAAAAGTAGAAATCATAAGAAAATAGAAGATTCTCCTGTTCAAGTTCTTGAATAAGGGTCGACACTCCTTCGCTATTCACTAGCCAATTCTCTATGATTCCATTTGTAGCCGGTATTTCCACATCTTTGGGACCCTTGACGAGCATAGAGACCAAGCTTATGTAGTCGCTTACATAGATATTTCAGTTTCAAAGGCACTGTTCAAATGCTTTCAAATTTCTCAGTAATATTTCTGTGCTGTCATCAATTTGCAGCGATGGAATTTCCAAAATCCCCTTCTGGAATTTTATGTTGAGCAAGTTTTTGCCTGAACCCAACTCGAACGGGACACCAGCTTGATGGAGCTCTGCGACACTAGGTACTGTTGGCTTCTTGATTTTCTTTCTGTTCTGCAACTTTGGAGGCTGTTGATAAAGTCTTAGAAAATCTATCATATGCTCTACTTTAGAGAAATCATGTTTTTCCAAGATAGTACTTTGTGTTAGAACAAAAAGAATGTATACACAGAGACCTCTCTCTTACAGAGAGGTAAATAAACAATAGAGGCCTTTTATCAAACAAATTATAGGCGCACAAGATAATTTGGTAGAACATACTTTTCATTGATAAATGAACTCCTTAAGTACAAGAAAATGACAATAAATAAGGTAGAAAATCAGAAACATTATTAACAGAAATGATTTCCCTAACAGTCCTCAAGTGACTGAAAAATAGAGATTTTATTCTAACAGAAATTGACAAATTCTAACACATTTCAGCATTACTTCTAACACTTTGAAACCCATGAGCCAAATGTATCAGAAAAGAACTTATGGGTAAGCAAAATCATGGAAAGTTGTTGATGACCCTCATGATGAGATATAGTACATAGCTTAAACAAGTCATCAAGATGAAGAATGGAAGTTGATTTTCCAGCAACAAAATGTGGAAGCGTACGTCTCCTATCATCCTTAGTTTACTAAATATACGATCTTTCTTACCTCCAAATTCTTTCAGACTATGTTTCAATAGGACCATAACAATGAAGGCAGAATTTAATAATATCATTCTCACAAAGTCCTCGCTGCTAAGTCCAATTTGTTTCTGAATAACAATTGCGCAATCTGATCTCGCGATCTTTAACAAGTTCAATATAGTCCTCCAAATCTTTCTCACTCCATTCAAGAAAATCGTTGTACCTTGTTTTATGTCCTTCCATCGGTCTTAATTCTGGTTTGCCATGGTGAAGTGGTCTAACGGAGACTGCTCGAGGTGTGTAGGTTTTCTCGTTTAACTGGCGAAGTAGCTTAGGTACTCTATAGATACAACAGTCATCAGATAACGGATGCAAGATTTCCAGTTCACTTCTCACTGACTTTGCTAGCTCGTAAATATCAAGTGAAACATCGTTAATTGTCTTGATTTGCTCAGTTGATGTTCTACCACTAATCTCCATCTCACTGAAGTAGGATGATATTGATCTCTACCAATGTATCAATAGTACAGTTGAATGAATCAATCTAAAAAGACCAGTTATTGCAATTTTACATACAAAGAAAATGAAACATATAGAAGTAATATGCAGGAGTTGTGGATCCTGTGTTTGAAATATATAGAACCACTGCCCTCGATTAGAAACCGGTGAAAGAGACTTAATTTCAAGCTTGTAGATGAGACTTCAAGACGGAGAAATCTCTTCGAAGCTGCAGGTTTGCCAATAATTCTAAATATTTTGAAATTAAAGAAGTCTAATATCCATTTATTTCACGGAAGCTAATATATTTTAAGAAATCAATTTGTGTGAGAAAAGGTTTCAGATGATATATTTTCTTACTGGCTTTCTTCTCAAGTGGGGATAATTGAATATTATTATTATATATATATATGGCATTGATAGTCATTCAACTGATTTGATATAGCACATATTGGGACATTTAGTTTCTCCCTCCCTCTAATAATTGCAAGAGGTCATTAAATATTGGTCATAAATTAATTCATAATATTTTGGTCAATATAAGCATATCTTATTTTATTCCATTAATCACATATATATGTATTTTAATCACAAAGACAAAATCAAAAATTAAAATATTAAAATAAATTTATCTAACTATTGCTTACATATCCTTTCATGTGTCTGCATACATGCTTTGAGTATTATAATATTTTCTAATTGATTAATCCCTAGACGTAAGCATAATAGAGCTGTAAATTTAATTTATAATTAATGTTCATGCATACAGAACAAAGCAAACCAATCCTACTTTGAATTTGTCTTCCCCACGAGTTTAAGGAGACTTAATTATAGAACCACAATTAAAAATTACAAGGGAAAAAAAAACACTAAAACTAGTATAACTTGGCTAACTAACTAAATTTGAATTATAGAACAAACCGTCTGTATGAGAGTGAGAAGAAGGAGAATAGCAGCTGTAGCAACGGAGATGCCTGCCCATGGAGTATTGAAATAATCTTGTTTCAGGGTTGCCTTCCACTTGTGCAGAGAGTTTTCGCAATATTTGTTTAACTCTTCAACAATATCAGAGAAGTGAAAACGAGTACGTGAGACAAAATTTCCTGTACCAAGGTTGTTAAGGAGAGATGACATGGTATCGTTATTCCGTAGCCGATTTTGTGCTACTCCACTTTGAGCAAGTACTTCCACATCTTTTGTAGTTCGGACAAGCATTGTGATGAAGGCAATGTAGTCACTTGTATACCTATTATCATCATTACAATGGCACTGCTCAAAAGCCTGCAGATTTCTTAAATAAAATTCTGTGCGCTTTGTTACTCTCAATCTTGGGATTTTCAGAATCCCATGTTCGAATTGTATGTCAAATTTGTTTTTGCTTGGACTCAACTCAAACTTGACTCCAGCTTGGTGTAGCTGTGTTGCGCTGGGAGCATGCAAAAAGATTTGCTTGCTAAGTTTGCTTTCCATTTGCATAGTTGATGATGGTCGCCGGCAAATCCTTAGGAAGTCAAGGATATGATGTACTTGAGAAAAATTATGCTCCTCGGAAACTTCATCTGTGACCCAAGACTTCCATTTTATTTTCAAGAATTCATGGGTAAGCTTGAGCAATGAAAGCCCCTGAAGCTGAAGCTTATTACGTATATCTGATACATCAAACAAGTCCTTGAGAATGAAGAAAGGAAGCTGATTCTCAAGCAAAATCATATCATACCGAACATCAAATTCCTTCCATGGTTTAGAGAATAAACGATCGTTTCCAGTTTGGAGCTCCTTGCAACTAAATTTCAGGAAGACCATAATAAGGAAGGCAGAATCTATTAGTATCATCTTCACCAAGTCTTCGCTGTTCATTTCAATAGTTTCTGCATAGCAGTTACGCAACTTGGTTTCCCTCTCCTCGATAAACTTTACATATTCCTTCAAACTCATAGTACTATTGCTGAGGAGAAGAAATTCTTGCAGATATCTTCTCTTAATCTCCTCCATTGGTTTTAGTTCTGGTCTGCCATGGTGAAGTGGGCCGATGGAGACTTCTTGAGGAGTGTAAGCTTCTTCATTTGATCGACGTAGTATGTTAGGAACTCTATAGATGCAACACTCATCGGATAAAGGATGCAAGATTTCTAACTCTTTTTCTATGGAGGTTGATATCTGTTCAATATCAACTATGTGCTCGTTCGACGACCCCATCTCACCACTAAACTCTGATTTATAAAATTGTGAAGAACAAATTTGGACTTTCAAGTTATGCAATTCAACTTAAACAACCATGGACATTTATAAAGAAACTACATATAAAGAAAATGAAGCATATAGAAGTAAATATATAACCTGTTATAATTGGGCAGAGAGAAGTTTGTGGATCGTGAATTTGAAATATATAGAAATACTGTCGTTGATCAGAAACTGGTAAAAGAAAAACTTTCAAGCTTGTAGATGAGACTTTTAAGACGGAGAAATCTCTTCGAAGCTGCAGGCTTATTATGACCAAGAAAGATTTACTTCATATACTTTGAAGAACTCTCAATATTTTGAAAATCAAGAGTTGAAAAATACAGCTGCATCCGTTGAAAGTAATGTTTTTTATTTTAAATCTTTTTGACTGGTAATTTGTCATGACATGACATGAGTTAAAAAAATTCTCAGAAGATATATTTTCTTACCTGTTCTGTTTTGTCTCTCTAATTAATAATTGCAAAGAGGTCATTATATAATGAGCATAAATTAATTCATAAAGTTTTAGTCAACATAAACATATTTTATTTTTATTCGGAATTAATTTTATTTCCCACATGTATATATTCTAATCATAAGGGCAAAATCAAAAATTAAAATACAAAAAAAAAAAAATCTACCTAAACATTATTGACATATCCTTCCATGCATATACTATATACTTTAGATATTATAATGTTTTCTAACCGAAACGAGATAGAGCTGTAAATTTAATTTCGTGATTAAAATGTGAGGATAAATATTTAAAAATAAATATAAATTTCAGTAAATAATTTCAATTTACATCAATTTTTTTGTAATTTAATCCATTTAGTTAGTAGTAGAAAGGGAGCATAGTGGGTAAAAGGTAATAAAGAGGAAATTCATGCATGTATCTGAAAGTTGACATGTCATTTAGAATTAAAAGGAAAAAATTTATTTAAATTCTGAAATTGCTAGAAGTAATGTTAAGGGGAAGGAAACAAAAGCCCATTAACTAAAGAACAACATGTTAACTGAAACCCACAAAGCCCATTACTCACATTTGCCCACTTGAACTTGATTACAGTTTTTATCTCTTTTAAATTCCGAAACCTCCCCCTTTGGGAAATGGCAAGGAAGGGATCTTCATCTTGCTTTGGGCAATGTCAAGGAAGGAATTGTCTTTTAGTACATCTCTTTGTATTTTACCCTTTAACCCTCAACATGCAACTTTCTGAACCCAGACTCTTGATATTAGTAGTAAAACTTTAAATATAATTTTAAAAATAATTTTTATGTATAAATATAGTTTGATTTTGATCAATGTCAATTGTAATTATAATAATAATGATTGGAAAATACCTTTTAAACTAAATTTGATCACAGATCGAGCATTCTCTCCCTTCTTCTCTTTAATTTTAATGTGTACTAGAACATATGTAAAGGGAGTTAATTAATTTAAAATTGAAAGTGTTATTCATTATACTGAGATGATTAGGCAATCGACAGCGTTGGCCCCTGTTCTTTAATGCAAAACGAGGTGTAGTCCTTATCTCAGCAATACTTCACGTGCACTGTCTTGTTTCTTTTTTCATCATTTCTCTCTACCACAGGATTCAATTCTTTATATTACTACCAAATATGGTTTCATTCTTTCTCACTTTTATTTTTTTAAATAAAATAAAATAATTACACTTACATATTATACCATTTAATTACTATAAATATGCTCTAATTTTAAAATTCATTTAATGCACTCTTTTTTTTTTTTTAATTGGTCTGCAAGAATGCTCTCTTTTTCATATTAGTGGGTATATTCATCATTAAAATTTTAATTGGTCTGCAAGAATGTTAGTATCAAATTACAATATATTCAAGTAATAAATTTTAATTTAATGAAATTTGGATAATTTTCAAAATTAAAAAATATCAAACTTGAAGTTGGAATTTCAATTACTATATTAAACCTCATGCAAAACTACTTGCATGAAATCTTAATTCCCATAATAACATAACTAAGCACAAATATAATCAATCTCTTAAAGTTTTTTTTTTATTTTTGGAAAAAAAAAAAAGGAAAGGAAATTACTCTCATATATATATATATATATATATATATATATATATATATATATATATTACTACAAACATATTACCACATCGGCCAAGGCGTTTATCTAGCAAGCTCTAAGTGGTTTTCCGCAAAGGCAATCATTATAAGCAAACGACGACGCTTCAAGATGATCGAACGGAGAGCCTCCTGGAATTTTCCCACACAGATGGTTGTGACTCAGATCCAAGTGTCCGATATACGATGCCGCCGACAAAGATTTCGGTATTGGTCCCCGAAAATTATTGTACGATAAATCAAGAACTGTAAAGTAGGAGCCTGAGCTGAAAACATCCGGTATATATCCTTCGAATGCGTTCTTGCTCAGATTCAAATTGCTAATACCTGAATTAAACAAGCTTGATGGTATCACCCCTGAAAGCTTGTTAGCGTCCAGATTTAGTGTCGCTAAAACCGCCATTCTACCAAGAGAAGGTGGTATAGCCCCTGACAGTTTGTTCAATGAAAGATCCAGATCAGCGAGGCGGTATATGTTCGAAATGGAACTCGGTATTGGACCACTTATATAATTGTTGCTAAGCAAAGCGCGGCTCAACATCCTGAGACGTCCGAAATTTCGAGGAAGTGGACCAGAAATTCGGTTGCTACGCAAATCCAGGTGCATTAAACTGGAAAGATTCGTCAAAGAACGTGGTATCTCACCGGATATAAGATTGTCAGCGACATTTAGCACGGTTAATCTCTGTAACCGCCCTATGTCAGCAGGAAGATCACCGGAGATCCGGTTACCAATCAAATCAAGAATCCTTAGAAACGGAAGTGCAGTGATGCACCGGGGGATCTCCCCGGAGATTCCTTTCCAATCTGCGATTGTGAGACTCGAGAGGCGCTCTAGCTTACAGATGGAAGGGGAGATTGTACCAGTCATGTAACCGGACCTTCCGGCTTTTTCAAAGATGGGGTCTTCGGATTCACCCCGGAGGTTTATATCGGCGACCTTGTGGGTCTCTGGGTCGCAGCTGACGCCGTACCATTTATGGCAGCAATCGATGCCCTTCCAAGAATTGAAGATGCCCAAGTAAGGCTCGTGGAGAGCTGCTTTGAAGGCCAGCAGAGCAGCGCGGTCAGAAGGAGGACAGCTTTTAACGGCGGAAGCGGTGGCTAGCAACGTTATCAACGTAATATACAAGAAGCTGGCCATGGTTTTTTTATGATTTTATTCTCTCTGTTTCAGTGTGTTTAGCGTAGGTTTGAGGATTTTCTCTTACAGGTAGATAGTTGACTGAGAATTTGTCTGGATTACGCTGAGGAAGCATGGGCGAGATTTGACAACGTCGTCGTAGTATATATATGCATTGAGATTCTATTTTTCTGACGGATTTGCCCCTGGGGGGGGGTGTTGTCACTGACTCGCTTGCTTATCTTTCTAATTAACCCTCGTGGTTCCCGGTACTTCCGGTAGCTGGTCGTTTTGAAAATTTCGGTAAACTGCCACGAAGAGCTATTTATGCGGAAAATGTTGAAGGTTACTACACTTAACATGTTTAATAAAGGTAATTCTAGTTTATATCAAATTATCAGCGTAAATGAGTCAAATTGTTGATGAATTATTTGAGATTTTATTAAATAAAAATTTGATTAAGTTTAATTTAAAATTTAAATAAATTAAATTTAAATTTAATTTTTAAATTTATTTAATAAATAAATTAAATTTAAATTTTACAGTATTCGACTCGTTATATATTATAAGTTCAGTTTATTTTAGAGTATATTTTTAAATTCATGAATAGATTCATAAATAATTTTATTATGTAAATTGAGATTAATATAATAAGAGAATTAAGTTCAAATCATGCATAAATGTTTAAGTCAAATTTTAATTACACTATTAAAATTCTAGATATTCAAATCGTTAAAATTTAAAATCTCATTTTTTATAAATTTCTGAGCTTATGTATATATATATATATATATATTTATTTGTCTAAAATTATTTGATTTTAAAATAAAATCTATTATACTTATAAATAAATTGATTGTTTAATATTAAATTTGATAAAAATTTAATTGTCTAAATTGATTTACTAAACGAACTAAATTAGAGTTTCTTAATATTCAATTAGAGTTAAAAATGAGTAAAATTTAATTTCAGTTTGAGTTTGAAAAATTTTTAACTAAGTAAATTTAAAATTCTGTTTGGCTTCATTTCGTTTATAATCCTAACCCAATTTATTATTGACCAAATTATAAATATATACATATAAAAATTACACGTATTCTGATGACCGTCGGACTTTTTACACTTGAGGCGAGGCCGGGTCCTAAAGAAGAATACGGGTCCAAAATCCATCAAGCCATCCTCAAGTAGACCGACCTAATATCATAAGCTCAAACTCGAATACGTGGGGCAGACGGGATCAGTCATGAGCGCAGGTCCAACAGAAGATAGCTTAACCCGGTGATATGACGTGAGGGAGAATAACCAGCCCAGTCACTTCGCAGCCCTATCAACATACGCGCCGGAGGGAATTAAATGGCCGCCTGGCATGGAAGAGTGTTTTGACTCATCCGTACATACGATCTGAGTGATAGAGACATGTGGCACTGTAGCAGGAAGGCGATTATACGTCACTAGCAGACAAAAGAAAAAGGATAAAAGGGAAGAGGGTGATCTTCCCTATCCAAGCTTACACACACACTATAAAACTCTATTTTCTGGATCTCAGAATATCAATTAGCGCCGTCTGTAGAGACGAATGAGATATTCTCATCACTAGAGTTTCATTTCCATAACACCTACTGAGATCCACATGGCAAACCACAACGAAAACCATACCAATAACAACCTGAACGACCTGAGCTCCGCTCAAGAAAGTCAGCAGTTCTTTTTCTCTAGTCCTACAACCCCCTCCAACTAACTACCAGTACTGTTTAATCCCTCACCGAGCTCAGCAGGGAATGTACCTAGAACTACCCTGTCCAACCAAGAACTCCAAGCCATGGCTCTTAATGTAATACCCGGCTAGACTCCGGTATCGGAATTCCTACCGTCCGGTGGAATCTCGGATGTCGGAAGCCTCTAGTAGGGTAGAAACATGTTTTCATAAAATATTTTAATGTATTTCATGGTTTTAAGTAAAAAGGAAATGAGTTTTTGCATGAAAATAATCTTGGAGGAAGACCCAGGTTCGGCAACCGAACCTCAAGTTCGGCCGCCGAACATGCATGCACTTCGGGAGAGCCTTAGGCCCCCGAAGGCATAAGTGAGGGAAGTCCAGGTTCGGCCGCCGAACCTTATATTCGGCCGCCGAACATGGCATGCATGCGGAGGCACTTTCGGCTCCCAAACGTGGCCTGGCCAGCCACCTATAAAGGGGTCCCTTAGCCGAAAACGGGCGAGCTTTTCTCCCCATTTTCGGCCAAGGTGAGCTCTCCGCCATCCCTCACCAGTTTTGAGTTCCTTCCTTCAAATCTTTCTCGATTTTCATTAGTTTTACCCTTGTTTTGAAGATTTTGAGCATTTGAGCAAGTTTTGGAGCTTGGAGGTTCAAGGAACTCTCTCTCTCCCATTTTCCGAGCTAGGGTCGTTCTCCTCTCGATCTTCAAGAGGTAAGGGCCGATCTTGAGCTTATGGCATGTTTTAAGTAAGTTTTAAGTAGATCTATGGGGTAGAATGCATGTTTAGCTTATGGTTAGATTTATGGGTTTATGTTATGTCTTTGGACAATGTGGATGTTTGATGTGTTGTAGATGGGGTTTAAGATAGTTTGAAGCCCCTAGGAACTTGTATGCTTGAGTATATATGTTGTAGATTAGGAAAAATGCATGTTTGGATGGTTTTGGGAGGCAAATGTGCATGAGGAGCCAAGTTTCTGCCCTTTGGCAGAAACCAGGTTCGGCAGCCGAAGGACTTTCGGCCGCCGAACCTGCTTGGGAGGCAAGCCTTTCGGCTGCCGAAGCCTACCCCCGAAAGAGGACTTTCATCTCTGGAGGGTAGTTTCGGCCGCCGAAAGTGCCGCCAAACATGCATGAGTTTCTTCTCTGTCTGGGAGTTTCGACCGCCGAAGGTACCGCCAAACCTGCCTGACTTTCGGCTCTAGAGGGACTTCCGGCCGCCGAACCTGCCGCCGAAAGTACCCTGTTTAGCCTTCCTTTGCATGCTTTCCATGGATGTTTTGAGGTGTTTTAAGGGATTTTTGGGGGATGTTTTAGAGTCATGTTCTAGTATGTTTGGTCCCTCATTTGAGTCCACCTTTGTAGGTTCGGACCCGAGGAACCGAGGACCCCAGCAGTGACAGCTGCTTCAGAGTCTTGTCAGAGTCAGCCAGAGTCAGCCAGAGGTGAGTAGAATAAACTCTTACATTTTAAACAAATGAAAAACTTTAGCATTAATCATGCATCATGAATGCCATGTGATATCCTAGGTTGCTTGCATTAGAACTCACGAATATGTTGCATTGCATATCTTGATGTTGATGTGGATGGATATTGGATGACCCATTAGTCCTCAGTATGATGAGACACGATATGATATGATATGGAAGTTCAGGTGTGGCCTGCACTACGCCCCTGGCACTATGTAAGTGAAAGTCTGGGTGTGGCCTGCACTACGCCCCCGGCACAGTTGGACATGTATGTTATGAGATATGTAAGAGAAAGACCAGGTGTGGCCTGTACTACGCCCCTGGCACAGTTGGACTATGTAGAGGACCCTTGGTGACAAGTCCATCCTTGATGTGATATGGTTGTGATGTGATGCATTACATGATAGCATGTGTTTTAATTGTTATTATTATTCTGCTCACTGGGCTCTTGTAGCTCACCCCTTTCCCCTTATCCCCCAGGTTTGCAGGTACAGGGTAGACCAGGAGGTCAGCAGGAGTAAAGTCTGTTTTTATGTAATAGTTAGAAGTTGTGGACATGATGAAATTGTAATGTAATGTTTTATGTAGTCATGATATGTAAAATGATATTGAGGATTAGAGGTTGTGCTTGACCCTATGTGTATGTTATCCCTTTTTAATGCATGATCACTATTATAATTGATGAGATGAGTAATCAAGCTTAATGTATGTTATTGTTACCCCATTGGAGCATGTGATGAGGGCTCCAGTGTGAGGTTTATGGTTATGTTAGTGTGCATGCACAGGTTAAGCTTGATTTATGAAAGAAAAAGTTTACATGTTTATGTATTTGTATGATCATGTATGGGATTACACAGGTTTACAGGTTGTATGTCAGGCTTGCTACGGGTCCCGGCGGCCTTAAGCCGATCTGGATCCTAGCGCCGGTAGCGGTCCGATTTTCGGGTCGTTACAGACTGGTATTAGAGCCCTAGGTTCATATGGTCGGACCTAGAGTGTCGGGCTCATAGAGGTTATAGAAGGTCAAGCACAATAGGAAAGGTCATGTCCACTAGGATAGGATGTGGAGTCCTGTCTTGTATGATAATGAGAAATGCCATGATTATATACATGTGCATTAATGCTATGATATGAATGATATGTATGTGATGCGGGTTCATGTGTGCCCACATGAACCATATGATGCTAACGTTTATGTGATGTGTACTGTTTTTCAGAAAACAGGATGAGAGGAACTCGTCGATCTGCACGATTGACTGGAGTGCCACCTGAGGATGAGGGCATGAGCGCCCGTCCTCTTGCATTGCCTAGGGCAATGTCTAGTAGGGCTAGCAGAGAAAGAGCAGCAAGAGACCCTAGAAGGTCTCTGGATCTGGGTAGAAGCAGATCAGTGAGGGGAACAGTTCAGGGAGGAATGTCAGAGGACATGGGGGATGATATGGATGTAGAGCAGAGGAGAGATGGCAGTCTGGGAGTTAGCATGTCAGAAGAGGGAATGGGAGAGTCCTAAGGAGGCACTCAGGCCTCGGGATTTGTTCAGCCACCCCACTACCCACACTTCTCACAAAATCCCGGGTATTCGATGGGAGGTACATCGGATTACCCTAGCTTTACCCCTTATCCCACACACATGCCATACCCTCCCTACTACCCACCATACCCACAGCACCCAATGTATCCACCCCCACCCTACTATCCAAATCCAGCTAACCCTACCTCAGAAAATGTTGCACCTCCTCCACCATCAGCAGAACCCACAGTTCCAACAACCCATATGCCTAAGCCTAGCTCGTCTGGTGGGAGCAAGGTCAAGATGACCGACTACATGAAGCTGGGTGCTCCCCAGTTTGAAACCGGTGATGACCCGTTTGTGTACCTTGAAAGGGTCAAAATAATTACAGATGAGATAGGAGCTGATGACAGCAGAGCCATTCAGATGGCTGGGTTCACACTCAAATGCCAAAAGGCCCGTGAGTGGTTTAAGAACTATGTGAGCCCGAGGTTGGACAGCCTATCATGGGAGGAGTTTGCAAATGAATTTGCATGATGGGCTTTTCCTGACAGTTCAAGAGAATTGAAGATGATTGAGTTTGAACAGTTAAGGCAGACAGAGGAAATGAGTGTAGATGAGTACACCGACAGATTCTTGGAGCTGTTGCCGTTTGCAGGGCAAACTCTTGACACAGACCAGAAAAAGTCAAGGAGGTATATCATGAAACTTCACTCCAGGTATTCCTCCTTGATTCAGTCCGCAGATAGGGAGAGCTTCCATGCCATAGTGGATATGGCTAGGAGGATGGAGGCTAGTGCTATCATCGAGGGGAAAGTCAAGCAGTCAGTGGCACAGCCTTCTGGTTCTAAGACCCCAGGCTCTTCTTCAATGAGCGCAGCAGCTTCAGGTAGTAAAAAGTGGGACAGAGGCTCTAGGAAGTCTAAGAAGAACAAGTTCTGGAACAAAGTCAAGTCCAGTCTGAGATTTGGAGGTGGCTCAAGCTCTGGTGCGGATAATACAGTTTGTGCAAGGTGTGGTAAGCCACACAAGGGAGTATGTCGGTTTGGGACGACAGCCTGTTTCAGATGCAGTCAGGAGGGACATATGGCTCGAGAGTGTCCAAGAACAGTTCCGATGGCTCAGTCCCAGCAGACAGCTTCAGGTAGTGTAGCGCAGCCAGCAGCTCCAGCCACGACTCAGGCCAGTGGCAGAGGTAGAGGGAGAGGGTCAGCCTCTTCTTCAGCGGGTTTCAGAGGTGAAGGTCCATCAGCTCCAGCACGGATCTTCACAATGACACAGCAAGAGGCAGATGCATCTAACACCGTGGTGGCAGGTAACTTAGTCATTGGTTGTTCAGATGTGTATGCCTTGATGGACCCTGGTGCATCTCATTCTTTTATTGCACCGAGAGCCGTTGAGAGGTTGGGGTTGATGATCTCTGGGTTAGAGTGTCCTCTCTGGGTTAGTGGACCCAAGTGTAAGTCTGCCAGTGCAGCCCTGTGTTTGTTGAGGGAAGATGCTTGTCCGCCGACCTTGTGGTTCTAGACTTGACAGATTTTGATGTCATTCTAGGGATGGACTGGTTATCTACCCATGGTGCTACCTTGGACTGCAGGGACAAGGTAGTCAGGTTCAGAGGTCAGGATGGGTCAGAGGTAGTCTTCAGAGGAGACAGGAGGGGTACACCTAGAGGTCTGATATCAGCTCTTCAGGCTCGTAGGTTGCTTAGGAGGGGATGTCAGGGGTATTTGGCTCATGTGAGAGAGCTTAGCAGTCAGGTTAGAGAGCCCGCCTCGGTGCCAGTGGTCAGAGAGTTTTCAGATGTCTTCCCAGACGAGCTGTCAAGTTTACCATCTGCTAGGGAGATAGAGCTCGAGATAGAATTGATGCCTGGAACCCGACCGATCTCTATCCCTCCCTACAGGATGGCACCAGCAGAATTGAAAGAGTTGAAAGAGCAGTTACAGGAGCTGGTAGACAAGGGCTTCATCCGACCGAGTACCTCACCCTAGGGTGCTCCAGTTTTGTTTGTGAGAAAGAAGGATGGATCCCTTAGACTTTGTATCGACTACAAGCAGTTGAACAAAGTCACTACCAAGAATAGGTACCCTTTGCCAAGGATCGATGATCTATTCGACCAGCTAGCAGGAGCGGGTTGTTTCTCCAAAATAGATATGAGATCTGGGTACCATCAGCTGAGGATAAGAGAGGAAGATGTGCCAAAGACAGCTTTCAGGACCAGATATGGGCATTTTGAGTTCCTTGTGATGCCGTTCGGGTTAACCAACGCCCCTGCAGCATTCATGGATCTCATGAACAGAGTGTTTAGCCAGTACCTGGATCACTTCGTTATTGTCTTCATAGATGATATCTTGGTGTATTCCAGGAATGCAGAGGAGCATGCCCATCATCTGAGGTTGGTTCTGCAGACCTTGAGGGAACACGGCTTGTATGCCAAGTTCTCCAAGTGTGAGTTCTGGTTGAGGAGCATCTCATTCTTGGGGCATGTTGTGTCAGAAAATGGGATAGAGGTGGACCCCAAGAAGATAGAAGCTGTGGCTAACTGGCTTAGACCCACTTCAGTGTCAGAGATCAGAAGTTTCTTGGGTTTGGCAGGTTACTATAGGAGGTTCGTTCAGGACTTCTCAAAAATTGCAGCTCCTCTGACCAAACTAACCAGGAAGAATCAAAAGTTTGTGTGGACCGACCAGTGCGAAGAGAGTTTTGAAGAGCTTAAGAAGAGGTTAACGTCGGCACCAGTGTTAGCTTTGCCAACTAGCAGTGAGGACTTCACAGTGTTCTGTGATGCATCCCGAGTGGGTTTGGGTTGTGTGTTAATGCAGAATGAAAGGGTGATTGCTTATGCTTCTAGACAGCTGAAGAAGCATGAGTTGAATTACCCCACACATGACCTGGAGATGGCAACAGTAATCTTTGCACTCAAGATGTGGAGGCACTACCTCTATGGGGTTAAATGTGAGATCTTTACAGATCATAAGAGCCTGCAGTACATCCTGAGTCAAAGAGATTTGAACTTGAGACAGAGAAGATGGGTAGAGCTGCTGAGTGACTATGATTACAAGATTCAGTACCATCCGGGTAAGGCGAATGTTGTGGCAGACGCCCTAAGCCGGAAGTCACTAGGCAGTCTATCCCACATATCGGCAGAGAGGAGACCAGTGGTGAAGGAGTTTTACAAGCTCGTTGATGAAGGTCTTCAGTTGGAGTTGTCTGGTACAGGTGCTTTAGTTGCCCAGATGAGAGTGGCACCCGTGTTTCTAGAGCAGGTGGCTCAGAAACAGCATGAGGACCCAAAATTAGTGAAGATTGCCAGGACTATTCAGTCAGGCAAGGATAGTGAGTTCAGATTCGACAACAAGGGGATCCTCCGCTATGGGAGTCGTTTGTGTGTACCAGATGACATAGGGCTAAAGGGAGACATTATGAGAGAGGCTCATAATGCAAGATACAGCGCTCACCCTGGAGCCACCAAAATGTACCAAGATTTGAAGAAAGTTTATTGGTGGCCAGCCATGAATAGAGAAGTGACACAGTTTGTGTCAGCCTGCGAAGTGTGTCAGAGGGTGAAGCTGGAACATCAGAAGCAAGCTGAAACATCAGAAGCCGGCTGGAATGCTTAACCCACTACCTATTCCAGAGTGGAAATGGGAAAATATAGCTATGGACTTCGTAGTAGGGTTACCAGCGACGTCCAACAGATTGGACTCCATATGGGTGATTGTGGACAGACTCACCAAATCTGCTCACTTCATCCCTGTCAGGAGTGGCTATTCTGTGGACAAGTTGGCGCAGGTGTACGTCGATGAGATCGTCAGGCTGCATGGGGTTCCTGTTTCAATAGTGTCCGATAGAGGACTCCAGTTCACCTCCAGATTTTGGCGGAGTCTGCAGAACGCCATGGGTACCAGGTTGGATTTCAGTACTGCCTTCCATCCACAGACGGACGGACAATCAGAGAGGACCATCCAGACGATAGAGGATATGCTTAGAATGTGTGTGCTGGATTTTGGCGGTTCTTAGAGGCAGCATCTACCCTTGGTGGAGTTTGCCTACAATAACAGCCATCATGCTAGCATCGGGATGGCTCCATATGAAGCTTTATATGGGAGGAAGTGCAGGTCACCTGTTTGCTGGGAGGAAGTTGGAGAGAAGGCCTTGGCAGGGCCTGAACTAGTAGAGATCACCAGCAGGGTGGTACCCATAATCAGAGAAAGGATCAAGACTGCTGCAAGCAGACAGAAGAGTTATGCAGATATCTACAGAAGACAAGTAGAGTTTCAGGAGGGGGATCTGGTATTACTCAAGGTGTCTCCTATGAAAGGAGTGGTTCGCTTTGAGAAGAAAGGTAAACTAGTCCCACGATATATCGGACCCTTTGAAATCTTGCAAAAGATTGGGAATGTGTCGTACAAGCTGGATTTACCTGCTTCAATGGAAAGAATCCATCCGGTTTTCCATGTTTCAATGTTGAGAAAGTTTGTGTCAGATCCGGGCAAGGTTCTTAGTGAGCCTGATGTGGAGATCCAAGAGGATCTCATCTATATTGAACAGCCAGTACGGATCATAGACACCCAGATCAGAAAGCTAAGGAACAAGGAAATCCCGATGGTGAAAGTCCTTTGGAACCACCACAATATGGAAGAATGCACCTGGGAGACACGGGAGTCTATGCTCCAACAGTACCCTCATCTCTTTTAAAGTTAGATCTCTATGTGTTTATGTGCTATGTATGTATATTATATTGATTGCTATGCATGTGTTGATTGGTGAACATTCGGGGACGAATGTTCTTAAGGGGGGGAGAATGTAATACCCGGCTAGACTCCGGTATCGGAATTCCTACCTTCCAGTGGAATCTTGGATGTCGGAAGCCTCTAGTAGGGTAGAAACATGTTTTCATAAAATGTTTTAATGTATTTCATGGTTTTAAGTAAAAAGGAAATGAGTTTTTACATGAAAATAATCTTGGAGGAAAACCCAGGTTCGGCCGCCGAACCTCAAGTTCGGCCGCCGAACATGCATGCACTTCGGGAGAGCCTTAGGCCCCCGAAGGCATAAGTGAGGGAAGTCCAGGTTCGGCCACCGAACCTTATGTTCGGCCGCCGAACATGGCATGCATGCGAAGGCACTTTCGGCTCCCGAACGTGGCCTGGCCAGCCACCTATAAAGGGGTCCCTTAGCCGAAAACGGGCGAGCTTTTCTCCCCATTTTCGGCCAAGGTGAGCTCTCCGCCATCCCTCGCCAGTTTTGAGTTCCTTCCTTCAAATCTTTCTCAATTTTCATTAGTTTTACCCTTGCTTTGAAGATTTTGAGCATTTGAGCAAGTTTTGGAGCTTGGAGGTTCAAGGAACTCTCTCTCTCCCATTTTCCGAGCTAGGGTCGTTCTCCTCTCGATCTTCAAGAGGTAAGGGCCGATCTTGAGCTTATGGCATGTTTTAAGTAAGTTTTAAGTAGATCTATGGGGTAGAATGCATGTTTAGCTTATGGTTAGGTTTATGGGTTTATGTTATGTCTTTGGACAATGTGGATGTTTGATGTGTTGTAGATGGGGTTTAAGATAGTTTGAAGCCCCTAGGAACTTGTATGCTTGAGTATATATGTTGTAGATTAGGAAAAATGCATGTTTGGATGGTTTTGGGAGGCAAAAGTGCATGAGGAGCCAAGTTTCTGCCCTTTGGCAGAAACCAGGTTCGGCAGCCGAAGGACTTTCGGCTGTCGAACCTGCTTGGGAGGCAAGCCTTTCGGCTGCCGAAGCCTGCCCCCGAAAGAGGACTTTCGTCTCTGGAGGGTAGTTTCGGCTGCCGAAAGTGTCACCGAACATGCATGAGTTTCGTCTCTGTCTGGAAGTTTCGGCCGCCGAAGGTGCCGCCGAACCTGCCTGACTTTCGGCTCTGGAGGGACTTCCGACCACCGAACCTGCCGCCGAAAGTTCCCTGTTTAGCCTTCCTTTGCATGCTTTCCATGGATGTTTTGAGGTGTTTTAAGGGATTTTTGGGGGATGTTTTAGAGTTATGTTCTAGTATGTTTGGTCCCTCATTTGAGTCCACCTTTGTAGGTTCGGACCCGAGGAACCGAGGACCCCAGCAGTGACAGCTGCTTCAGAGTCTTGTCAGAGTCAGCCAGAGGTGAGTAGAATAAACTCTTACGTTTTAAACAAATGAAAAACTTTAGCATGAATCATGCATCATGAATGCCATGTGATATCCTAGGTTGCTTGCATTAGAACTCACGAATATGTTGCATTGCATATCTTGATGTTGATGTGGATGGATATTGGATGACCCTTTGGTCCTCAGTATGATGAGACACGATATGATATGATATGGAAGTCCAGGTGTGGCCTGCACTACGCCCCTGGCACTATGTAAGTGAAAGTCTGGGTGTGGCCTGCACTACGCTCCCAGCACAGTTGGACATGTATGTTATGAGATATGTAAGAGAAAGACCAGGTGTGGCCTGCACTACGCCCCTGGCACAGTTGGACTATGTAAAGGACCCTTGGTGACAAGTCCATCCTTGATGTGATATGGTTGTGATGTGATGCATTACATGATAGCATGTGTTTTAATTGTTATTATTATTTTGCTCACTAGGCTCTTGTAGCTCTCCCCTTTTCCCTTATCCCCCAGGTTTGCAGGTACAGGGTAGACCAGGAGGTCAGCAGGAGTAAAGTCTGTTTTTATGTAATAGTTAGAAGTTGTGGACATGATGAAATTGTAATGTAATGTTTTATGTAGTCATGATATGTAAAATGATATTGAGGATTAGAGGTTGTGCTTGACCCTATGTGTATGGTATCCCTTTTTAATGCATGATCACTATTATAATTGATGAGATGAGTAATCAAGCTTAATGTATGTTATTGTTACCCCATTGGAGAATGTGATGAGGGCTCCAGTGTGAGGTTTATGGTTATGTTAGTGTGCATGCACAGGTTAAGCTTGATTTATGAAAGAAAAAGTTTACATGTTTATGTATTTGTATGATCATGTATGGGATTACACAGGTTTACAGGTTGTATGTCAGGCTTGCTACGGGTCCCGGCAGCCTTAAGCCGATCTGGATCCTAGCGCCGGTAGCGGTCCGATTTTCGGGTCGTTACACTTAAGCTACAGAACACTGCCCACTGGCTAAGGTAGATGCTGTAACAGAGGGGTCTCAATACCCCACTAAACATACCCTTTGTAGCTGAATGAATCAATGCCACTGAACCCCAACCCACCTTCAACTACCAGATCCCCCAACAAAGTAGTCGGAGAACCGAAGAAGAGAGTGGAGGAGCTGGTAGAGAAGAGCAGCGGGCAGTTAGAGCCCGAGGAAGGAGGGTAAGAGAGCTTATGAAAATGACGAAGCAGAAAGCTATTCCATAGGGACAACTAGGAGAATGGAAAGTGAGGAATGGGGAGAAAGGTATTGCTTGGAAAAAAGGCCGGAGAGACAAGAGAAGCGACATAATAAGGGGTCTGAGGCGTATAGGCAGCCCTAGGACAAGAGAGAATAGAGAGCATATTAGCCTTAGATCCCTGAGGCAGTTACTCCCTTAAATGCAACCAAAGCCGAAGTGCTCATGGCAGTACAAGACAAGGACTTCCTCCAATGGCCTAAGCTCATGAAAGCCGACGCTAGCCGAAGGGATCCTGACAAGTATTACCAATACCACCGGACCCACGGCTATGATACCAACAGTGTAATACCCGGCTGGACTCCGGTATCGGAATTCCTACCGTCCGGTGAAATCTCGGATGTCGGAAGCCTCTAGTAGGGTAGAAACATGTTTTCATAAAATGTTTTAATTGTTTTTTATGGTTTTAAGTAAAGAGGAAATGAGTTTTTGAATAAAAACAACCTTGGAGGAAAACCCAGGTTCGGCCGCCGAACCTCAAGTTCAGCCGCCGAACATGCAGGCATTTCGGGTGTGCCTTAGGCCCCCGAAGGCATAGGTTGAGGAAAGTCCAGGTTCGGCCGCCGAACCTCAAGTTCGGCCGCCGAACATGGCATGCATGAGGAGGCACGTTCGGCCCCCGAACGTGGCTTGGCCAGCCACTATAAAAGGGTCCCTTAGCCGAAAACGGGTGAGTTTTCTCCCCATTGTCGGCCAAGGTGAGCTCTCCGCCGTTTCTCACCAATCCTTGAGTTTTTCCTTCAAATCTTTCAAGATTTTCACAAGTTTTTGCTTTGTTTTGAAGATTTTTGAGTTTAAAGCTAGTTTTGGAGCTTTGAGGTTCAAGAACTCAAAAATCTCCCACCTCCGAGTTTAGGACGTCTCTCTCTCGATCTTCAAGAGGTAAGAGCCGATCTTAAGCTCATTTCATGTTTAAAGTAAGTTTTATGCAAGATCTATGGGGTAGAATGCATGTTTAGCTCATAGTTAGGTTTTTGAGTTAATGTTATGTTTTGAGCAATGTATGTTGGATTTGTGTTGTTGTTGTGTGTTGTAGTTGGGGTTTAAGTTAGTTTGAAGCCCCTAGGAGCCAATGTATGTATATTTGCATGTTTTGGTTGAGCTAAATGCATGATTGGAAGTTTTGGAGGCAAATGTGCTTAAAGGAGCCAAGTTTCTGCCCTTTGGCAGAAACCAGGTTCGGCAGCCGAAGGAACTTTCGGCCGCCGAACATGGCTGGGGAGGCAGGCCTTTCGGCTGCCGAAGTTGCCCCCGAAAAGAGACTTTCGTCTCTGTCTGGGACTTTCGGCCGCTGAAGGTGCCGCCGAACCTGCCTGGGTTTCGGCTCTGGAGGGACTTTCGGCCGCCGAAGGTGCCGCCGAACCTGCCCTGTTCAGCCTTCCTTTGCATGTTTTTGCATGATTGTTTAAGGTGTTTTAGGGGGTTTTTGGGGGGTGTTTTTAGAGTTATGTTCTAGTTGTTTGGTCCCTCATTTGAGTCCACCTGTGTAGGTTCGGACCCGAGGAACCGAGGACCCCAGCAGTGAGTCAGTTGCTTCAGTCATTGTCAGAGCTAGCCAGAGGTGAGTAGAATAAACCTTATGTTTTTAAAGCAAATGAATTATACAGTTGAGCATGATCATGCATCATGAATGCCATGTGATGAAATAGGTTGTTTGCATTAGAATCCACGAATATGTTGCATTGCATTTATGATGTTGATGTGGATTGGTTATTGGATGACCCTTTAGTCCTCATATGATACGATAATGCTACGGCATGGTATGGTATGGAAGTCCAGGTTGTACCCATTCTACGTCCCTGGCACATTAGTATGTTATGATATGTTATGTTAAGAGAAAGACCGGTTGTACCCATTCTACGTCCCGGCACTTTGGAATGTAGAGGACTATTGGTGACAATACCATCCGAGATGTGATTTGTTGTGACGTGTTGCATTACATGATGGCATGGGATTTTAAATATGGTTTTCTATTATTCTGCTCACTGGGCTCTAGTAGCTCACCCCTTTTCCCTAATCCCCCAGGATTGCAGGTACGGGCTAGACAGAGAAGTCAAGAAGAGTAAAGTCTTATGTTTGTAATAGATAGATAGTGGACATGGTAAATTGTATAATGATGTAAAGTTAAATAGTTATGTTACGTATAATGATATTAAGGTTTAGAAGTGTGCTTGACCATAGTTCATTGTAATCCCTTGTTGATACATGATCTTAATGTCTATTGATGATTATGTTTAACCAACTCAACTTATGATGTATCGCCCATTGGGGCATTGTTGAGATCCCACAGAGGGGTCGATGTATATAGTTATGTTTATGTTTAGTGCATGCACAGGTTGAGTTTGGCGTATGAGGAATGAATGCCAGAAAAGTTTTTAATTTTTACGTATGATTGTTGATCATGTATGAGATTAAACAGGATTACAGGTTGCATGTCAGGCTTGCTACGGATCCCGGGGGCCTTAAGCCGATCTGGATCCTAGCGCCGGTAGCGGTCCGGTTTTCGGGTCGTTACAAACAGCTGCTACCAACTAATCAATGAAATAGAGAGGCTGATAAAGAGAGGGCATCTCCAGAACTTTGTGAAGAAACCAAAAGGAGAGAGACCTCAACAAAATGTCCTAACTGAGAGGCCTCGTAGGCAGGGAGCAGGGCCAGTGAATGATGGCTCCAGCGGAACCATCAACATGATCGTAGGGGGAACAGGAGGACGGATGGGTCGAAGAGGAAAGAAGAGAAGCCGGGGTGGAGAAGGGAGCAGCAATGAAGTCTTGCAAATAGTAGAACATTCCCCATGACCATCTCCTTCTCTCCTGAAGATGCTCATAGGATTCAGATGCCTCACGATGATGCTCTAGTAATCGAGGCCGTCATTCACAACTACAGGGTCCGCAAGATCCTAGTAGATGACGGGAGTAAGGTAAACCTGCTATCCTACAGGATCTTCCAGCAAATGAGAATAACAGAGGAGCAACTAGTAAGGGATCAGTTCCCTGTCAAGGGGATAGGGGGAACCCCGGTGGCTGTGAAAGGGAAAGTGAAGGTGGCCTCAACATTGGGAGAACCGCCCTTGTCTTGCACTCACTACGCAGTCTTCCTGGTGGTGAAGCTTCCATTAAGCTACAATGCAATCTTGGGAAGGTCTGTGCTGTATGACTTCGAAACAGTGACCGACATCAGATACCTGACCATGAAGTTTCCAATCGAGACAGGGGTAGGAGTAGTCCGAGGACTACAAGAGGAAGTTAGAGCAGTATATCTGGCCACGATGGCAGAACCAAGTGTAGTAGCTGAGGAGATAAATCCGAAGGTCATAGAAGTCCATGATGAAAAAAATGAGGCTAGGACAAAGCCCGTTGGAGAGCTGGAGACATTCCTACTATCAGAAGAAGAGACAGACTAGGTCTTTAGCCTCAACGCAAGCCTTGATGAAGAACAGAAAGCGGCAGCAATGGTCCTTATCAAAGGACATACCTCAAGCTTCGCCTGAAAGTCTTTTGACATGCTGGGAATAGATACCGAGGTGATGACCCACAAGCTCAACGTCCTCCCCAGAGCGAAGCCAATAAAGTAGAAGAAAATGATGTTTGGAAAGGAGAAACAACAGGCTACCAGGGAAGAGATGCAGAAGTTAGAGGAGGCAGGGTTCATTAGGGAAGTCATGTACCCACAGTGGTTAGCAAACCCTGTGTTAGTCAAAAAAGCCAATGGCAAATATAAAATGTGTATAGATTTTACCGACCTGAACTAGGTCTGTCCAAAAGATTGTTATCCCCTTTCCGACATTAATAAAATAGTCAATTCCACAGCCGGCTTTGATTATATGTCGTCCCTTGATGCGATGCCTGGTTATCATCAAATTCCAATGGATAGGTCGGATGAGGAGAAAAAATCGGTCATAACTGAGGATGGGACTTACTGCTACAGGGCCATGCTCTTCGGGCTGAAAAATGCAGGGACGACATACCAAAGACTAATGAATAAAATCTTCAAAGGCCAGATTGGGAGGAATGTAGAAGTGTATGTAGATGACATGGTGGTGAAGAGTCAGACCTTCCAACAGCACTTGGCTGACCTAAAAGAAGTATTCGGGGTGCTGGAATAATACAGAATGAGGTTAAACTCGGCGAAGTGCGCTTTCTTTATCAAAGGAGGAAAATTCTTGGGCTACATGGTCAGTAGAAAGGGCATTGAACCAAACCCAGAGAAAGTAAAAGTCATACTGAAAATGCCAAAGACGACTTGTGTGAGAGATGTGCAGAGGCTCATAGGGAGGGTAGGGGTGAGCAGTATTCGGTTCAAACCGAAAAAATCGACCGAGCTGAATTAATTTGAAAATTCCATTTAGTTTGGTTTTTAATTTCAGAAATTTTGATTATTTCGGTTCGGTTCAGTTTTGATCAGAAAAAAATCAAAAAAACTGAACCGAACCGATTAGTGATAATAATATATTTTTTCAATAATATAGAGAAATTTAATCATATTAAGATTAAAATATTTTTATTAAATTTTAAAATACTAAAAATAAAGTGTAAAAAATAAAAAATTTATTAAAAATCGAAACCAATCAAATCAAAACCGAACTGAATCAGACCGATTCGATTTGATTCAGTTTCTGATCAAAATCAATTTGGTTCGATTTTTATAAATACTAAAATTTTAGTTTTTGGTTTATTTAGTTCAATTTGGTTTTAAACCGAACCGATCGAATGCTCACCCCTAAGGGAGGGTGGTAGCGCTCAATCGATTTATGTCAAAGTCAGCAAAAAGGTACCTGCCATTCTTCAAGAAACTGAGAAAAGTCTCAAACTTTGAACAGATAGAGGATCGCCAACAGGCCTTCAAAAGCCTCAAGCAATACCTCAGTTCACCACATGTACTCAGCAGCCCACTGGCCGGAGAGGAACTCCTGATCTACCTAGCGGCCTCAGAATAAGCCATAAATGTGCTACTGGTAGGGGAAGAAGGAGGAGAGCAAAAGCCAATTTTTTATGTCAGCAAGGTGCTCAAAGATGCCGAGGCCAGATACTTGAACATAGAGAAGCTGGCGTTTTCCCTACTGTTGACAGTAAGGAAGTTCAGAGTCTACCTTGAAAGCTATCAGGGAGTTGTGATGACAAATCAGTCTTTAAAGAAATTTTTTCATAGACCGAAAACATCAGGTCGGATGCTCACCTGGTCTGTCAAAATTGGCCCATACTGTTTTGAATACCGACCTCGGACGGCCATCAAAGTTCAAGCCCTTGCTGACATCATCGCCGAGTGCTCCTTCAATAAGGAACAGCAAGAGCTCAGTAGAAAATCGTCGAGCTCAGCCGAAGAAAGGAATGGAAACCAACCACTAAGAGAGTTCAACTGGAACTTGTTTGTGGATGGGGCATCCAACACTGAGGGCAGCAAAGCTGGAATACTGTTGAAAGGCCCAGAAGGATTCAAGGTTTGTTACACCCTACGACTGGAGTTTACAGCCTCTAACAGCATGGCGGAATATGAAGGCCTAATAAACGAGATGTTGATAGCAATGGAAGTAGGGGCAACCGACCTCAAAAAAAGTAGCGATTCGCAGCTGGTGATTAATCAAATAACGGGAGCCTACCAAGCAAGGGACCCCATCTTGCAGAAGTACTTAGCTAAGGTGTGAGCTGTAGAAGCCGAGCTCGGCGAACAAGAAATTGTTGTGCAATACCAGAGGATACCCCGGGAAGATAGATAACTCTCCTCGGGAAGCAAAATAATAAAATTCTTGGCTGGCCCTAACCAAACGGAAGAAGGTGGAAAACAGGGCAACAGAGGGAGTAAAGCCCCAGCACAGGTTGACTGACTTGAAGGAGCACATGAAAAGGATGGAGTTGGGTGAGAGCACGCAAGTAGGGGTGAGCAGTATTCGGTTCAAACCGAAAAAACCGACCGAACCGAACCAATTTGAAAATTTGGTTCGGTTTTTTATATATTTCGGTTCGGTTCGGTTTTCAATTTCAAAAATTTCGGTTATTTCGGTTCGGTTTTGATCAGAAAAAAACCGAAAAAACCGAACCGAACCGATTAGTAATAATAATAATATATTTTTTCAATAATATATAGAAATTAAATCATATTAAAATTAAAATATTTTAATTAAATTTTAAAATATTAAAAATAAAGTGTAAAAAATAAAAAATTATTAAAAATCGAAACCGATCAAACCGAACCGAATCGAACCGAATCAGACCGATTCGTTTCGATTCGGTTTCTGACCAAAATCGGTTCTGTTTGATTTTCATAAACACTCAAATTTCGGTTTTCGGTTTATTCGGTTCGGTTCGATTTTGAACCGAACCGACCGAATGCTCACCCCTACATGCAAGGAGTAACTCCGAAATAGCGAAAAACCTCGATGAAGAAGGGAGAAAAAGGGAAAGTCAGACCAAAATCGCGTTGCTTGATGAAAAAAAACTAAGCTACGATCCTGCTGGGGTCGATCAAACCGGTGGCGGAGGAACGAGGAGAACGATCCTCTCATTATAGAGGGAAACCCTAACACGATAAATAGAGGTATCCAAATACTTCCGAGAAAAGAAATTAGTAAGAGAAGAAGGGGTGACGCAAGACTTCAGATTTACAACATCAGGAATTCTAGGGACAGCCATTAGAGAGAAGGAGACGTATCTGAGAGAGATTTTTGAAGAAGATGAAAGGGATGAAGCACAAAGAGCAAAGTGAGAAGAAGAGTCTAGAGAAAATTGAGATTTCAAATTTTAAAAGAGTAAAGGCAAGGAAATAACGTTTTTGACAGAAACCACCCTCGGGCCGAGCGGTCATAATGGGGCCTAGGGATTTACTCTCTCATCACTCATGGAATAACTGCTGAAGAGGTAAAGAGGCACTTGATGATCGCCGGGCTTCCTACATTTGGGGGTGAGATTGGGCCCTAAAGAAGAATACAGGCCCAAAGTCCATCAAGCCATCCTCAAGCAGATCGACCCAATATCGCAAGTCCAAGTCCGAATACGTGAGACAGGCCGGATCAGTCATGAGCGCAGGTCCAATAGAAAATAGCCTAGCCTGATGATATGACGTGAGGGAGAATAGACAGTCCAGTCGCTTCACAGCCCTATCAGTATGCACGCTGAGGGGAATTAAATGGCTGTCTAGCATAGAGGGGTGCTCTAACTTGTCCGTACGTACGGTCTGAATGATAGGGACAAGTGGCACGATAGCAAGAAAATGGTTATACATCACTAGCAGACAAAATGAAAAGGGATAAAAGGGAAAGGGATGATCTTCTCTATCCAAACTTACATACGCTGTAAAATCCTATTTTATAGATTTCATAACATTATATCCCATTCGTTCGTATTTTAAGTTAAAATGAACCGATTCTATTGAAGTTTTATTCCACTTAATATAGCTTGTTGTGAAAGAAAACGTTATTTGAGCGATGCAAATTGCAAGATAGGAAGAAAAAGGAGCAGGGTGCCAAATAATTCAGTATGAACAAATCAACATATAGAGGAAAGGATAAGCTCGGCGAGACAAGCATGATGGGCAATGTTGTATATGAAAACGTGGCACTTTCTGGTCCATTATTTATTTGGACATCCAGAGAAGCCCAATTAATGTCCATGAACATGGGAAAAGGACTTAACAAAGTAATTTTTAAGTTGCCAATTAATTACTTCCTTTGTGGGAAGCCATTCAATTAGTAGTTAATTAACAGCAGCAGCGGTAAGAAAGTATTCTTAATTAGGCAGGTTAGGACAAAGTCGTGTCAACATTTAAATGCACTGTTTCAGTAATTATAGGGTGTACTTAATTAGGTTGCATAAATGCCAAGACCGGCGATAAATCTGTATTCTGTAAACTGCTGAAAGTGGTCCATCAAAGATGAACATCACGTTAAGTGGGGGCATTGAGATTTTGAGACTTGAAAGTAAATCAACACTAGAGGACAATCAGTCACTTGTCCCTGTTATGAGGATATCAAACCAACTTCAACATAAGTTAGCACGTAATATCTCAGCAATCACCCAAACGTGGATGGAAATCGAAGTATGAAGTTCTATATACAAACTCAAAAGCATGCAAGCATGTTTAATTTTCAAAATTTTTATCTTATCATTAATTTTTACCATTTCATACCATCACAGTTTTCACCGTTATAAAAAGAGGGATCATGGCAATTAATTAGTTTTAAAAACATGAGATAGTATCTGGGGGAGTCAATTAACAGGGATTCTGGGCTGACCAAGAAAACTCCCATATATATTTGGGATTATGCACATGCACTTTGCTTGATTCATGGCTTTGAATAGGGAGAGCCACTGCCCTCGTTTCCCTCTTCAGTGTTCTTGTAAATTATTCCGCACTAACATTACATTAAAAAAATTATGAATGTATGTTTAAAATTATAGAAAACTTAATCTCGATTTGTGAACACACAATGGAACAAATGTGTATATAAATTACATGAAAGTTTGAAAAAGACGTTTTCTTACCTGATTGAGAAATTTGTGGAGCAAATTCTTAAGAGCCCACCCAAAATCATTGCACAAGTAGCAGGAACTTTGAAATCAGCGCATGTGGCTTTGATAACAAGGAAGGTATCCCCAATCCTCACATGATTTGTGGATAACATTTGTCCTGTTTTTTTTTTTTTTTTTGGATCTCTAAAGATAAACTTTCATTGATGAGAAGCCATAGCAGGCTGTAAAGAACATATAATTAGAGTCCAGCTGAGACATGGGGTTGACCAAAAAGGAGTTGTTTGCTAATCTATAAGCTGAAGCATTGCAGTTCTCTCTAGACAAAAGCAAAGGAGACAGTTTCTGTATGAACCACAGTATTATGAATATTCATTCAAAACATTAGGAGTAGTGACTCCCTAGAGTCCATTGATGACAATTTTAACATTTGTGGCTTGAAAGCCGTCTTTTTATCAATTCTTATGTATATTGAATGCATACACTTATTCAATTTAAAATTAGTACCTCATTTAAAATGCTACTATATAAATATAGTATTTTAGTTTTAATTAATTGAGTGTATATCCGTATTTTTGTTTTTTTTTAAAAAAAATCTAACACTAGAAGAGTAGAATTAACGCTTATAAAGCTGATCCGCATGTTGATTAAGCCCAAACGGAGTCTTGTTCTCTGTTAGGCCCAATGTCATGTGAGTTTTTCATTCTTTTCTTTGGCCCAATGTCACCTGTTGGTCGTACTGTTGATGAAATGGTAAGATCTCTTCGGCCCAGAAACTATTCTTTTGAGGTTCTCGAATTCTTATTGTTATGAATAATCTCTTCTCTTTTTTTTTTTGTTTTCCAATTTCCTTTAGGTTTTTTTAATATAATCAGTCTGAACTAAAACTGATTGATTCTTTTTGGAGTAAAAAATGGCATCATCCACTCCTCTTTTAGTCGTAAATCCAATAGTTTATGCAAGTGAAAGCTTAGGCGTGTCAGATATGGGATAACAAGTGGCACAGATGTGAATAATTTCATTTGATACCAGAAGAGGAAAATATTCTGAATTTGTTTGCATTCGCATTTTTGGAGAGAATCTATTCCTCCAGTGATGGCCCCCATTTGTCCCTTATTTAACATTTTTCACTCTTTTTTTTCTTTCCACGTTACTCACTTTCTTCATTCCTGGGAGAATTAATATTAATTATTAAAAAATATTAATTTATCGTCAAATTCAATTAAATTGTTTGAAAATTATTAAAGTAATATTTATTATTAAAAAATTAATAATTTTAATCTGCAAGGGTGAATTTCCCTTGTGGATCTACTTGGTCAAAAGATAAATAAAATAAACCATTTGTCTTCCGATGGGAAGGACAAGGATGAATTTGAAACTTTACTTTCGATTTTGTGTAAGTTTAAAGTTTAAAATTATTTCCCATTTATAGAAAGTTTTTTTTTTTAATTAAAAAAAAAAAAAGTAAAAATGCTAGTAACGTGTTGATAACATGGTCATGTCACATGTGGACCTTCGAAAGGTCACCAATTATATACAATAATTTGTTGCAATTACTCCAAAAGAGATGGAGACCAACCAATGATGTTGCAACAGAACGCACAAGAAGACATCGCTCCCATTGATGTGCGATGACTTTTTTTTTTTTCTTCATTCTTCCTTTAAATACGGCGAGTGAGTCATTGATTCTATATTTGTTTTTCAAATATTTGATAAAAGATTTCAAATAATTCTATAATGTTGTTTTAACAAAGTAGAATATTAATAATAAAAATAAATAATTTTAATTCAAAAAAATATAATTTGCATTATTTATTTATATATTAAATTTACTATAAATTTTATATTCCAATATTATTTGCTTTGATTCCTAAGTGATTGCTTTTGGGCGAAGAAAATCAAATATATAGTTAATTAAATTAATAAAATATAAATAAATAAATAAATAAAGTATCGTCTTAATTTCAACAACAGCTGGGGTTTGAAACATGTGAATCCTCGTTTGCCACAAGCTCCATTTTTGAATCACAAAATCGATATACTATAAGGCTATAATATATATACTATATAAATAAAAAGATATATGATATGATTTATTTTTAAATAAAAACGAATAATTATTATTAAATAAAGTAGTAAAGTGACGAGGGAATTCGTGTATGACTTGTTGCTTTCTGAAAAAGAAAAAGGAAGTAATTCATGTTCTTCTCCAATTGGAACTAACAAATAAATAATTTTTTTTTTCTTTTGAGATATACTTTTTCTGACTTATTTTTAATAATTAAAATATTTTAAATATTAATTAAGTTAATCATATTGATACAGATAATTTATTTGAAGGATATTATACTTTTTTTTATTTATTTATAAAAATATTAAACCACTTATAAGAAAATAGAGATAGTATTTAGTATTAAAATAAAAGAGAGGCAGGAAATTAGGGGGAAAAATGCATATGAAGGGGAAGAAGAAATAGAAGAAGAACTCAGAAAAGTAGGAGAAATTACATGAAAAGACTATTACGGCACGGGAGCATTCACAAGAAAAAAGGCAGAAACAGTGGGGCACAAAAAGTAAAAATTGTCTCTTAGTGATTGTACCACGGAGGACAGTACGGTCATTTCGGTATACGGGTGCCCCATTCATCAAAATCCTAAAGAGGAGCAGTTCGTTTTTGTTTTTCTTTTTCATTAAAATTGTCACTAAATAAAATATGTACTGAATTTCAGATATAATATATTTAAAAATAGGAATGATGGAAAAATAATGACATCATATAAATAAAAAAATATATCAGTTTATTATAATAAAATCTAAATTTAATTTGCTATTAAAAATTAAATTATTTTATTTTATTTTTTGTAATTTATACTTTTTTTTGCATAAATTAAATTTCTTAATTGTAAATACTATTCTAATTACACATTCAAGTAAAGTTTTATTAAAAAAAGCTTATTGATTTCAAAAAATAATTAAAGAACGGAAAATCCACTTTTCTGTTTAAAATAATATTTTCATTGAATTCTTTTATAAAAACCTTAACTAAGGAAATAAAATTTTATTTTTTAATTCAAAAGCCTTTACTCTATATAATATTAAATAAAATAACACGTATTTTAAAATTAATAACTTAATTACAGAATTACAATTTTATTTATATTAATTTCAATTCATTTATAATATAATATTAAAATTTAATTTTCTGGCTAGCCAGGTCTGTTAAAGAAAATAGACAAATTTATTATAGTGAATAACTAAATTTAATTGAATAATGGTAATGCTCAATTCTTTTTATGACAATCAATTCAAATTAAAACTTTAAGTTCCAAACTTTACATTAAAAAAAAAAAAAACCCTCTAATGCATAAAGTTGATTAGTAGAGTAAATGGTGTTGGCCAAAACCCGCAGTTTAATAGTCAAGTGCATTGTACTTAATTTCAGATGTTTGGGATTCAAAACCAAAATTTAAATATTATCAGCCATGAGAAATTTAAATATTATCAGCAGAAGAGGAAAGAAAAAAAATATATATATATATAGGTGGTGTTGTTTTCCTGATGTAATACACACCAACCCAGACACATGTTACCTCACATGCACAACCCATTTGGCCATTTCTGATTTCTCTTCCGTTTTATGCCACTTTTGTAATAAACTCACCCATCTCGAGGGCATTAAGGTCAACCAAATTGGTGGATGGATATACCAACTGCACTGCTCCAATTTCTAGCTTCTCCTCATCTTAGAGAAGAGCAAAGCAAAATGGTTTTTAATATTTAACTTGCATCTTTTTTTTCTCTTTTAAAGAAATTTTATGTCTTTCATTGCATTGCTAGTTGGCATCAAACAACACCACTCTTTGCAGCATCTTTGTGAGGAGAAAATATTTAGAGGGAGATTAGTTTTCCCACTTTTTGTGCTTGTTCTGTGTCCTGGTCTGATATATTCTGCTTTTCCAGTGGCTTCTTCTTTCTTTTTTCTTCTTCTTCTTTTTTTTTTTTTTTTTTGTTAATATTATCTTCTTCAGTCGAGTGGTATCTAAGTGGGTTGTTGCCGGATTTGATAGTTAATTATTGTTTCGTATAAAATCCAGCAAGATTGGCCCCCTTGGTCTCTGTCCTTGCTCTGTTTCACTTCAACTGAATCACATGGATTTGGTATGGTTTACTCCAGGTGATTTTCTGGAGATGGATTCTTGATTTCTCCACATTTGTTATTGATCTGATCGAAACAGCAACAAATAGAGTAGAAAATGGAATCCGATCTCCAACATCACCATCATTTCCTTCATGATCATCACCAACACCAGCAACATCACCAGAAACAAATGAACTCTGGCTTGATGAGGTACCAATCTGCGCCAAGCTCGTTTTTCACCGGTTTCCTAGACAGGGAATCCTGCGAAGAGTTCCTTAACAAGCCAACGAGCCCTGAAACAGAAAGAATTTTCGCAAGATTTCTGGCCAATTCTGGTGGCGACACAGAGAACATGTTAAACCAAAACTTTGGAGTAATTAAGCAAGAATCTCCAGTGGGAGAAGCAGTGGCACAAGTTAATCAGCAAGCACAGATTAATGATACAACGTTTCATCAGCAGGAGCAGCAGCAAAAGAGCAATTATTCCTCCTCCGCTTCACAGAGCTTTTATCAAAACCAATCAAGACCACCATTACCAGATCAGAGTTCAGGTTCTGGTATGGATTATAGGATGGTGACTTCAATGGGAATGGAGCATTTGCCACAGGTGAAGAGTTCTAATTCGAATCTAGTTCGGCACAGTAGCTCCCCTGCAGGGCTTTTCTCCAACATAAATATTGAAATGGAAAATGGTACACTGTTATTGCTTTTCAGTTTGATAAAGTTTTGCTTTTGAGTTTCCTCTTATGCTTTTCATAATAACTTATTTGAATTAACCAATCAATGGATGCTTTCATATGAAACCTGAAAGAAAAATGAGAAAACAAGGCGAAAAACAAAAAGGGAAAAGTCAGACAAGATTGTGTTTTCTCAACAACTTGTGCTGTAAATCGATACTTGAAGTATTAAATTTTGATTAATTTCTTTTTGGTTTTCTGATAACCAATCATCAGAAAGTGGGCTTAAAAAATTATTGTAGCATATATAATAGGCCAAGTTGTTTGATCTTGTACTTACCAATAATATCAGAGTGACCATTCTAGTTATTGTCTGTTGAGAAGCTTAAGTTTTGGCAAATGGTAGGCTATGCTGTATTGAGAGGCATGGGAGAATTTGGAGCAGGTAATAGAGAAACATCTTATTCTGCAGCTAGTAGGCCCCCTCCTCCTTCTTCAGGGCGAATGAGTCCAATTGCTGAAATCGGGAACAAAAACATGGGAGAAAATAGCCCTGAGAATAGTGGTTTTGGTGAAACTCGCAGCAACAATTATGTCACAGGTTTCCCAATTAGTTCTTGGGATGATACAAGTGTTATGTCTGCTGGTGCGAAAAGACTAACAGATGATGATAGAACACTTTCTGGGGTAAATGCATCTGAAACTCAGGTAGCACATTATGGTTCCATGTGTTGTTTGTTTCTAGATATAGAAAAGAAGATCTTCTTGTCATTCTTGTTAATGAACAGGACGTGGATGCCGGAAATCATCCTCCTCTGTTGGCTCATCATTTGAGTTTGCCAAAAACCTCAGCTGAACTGTCTGCCATTGAAAAGTTCCTACAGTTGCAAGATTCTGTGCCTTGCAAGATTCGGGCTAAGCGTGGCTGTGCCACTCATCCAAGGAGCATTGCTGAGCGGGTAATCTTCTCTTCACCATTAATACATTGATCGTTTCTTCTTATTTCATTAGGCCTCCACTGGAGGTTTGAACTCTACACGTTTCAACTTCGTTGACAGCTAAAATTCATTGGCTTGTGTCTCTTAGTTCTTAATGATTCTTAATAGATTCTGTTGATATGTCATATTCATGCTTAATATGCATAGGTGAGAAGAACTCGGATCAGTGAGCGCATGAGGAAACTACAAGATCTTGTACCTAACATGGATAAGGTAGAATGTTCCACTAGTAAGATTAAATGTATATATACACATAATATACTTGTTGCGTAAACTGAAATGTTTCCATTTTTCAGCAAACAAACACAGCAGACATGCTGGATTTGGCTGTTGACTACATTAAAGACCTCCAAAGACAAGTCAAGGTATGTTAGGATTATCTTTGAAACAAATTAAAGGCCTTAGGAGTCTGCATCAGGCACTTTTCACTTGCATGTTTTTTGCTTCATTATTCATTTTCTTTTTGGGTTGTTTCAGACGCTATCAGAGACTCGTGCCAAGTGTACGTGCACAAGCAAGCAAGAGTCCTAGCAGAAATCTCCCAAGTACTTGGTTATATGTATAGATTGTTTAATAAGAACATGGAGATCTAAGCTAACTGTAAGATCCAATTGGAAGCTATTGCTAAAATAGAAAAGAATAGTTGTGAAGTTGGTACTGGTACCATTTGATTGTAATGCTGTAACATGGTACTGGAGTTTAACCAAATTAAGGTAAATTTATCTGGTTTAAGAAGAGAGAATTATGGTTTGGTTTGGTTTGATTGGGTTGATTGCATTTCACACGTTTCTTTCCCCTTTTCACTTTTATCTGTGCCAGAAAAGTTTTGCTTTTGCACTTTCTACGTTTCTATCATGAAAGTAAAGAAGAAAGAAAGATCCGTTCAGTGTTTTCCCCTTTTGAATATATAGCCATTGCCCACACGTGGGGGCAAGCTGCCCATTTTCCTTCTTCACCACTGGTTGATGGAATAATTAGTGAATAAGCTAATTAATATCTAATCTGATTTAAATGAGCTCCACTCTTTTTCTGGGGTCAGTGTCACAAGCCCTGGTGTTTTCTTTCTCTATTTATTTTTCAGCTGTCTTCTGCCTCATTTCATTACCCTTGTGAGAAAAAGTTAGATTTAGTTAAAGTGTCAATTCCGTTTCCCCATAAATTGTGACAGCTAAGCTTCGAGTTTATATTTAATTTATTTATATATTTTGATGTAAAAATTTTAATAATTTATATTTATTGAAATTTGTATTTATAAAAGCAATGGAGAAACGTGGCACATTTGTGATTGCAGGATGCTGGTAATAAAGGGAAACAATTAAAGAATGGAATATGATAATTTATGATGGTCTTTAAACAGGTAGATGAGCTGAAGGGTTAGTTGATAGGGAGTGAGTGGTGGTCACAGCTGGATGCCATGGACGAGTCACTATCCGAGTTGGGCCCAAAATCTATGAAGAAGGTGACTGCCATGTCATTGCTGACCTCAGCATCCCTAAACGCCCCCTGCCCTGCCCTTTCTTGCATTCCATTTCCAATTTTCAAACCCCATTTTCTTTTTCATAATATCAGTCCTCAAATATACATATAAACAATTTAAATACGATTTTTTTTATATCATGATTATACTTATTTAACATGCTGTTATATTTAAATATTAAATATTATATTTTTATTTATATTGAAAGTATTAAGAACATTTGATTACCGTCTAAATTAAATACAAAAAACCATCTCAAGAATCAAAAATTTTCTCTAATCATCCATCACTGGAAACCGCTTTTTACAATAAATTAATGCATTAATTTCAGTCAGAATTCGTGCACGAAAAAGAGAAAACTATACACCTACTAATTTAAAATATCATATTATATAAAATTATAGTAAAATATTTAAATTAACAATTTATTTAATTTTTCAATTGCACATGTATACACACTCCAATGCTTATAACAAATTTCCTTGTGTATATTTCATCCCCAAGAGTCTAAAGTGTTTTTGAGAGAAGGAAAAAGAATTGGAAAAAGCGAGTGGAAGAGGAAAAGGAAAGTCGTCGGTAAGCGGATGGAGGAGGGTTATTTTGATTTTTGTTCACTTTTTATTCTTTATTTTATTTTTACTTTAATTGTTTGGTTGTTTTATGATTGTCTTCGGGAAGGAGTCGAATTTGTCTTATAGCTATCCCTCGCTACTGTTGGACAGTAATAATAATTTTGTGTGTTTGTTTGCTTAGTTTGATTTGTTTTTACAAGTTTTTATTTTTTTATCTGTGAGGGATTATATTTTTGAATTTGAGTGAGTGAGGGCGATGGCTCAATTATAGTTTTAAGGGAGAGTTTTATTTGGTGTGATGTAGCAATATGGATTTGCATGGTTCCGTTCGGTGATTATGTTTCTAGAGGATCCAAAATCGGTTTAATGTAGAGTGGTGAAGGTCCCATGTAATATACGTGCAATAGAATTTTTTGTGAGCAAGTTAACCGTAAATATAAATTATAAATTTTTAATGGACTAATTTTTAATTTATTGTTTTATTTTTTATTAGAATATAATTTTTTTAAAGTTTTTTTCTTTTAAAATAAAAATTAAAAATTTTAAAAAATAAAATTTAAAATTTTTTAAATTTATTCAAATCCATTTATCTGTGAACGCTTTTAAAGCCTTCGTTATAATTAATTTTATTCGTTATCCTTTAACCATGCTAAATGCAATCTATTTGTATTGTTAAAAGAAAGAAAAAATTCATCCCACATACATATGTGTCCTCAACATGCATGCATGGTAACGGACTTGCGTTACAATTTTAATTCCACTTCATATTCACCTAATTTCAATTTTATAACATATATTATTACTTTTTTTATTTTTTCTTTTAGAAAAAATATTTTTAAATTTGAATGCTGAGATGGAAAACTTGCAGGGGGATTTACTACCTCAGCAATATATACCATTTCTCAATATTTAGATTTTATTTTTCTAAATTCTCATTTTTTTTCCTCTTAAATAGATTGTCTCCCCCTTCATATTTATAACTTTCCTTCATAAGAATTTAAAATTTCAAGCATAATTATAGAAAAAATCTTACGTATAATCGAGCATACACAATTATAAATAAAAGTAATTTTCCTGTACATTTTCACAAGGCCTCTGCAGCTGTACATAAGAAATTCAATTGTTCTTTCAAACAATAATTCCCATTTTCGAATTAAAATATGGGAAAAAATCTGAAATTCCTACTGATGCAGACAAATATTAACAGTTTTACAACCAGACAGAGAATGGAGCCAAAAAGAGAAAAGAGCAGAAGACACGTGTCAAATACCCAACTAGGAGACTAACGCTCTCCTTCCTTCCATGTTTTCAGCTTTCCCTCTCAAACAAGCTTTCAAATTTAATACAGCATCCCTGCGATCACGCTCTTCTGTTCTCTTCCTTCTCTCTTCTCGCCATGGAAGAAGCCGACCACCACTTTGACTTTTCCTCCGGCTCGCTTCATCTGGCTTCTACTCATCCTCCTCCTTTAGTCTCTCTCTCCCCTTTCTCTCCCATCCCTTCCCCCTCCTCGCGCAGGCTTTCCACTCACTTCACTCCTAGTTGCTCAGTCACCTCGGCTCGAAGGCTGGCTCGGGTCTCTCTCCAGGGACGGATTCTTAATGCTGAGGAAGCCAGCTCGGCTAAAGCCATTGGGGGTGACTTGAGCCGAGAGCAAATTGTAGCCTGGGAGCTGTTTAGCCCCATTCAGAGGTTCCTCATTGTAGCCGTGATCAGAGTAGCCGTTGCGAAGTCTAAAAAGAATAAGCTAATTTCACAGCTCAAAAAATCTGTGGCGCTTAGGGTTAGTGATTATGCATTGATTTCATTATTCCTTTTGGTTAATAACTTACTTTATGCCTGATGGATGTTTTTCCTCTTAAAGCAGTCGTAGTTATTCAGCTTAGGACTTTGCTTTATTAATGCCTTATTTATTCTTTTACTCCGAATTATATAATTGCTGCATGATTCTGCATAATTCATTTCTCTTCTCTGATATTTATCAACGTAATTAAACTTTAATGCTAAATTTATGGATGGATTTCTTATTTCTTAATCAGGGATTCGAGGTTCTGCTTTCAAATGCATTGTTTGCCCACTTCTCAATTTTCAAAATGTCTGGATTAGCTTCTTAATAGGTGCTACATTGTACGCGGGACTTCCGTTCTGATTTTAAAGACAACATTTGCAGGAATTATAAAATTTAGAATCTAGTGCAACCCTAATGTAAAATAATGAACTGATTTAGTTCAATTTTCTGTTGTATTTTTCATTCAATTACCTATATCAAACACATTCCTTCTGAATCTGGTTCCAAAATGCACAAAAAAGAAAAAAATCGTCGTTATTGAGGAACTTCCATGAGAACATTGGATATAACTCCTTATGGGATTGCTGGTTTTCAGGATCAGGTGCTATCAAGCATGCAGCAGAAGCTCGATGATCTATGCGAGCAGGTGAGCAGCATTAAGAACAATGCAGTATCAGAGGCCAATGCGTCGTTAAACAACAATGTAGAATCACCATCTGTTGATGCTTTTGGCTGTGATACAATTAAATTTATCGACTGTAGTTGTTGGCATTGTGATCGTCACCAAAACCTTTTTGCTGGTTTAATGGTGAGGTTCATACCTTGTAAATTGTGAGTTTGCACCTTATTTTTAATTCTTAAGTGATAGATTTGGAGTTATTATCTGATCTATGCATTCAAATGCTAAAATATGCTTTCATATTTTATTAATTTGTACTAGGGCAACTATGCTATGAAACTGTGCAAAGAGCATGAAGTATTGCAGTATAAGATTCCTTCAATAAATGAGGTGGAACAAGAGGAACGGCGCATGTCAGATTTGTCAGATTGGGCTTCAAGTGTTACTTCAACAGCAGATATCCAGGTAGCATACAGTTGCCATTAGTTACCTGGCCTAGCTTCTTCATTAGTCATGTAATTCACATAGATGATGGACAAGTTATGATCAAAACTGAACTTTTTGGTGGAAGAGTTCACCTCATAGATTAGTTCTACAGTAAATCTGTTGAACTCCAAATGAGAAATTGCTCAATTTGCTTATTCTGGAGTTTCTAAATGTGCATTCTCCTTTCCTCCCCGAGTGACTTTCTTTTCATTAGTAATCCTTTTTGTAGCATAGCAAAACAAAATTAAACGGCCCAAACTTTATGCTTTTTGCAATATAATATCCAACCAAAACTAGATATGGCCCCACTATGTTAGGATCCACGGACCTTATGTTATATGATATTTGCATGATACCAACTGCTTCAATTACATAAGTTCAAACATTCTTTCACAAGTCACAAAGGGAGTAGGTAGGCTTAAAGTTCTCATTTCTGTTAAGTAGAAGACTTAGCAACGAGTAATTCCATGATATGCTACAAGTCGACTGTTCATGTATTATCTATCATTAAGATTCATTTTATTGTATTAGAATCCTAAGCTGTTGTTTAGATTAGAAGATACCTTATTACTGCAATTGTAGGTTGCTTGCACCTCTGCATAAATATTTGTACTGTGGACTCTTGTAGCATCTTGGTTAATCCTATATCATTTACAGCTTAATATACCGGAAAAGGTTTTATCAAGTGATTTCATATTTCAATAGACAGAGTTTGTACAGTCATATCTACAGGTGGTTTCTATCATTCCTCTCTGTGGTTTGTAGTGGATTAAGTGGAACCTGCAGTTTCTCTTGAAAGAGAATCAACTGCTTTCTTTTATATCAGGTTTGACTTTCTGTTAAAGTCATTTTGGTATCTATTACAGATGAACAGATGCACAATAGACCAAGATATCTTCAACCTAAAGAGAGAGTGTGATGAGAAGGATGCCACCATAAAGGAGCTGGTTACAACTCTTCAGTCAACTGAAAATGCACGCTCAAAGGTATTATTACAGTTATGTTTCTTACTCAAAAAATTTCAATTTGATTTATTTACGTTTCTCTGCTCTTGATAGAAAACTGCAGCATTGGAAGATAGTATACGCAGGAAGAACACAATGATTATGAAACTTAAGAAGGACATGATTGTATTGGAACAAAAGGTGAGAAGTTGCCGCTAACAATACTGTTTCCATTGAATTTGAAAACAACCTACAAACAACCAAAATTCCTCTTAGAATGTTTAACATTTTTCATGTGCTTTATTGTTAATTTTTAATGGAAGTCAACTTGTGCAACTGAGGTTTGTGCAGAAAACAAGCTCTGAAATATGCAAATTCTTTGCACATTGCCATTTTAATTAAATAATGATTAATGTACTGGAACGTATGTGCATTTGTAATAATTTACAGATTTACAGTTTATATTTGATTATAACAGGCATGTGATCAGTAGGGCTTCTGACTTCTGAGAGTATCATTCTAATTTCCTGAGCTCATCATATGATTAATGAAATTTGTTGCAGGTGGTGCACCTTACAAGGCTCCATAGAACATCCTCCGCTCCGCCTAACTTGAGCAGTAAGGAAGTACCACTTTTGCTGGACAACATAGTTTATGATATGGACAGTAGTACCAGCCCTTCCTCTTCTGATTCAGATTCTTCTCCTTTGAACTGGGCACAAGCTTCACTTACTAAAAATCAGGTAATCTCCATTTAGCATGGTACTGATAATCCCCATTCAGATTCAAATTCCTCTGCTTTGAATTTTGAACCTACAGCAAGCTCATATATATTGTTCATATTCAGGATATGCCTCTTAAAAGTAAAGATCTTGCTCCAACAAGAAAGCAGACATCAGCATCAGCAAAGAACATGAATTCTTTGGCGAGATTAAATGAACGGCAAACTAAGTCTAGACCAGGAAGTCCTCTTAAAGAAATACCAACAAATCAAAAGCCTAGTAAACTCTCTTCTTTAAGGCAAAAGGAATTGTCAGCTAGTGGTGAATTTAAGAAGATTAGAAGGCAAACCCAAACTTCATCTACTGATGCAGCCCCAAAAAAAAGATGGGTCTAGTAAGTAATTCAAAGTTTCAATTTGAAGGCAGTGGAATATTTAATTTTCCATTAAAGAAGTTTTTGTAAATTCCACAACATGGTTGCAAAGGTACTTCAATGATGGCTATCATGAAACCAAAGAATGCTGTAAGAATGGCTTGAAAAATTTGACTTGTTCTCAAACTTAGCAGCCTGATTTCTCATGGTAAAGGATTGACCATTGAATCTTGACTGGAGGAATGTAGAAAATCTGCTTCCTAGATTTAATCCATTATAAATATTCAGTAGACCGTCATCAAATTGTTTGCCATGGGCAAATGACATAATTGCGATTGTTGGTTGATGTGGTTTCTGCACATTCTTCGACTGATTGAAGTTAATGGTGAAAGCGCATGTCATCGTTTCTGCTATTTTTGCAGGTATACGTGGTACACATTTGTGTGCACTGTGGAGGATATGGGGTGTAGGTGTGGCAATTTCAGGGAGAATGCCTATTGTCATACTTATGTTCAGGCCACTCCTACTTCATCTGGGTTCAAGAGTCATATTCCTGTTATATCATATTGCGGGTAGTTAAATTCGTAGAATTGCAGAAATCTACAGTTCATTGTTTTGGCTAGTTCTGAACGAAGTCTTCACGTTTATCAGGGTTTTTTGGGGTTTTGGTGTTAAAAAAAAATTATTTGGCTTTTTGGGTTTGATTCAGAATTATTTGCCAAACTAGGTAGCAGAAATTTGAAACATTTTATTCTCAGGCACCCAATCTGTTGATGTTTGTGACTTTTTCCCCATCCATCATTAATAAATTTACATATGCTAAGGCCAAAGTCCTATGTTCTCGAAGCACAGTCGCAGGCTTGGGAGTGTATATATGCTAGACATGAAGGTTTCTTCTCAGCTGTTATTTTATTTCCAAGAACATTTGTTTCTGAAGAGGAAATTTTTAACAGTGTTCTTGAATTTAGCCATGCACATCATGTCTAGTTACCTCCCATGGTGAAAATGCTGAGAAAATACAAAGTGATGACTTTTACTTGCAAAACCTCATATTTTTTCAATGTCCATTAAGGTTCTGAATAAATTTGGCCAGTGACCCTTGTAAATATGCTCGATATTCCCCACTGATGTTTGATTCAGGTTGTTTCAATTCCTGAACACCTCTTACAGTTTCTTCTTCTTTAAAAGGTACCAATGTCTTGAATGTGCCATTGTTTCTGTCCGTGCATTTTCTGGATGGGCTTAGGTTCATATAATGCATTGTTTGCATCAGAATTGATGAAGAAGGGCTATGATCAAGCGATGGAATCACTGGACTCTCTGTAACACAGAGGTTGTGCGCATATTGCTTCAAGTAACTGGTGGAGTGTTGTCCATAATTACAAGCCAAGTCAGTGGAAATATCTCCTTCTAATATTTTCAATACCTGCAGCATTCAATATAGAACGTTATAAGATGGTTAAAGAGAAGAAACTGAGACAAGGGAAGCAGAAAATATCCAGTAATGGAAAGAGACGAGGTTGTGGATATTTAGTAACCTTGGACATTCTTGATCTTTTTTCTGGCTTTGGTGAGATACATAGGCTGGCAGCATACATCATACGTTCTACTTCTTTCTCCTCATAATTTTGCTTTAGTTGAGGGTCTATAATCGCATCGATCATCTTCCTCTCAAGCAATAGACAACCCTGCAGTATAAAGATTCAACTACACACTTAGAAATGCATACTAGGATTCTGGATACTAGGCAAATGATTCTAAACCGAAAAACCACCCATATCTGAGCTTTTAAATGCCAAGTATGCAAGAAATATGTCCAGGACCATTAAATTTAGAAAAACTATTAGGCAACTGCAAAGGCTAATATTCTAAAAATTCTTGCAAGTTAACTTACCCATTCTTGTACAAACGGTTGTCCTGTAATTCTTGAAAACTCAGTAGCTTTAAAGCCAGATATGAGCTCCAACAGCACAACCCCAAATGCATAGACATCAGTTTTCTCTGTTATAAGCCCAGTTTGCGTGTACTCAGGTGCTAAATACCTACAAAGGCATGATCAAAGGGAGAAGAACATTACAAACTTGTGCATAAACTCTGCTGCATAATATCTACAAAAGATATATGATCTAAATCCGGAATGAAGTCTGAGAATCTTAGTACCCAAAAGAGCCAATAACTCGTGTTTCCACCGCCGACTGGCCATCTGCTTGCCATCTTGCAAGACCAAAATCTCCCACCTATATAAACTACATACTATTAGGATCAAATAGTTTAAAATCCTTGATACAGAAACAAGAAGTGTTATCTTCGTGGAAAATAGATGTCCTGGATGATGGTAATTTTTTTAATGATGTGAATGGACTGACCATAGGTTCAAAGTCATGTGTAAGGAGGATATTGTTCGGTCTGAAATCTCTATGTACAATGCATCCGACTCGGCAATCTTCATGGAGATATCTCAGACCTCTAGCAGCACCTATTGCAACCTTCATTCTATTGTGCCAAGCCATTACCTCGTTTGTCTCGGTTCCTGTGCATATTAAAAGCAATTTGATTATATGATTTGACAAATAAAACTCTTGAAAAATATTTCATATGAATGCATCTTTAATTCGACCTTACCATACAAATGCTTATCCAAAGAACCATTGCAAGCAAATTCGTAAATGAGGAGCCATTCTCTTTCAATGCAGTATCCCACCAACATCACCAAATTCCTGTGCTGTGCACAGCTCAATATTTCAACTTCTGAGCAAAATTCTGATGCTCCTTGTGCACTGAACGCCTTGTACTGCTTCACTGCAACAACTTGTCCATCAGACAATATTCCTTTGTATACTGAACCATATCCACCATCTGCCAAGAGATTATCCCTTGAGAATCCATCAGTTGCACTTTCTATCTCTCTGTAACTGAACTTCCTTGTTGCCTTGCCAAAAATAGGTGCCTTGTGCTTGCAAATGGAGCAAAGAGGTGGGGGTGTTGGTGGATGCTTAATAGAAAGAGGCATAGCCTTCCTGATACTTGAGATTCGTTGAAAGGTTGGAGAAGATGGGAATGCAGGCTTTTCTTCTCCAGGAATAATCATGCAATAGTTTCTGTTATTGAGCTGATTTGGGCTTTCAGGCTTTCTTAACAAGCGTGGCGAGTCGATTGATCTTCTAGTTGGAACTGATACTGTTTGTGTTGCTTTGATGACATTAGGTGTTTCCATATCTGTTTCCCAGCATCCAAAACATTGTAATCATCCCTATGGATTAAACAAAATGAATTAACAATAGGACTTAAAAACTTCTCTTACCAAATTTAGTCTTCAAAAGGCCACTAGACCTCTTTATTTTCCCATCCAAGGGATCACCAATCTTAAAAGCTGATTCATTATGAATCAAGTCTGATTGAGCATAAGAAGTAGAAGGGCTAAATGTTGTTTGCACTTCAACTTCTTGATGGAAATAATCAGAATTTAAATGAAGAATTGGGGCGTGGGATCTGGACTTAATGGTGGAAGGACTACCAGCCTTGTAGAACTGCTCCTTTCCTTTACTTGACAATGATTCTGAATTGAAGACTGTACTTTCGATGCCAAGACTACTTCGAGTCATTGCACTCACACTAAGTCTCTTCCCAGCTAGAGGGTTAACTGCACTAAGAAGTTTTGGAATAGCATGGTCTATGATTACAATATTGCAAGTCAACTGTTTCAGGCAGAAATCACCTTCTTTCTTCAAGCATCTGCAATTTGAATAGATCCATTAGTTGGGGAAAAAAGTAATAATTAATTTGAACAGGTTGAATATCCAGCTCAATCATGATTCAGTTAGGAAACAAAATGCTTATAATCTGACCTATCTAGGATTACCCAGTTTGCCTCCAGCTCTCTGGCTTCTGTGGCCACTGCTCCTAGTTGTGCATCAGCAACAATCTTCACTTGAGTATGAACCTGTATATTGCTCATAAGAAATTGTGAAAAGTTGATCACAGTCCTAACTATGCAATGAGGCCAAAAAAAAAAGAAAAAGACAACACAAGAATTTCTTACTTGCTTATCATGGGATAAACACAGTTGCTGCATCATCTGCATACAAACGTTGTTTATTCGTCGGAATGAATCCTGTTGAACTGTTTTATTGAAGCCATTATAATCTGATGCATTCTTCACCTTGTCCCTATCCCCAAATCCCCATTTCCTTAGCAGGCCTAAAAATGAGCAAGCAAAAATTTTTATGTCAGAAGCTGAGGTCCACCGCCACCATTTTCTTCAAAGAAAAAAGCAAACCTACAAGAAAGCAAGTGATTTGCAGAAGAAGGAGGACGTGGACATGGAAGCAATGCAAGTATGGTTAAAGAATCCATAGCCTTTGTTACATTTCGAAATGTCCATTCTAGTGCATAATCTGTGATTTCTTTACTAGCATCAACTGCTACAATTATCACCTCACTATCCATTATTACTTTCCTTTCTGTTTCTTTCCCAGGAATCTAAAGCCAAGAAATAGAAGAATAAGACACATAAGAAGCCATATAAGAGCTTGCTTGCAATAACATTTTTCAAATAGTAATAATTACCGACATTGATGTTTGAGATTCCATTTTTTATTTTGTTGGCTTCATATGCCAACAGAAAAAATAGGAAGGGCGAGATTGGGCTGCATAGGGTGAGATTTTGAAATGGTCTTGTTGTGTCTTTTAGCTCTTGGAGGGAACTGCAATTTCTCCATCATTACCTCTTTGAAACCTTTTAATTATATCTTCAGATATCTATTTATGACAAGGTACTAGGCTAGCTCTTCTTGACCTTTTCTTTAAATACTGTATATGCATATAATATATGTCATTTTGATTTCAGTCCTTTTCTACGGTTGGCTGCCTCTAACTCACTATAAAAATATTAATTAATTAATTTTTTAAAAAAATCCAAGAGCTGAAAATTTCAAATTAAAAATTGCAGAAAGTTTTAGAACTTTTTAGGCATCATGCATTTTGGTTCGAAAATAAAATAAAACTAAATAGAACTAATAATTCTTGACAATATTTAAGTTTTTGGTCATTTCAAGTAGAAGGAATTTTTTTGTGGATGGGAACAATTCCTTTTATTCGTCTTCTTCTTAACAATCTAATATCTGTTCATACAAGTACTTTTGATTAAAACCCTTGTTCTTTATGGTCACATAACTTCCAAATACATGGGTTTTTATGGAATTTTGACCACATTTTTTGTTTTAACGATCGCTGGTTGTAGGAATATATATTAAAATTTTTTATATATGATATTATTTTATAAAATAATATTTTTTTACATAAATTCACTCCGCATAAAATATTTTTTTCTAAAATTTTAAATTCAAAATAGTAATAGTGTATAAATTCATGCACCATCAATCAATAAAGAAAATTATTTATTATTATTTATTATTAATATATAATAATAAATTCTATTCATGAAATTATATTCTTAAAAAAATTAAATTTATTAAGTTCTGATGACGGTGGATGGTAAGGATCGGTAGTGGTTACGGCAATGGAGGATAATTATATATTTTATCGCAATAACTTTAAAGTATATCAAGTTTTTAGATAGTAAAATTTAATATATCAATCATATTAGACGAATACTACTTTATAATAATACAAATAATTTTATAACAACTACAATATAAATATATCTCAAAAAGGATAAAATAACCTTTTCAAAATATTTAGATAACTCTTCGTCCAATTTTAATTTACTTAATAGGGTTGAGCTAGCCGTTAAGAACAGTGCAACCATACATCTCATGGGTACTACTAAATAAAAAATTTTAAAAATATTTTCAAAACATTAGATATTTGAAAATATTAGAGAGATGTGTGAATAAATATATGGAATAGAGATTGTGCTAATACATTCTATATAGAATGAATAATAAAAGTTACATGTATGTGAAAAGTGAACAATTAAAATTATTACCATCATTAATATAATAAATTTTCGTAATTTAAGTTTAATAATTTAATTGTTTAATATTTATAATAATTATTTTAAAGTATTAGAATCATACTTTAATTATTTATTTTTATTAATTTTTTATAATTATTTGAATTAATAAATTTTAGTATGATAATATTTTAAACAATTAATTCTATTAATTTTTTAATTATTTTTTATCACATTTAATATTTTTATAATATTTTTAATCGATTATATATATTTATTTTATATAATTATTCATATTATATAGAGTATTTGTAATTAAATTATATTAATTATAATTTTATAAAATTATTTACTAAATAAATAATAATATAAAATTATAAAAAAATTTATATAATTTTTTGTTATAGAATTATTACTATATAGTAAAAGTAATTTTTTTTAATTGTTCAAATATTTTTTTATATGGTGTTTTTATCAAATTTTATAAATATATTTTTAATATTTTATTTATTATTGAATAAAAGTTATAATAAAATTTTTTTAATTATAAAATACAATATAATTTTATTATAATATTAATAATATAATATATTAAAAAGTAATAGGACATCAAAAGATGATATAATAAGAATAATAAATACAATAGATTTATATTTATTGCATTAGAAAATAATAGAAAATTAAAAGGTCATATTAAAAAAATAATAAATTATATTTATTTTAATAAATATAATAAAAATTATATATATTATATTATAAAATAATAAAAAAATCAAAAGATTATATATTAATAATGATTAAAAATAATAAATTACGTTTATTATATATAGTAATTATTATTTTATATAAAAATATAATTAAAAATATATAAACAAATTATAAATATATTTACACTATATATCATAAATATTTAGAATTAATTATATTATTTATTAATCCCTTAATAATTTATTTTAAAATTTAATTATATATATACATATATATTATTTACTAATAATAGAAATATAATTAATAAGATGTATTATAAGTTTAAATAATCATTTTTATATGTTTATAGTTAAAAAAATAAATATATATTAATTTTTTATTAATTATTTTAAAAATATAATGTTTAATTTTAAATTTTTTAATTATAATTATTATATTATATTAAAAAATTATAAAAAATTAAAAGTTTAAATTAGCGATCAGTCAGTTTGATTTAAAATTAAACCAAACCGAATAAATTAAAAATTAAAATTTTAATATTTATAAAAATTGAATCAAACTGGTTTTGATTAAAAATCAAATTAAATTGAATCAGTCTGATTTAATTTAATTCGGTTCGATTTAAATTTTTAATAAAATTTTTTATTTTTTACACTTTATTTTTAATATTTTAAAATTTAATTAAAATATTTTAATTTTAATATAATATAATCTCAATATATTATTAAAAATAATATATTATTATTACTAATCGGTTTGATTTAATTTTTTAAATTTTTTTAATTAAAATCAAATCAAACTAAAATAAATAAAAAATTAAATTAAAATTTTAAATTAATTCGGTTCAGTCAATTCTTTCAGTTTCAACGGTGAGATTTAAATAATAATAATAAAAAAAATTTAAAAATCATATATAATTTATAATAATAAAAATAATAAATTATATTTATTATAAATATATTAATTAATACTATTATTAAATATAAAAATAATATATATTAAATATACTGTTAACATAAATATATAAATTTAAATATGCTACTGATCAATCCCCCATCCCCTATTTCAAAAAAAAAAAAATATGCCACTGATTAATATCTCTGTTAAACTCCAACTTTTTATATATATATATATATACCCGGCGGTCAGACTCTCTTGATAGGCCACAAGCTTCATCTTTTTTTATATTAACGAACAAAGCCAGCATAGCCTGCTTTGATTTTAAAAAATAACATTTATTTTTTTAATTGTTATTATATTATACTACTATATTTGTATTATATTAATTTAATAATATTATTTATAATATAATTTTTTATAATAAAAATTTTTTATTATATTTAATATATTAATATAATAATACAGTAATTAAATAGTATTAATAATTTGATATCCGAAAAGTATTATTGTTTTATATTTTTAAATATTTTCAATATAATTTTTTTTATTAATATTTTAATATATTAAAAATAATAAAATATATTAAATATAATATTTACATATCAATAAATATATAATTAATATTATTTTTAATTACGATATTATTATATTAATGTATTAAAAATAATATTAAAATATATATTATTATAAATAATATTAAAATATTTTAATTTTTATAATTTTAAATATCTATATTAATCAATTTATTTATGAATGATAAACAATTTAATAATATCTAATGAAGAAAAAGTATACAATATGTTTATAATACGGTTTGCTATCACTCTAGCAGAAGAATATAGGCGTGTAGAATGATAATTATGCATTATTAAACGAGAAAAGAGAAAGAGAGATATATTAAAGAAACTTATTCAATTACATCTTGAGTCTATTTTTTATTAGATTTCAAAATATCAATTGACATTCAATAATATTCACAAATTCAACAATGGTGATAATTATACCAAAAACATTTCAAAACGATTTGAGTTCTGTTCAAAAAGAAATAAAGTTCTCATTTTATAATCTTACGGTTCAATTAAACCAATTAATTACGTTGTTTAACCTTTTACTAATAGAATCATATCCCGATGAGTTTCAGAACATGACTCTCAATCTATAAAATACTGCATCGTTCAACACCCCATTGAATATGCTAGCTGAAGGGTTTAACCTCAAAAGGAATTTTTTTTTTTAATTTTTTCAAAATGTGAAGAATGAATAATTAAGAATTTCTAAATTTTTTAACTAAAATTTTCAAAATGTATTCAACTGGTGTCGTTTTAAGCAAATGATACATATCAACGACGTCGTTCTTAATGAAAAAGTAATACCAGCTGTTACCTCGTGAGTACCTGTAGAAGAGGCGTTGTTACTTCGATTCGCGTATCCAAAACCATCGATTGGACGGTCTATCGACGGTTGGAATTCAACAGCGCCAAAGCTTTCAAACAAATATAAAAATGTAAAGTTTCCCGGTTAAGAAACCAATCCCATTGGTTGTTTCACATTGCACATTGATTGCAATCCGTGTAACACTTTTCTAAAGAATCTTAACCGTCGATAATCTGAGAATCCACGATCCAGATTTTCCCAACCAAAACAGCTGAGAGCACTTTCCCCTTCTTCTCCAATGTTAGCCAATATAAATACCCATCTAAAATATTGTTGCATATACAAGCTTCTTACTCTTAGCCATACATCTTCTTTTTAAACAAATACTCTTTTTCACTAATTACTTTGTCTTGTCAATGGCTCGCACCAAGCAAACTGCAAGGAAATCAACAGGAGGGAAAGCTCCACGTAAGCAGCTGGCAACCAAGGCCGCTCGGAAATCAGCTCCGGCGACTGGAGGAGTTAAGAAACCTCACCGTTTCAGGCCAGGAACCGTGGCATTGAGAGAAATCAGGAAGTATCAAAAGAGCACTGAGCTATTGATTCGCAAGCTTCCATTCCAGAGGCTGGTGAGAGAAATTGCTCAAGATTTCAAAACAGACCTTAGATTCCAAAGCAGCGCTGTTGCGGCTCTTCAAGAAGCTGCGGAGGCGTATTTGGTGGGGCTTTTTGAGGACACCAATCTCTGTGCTATCCATGCCAAGAGAGTAACTATTATGCCGAAAGATATCCAGCTGGCTCGTAGGATTAGGGGAGAGAGGGCTTAATTGTTTTGTTCATGTCTGCTTTAGTATGACTATCTAACTTTCCCTCTATACATCTGGGCTGTAATTCTATGTATTTTGGTTTTCGATGCCTTAGTTACCATGTAAAACCCTTTGAAGATTTGAACGAGTAATTTGAAAATGGCTTTAGATTTGGTTCCATTTACTGTAATGGTCTTCTTTCAATGTCACTGCTTAATTCTCTTCTTCGTTATTATTGAAGTTTGTGGTTCATGTTTCGAGCTTACTGGGAGCATCTGTTTCGAAAACTTTGGGGGAATGTAGTTTGGAGCGTTAATTGGTAGCAAAATCGATGATTAGAATGGGTATTTTGAATAGACCAATAGGAGTTTGTTTCTTAAGCGGGAATAGCAAGTCTAGACCGTCGATGTAATGGTAATCGAAGGTTGAAATTCATGTGACATGAGAAACGCGGATTACGATCATCTAATCTTGTCCTCACACGAGGCGGCGCACTTGAGCCATTGCCGCTGCTAATTTCAAAAGTTTTCTTGCGGGAGGGAAAGTTTGATCCTTTAATTGGGCTTTAAGGCCCATTTATGTTTTGAATATTGGGCTTGGAGCCCATTTAAACTTTAATAGTGTACCACTTTGCACGACCAATTTGACTCTTAAGGCTGGCATCCATTTTCCCGTCACTGTTGGGATCCATTTATTTTTCTTAATACAAGGAAAATTATCGTCTGGAGAAGTACGCAACTCAGCATAATGAAGGTTGTCTCCATTACATACATTGTGAAACTTTCTTGTACTTGCATTATTTTTGCTGTGATGATGAGTATTAGAGAATAATTATAGTTTTCTAAATATTCATAAATTATAACTTTCTTGCAATCATGTTAATAATAATAACCATCAATTAGGGTAACTTGATTCTATTGTTGTAATATAAAATATAGAATATAATCTAAAATGATCAGAAGACAACAATTTAGAGATGGAAGGTAATGTCATAAAGTCACAATCAAAGAGGAAGTGTACGAAAATAATTAAGGAGAGGAACCCACAATTACCAAAGGAGGCATCCGGATGTCTTGTCTTCCACAGCATGTCCTTTTCTATAATTGCTCTCATAATTTTGTCTACTGTTATCACATGTAATATGTCAAAAATCCATGAGTTATATGACTTTCTTTTTCTTTTAACAAATTTAAATTTAAAATTCCTTTATATATTATTATTATTTTTTTTAAAGGGAATGAAAATGGTTCACGATCTCAGTATATAACTTGGCAGTTGTGGTTAACAAGTAGCAAGAATAAAAGAAAAGCTAGCAAGCTAGTTTGGTAATAAGGTTAAATTAGAGTGTGATTAGAAGAAAACTAAGTGGAATCCGGTTTCCAGCAGGATGGAACAAAGAAAAGATGACAAAAACCAAAACATCATATGAGGAAAAGCCAGGAAGAATAAGCATAGCTTTCTACTTTTAATCTTCTCAAAAATAGGAGAACAAAGGGTGAGAATTTTACATGTTGTGGTCATCTCATGATGAAAAAGAAGGCCATGCTTCTTAATTCTTGGTCTTGCTTTGTATTCTTTACTCATTTGTTGTGAGTCCAACGAAAGAGACGCACTTTGTCCCTTCTCTCTCTCTTGTTCCTTTCACACTAGCCTGTGACTGAAAATGAAGTTTTTATATATACAATACCTTAAAAACTTTACAGCCAGGCTAATCATGTGCCTGGAAATATATATGTATGATGAGCATAAAGCATTTGTAGATTGAAGAAGTAGAGAAAAAGAGTTATTGCATATGCATGTGTTTGGGTCCATATATATGTGGTTCTCACATGCACTCTATATGATGCCATGCCACCCTTTTTTAACTAACTGCTTTTTGTAATTAACTATTTTTCTAATCTCCATATTTTTAATTTCATATAGAATATAAATTATGGGAAAATCATGGGATAAAAACAAAATCCTCAAATAATAATAATTATTATTAATTTTTTTTTATAACCAAAGATATTTATTAAATTGCTCCAGTGGGTAAGGCCTTGCAAATCCAGGCCAAGAATCTCCCTGAATAAAAATTTATGGAGTGTAAATTAAGAAAGCAATCGCTAAAGATTTAATTTTGAGGGTATGGCGCTAATGGGTTGGGTTAACTTTGGCAACGCTGCAAAGACTTTTGAAAAGTTCACTTTCCAATCCAATGTTCCAAATCATTATTAGGGGTCTCCTGTCCTGGTTTAATAACATGACCCACTTACATAAAAAGTTTTAAAAATTCATATTAAATGTCAATCCTAAATATAATTTAAAATAAAATTCGAATCATTTTGCTCATAAAATGTCCATTTTGGCCTCACTCATTTCATCAATATATAATCAAACCTAACTTTTATCTTCATGCGGATGACCAGCAAATGTTTAATCTTATAAATTTTACACTAAATTTCCATGAAATACTCAGCATTATCTCGAAATTTACATATGTATTATTTGTACTGAATTAAAAAAAAATTACTACTGAAATTCCTAATTTAGGGCTTTTTTGTTCTTCAGTTGTAATAGTGAAGAGAGATGGGTGAGTTTGGTCCCCACAAAGACACCATGGTCACAAGATTCACTGTCCATTGTCCAAAGTGAAAGGACAAAGACAGTGTTTGGAAGGTATTCGATATTTGTGGTTGTCCCCCACGACCCTCTTTCCCCCTAAACTGAATTCCGACACTAAACTAATTAATCATTTCTATTGAATTTATTATTAATGTTAATACAAATTAATCTAAATATTTAATTTAGAAATATTAAGTTCCTTTTTGTATAAAAAAATTCAATACTTTATTATTGAAACTTCTCATGTAAAATAAATCAATTCTTATATGAACTTCAACTCTTTATAACTTAATTAATTAATTTTTATATGATTTTCTTTTTTATGGAGAGGTTGAGGGTGTAGAATATTCCAAAACCAAATGATTTCCTCAACTTTCTCTAGTAGCACTCCATGGAGAAAAAATAGCTTTTTTTCCCCTCTTCTGTTCTGCCAAACATCAATGATGTAACCCACATTTGTTACTAGTAGTCCTCGTGAATGATTTCTCTTTTTTCTTTTTTCATAAGATTATAATTTTTGATTGAAATTTTAAAACAATTAATTCAATCATTTTTTTTTTCCAAGTATAATAATAGTTGGAAAGTAAGTGGAGTAAGGTATGAATTATAAATGTATTTAGAACAACAAAAATTAAAGATTTTTATGCAAATGCAAAGTATAAGCAAAGTGGGTTTAAGTCCAAATTTAGAAGACAACAATATATCTAGGATGAGTAATTGTAATGATTGAAATAGTGCTCATTTGCAGTCTTTAATGGAGAAATTAAGATCACCACTTTTGAAAGGATTGCTATATTCATTCACAGCCATTGATGATAGTGTACTACAGCAATCGTGTTGATAGTGGTACCACCATTTTCATCTTCTTTTTCTTTTTCTTTTTTTGGGTAACCATGGGCATTTTAGTAAACTTATAAAACTAACCAGGTCTTGCCTACATAGAGTGGAGGCTACTACAATCACCTCTGTCTCTCTCTCTGCTTCACAAGCTCACATTCCATTGATCCTTGCTGAACAAAGACAAAAGCTTATTGGATTTTTAGATGCCTCACTTCACCCAAATACATCTCTCTTTTTATATATTTTCACCAAAGATATCATCTTCTTTTTTGTAAATTAAATCCAACCATTAGATACCCATTTGTTCTTTTCTTTAAGTAAATCCTCAACCATATACATATATATTTATTATAATTATTATTATTATTTGTTTCTTGTAATTTTCTTTGGTTATATATGCTCTACTCTGCATTTTCCTCTGTTTTTCATGGCTGCTGCTCAAATCTTTCAAAGCCTTGAGAACAACACCAACAATGAAGTTAGCAGACAAGAGATACAGGCTGCCATTGCCAAAGCAGTCGAGCTTAGAGCTCTCCATGCTGCTCTGATGCACGGAAACAGCCCTGCCAATCTCAAATTCCCATCTTCTTCCCCTTTTTCACGCCCTCTTTCTCAGTTCTCTGCTCAAGATTACCCTGTTTTTACTCCAGTAAGTTTCAGAGTCCATTTCAATTGTTTCAAATGTAAATCTTCCTTTTTGAACAAATATGGTTTCTTGGTTTTTGCTCCATTGCTTATATTCTTTCACCAGATGAAAATGTAAATGAAGTATTCAGGCGCATGATGGAATCAATAAAACTATGGAATTTAATTTCCCCTATTCGGTCGAGATGTAGAAGTTATTATTTGCAGTAGTTATTTTTCTATTTAAAGTACTGCTTAATAATTAAGGCTGGTAGCTGTTACAGTATAGTTTGTGTTCATTATCATGCTTGGAAAAAATCCAAAATCTAAGTCTTGCATTTCACTACGATTAGAGCTTTTCTGGTCTTCAGACCCTACTGCAGCCTTTGATTTTCAGTTCAAATTCATGCTTTTGTAACTGTTTTCAAGACTATATTTTTTCCTCTATGAAAATTTTCTAGTATCAGCAAGTTTCTTTGGATCTGCCTCGCTGACTCCAACAAAATTGTTGCTTTCAATCTGTAATTGAAATTTTTAATCGAGTATTCTTTTCATCTATACTAAGGATATATTACCTGTTTAATTGGTAAACGCATCTTCTTGTCTTAATTGATGTTGCGAGTTTAAATAGAATGCTAATTATATATTATGTAGCAATGGTTAAAGAGTTTATTTATTTTTTTCTGCAGACTTATGAAGAAGAACCATTGCCAGGGCATCAGGCTCTGCCAAAATCAACAACATTATCAGAAAGTTGGGATGAATATGGGCTAGAAGGAGGGAATGGCTATGAAACTGTTTTATCAGATTATAAGAAGGAGAATTCATCTTCAAAGAAAGGAATTTCTTCTGGTTTGGCCAGTTTGGAATCTCACAGTTGTCCTGCTGAAGATCAAAAATCTCTCACAGGTTCTTCTGCTAACAATATTACTGTGCTTCACACATCACCCGGAACAGAATTCTACAAGTCCAGTAGGAGAAATAGCTTGGCAGACTTCAAACCTGTACCTTCCTGCAATAGGTGCAAGCTAGCTACTATTACCTCTGAGTCCGAAAATGTAACCAGGAACAGCAGGAATCCTAACGTTGTTGTTCCATGGGCAGATTCTCTTTCACCGGCACAACCACAACCGAGAAATCGTGGAATGATTTCATGGTTATTTCCAAAGTTAAAGAAGAAGCAAAGGAGTGAGAACTCACCCAACCGGACAGAATCTGAGGACGTTTCTCAAATTTTCAAGGACCTGGGGGTACTGTCAATTGAAACATTGAAGAAAGAGTTGACAGAAGCAAATGAGTCTCGAGATGCAGCCTTAATGGAGGTAGCTGAGGTGAAATCTTCGCTAGGGGAACTAAAGCAGAAGCTCGAGTACTTGGAGAGTTACTGTGGAGAGTTAAAGAGGGCTTTACGCCAAGCTACATTAGCAAAAGGTTCACAAGTAATTGAAAAGCTGGGAAACTTCCCCAAGAGAGGGAAACTCAATGATGGAAATGGAGAAAACTCGATGCCTGTAAGCGAAGAGGTAATGGTGGAAGGCTTTTTGCAGATTGTATCAGAAACAAGATTGTCAGTGAAGCAATTCTGCAAGACTCTAGTAGGGCAGATAGAGGAAACAGATAATACTCTTATGGACAACTTGAACTTGCTTCTCCAGCCATACAAATTGTCTCTGAATTCAAGGCACTCCAAGGCAGTACTGTACCATTTGGAAGCCATCATTAACCAATCTCTCTACCAAGATTTTGAGAATTCTGTATTCCAAAAGAATGGTTCACCGAAGCATTTAGATCCTCAACAAGATCGCCAGGCACAATTTGCATCGTTTGTTGCACTGAGGAACCTAAGCTGGAGTGAAGTTTTAAGGAAGGGAACTAAGTATTACAGTGAAGAGTTCAGCAAATTTTGTGATCAGAAGATGAGTTGCATTATTACAACAATGAATTGGACAAGACCATGGCCTGAACAGCTTCTTCAAGCTTTCTTTGTAACTGCTAAATGCATATGGTTGCTTCATTTGCTTGCTTTTTCATTCAGTCCACCACTGGGAATCTTAAGGGTTGAAGAGAATAGGAGCTTCGATCTATATTACATGGAGGATATGTTTGCGGATAGACAAAAATCAAATGGTCCAAGCAGGGTTAAGATAATGGTGATGCCAGGGTTTTATGTTCAGGACAGGGTTTTAAGGTGTAAGGTTATTTGTCGGTACAGGTCCGTAGCTTAATTTATCAAGTAGTTCAGAATTTTTCTTCTTGTTTGGTGGGTTTTAGAAGTGAGTCTGCAAGGCTAAAATTCATATATTAATAAAAAGTTGAAATGGGTTTCTTTAATAATAGCAAAGCGGGGCTGGCATTGGGTTCAGGATTATCGAGTTATAATATTCTTCTACAGTGATGTGCTATAGATATATACTATTTATGCATCTATAGCTTGCCATTCAAAAAGTATACAAAGTCTATAGCTTTGCTCTTTAGATTTCGTAGATCAGAAAGTTTGGAGTTCACAGCCTGATAATGCTATTTATGTTTTAATAATTTCAGAAGTTCAAAAAATTACAAAAAAAAACCCAGAAATTTGAGGACCTCTCGGTTGATTTCGATTTTCCGAGACTCTTGCAGTTAAAGAAATAAATTCAATTAGAGCTGAATTCTTTCATTAAAAAAAAGTATTATATGAAAATAATTCAAAATTGTTATTTTTTATGAGCTTTTTATCAATTTAGAGTCAGAAAAAAAATTATTAATTTAAAATAAAAAATATATATATTTGTAAATTTAAAATTTGACCTTTTACGCAACAGGGGTTAAACCCTATCCTAACGCGCTTTATAAGTTTTGGCACTTTTTAAAAAATTTATATTTATTTTATTTTTTAATTATTAATATATTATAATAATATATTTATATTATATTAATTTAATAATATTATTTATATTATATTTTTACAATAATAAATATATTTTATAATTTTAATATATAATATATTTAAATAAAAAATTGCTGATGGTATATAATTTTAATGTTATAAAATTAATATTATGCGTATAAAAATAATCTAATATTTGTACAGTGATAAAAAAATTTTAATTATTTTTATAATATATTTTATTATGTTTAATATATTAATATAATAATATTGTTATTAAATAATATCAAATATTTTTTTCTCTTTTTCTTTTCACCCTTAAATTAGCAAAACGTACATTTCCTACCAGGTTTTCAAACACTTTTTGTTCCAGAACCTCTCCAAATATCCTCTCAAGCATTCTTTCATTGATGGTCTCAGTAATCGGAATCAAGAGAGAGAAAGAAAAGCAAGAAAGCAGCAGTTGCAGAAGATCAGATAATGAGATAAAGGTTCAGATTACATAAATTTACAAGCAAATATTCATACAAGTGTCCTTTGCCTCAAACAAACTGAGAGTGACTTCTCGGCCAGGTTTCTAATAAGAGTAAACGTAGTTGGGTTGGGCCACCTAACCCAATCGCATTTCAATCACCCTTTTTCCAAATAATATGAAAATTTTTTCTGTACTTGCATTCAAATAAAATCCATAATCTTAATTTTAACATTTTTTTTTATAAAATATACATTTTTTAAACTATTGCATTACGGGACATTTTTTTAACAAAACCTTACTAGTGAAAAGTCCAATTACTATTTTTGGTGCCAGGCATACGCAAAGCAATTCGAAGAAAGAAAAAATGAAGAAAGAAAAAGACGCGCAACAAAATTCGCCAAATCCACTACTCCAATATCACAAAAGAAACAGGATCTCTTCCATCCATAGGATAGGAGAGTCCACACTCCCAACTTTAGTTCCTATCACCAAATTTCCTATGATTACAAACACCACCAATCCCTTGGCTTGCTTATGCTCCTATGCCTATGCGTTTTCTATCATTGTCAATTTTAAGTACAAAATTTTTACCAGCTGATATTTTTGCAGCATACACAGTTGATATCTTAGCGCTACGCTAGAAGCATCATACATCTCACTACATGAAAACGCTCACATCACGACACACCTCAACTTCCCTGCTCGCTCCACCAAAAGCTAACTGAGAAACTAGTAGTCAGAGATCGGACATAATGCCACCATTTTGGTGGGATGTACATCATTTCACCTTCCTCTAAGATGCAGTCCATGAATTCCAAGTCACACGCATTTGAAAATTCTCTCTCATCTATGTTGTCCAGATCCACCTTTAAAAAAGAATTGTGAATATGGAAAAAGCAGTTTTAATCATTAAAGGAAAAAAAACATATATAAAATGGTTCTCTATCTATGCAGCTAGATTAATACACAGCTTTAGTTGTGGAAAATGAAAGAAAAATTCCAGAAAGCAGTTACCTGGCTGGAATTGCAAAGCATTGTTTCAGAATATGGATGAAGTTCTCCAGACAGTGAAGCAGGGTATAGCCTAATATACTTTTTGCCAACAACCTGAAGATAACAAGTGTTAATTGTCTAAGCAAACAATATGCTAAAAAATCTAAAGTATTTTAATTACCATAAGACTTTCTATTACCTACACATGCCAACCACCAATGTAGTAAAGTAGCAGGACAAAGAAATATGTCATAGCGAAATAGTCAAACCCCAAAAATGAGTATGGAGATTGATGAGCCATTCAAATCAATAGCACACTCTTCAAACTGAAAAGTGAGAAAGGGATTGGGAGAACACTAACAGGGGGGAAACCATCATCAGTATCTAGCAAACAAGCAAACTAACTGTCTCCATCATGGATTGATCTTTTAGATATTCTAGATGCATTGTCTGTAAACAGGTGTCTCTGTAGCAATCTTAATTCATCATTCCCCAAGAAAATAATGAAATGGTGATTGTTCTAATGCAAATCTGTGTAACTAAGAGCAAGCTTGACATGGTTGCTTGAGAACAGCACAAACTTTTTGGTAAAAACTATCTAGCTTCTAGCAAGATTATTTCAAAGGAGAATATAATTGCAACTAAAAGCAGCAGCAAGCTTAGTACATTCGTTGAATTAGTACATAAATTAGGGTGTCTGCCTGATAGGACTACTCATGCACCATACTTGGCATAAATTCATGAACAAGGAACAGCTAAACAAATGGTACTCCAACGATCCAAAGTTACACATTTCTGCGACAAATAATAGAATTCAATGATACCCAGAAGAAAGTGTTCTAAAAAGCACAACACACACATGTGCAAACAAGGAGACACCACAACAGTGCCCCAAGAGCTAGGAGAAGGAAATAACAAAATTCCACAATCAGAATTACAATCAAAAGAGTAGAACTAGAATCTACGCAAAGATCCATGGTCAAATACATATGCTGAAATGCACTATCATTATTCACATAGTAAAACCTGTGCAAGTATATTATGGTGTGGATCACGGTGCAATGGTGTAACTGTGCCAGCTGGACCAAACCAAGCATTAACAGACCTAAGCTCCCCACCACCAACAAAACAGTAGTCAGGAATGCAAATGTCATTCCTCAACTCATTTATCTGCAATTTAAACATAACAAACAACATTTATAGCAGTCAGACTTTGATGTACTAATCTACAGTGCTGAACACCTTGAAGACATTCTAGATATCAATAAAAGAAGCAAAACAAACCTGATCAAACAGTGGATGCTGAGCAAGATAAGTGGGTACATCAGAAGAACTATTGGACTGAATCCTCTCAAGAAACTGGGAAAATGTTATAAGTTCTTGTTTCCAATCTCGGCATAAATAGTTTTTTCCGACCTGAAAATAATCATAAATTCTCCTTTCTCTTCTTATAGAATAAGACCCCCCCCCCCCCCCCAACCACCGTCATCCCTCTTATATGCACACAACACATATAGATATAATCAAGCATCATACAGTTAACATCTCAATGTGCTAGAGTATACTAGACATATTGTTTTCATGGTGACTGCTTGATTAACATTATGAATGCTCTTGCCAGAGGTATAACTATTGATATTCAGGTAATGAAACACCCTGTTAATGTCCTGCTATACAGTTTTGTGGTAACCTATAGCTTGATCTTGTTATATCCGGGACATGATAAAGTGTATGCATAGTCTATAAATCAAGTTAGACTTTCTAGCTCAAATAGTATAATTTAAAATCTAATACTTATAAACTAGAAATAAAATATCATGCTTAAACCAAAATTTGAAAAATCAATAAAAAGGGTATCTGAAATTACATATTAGTATGTATTTTAAATTCACACTCAAACAAATAGACATTTTGTATTAGTAAATCTTGTTTAAATTCAATGAATTTATATATTATAAATACGAAAACTTATATCCAAATCAACCCATCCATTCAAATCACTATCGATGATCTATCCAAAAATATAAGCAGAAAGTAAATGTAAACTCTTAAACAAAAATTCATTCCAAGAACAAGAAGAGAAATCACCTCAACTGGAACGGTGCGGTCACCGGCAACCTTTATGAGGTAATCCATGTCATTCCATTTTGTCCTGGCAGGCCAATGAGTCATATAGTCACTAAGTATAACAGGGCAACCACATAAGAAATGTTCACGTAGGAAAGTCTCCAAGGATAGAGCAGATCTCTTCACCACAATCTTGCTAGATAAAGACTTGGCAGGTAAAAAACGAAACACCTGCAGACAGACTACAATACGTAAAAGTCGAATAGAGATGGAAAGATAAGTACTCTAATTTTAAAATCAATTGCTATTATTCAATAAGTTCCCAATTCAAATTATCGTAAAGTTAGAAATGATAGAATTCAGAATTCTAAAATCAATTTCACGAATATTAGATATTCCACAATCATCAGTAAAGCCATTGAAAAAAAAACCAGCATTCTATGCAGAGAGAATCGGAGACAAACCTCACCTCCGACTTCTGAAACTCAGCTTCCCGCACCAATTTGTGCTCCGATTTCTCAAAACCATGGGTTTGAACATCGTTTTCTCTAGCTTTTGCTGATATGATTTGAATAGCTGAAACCAAATCCTTCCTCAACAACATTCCTCCCATGATGAACCCCATATCCAAAACCCTTAGTGCATCCTTGAACTCACCGTTTCGATAATGGAACTTGGCCACGTAGAGACAGGCCATTGAGTAGGCATCCCGCCAGACGGGGAGAACAGAATGCCATGGACCAGAATGAAGCTGCTCCCAAGCCATCTCACGAGCAGCCTCGGCCGCTCGAAAGTCACCGGAGGCAGCGAGGGTGGCCATGCTGACGTAAGCGTAGCCTCCGTGAGAGGAAATGGATAGAAGGAGATAGTGCGATTCAGAGTCTAGAATAGGAGTGGAGAGCTGATCCGGCAAGGCAACGGCATGAGCAGCAGTGGACATGGGTCCCGGTGACGGTGAGCAGCGGTTGTTACAAAGCAACGGAAGGACAGTGAAGGAGAATGATTAGATGGGTTTGTTTAATGATTGCTGGGAGGTGAACTTGGGATATTAATAAAGTGAGGAGTGAGGAGATATTTAATATGGGATATTTTGCTTTTGTTTTATTTGTATTATTTTATTTCTGTGTTTCAATGTTCTCCACAAGTTCACGAATTCGTGAAAAGAAACGAGGCATGGAGTAATTGGCAAAGGTAGGCACCGAACAAGGCGCTGACTATGTTGGAGACTGATGATATTTAGATTTAGGAGTCAATATTAATACAAACAGAAATCGGTTGGTATTCGACACGTTGCGACTGACTCCCAATTTTGAGAGAAAAAGATTTTTAATCGAATTCTCCAACAGAAATGGAGGCCTTAGTTCTTTTATGCAGAGCAGAGGTATGTCCACTTCTTCGTGTTCATTTGATAATATTTTCCTACAAAGTTTATTCAAATTGTGAATTTTAAGGAATTATTTTAATATAAATTAAAAATTATTCATATAATTAAAATAACCTTAAATCTTGTATACAAATCCATAGTGAACAGAATCTCCTAATATCAAGAATCAATTTAAAAGGAAGATCCTTCGTAACAATTATCGACTCTTTTACTAAACTATTTATGCATTATTGAGGATTTATAATCTCACTTGACGATTTACAGGAAAACTTCATACATCGGGTGAAAGATGAGATCATCATCTATTCAGAAGAGTAAAGGAGGTCGACCAGCGACACAGAACTACAGAAGTAGACAAAATGATGGAATACTAAATATATAAGTAATTCATTTACTGACCTGTGTCACCCTTGCATTTTATCAATTAACACAACCAAAATGGCGTACTACGTTCTGCATCGTATGGGCCTTTCAGAAAACTACAGCGCATGGTATATGGCCAAAATTCAGATACGCCAAGAATTTATGGACTGATTATATTATTCATAATCTCAAAATATCTGCGTGTGAATGGGGCAAGATACTACCAATGTGAAAATTGTAATAATGACCTAATCCATTAAGACATCATTCATTCATCTATTTAATAAAGGTTCGATCTTTTCCGGTGCCTAAATATTTATTTTAATCAATCATTTTAATTGAAATGTCATTTATTTATTAATACGATTCGTGTAAGAAATTTCTTTTTCTTGAACTTGTAATCTATTTCTGTTTGCGTTGGAACAGTCTATATGGCTATAACTGGGTCAATGTCTATAGTTAATAACGAGCAATGACCTAATCGAAGAGATCATAAATGGCGGAAATTCATAAAAAATTTACTTCCTCTTCTACTCTAACAACCCCACAAACCAAAAAGCATCCAAAAACTCTACAGAAAAGCCAAAATATGGACGTGTATAAGATGAAAAATTCATGTGGTTAACCGATATCAACACAAAATAATTAAACTCATTTAATAGTATGGCTCTTTCCAAAGACAAAGGAAACTAAAAAAAGAGAGAGATCAACCACATTGACAGCTACCATCAACCTATGTGTTAACTATACACAGTGAGTGTCAATGTAGCAGAAGAGGCAAAAAGAGATAAAACTGATGTGAAATCCACTGCTAATAAGTGCAAAGACCCATCAAAACAGGATTTTTTTTTCCACAGAGCTCATGGCTTCGTGGGGTGGTTGTTGTGGTGAAGAGGATCTGGTCCTGTTGGCACTTCCCTCGCCGAGTCCTCCGCAACTACACTTGAAGCTCCCTTCACCAGACTCTTAACTAGATGGCTCTCAAGATCCTATATTCAAAGAAAACGAACCAAAGAAACCCATTACCCATTAAAGGAATAAGCTTGGCAATAAAGGAAGCTGATCAGAAAGATTAAAAGATAGATAAACAGTACCCATTCAAGAGTGATTCTATAAAAAAAAGGGACGCAAAAATGTGTGTCTTTTTCTTTTCGATCTTGTGCTTATTTTTATTATGGCTAAAAGCTGTAGTCTTTCTTTCAGTACCTGTGTAGGTATAGCTTTATCATCTGCTGGTACTCCACCCTGTAACCCTGAGGACGCCACGATTAAGACAAGTAAGCAAAACTTCAGAGAGAGAGAGAGAGAGAGAGAGAGAGAGCGAGTGGGAGAGAGGAGCTCACGGGTACGAGAAGAATGGACAACTGATACAAAAACCACCATGAAAATGGTCATGAAGATTGAAAAGCTCGATATAGGTTTTCCACACGCCATTTTATGATCCCGGCCGCTGGGAGCTGCAAGCCAAACGGAAAGAGAGCGTTTGAAAAAGAGAGAAAAGAAGCAAAACATGGAAACACGAAATGAAGCCCTTTGAATGATGTTTTTATCAGCACGGTGATGCTGATGCTGATGCGGCTGACGACCAGTTGATATCGCGTTTCTTTGTAAATATCGAAATCGCCCCTGTACCTGTAAACAGTATTTTGGGTTTATCGCTTGACAGACATATACGACCTTCAGAAACTTAAAAAATTACCATTTGAACCGAGAAGAATAATAATGATGTGCAGGGATATAGTTGTCCTTACGTCTTAAGGAGAATAAGGACCATTCCGTTGTTCACAGGTGGCACCTGGAGACAGACATCCTCGTACGGACAGTGGCGGCTTTGGAAATAGCCTGAATCGGAGCGTTGGCTTGAATGGAATTGAATACTCCTCGGCCTCTTTTATGGTATCTGCTATTGGATTTAAATCCAAAAAATCAATTAAACAGTATAATTTTAATATATTTTTATAATTAATTAATTTAAGTAATTAAAAGTTTTTAAATTTTAATTTTTTAATTTTTAATTTCTATTTAAAAAAATAAATAATTAATTTAATTTGATTTTATTTTATATTCTCGCTTATATTAGTTTGGTTTATTTTTTTTAAAAGACCTTACTCAACAGTATATATATTTTAACGATCTAGCAAAATGATGGTCGCAGTGAAAAGAGTACAAAGTCTTAGGTCTTGTGTTCGATTCTCGCCCTAGCCGCCCCAATCTCATCGCAGAATAGCAACCCCCAAGAATTCTCTCACTAACTCTCCAAGTTCTCCTACCTCGCTAAGGCCCTGCGTCACGGTTGTTTCTTCGTTTTGGCAAAGGCAATCTAGCTCTTAGGATTGTTGACTGTTGCAGCTTGCTATGGCCCCACCCAAACGACTCCACATAGACTGGGAATAAAACACATCGTCATGCTACAATGCTCAAAGATGTCTCCACCACTACTAGCTGTAACGTTATTCTCGATCTATAATGGATATGTGTGCTAATTTGTTGGGAAACATAACTGCTGGAACTTCAAAAATCTAGACTCAGGATTTGCAAAAGAATTGCGAAAACGATGAATCTTTCAGTTTATAATTTCGAATTTCGTAATGTTTTATACGTAATTTGATGATTTTGTTTATACAATGGCTTTTCTTTTTGGATAATATTTGCTTTGTCTACTTAACACATTGAGACGGCAAGTCTTTAATTGGACTTCTGCACCTCTATAAATGAAAATGGGTTGTTGAAGCATCTTGATGGAAACAGAAAAACTGAAAAAGAACAAGGAAAACCAATAAATCAAACAGCACTGAACTGAATCAAACACTTTAGCTTTATTTACTCGGTTAGTTTGGTTCATTCTTTTCCAGATTTGGAATCATGAATCCAAAATTTTATCCCAACTGAATAACCTTTGATTTCAAGAGAGTGAAATATAATACTAAAGTAAACGGTATAAAACATGATGAGTAACAAAAACTAGAGACAACATAATAAATTTCTCCTTTTTTTTTTTATATATATCTTTTGTAGTCTGATTATGTTCAACATATCAGAAAATCAATTGGGAGGAAAAATTAAGCGTAACAAAGCACATAATATCAATAAAAAGGAAGACGAAAATGCTAAAAAGTGGGTCATAATGAACAAGCAAGCTCAATAATGGGTAAGAGCAGAGCTGACCATTTATACACTCCAACAAATAGTTTCATTCACATCAGTTCCTCAAATTGTCCTTCCCTTTGAGGAAAACTCTGCTCAACTACGAATAAAGAGCGAAAATAGTTTTACCTGCCTTCATTTCCCTAATAATGAGTCATGGGAAGGAAAAGGACTTTTGTGGGGAGGGCTTCGTCTCGAAATGCCCATGTGCAGATAAACTGAATGTCAGCATATCCACCTGCTGCATTTTCAGCAGTCCCTGAACCATAAAAAGATAAGAATAAGAATAAGACATATATGACAAAAAACATATAAATGGGCATTGGATTTGGATCAGATATGAGAGTTAAATATCACTTACAATATGAATCTGAAATATCAATTCTGAAAACTATGCACCAAAGCATTGGATCAACTCATCATCAAGTAAGAATTCTTCAATTTCAAAATTATATGGACTAGGGATTCCTCCGAATTCTAATGACAAGCTATGTAGTGGAGGCGGAGACCCAAAAGGCCTATCCTTATCTAACTGATGCAACTCTCCTCCAATGATCTCATTTCCATCCCTATGTAGAGCTGATGCATGGCCTCCATCATCTTGAGATCTGACCTGAGGTGCATCCATTGTAATTTGAGACTGCCGTGCATCGGGAGTAGGCCCAAAGTCAATGGATGGATTATACATATCATAAGCAGATCCATGATGCAACTCTGTATTTTGTAAGACAGAGAAAAACATGGAGCTTCCATCCACATGCATGCTCCCCATAGGATCAACGTTGGCAGAAGGAACGGCAGGGAAGTAGTTAAATTCGGATGGCGGAAGACTGGATCCACTTTCAAGGCCTTTCTCTGAAGGCCTCAAAACAGTATATGGATCGTTTTCCTCTTCAATGCCATTAATCTGACATTCCACTGCTGCTAAATCAGCAGTGTTTATATCAGGCACAGTGTTTCTAGCATCCTCAGCAAATGAATGCTTATTAAGATGTGGTCCAGACTGTTGATCAGCATGGCTAGATTTTCCACGAGGCCTTTTTCTCTTTGGTTGCTTTTCCGCTGGCTCCTTATCTTGGACAGCATCAGGATTCTCATTTTGAACAATGCTTAGTGCCTCCACTTCCGTTGTTGCATTTCTCCTGTTATCTTTGGATGAAACAGAACCAACACCATCATCAACAGCATCAACATCATAATCACTGTCGCTACTAACAGCAGGTCGCTTCTTTTCACCACGTCCACCTTGAGGCATTTCAGTTATACCAGAAGTGCCATTATCACTGCTTGGCTGTTGAATGAGGGATTCCTCTCGACTCAAGACACTCAACCAAATTGCACTCTCCTTTGCTGTCATCTTATCCTGTAAGCATTTTGATTGGCGGACATGCCTCCGGATTTTTGCAATATCAGGCGACATGTGTTTTATTACAGCAGTTAAGACCCCAACTTTCCACATTTTCTTTAAATCATGGGGTTTCTTATAGGGAGGACTCTGACCTTGTGGTAATCCTAATTTTACCCACCATTCTTCATCCCCAGTTGGCCACCAAGGCGGTGGAACTCCTTTCTCCAATGGATACTTCCTTTGAGGGGGATCACAGTGCTGCATTAAAGAAGACAAAAGAGATCCCAAAGTTGCATCTTGCAGGTCTTGAAGAACACTTTGGGAGTTTCCATTTCGATTTTTATCTGCCTCCACAATGGCTAAACACTCTGCTTCATATTTTGCTATGGCTGCTGGCCCATTCTTATCAAACTTTACCTTTTCTTTCCACCAAGCTCTTATATTATCAGATGAACCACTGACCGGCTTACCCTTCTCAGGAATGATCCCATACACAAATCCACGCGCTTTGCACACTTCCATTAGTTTCAACATATACTTGAGAATTCCATCTTGGGCTCTTGACATTTTCTTTCTTCGTGCCTGATCAGAGGTCTGCTTGGGCTTTTGCTTCTCTGCAGCTTGTTGGGCTGCAAACTTTTGATTTTCCTTAATCCTTCTGAGCTTGACTCGATCCTTCCACATTCTCTTCTCCAACTCTTCAGCTTCAATTTCTTCATCACTAACATCCTTCTCTGCAATGTTGTCACACCTGAGATCGTCGACTTCAATATCCGAACTGTCAGCCAATGAAACAGCAAACATCAGACACGGCTCTAACATTCAATTAATGATAGTCCACCTTGTTAGCAAGAAGAAATAGTCCGACTCTAGAGGAGAAGGAGGTGGAGAAGTGTTGTGTTCATCTAATATTTTAGGATTATCAAACATAAATCCGACACTGAAATTTTAAACCCTTGTCCTTTCGTAAAATTTTCCACTATACCAAATAACTGCATACATTCTGCTGAATAAAAGCATCTCTGTACTAAATCAAAATCCATCTTTCTCAAGGTCCCAAATTAGATAATAACAATAATACGAATAATTCCCTCCACCAGGATTTATAACGAAGCAAACAAAAATTATACACAATAGCCGCCGCTATCTTGCATCAATAACCCACTCTTAAGAGAATATTCAAGAAAAAAAAAAAGAATCAGCACAAAGTTTGTAAATTCACACAGAAATAGGCCATTTGTGAGTGAAATTGCTGTTGATGGAACAGATAAGAGACAAATAAAAAATCAATCTTTATTGGCAAATAAATCATTAAGATAAATAGAAACTGGTACCTGATATCAGCTCCAATCTCTGCCAATTCACCCATCAATCCTCACAAAGAATAAAAACTAATTGTGACAAGTATAAAACCCTACGACTTGGGAAATTATTGCGGAGTTATAATAGAAGAGGATTCGTATCGATACTCCTCAATCTCGAGGATAGTGAGAGAAGAACCCAGAAAAGGAAATGGACCCAATATGAATTTTGTGATATATAAATTAAAAAATGTTTTGCCAAATTCAATGCACAAAAATAAAAAATTGAGAGAGAGAGAGAGAGAGAGAGAGGGAAGGGCAGGGGCCAGAGGGTGGGCGTGGGCGATGAGGATGAGGGGCGGCCAGAAAGAGTCCAAAGTGGACAAAAACGCCCCAAAGCTTGCCGTTTTAGTATGAGAAATCACCTGCAATCAAGTCTACACAAAAAGGTACATTGCCATACACGTCAGCCATGACGACATTCCCTTCACCACTCACTTGTGTTACTCTCCACAAACTTGACTTGACTAGTAATAATCAAAATCAAAATTAAAATTGTCATTGACTCATATAATTTAAAAATCAAATTTACTATTTAAATTCATATAATTTAATAAACTACCTATTAAATCTTCATTAAAAATATATTACTTACTCTCTGTTTTAGTTTTTTTTTTAAATTAACTATTTAATTATATAAAAAAAGTCTTTATTATTAAAATTGATCTTAAAATATATATTTATTGAAAGGAGAGTAAAGTAGTAATTTTATCTTCAAACATAACTGACTATAATTTTTTAAGAGATTTATTAGTTGAATTATAACTTATTGATATTTTTAACAAATGGATAAATATTTATTTATAAAAAATAATTTATATTTAAAAAACTATTTTTTAAAAAATATTAAAATATTTTTTAATAAAATGATTTATTTTTTATTATTTAATTTTTAATTTAAAAAATAAAATTTATTAATAAATTTATATATAGAAGTTTAAATTATTTTTCTTTTTTAAAAAAGAAAGTTACTAAAATATATTTTCTATATAGTCCAAACGCTAGAAAATTTCAGTTAAACAATATGAAACTTCCATTAGCTACTCTAAATGTGGAATTCTAATTCAAATATCCACTTAAAACATTAGTAGCTTCTGAAGTTAACATCTCTTTTCTTTTTCAAATTTTATCAATGAATCAAGTCGTCTGGGTAAATCTGAAATTCTTTATTTTATGAATTCATCTCATATGTATAATTATATGAATGGAATATTTTAAATTTTAGAAACAAAGAAAACCAGTTTCTCAATAAATTAACCTTCCATTTATCCTAGTTATGGCAATTCAGAAGTAAAAAAAAAGAAATTAGCCTCATCACACACAGAGATTGAATAAAATTTTATTGTTCATTTCATAAAAAGCTGGTAATTTATTGGGAAGACCAGCCAAATGTGCACAAAATGGCAAATAGGCATATATGGCCTTTACAATCACCTAACTATTTCTCCTTTCATGGCAAGGGAGAGAGCACTCAGATTTCCTCCACTTTCCACTCTAACTCCAGGCATGGCAATAGCTCTGCTCCCTACAAAACCACCTTCTCCAACACTTATCTTACCAAACTTAACCTTCCCTGCTTCACCTTCATATATGTGTCCAAACAAGAGTGCTTCTTTTCCCACACATCCCCCTCTCTCTATCTCCACCATTTCTGGATTCAATGTAGCTCCCATGCTATCTACATATGCACCCTGCTCCAATTCAATATTTGAACCCATCAGCTTTAACCAGAGGTTAAAAAAGATGGACCCACTTGTCATTTCTATGAAATAGTCCCCAACTACTGTTTTAAAAGCTTGCCATACAGTGTCCATGAATACCCCCTTACTCCAAATCAGCACTGTTTGACCTTCTTTCTTCTTCCCCAAAAGAATCCATTTGGCCACAACACAAGCTAATGCAGCTAATGTCCCTGACGAAACCCAAACCAAAGGAAGCAACCAATGCAATGATAGTTTCTTGCTTTCCTTCAAGCAAAGGACCCAATTCAGAGGAGTAAATATTACCAACCCCATGAGGAAATATGGAAGTACTGTTTGCAGCAATGGTTGAGCAAAAATTGCCCATGAGGTCTGATACCAAGTCCTTGCTAGAGTCACTTTATTTGATTCCTTTTTCTCCAACATTGCAGCCATTGGACACCCTGAAAGGTCTACTTTAACATCAGATTGCTCTATAAAGATTCTCCAGGCTTCTGGAAGTGGTTCCCCGTTCCGCAAATGTTGACAAATTTCATAGATTAATGAACGGCCATGATCAATTGAAGCACTCTGGGAGCATGATGTAGCTCCAATAACATCCAACTCATGGCATCGCAGATAAGGATTAAATTCCAGCCTTTCTGACTCTTCACGGGTGAGATTTTGATCTATAGTAATTTCTCCAATATCAATATTTGGGAATTCAGTTTCATCCCATGGTTTGGTGCAATCAAGTGCAATATCACGGCTGGCTTCATCATTTGGAATTGCTCGGACTTGCAGTTGAAAAATGTAGCGCACCCCACCAGCTGAACGTACACGGCGTTGGAAATCTTCAGCAAGGAAAAGCAAGGGGCGGGTGTCTTTATCATCCCTTGGAATTGCACCTGTTTCTGGGGGAAGAATTCCAATTGGCTCCACTTTACCTGAATCCTCACTAATGCTTTCATCAAAAGGTCGCAGTTTGAATTTCACATACATCTCCTGTCCATCTGTGAACCTCAAGAGCCTGCAAATATTGGAATAATAATGTAGCTCAGCATAAGAGTTAGCATTGCGAAGAGACATCCACACTGCATCACGGACGTGAGGGACTCGTTTCACGAACTCCTCCCTGGCTGGAAGTCCACACACTAGCCACGTTGCAAAATCGGCAATCGTTCGAGCATAAAATGCCTTGCCTGTTTTTAGTGTCAAGTCAAGGAGGGAAGATTTACTACCAAGTTCGTTTTCATCTGAAAGTATCCTTATTGCTGCACCACGAGCATCTATCCTTGCATCATCATCAGCACTTAAGCTATTGCTGTGACGGATTACAATAGGGTACCTCTTACCAGGGAAGAAAATCTGGTGCTCAGGCAACCCTTTGATGCTGTCATAAATCTGCAAGTATCCCTTCCCACTAACACCAATACGATGAAAGTACCTTGATTTCACCTTCAAAGTTGTAGCAGCCAAATTTGCAGCCAAATTACCAACTATCTTCTTATATTTAATGTCCATTTCTTCAATCCTCTCATCCAAAGCATGCATAGTGTTCTTGATCATAACAGGAGTATGAGACCCAATATAGACACCGCCCCTTTGAAGAACCGAATTCACTGGAGCAACTGAAAGAGCACCAAGAATTACGTCTTTCTGAATAACAGAACCAGGTAGCATCAGACTTTGACTCCCAACTACAGAATTATCCTGAACCTCAATTTTCCCTTTAGTGAAGCCATCGGATGAATAGAACCCCGCAATCATCCGACTAAAGTCACCAAGATGAACGCCAGAACCAATTGTAATCAATTCAGGGTCTGAAACAGGGTTGATGGCTCTGATAGAACAATGTTTCCCAACTTTAGCACCAAGAAGACGCAAGTACATGCAAAAGGCTTCTGTTCCAGACAAGAGCTTGGCAAATCTAAGGTGGTAGGCTATGGTAATTCGATGGCGAAGCCAAGTCTTGAGGTGGGATTGCTCTTTCTCTTCCCTTCCAGAAAGAAAATGGGTCAAAGTGCAAGTAAGGAAGCCAAGTATCAAGCCATGAGCTAAGTACGCAACGGCAACTGAGATTGCGAAGTTAACCGGGCTTGTTGTGACACCGGCAAACATTATGGCATAAACAATAACGGTGAATGGAATCCAATGAAAGGCTCCGCAGATGCAAAGAAACGAGAAGTGTTGAAGGGATGCGGACTCATGAGATAGCCAAATGAAAAGGAGGTAGACAATAGCTGCTGAGAGAGAGCTCAGGAAACCAACCACATAGATGCCCATCAAGTGGTAAATGGCCTCAGACATGTTAGGATTTTGCTGCATTCCCCCCTGAAAACATATAACAATTTTCCAATATAATAATATTAGTTTGAAAAAAAAGGGTTTAACGGTAAAAGAAAATCCCAACTTTGCTGGTTGAGAATTGGGAATCTATCACCAAAATTGATGTCAATTTTTTACTTGGTTTATATGTACGTGGGTGTATGTATATTCTTTCTCCCCCAATACCCCCTTCTCTCTTCTCACCCTCACGGCCTCACAGTCTAGTCGGTCTCTTGAAAAACACCACCGCTATACAATTGAAGCAACAGACACCTAGGAGACCTATGTAACCAAAAAGCCTGGAGGCTCAACAGATATCTGGCGGATAATTTACAGATCTTGACCGGGACTGGCTGGGAGTTATGACCCAACGCCGGACTTAGTAAGCACCGGAGATCATGTTGACTCGAGACTATTGGGGTTGAGGTAGATTTGAAGGCGAAGAAGTAGGAGCAAGAATGGTGTAGGGACACTGAAGTTGTTTTACTTTCAGGGATCAGAGAAAGCATGAAGGAGAGTTGGAGGTTGAGGATAGTGGTGCAAGTGAGAATGAAATTTTTGATAAGTAAAAATATTAAAGTATAAGTGTGTAAATATACATTTTAGCAGTCAATTAAATAATTTAAGTTATAAATTGTTTTACTAACCTTGAAATTTAATGTAACACATCTAAAAAATTTCGTTATTATCAATTATATAAGTAGTATAAAAAGTGAAAGTATTAGTTGCATATAGTATGTCAATTCCGATCATTATAATTTCCTAAATATTAACGGTAAGTATGGTATGTCAAATTCATCAAATAGGTGGTAGTTAGAATATACCTTTTGAATATTGTGAAGCTTGCCAGATTTAAACGTAATCTTGTCTCCTTCACATTTTTGCAGTGCTGCCACATGACTTTCTTCTCCCAATACACTTCCTTTCTGGATTACAGCATATGGACCCACTGAGGAATTGCGACCAATTCTAATGGGAAGGAAGCTCAACTTTCCATTCTTCACTTCATGGGCTTGAATCAATGCCCCTTCTGCAATCACAGCTCCTTCTCCAATTGAAACCAGAGATGGGTCTGTTATGTCTGTTGTATCAAGCAAAACTGATGATCCAATTCTGGCTCCAAGCATCTCAAACCAATACTTTAGGAATACTGTTCCCCTCAAATGTTGTGCAAAAACTTTTGAAGAAATTTCTTGGACTTTATAGAGTGCCCACCACTTAACAAAGTCTAGTGACCAGATGGAGATTTCAGGGTTAAGGGCATAATTTGGTCTCAGGAAAGCATTTCCAAGCAAAGCAATACAAGTACAGGTACAAAGCATGCAAAACATCCAAGCAAAAGGAGCTGCGGCCACAGAAATTAAATAACCTGACCAGTGAATTTGATCTACCGGTGCAAGGCTGGCTGAGATGAAGCTTGTAAAAGCAGAAACTGATAAATAAGCAGGAAAGCTTAGCATGATGGAAATGTACATCAGAGCAAGAAGTTGTAAGCACCAGATGTAGATTTGGTGAGTCTTGGAAATTTCTGTCACCATCTCAGAAGAATCGATATCAGGCTCTGGAAGCTGGGATGGAGAGTTTAAGAGATGAGGTTGAGACTTCATCACAAGATTCTCCGAGAAGCTTGCTAAGTCTGAAATGCATGTGGCAGTGAATATATCAACCGCTCCAACTGGCACTCCAAGGAAATCTGAAAGTTTTTGGGCTGCTCTGACAACACCAATTGAGTCGATTCCATAAGATGTAAGATTCTCTGTTGCAGAAATATTCTTCACAGGAACTCCTGTCTGCTCAGAAACAAGCCCTTTTAGAAACTCTACAATTTCTCTGTTGCCCAATTTAGAAGTCTGTATAGGAGAGCTCACTAGCTCAGGTCGTGGGGTTTTTCCCTCCTTACATGTCCCTGTGGTGAATGACCTAAACAGTGTTCTTTTGGACAAAATTGGGTCCGGCACAACGTTCAGAGTTCCGTCAGTAAAATTCTTGATGCACTCAAACCTCTTGATCTTGCCTGATGTTGTCTTACTAATGGTTCTTGGCTTGATCAACTTCACACAAGCCACAGGAACACCATGTTCTTCTGTGACGCGGTTTTTAATCTGTTCAACCACATCATTATCAACTGGCTTACCATCTCTAACCTCTGCAATTACAACTAAACCAACTTGGTCAGAACCATCTGGAATTGAAATCCCTTTTGCTGATAAGACTTCTTCTGGGACACCAACCACAGCACAACAACCTGGGCGTAAAATCTCGGATACACTCTCAACTGTCTTTTCTACATCTGCTGAATAAACGTTTCGTCCTGCAACAATGATGAGATCCTTGATTCTACCCGTGATGAATAATTTCCGATCAATTATTCTTCCCAAGTCTCCAGTTCTAGTGTACTTTTTTCCAGGCTGATCCTTAAGCAAATTTTTGAAAGTTGTTTGGCTTTGTTCTTCCCTGCCCCAGTACCCAATTCCACCACTTGGACTACTAATCCATATCTCTCCTTCCCGTCCATCTTCTTCGAACTCTTCACCACTCTCTGGATCAACTATTCTGATGTCAACATCTGCATCACCTGGATTAGTATACCCACAACAGACTCTTCCCTGCCAATCAATCAAGATGGGCTTACCTTCCCCATATGCACAACTGACGAAGACACAATTTTCAGCCAAGCCATAACCAGGAGCCATCACTTCTTGAGAAAGGCCTAAAGGACGAGTAAGCTCAATGAATCTTTTGAGAGTTTTCTGCCTCACTGGTTCAGCAGCAACCATGAGGAAAATCATGGAAGAGAGATCAAAGTTCTGAACCTTCTCCTTGTTAGACTCCAATCTTCGAATCACTAGCTCAAAAGCAAAGTTGGGGCCTGCACTATGAGTAGCCTTGTATTTGCTCATGGTCTGAAGCCATAAGAGTGGATTCTTGATGAAGGTCAATGGCGAAAACAGAACTGCTGTTCCACCACTAACTAGAGCTGTAAAAAGTCCACCAATCAGCCCCATGTCATGATACTGTGGAAGCCAGCTTACTAGTACTGTCTTTGAGGTGCTCTTATACCTTCTTCGCATCAACTTCACGTTGTGAATGAGGGCACCGTGAGTAATCGTAACACCTTTAGCATCGCCAGTGGACCCTGACGTAAATTGTAGAAAACACAAATCATCTGGTTGACACTCTGATTGATGATTCATATTTTGTTGAAGTAAGCCTTTGGAGTTCTTTATCCAAGTATCTGTGTATAACCATGGAAGATTAGGCCAGCGAGCAGGAGATTTCCCATTTTTTCCTGTCAATGAAATCAGATTCTTCACAAATCCTGCTCGAACTGCTGAGTGATAAATAAGAGTTGATAGAATTGCCACTGCATTACAAGATTTAGCAATATTTTCAATCTTCATGAGGGCTTGTCCACCTCTTTGCATTGGATCCGGTGGAAGAACCGGGACTGGCAAGACTTTAGCTATTAAGCACCCAAAGAAGGCATCAACAAAGTCCAGGCCTGGAACATGTACTAGGAGGACCCTGTCGCCAGGCTTAATAACTGGTTTTTGGCTACTCAAAAGCTTCTGAGCAATGTAAGAAGCATTGGCAAGCAGTTCTCCATAAGTCCTCTGGCAAACCACTGCTCCTGTTTCATTAATCCAAGTGTAGAGCGTTTTATTCTGTGTGCTACTGTGCATTCCCCAGCGTTTCAAGTAATCAGGAAGGGTAGATAGATCAGGGGCCTCCACTCCTGGAAGTTCACCTAGTTCTTTTGGTTTTCTGTCCCAGCAATCTGATTTCAATGGAAACAAAGACTGCAATATCACATGCAGCAGCATTTATGTTCAGTTCCAAATCTTCAATATTTCAAATATCCTATTATTGCTTCAAAATTTTAGGTGGTCAATTACCTTGACATATGGAAACATTGGCAAAGAATTGTTATTTGCAAACTGCTTGCAGATTAAAGCCATGGCATAAGATGAATTTCTCTCAGTAAGTTCAAATGCCATGAGACCACCTACATAGTAAGTGTTCCTCAAACCTTGAAGTTCAGACTCAAGTCTCTGGTAGAACCCATCCTTCATATCTGTTTACAAATTACGTTAGACAGGAAAAATATATATCCCTTGTCAGGAAGATCTTATTCTGATAGAAGTAGTTCATCAAGCAATACCTTGGCTACTAACATGAGGAAAGTACTTAAATCTTCGTTGTAGAACAACCTTTTCGACTGATGCCCCCATTGTTTTAACTACTTTGATGGCAAGGTCTGTGACGCTTGGTCCCTTTATATCGGCAGAGTTTCCGTAGGACCACAGCAAGAAAATGTCAGTGTCAGCATAGAATTTCTGCAATGCAACAGGATGTCCAATTGTGGCAGGATCATCCATATATTCGTTGAAGTAATAAAAGCCGATTGGCAAATCTTCTAGCCCTTTAATCTTTAAAACAGTGGTGTAGTAGTCTATTGTCTGAACTTTGCTGAACAACTCTCTTTCAAGCTCATTGAGATCCATCACTTCAGTCTCAGATTCTGCAACAAGATCCTTACTAAATATTTGAAAGTCGACAGAACGGAGGAAAGCAGAAATTAAGAGGTAAAGAACTGGAGAAACCTGTCAGATATGAAGAAGGTGATCTGTAAGTTTTTCCAATTTTAAAAGCAAAGGCACCGGAAATGATAATCTTATCAAACTCCATGACTTTGCATTCTCCATTGCTATTTTTTATATCAACACTAACACCATCAGAATTTCGTTTGATTGCCAGGACTTCAGTGTTGCAATGAACTTCAACTGGAAGTGATTTGATGACCTTTTGCCAAAGACTCGTGTATCCACCTCTGAAACGTCTTATCTTTCCAGCCATGGAAGTCCGAGTGAACTCATGAATGTAGGCGTAAGGCATGTCTTGAGGAAATCCATAACCAGAAGCAGTGTATCCATAAGCCACAGATTTAGGAACAGATTCCAATCCACGGCTCTGAAGATATGCGGGAGTTGAATCTGATGCAAACTCACTCACAGCATGAACTCCAATTCGACCTGAATCTTTTGCCTTATCCTGAAAATAACGAACTATGAAGTTAAATTGGCAGCCGAGGCATTAACATCAAGCCAAAAAAAAAAAAAAAAAAGAAAAGAAAAGAAAAATCCATGACTGCACAGTGAAAGACAACTAAAACAGACCTGGAGTTCTAAGGTCAGTGAGATCACAGATACATAATCGTCTGCAACTTTGATGTCCTCATATTTCCCCGTGGAGCTGTCAATTAGAGCAAGTTTGTGAGAGTCCATTTCTTCTAGTTCTGACTCGGATTCCTTGGCAAGATGAAAGATGACTGGTGCACTGTTTTTAGCAAGAACTTGACCACCCAGATCATAAACTTTTCCTGCAGATAATAGAAATATACTGTCAAAATATATGGTTATATTTAAGCTGACATAGAGAAAATTATTTTTCACTCTGTACCTTCAATTTCGACTGATTCACACATGCCACCAACAGTGTGATGCTTCTCTAATATGGTCACATTACGGTAACCAAGCCTTGCTAGTGCATAAGCAGCTGATACGCCACTTGGACCAGCTCCTACTATCCCAATTCTAGTGTTCACAGGAAGACATGGATGTAGCTTGGAAAATTGTTCTTCTATTGGTACTGTTGGATCCATCTCTTGTAGTTAGGCCTTTGATTGACCCTGATTATTGAATAAAAGTAAGCAATTGAGTTACTTCTAACTCTGAAATACAACCAGATAAGGGTATCTTGAATTATTGAAATTCTGAATTTAGAAGGCCAAAGCAGAGCAGAACTTAAGGAGGAAAAAAAAACAGAGAGAATATATTCTTGACGATTCAAACAATGCTCCTATAACAGCAGTTTAGGCAATATCTAATAATTTGTTTTTATTTGGCTTAGACAAATTAAAGAAATGCTAAAAAAGACAAAATCTTCCAATACAAAAAGCATTTCCTCCCATGAAGTTGTTCATGCATGTCAGAGTCTATTAAAAATGATAATTTTTAGCTTAAATTCCTTCTGCTAATTTCAAACAAGCTTAGGCTATGAAATGATAATAGCAGAGGCTGACATGAAAGCTATGGTGCCTAAATATACTTAAAACAAAGTGGGATTTTAAAGAAAAACAGACTACTTGTTTGGACAAGTGAAGCTAAAATGCAAACAGAAGTACTTAATTAGGAGAAACAAACCTGAGAGACAAGGTCAATGCAGAAAATCTCCTCTATGTCCTAAGGCAGTTCAAGAATGTGGATGCAGTCCCTGTGATGGCATTTCCTTCATAAGTTAAGAAACCAAACATAGCCTTTCTATCACATGAAGCATTCTCTTATCTTTGTGATGAATAACTGAACTTAGCAGGACAATTGACAGATAGAAAGTTTAAAGAGAGCAACAAACCTTGGAGCTGAAATGGGCAAAAGGGTATACAGAGTGTGAAGTAGTTAATAATTAAATGCCAAATGGCAAGTAACGATTGTGAAAAGAAAGAAGCCGAAGCCGATTCACCACACAGAAAAAGTGCTGATCTCATAGCAGAATTTATAAGAGGAGATACTTGAAAACAGCAGCAAGTAGAAGACAAAAATCCCACTGTTGAGTAGTCTCGGATTCTCCGAGAATATAAGAAATAAAGAATGTGAAATATTCGAGGATTATGCGAGGATTTCCTGGTGGTAACTCCGTCTTAGGAAAAATAAACCAGTATCAAAGCATACGTGTAGAGTTGAAGGTGCGGATATAATATGTGGAAAGCACATCAAGTGCGCACAAGGTATATGTAAATAAATTAAAAAACCCAATGATGCTGAGGGATCAGTTGGAATATGAGGATCTAGGATTTGAAGCGGCGACGTGGACTATGAAAATTAAGTTGGATATTGGGGAACATAAGTAATTAAATTACATAATCAGTTAATCAATCCATCTCTGTGATTTTAGTTCCAGGCACATGAAATTTTATTTTATTTTATTTTTAAAAGTTTGAAGAAAGAGTTTTTCTCAATAATATATAATTTTCAATGCTTTTTTCAGAATATACAATTTTTATTATGAGTCAGGGAGAATGTAAGCATATACCCAAAAAAACATTTTATTAGAGATAAAAAGAGTTATGAAAACAGTGGATCACAAGGAAAAGAAAACAGTGGAAAAAGATTAGCAGGACAAAAGTTACTTTTAAAACAAGGAATATCCGATTCCTAACATCTAGGTTATGTCAAGTGGCCGATTGTCAAATTATTTTTTCAAGTAGTTAATATTAAAGACTTCACTAAAACAAAATTTAATCAACATTTTCATTTTAAAAAAAAATTAAAAGTTTTTGGCTGAGAATAAACATATATAAAATTTAGTTAGTTATGACATAATATTATTGAGTTGTGTGTGGATCAACATGTGGCTTACTCTCGTAATTGTATGACGTTTTCAGTTTGGTATCTGCCAGAGGTCAATTCTCTTGTTTCTGGTTCTTCCTCTCCCCTCCCCTGCTTGAGATGTAGAGATTGAAAATTGTGTACGCTTATTCCTCTTGATTTATTATTTGTAATGCTTATTCATAATTCTACAAGTACTGTAAGTACGTCATTAACAGTTGCAGTGTTGTTGTCAGAAATATATATTCAACTTCAAATACAACATCTTAAGGCAAGGTTCATGGAATAGCAGAAAGAGTTGCTTCAAGTGTTTTTATTTTATTTTCTCACATTTTCATGTCCCAATATCTATATATTTATATAAAGTTTAGTCTAAAATTAAACTATGTGCCATATTTAAATTTTATATATTTATATTAAATGACATATTTAATATTTTTTATTTTTTAGTTATATTTTTATATTTAATAATGTCATAAATTAATATGTCAATAATAAATATAATTTATTCTTATTTTTATCATAATTTATATATTACTTTTAAATTATAATTTTTTAATTTTTTGTAATATTTTTAATATAATAAATATAATTTTTAATATATTTATTGTCACTATTATATGATATTTTGATATATTATTATTTTTTAGTATATTATATTATTAATATTATAATAAAAATTTTATTATTAAAAATATTTTATTATATTTTTTATTTTAATAATAAATAAAATGTTAAAAATATATTTATAAAAATTAAATAAACACTGATACGCAATAATTTTATAACGAAAGATTATATAAAAGTAGTACATTTAATATATTTTATTTTATTTTATTTTTAATATTTTACTTCTTTTAATAGTTAGCAGAGTGAATTTATATAAAAAAAATATTATTTTATAAATAATACCATACAATAATAATATCAGAAATTTTAATATACACACATTGTGTGGGTAAACCACTAGTTATCAAAAACTCCTGTTGTAATAACAATGAATTAGTAAAAAACTTCCAAAGTGTATGTTCAATTATTTGATTGATTGCATATAGTTCCAAAGACCAAAATCAAGTTCAAATGACACTAATGCAGCAAAGAAGCAGATGAATCAGATCAAGGCCTACGTATCCACATGATTGATTGTAAAATAAATAAACATCAACAAGCTGCTACATTTTACAATTCAGCTACTCATTAAGTGACAGAATAGGCCATTCATAATACAGGATGTTAAGGGTTTAATCTAGGCAATCCCCTCTCCTTGAAAATAAGCAGCTACATATTGTGGAATTTATGAATTATGTCACAACCATGCATCTCCTGGCAACTAAGTTTATAGCTTCTGCCTTGCTTCAACATCAACAATGGTGGGAAGTGAAGGAACCGAGAAGGGTACTAATATTATATCATGGTGTCTGACCTTGCAGGCAATCTCCTGAAGAAATTGAGAGGAGCTGAAGGTAGCTTGTGTCGGAATCTTGGATGTCTCAACACATAAATCCCAATTAGAAGGGCCACAACTTGGAATGGAGTAACATAGAGAACTACTGCAGCTATTAGACAGAATATCACAAATAGAGTTGTTGCTCTTGGATCTCTCCAACTTAGTAGAGATTGGAATCTTTCCCCCTGAGTTGCCAAGTCACCGATTACTGTCTGTACCCTCCCTCCTATACTTCTGAGACGATCATATCGCATTCGAACAATATCTGATGGCTTGGAAGTTGGGAATGTGTCAAATTCTTCATCAAGTTCATCAGGATGAGCAGCATCAGCATGAGATAGTCTGGTGTCCATGTGAGGAGGATGTCTTGGTCTCCGCCGGAAATTCCAAATACCAATCAAGAAAAGGTAGAGAAAAATTGTAGGAAGTATTAGCTCCGGATAGAGGACTAAAATTATGAATAGTATGTGAATCAAAATGGTAGTAAGTGTATTTTTCCAGTTGCAGATTTGATCAAACCATTTTCCAACAGCAATCAATCCCCTTAGAACGCCCATGATTCTGAAAAAATTGGCTTTGCTCCTTCTCATGCTCCACATATGCGAGTCCACATCTAACATATATGCCACAACCTCCTTCCTCAGAGGTGGTTCAGCTCTGCTCAACCTCAGGGAGACAATTTGCATAGCTTGGTGCCTCAAGCTATCAAGTTGAATCACAGATAACGGATGTATGTAGTGCATTTTGGGCAGCAATGGATGTGAATACAAATGCAACATATTAATCAAAGAAGAGCATGTGAACCTCACAGCTAATTGGACTTCACCTGTTTTCTTCACTCCTGATTGTTGCAATACTATAAGAGGATATGAATGTGTGTAAACTCTATCACTTTCAAGTGTCGATAGCCGAATCCTCACTTTTCCAATTCTTGAATCCTTTCCTCCTCCTCCTCCCCCCAGTACATGACCATTGTCAAATACCCCTATAGAAATGACAGTACAGGGGTCGAAAACCTCCCAAGTGTACTGTTCATTCCACTTTGGAGTCAAGCTGTCAACGATTGTCCTTGTCCGGATCCATTTCTGCCCATATTTAGCCACACAATAAGCATCTGTTGTTCCTCGCCCATCCTTGGTCTTCATAGGCATTAGCCCCACAGCACTTAGAATTCCTAGCTCCAGAATTCCAATGCTGGGTCTCCACAGTTGCTTTGCTGTTGGCCTAAGGTCACTGCTATAGTGAGTCGATTCGTCCAGAACATGATAACCACCATCCAAAGAGGCCCTCAAATGAATCCTACTGGCAAATTTAATCTCCTTCTTTTGTTCCCCATCTCCCACCACATGCTTTTCAAGATTATACCATCTAGTGTTAACTGGCTTATGGTCTAGCCTCCTCTGCACAAATTGTAAAGAGATCATACATTTGCCCAAAATTTCATCTTTGTTTGGTCCTACTCTATCTTCCACCGTCAAAATCAAAGGCTCCTCAAAAGGGTCAGCAGCTACAAATACCAAGTCTTCATTCCACATGGGATGAATACTTCTACTTTGGGATATTCTTGTTCTCAATGCTTGATTTCCCAGTGTGACCTTCACAAAAGCTTCAGGGAACCTATTTTTATCACCAGGCACCAAATCCTGAGCTTCAATCACATTGACCCTAACATACCAAAGCTTAGGTGAAAGATATACCTTTGATCGGATATTTGCAACTCCATCAGGACCAACAGTTGCTGCATCTGAATGCCAAGCATAAGGGAAAGCCTCGTCGGCTTGAGTTCCCATCCAAACAGCCAGCATCAGCTCCCCGGCCTTAATTTTGTCCCCCTTCCGATCTTCCAGTCTATACCATTGCGGTGCCAAAGGGCTATCAGGTGGAACCCGTCTTGGGATATCATTGAGCTCAAACAGAACCCTTCCAATCAAATCATCTAAAACAACATCCTTATCTTTAACCGAAACTTCCAAAACAGAAGCTTGAATTCTTTCTTTTGAGAAAGCAAAGACCTCATCCCACAAAGGATTTGTTTTCTTCTCAAAATGCTTAGTCATTCCCTTATAGTTTCCCAGCTTTATCTCAACATAAGGGTCACAACTACCAGTAACATCTTTACCAGGCAAATCCTTGGCTTTCACCACACGAACATACAGATATTGCATTTGTTCAACAAGGTCATATGTGCAGGCAAGCTTATCAGTCGCGACAGCTCCTGCACCAATGTTTGGCGAGGTCTCCTTTAGAGCAAAGTCAACAGCTTGGGGAGGCTTCTGCATCTTTTCTAGTTTATACCAATGAAACCAGAGATGAACAAACACCACCCAGTGGTTATGCTAAAAGAACGAACACTTCAAACTTGAGAATTTGAAACAAGATGCCTCAGGAACTGAAAAGGGCTTCAAAGACCTCAAATGTTGTGAGTTTCAGGCAATTTGGATAAAAAAGAGTAAGCTGACTTGATGATGGAGAAAGCATGGAAGCAAAACACAATTGTTGATTCTGTAAGTTGTAGATCTTCAATATATGCATTATGAACACATTTAAGGACTAAAACGGAAATTAAGGTTTTAGAACAAAGTATCAGAGCAACTCCAGCCTCCAAGTACTTGAGTGAAAACTCCGAACCGGAAAGCAAGTATCTGCAAAAGCAAGAAACCACAGGGTTAACATTACTGTTCATCCTAAACGTTTAGGTTCCGAGAAAATGAAAATCCAAGAAAAAATAACACTGCGACACCACTAATACAAGAAACTATCGAATAAGCCAGGCGTTAACATATAAGCTTGATCATCTGGACCCAAATAATTTTAAACGCAACCAAAACTGAAAAGGGGGGCCGGGGGTGGGAATTTTTCTCTTCTTCTGTAAATTTTCACAGCTAGCAAACAGGAAAAGAAATATACATGCTTACCAATAATGATTGTGTAGTTTTTAAACTGAACCAGCAGGGAAGAGCTCTAATTCATCAATAAATAAGAAGAAAAGGCAGCAACTCGGGTAAGTAGAGCAACACAAGTAAGCTGAAACTTTCAAAGCCACAGGGAACACCTTAATGTAATAATTCCATTTACTTGAAAGAGTGAACAAACACAATGTTGAAGTTTCAACCACTACTAAAACTAATTTCGAACAACAAACCGTTGAAGAAAGGACTTGAAATGTACATGAAGCACAAGTGTTGAAGAGGAGAGTTCTTGAAGAAGCAACAAAGCAAAGGGAAATTAAAAAGGAAATATAATGGTAATGGAGGTTGGAGAGTGAAGTAACATAGAAATGAGAATTGTGAAAGACTGAATCTGAATCTCCCAATATAAAGAAACGGAGAAGCCATCAGTAGCAGTAACAACTTTCTTTCTTTAGCATTTATTTACTCTGTATGCTGATATTTTCTTGCCATCAATTATTTACATTAGTAGTTTTGCGAGGACCATGGTGGGGTTGGGCACACGATGGATGGGTCTTTTTTTTTTTTTTTTTTTTTTTTCTTTATTTTTTGAGAAAATTACTGAGTCTTTAATTTAATTTATTTCTTGATTCATCTTATGTAAATTATTTATTCATTTTTATATAAAGTTAAATGTACAGTAATTGTCCCTTTCTTTTAATTTATATATTTGTCGGTAAGAATTTTCTTTGCTGAGAAGTTTTAGGTACACCAAAATGATCACGTTTTGCGTTTATAAGTAGCACCTTAAAAAAATTGTCCATATTCAATTGGTTTACCTAATAGAGAAGAAAGAAAATGATTTATCACACTTTTTTTTCCTTTTGAGGAAGTAGTAAAATTCAAACTATTCATCACGCTAATCAGTGGGCATATTTAATATAAAATAAAATGATTACAAAAAAAAAATCAATTTCACTAAAACTGCTAACCAAAACTGAATTCAAATAGATTACCAAAATAGATGGAAGCAAGTACTTTGAAGTCTTGAAAGCAACATCCAACTTCTTGCATCCAAAATATCAAAAGTGCCTTTCCTCAGGAACCAAGAATAAATGTAATGTCCGTTCTTTTCCATTCAGCAGTCGAGAAAAGTAATGGGAGAGGTTTGGTGTTAGGTACAGTTGGTTTTGAAATAACTATACCATCCATATTCTTTTCTGCTTTTCTTTTCCCCTTTATTTAATTTTAATTGAGACTCAAATTCAATGCTCTGTAATATTAAATAGCTGTCTGCCAAGTTGTAGTTTTGTGAAATGGGAAAAATGGTATAGCTGCCTTGTCCGAGAAGACATTCAACAAATTTAATGTTAAATGTCTCAGAGGCCATACTATAACGTATCATGTCATTGTCTTCTGAGTAGGTCTTTAAATTGCTGATTGGGACTCATCATTCACCATGTTCACAAATAACATAGCTATTTGGGTTAAGACCGCTAGAGATTTACAAGAATACACACCCTCTTCCTCAATAACCTCTCTAAAAACTGAACTGCCAATAATGTGTGTTCCAGATTCCGAGATTCGAATAATCTTCCTCTTCCTCCTATAAATTTCTGAGCCTTTATTAGCGCACTAGTATCTTTACAACATCAATTTGCAGAATTTGTAACAAATTAAATCAATTACACTGCTAGTTTCAGCACCAATCTACAACCTAAGAACTTGAAATACATACACCATTGAAAATTAACAGCGTAAATCAATGACTTAAACTAAAGAAATGCAGTTCACTTGCAGAATGTAGTACAATATTTGTTTATTTTCTTCTCTCTCCCTTCCCCTATCCCTAGCATAATCATCTTGAGATCGTATTTAGCGTATAACTTATAACTTCTTTACCTGAATCTGAGCTCCATTTTTCATTCCAGATTCAAGCATTGCATCTAAAACAGCAACGTCTCTAGCACCTTCAATGAAAGAGAGACGGGGCTCTATTTCATGGTTACTTCCCTTCTGTAACAAATAAGTAGGATTGAGAAGTGTCAGCAAAAGCAAGTTAGTAGCCTATATAGAAGCATTTTGCTGCTTCATATTAACTATTATGGCATCTAACAACAAAGTGACGTTGAGGGAAAGAAGACAAAGCGAATGATTAAAGATAATGTTCGAATTTCAAACAATAAGGCTGTCATATTGAATTGGAAAATTTTGTTCTATTGCCTGCCAAAAGGTGCATTCAACAATAGAACAGACTGGTCATCCAATAATAAAGGTTAAAACTACAAAAAAGAACATTATCATGTATATGATAGAACATAGAAATGAAGTATGCAGGAAGACATCATAATACCTTAAGGTTCGCATGTGAAACATCACGCAAAAAAGTAGTTAATTCTTCAGTCACTCCACTGAATGGGTAGAACCAATTTTTGCTGTGCCCATCAGCACCATAAAATGAAACCTGAGATTGTAATGTACAATATCAGTTCTAGGTTGCCAATTTTCTAAGTTATTGTAGAATATAAAGTGCCATGAATCATGGTGGGTAAAATAATGAATTCTTTGAGCTACAAGGTAATCAGAAGATTAGACATCTCAGGAAAACCAATTTCTCTGAGTTTCTAAGGCTGCCCAAAAAATGTTTTGACATACCGTGTAACCATGTTGTCCATCCTGCATTCCCCTGCCAATTTCTAGTGTTCCCTTTAAGCCGACAATTCGCCAGTATATCTAAAAGAGAAAGAAACTATTAGAAAAAAAAAAAAGTTTTACACATTCTGTATGAATTAACAATATTACTTTACCACATGCCTTTGGTGATCTTGAGGATACAATCATTACAAAGACCCCAGAACATCCATTCTCCAGTTGACTGAGAAAGAAAAGTCCATAGTCAGTCAGTCAGTCACCCACAGACTTGCAATTACATCAAAATATACTTCTTGGAGAGTCTAGTTTATGTGTGAGGAACTTACAAGATAGAGGATATGTTATCAGGTGGAGGTAAAGTTTTGTCCACATGAGAGATATTAGCCGACACTGAAATCACGTCACATCCAACAAGCTGTTTAATGAAAGTACAATAAAATTAGGAGGTAAAAATGGATACAAAAATGAAGAATGATAACTTTTCAAGCCACATACTCGTTCAGTAAGGATTTGCTGAACCAGACGTTATGAATATCTCATACATGGGAATGAACATGACTAAATCATAATATGTACCCTGTCCATATAAAACTATATGGTAGTGTGGACACCTTTATTATATAGATAAACAATATGAGAAAATTATTCCAATCTATGATCAGTCGTAAGATACTTCAGGAGTTCACAATTTGAAGCATCTACATAAACAAACATACACATGTAAAATGGCACCCCAGTCCACTCAAATATAAAAAGGTGAAGATAAAGAAATACAAGAAGCAATAAGCAATGCTAATTAATACAAAACCCCAGTGTGACTAGTATTCCAAAGATCAAATAGATCTATTTGATTCTAAAAGAAGCAGAACATTATTTGTACGAAAGGGTTGGACATGCTATCTGGCGAATAGTCAGTGCCTATTACCAGTAAGATATATTGAATATGAGAGATTACCATTCTTAATCCTGCAATGAAATGCACCCCCATATCCAGAATGAAACCGCCCTGATAAAAAAGGAATACACCAGTCAGTTATCTGGTCAGCAAAGAACTATACCTACACTGACAACCACACAACAATATACCTACACTAACAATCACACAAAAACCAATGGAATGCTTAGATTCATTAAACTGCATACTGCAAGGAATGATAAGGTGCTGCTGTAATTTACGTCATGGTACAAGAAAATAGTTCCCTTGCATCTTAATACTGTAGGAATAAAGCACTAAGAACCAGCACACTATGTCCAAAATGAGATTCATTCATCTCTTATGGAAAAGCTCATTTCATAATGTCAGGCTTGTAACTTGCAATTAAGCATGCAAAACATATGTACGATGATCGCATTTGCAAATCCATAAATTAAATCTGGGAAAATTAAATATAAAACCAAAATACATACAATAAAATTCCGTCGCCATGAGCTTGAGAAGTAAGGGTTTGCACTATTCATTGATCCTTCAACAATAACTTGGACAGACATCATGTCCCCAATTTCAGGCAACAGTTTCTTTCCCTGCAGATGCAATGGCGAGTATATTGTAACTTAGAGAAATTGCAACCAAATGATATATGCAAAAAGGAGGGGAAAAAGGGTACCTCCACAAAAGCAGGTTCAAATCTATAATTCTCTGCCACAGCCCAAATTGGTTGACTAGGGGAATTGGTATAAATAGATTTGTAAGTTGATAGAACAGTTTCTATTTCATTTATAGCTGCATTGTAAAAGCCAGAGTCTATCAGTTCATTTGAGGTTTACACCTGATCCAGAAAAGCTATCCATAATTATCAATCAGCTATCTTATATTGAAAGTGATAATACAGTTTGACTTCTTTTCAAGATTTTTTTAATGCCTTAGCCTGCACATAAGTAAAAAGATACGCTGGCATTTGTAAGATTTTTCTTTTTAATTATTATTATTTCTATCACTTTGTTTTGGGGCATTTGAAAGAAGATTCAACATTTTCTAAATTCATGTAACAGAGTCACAAGACTAGGACAATAATCTCTTTCATATATAAGAGCCTTATCCTATTTTAATGTCACTGACTTCACAGGTGTTTCTCATCAGAGGGAGTTATTTGGAGTCCTCGTTCAGGTTTACTCTGCACGTTTATCTATGTCTTCTCCAAACTTATGTTACATAGAATCAACTAAGCAACAAGAAGAGGTTACAAGCCAAAGTGTCAGGCTTATAACTAAAGGGTCTGGACGAAGGTTTTAATTTTACTTGTTTTCATACTAATTCAAAAGATAATACCATTACTGCAAAGCAATTTCAACGCTCCCACATAAAAGAACCTATGAATAACATATTCTCTAACCTGAAAAGGTACATTCATGAACATTTGCACTCATGCAATGCTTTCCATTCTAAATTTCATGGAGAACGAAGATAAAAACAGCAAATCATTCCAACAGAAGAGAGTGAAAGAGAAGAGTATAAAACAAAACTCCGACTTACAAGCTGCTGCTGGTTTCTCTGAAGATTGTCCAGGTTAGCAGAGCAATGCAAGTGAAAACAAGTGGAATATTTAGTATAATGCACAGAAAAGAAATACACAGTTAAAAAGAATATTAAATAATAGATAGATGTCTACTAACAGTTGAAGCATAGTGCAAATGCATCAATAATATATATATATATATTTTAAAATAAAATAAAAGCTTATTTATTTTTGTCTAGTTGCGGATAGAGGATATCCTTTTTATTAATCTAAACTCCTAAAATAGTAAAATCTTATAAGCTGATTGTGGAAGTGCCAAGTAAATTTGCTTTCAATTTATATGTCTAAAAAATGTGTATCACCTTGCAGGACATGCTTCCCTGCCTTCAGTAGCTTCAGTGAGATATCAACCTGCAGAATTTATTTCGCTGAGCAAATAATCTAATCATAAACTTATAATAGGCATGCTAAAGCAAGAGATCTTTAAGAACAAAGTAGCTAAACCTGAATCTGTCCAGCGAGAACCACAGCAACAGCAAGAATTGACCCATCTTGGATAATCTCATCGAGACCCTTATCACCCCACTTACACTCCACCTCTGGGAAACTCTTACCCCGCGCTATCTCCATTGCTCCTCTCGCAGATTCCTACACACAAAATCGTTTTTATACAGATAAAGAGATGGGTATTAACAATCAAGTAAAGAATAAGAAGCAATAGAGTTAAGAGACCAGATCACTGACCTCAGTGCGGCTCCAAATAGCCTTAAGCTTAAAGAGATTAGAGATCTCAGCTAATCTGGGAATGTACTGGGTTCTAACGAAGATGCCAGCTCCAATAATTGCAATACAAGGAGGGTTCGCCATTTTTGAATCCTGCAATTTAGATCTTGAAGATACTTATATGGTTTCCGCTTTCAGGTTGGTACAAATAAAGGTACGCCTGTAAGGGTGTCTTTTACAATTAAAAAAAAAAAATCTATTGTAAGGGTTTTCACATATAAATTTATATATAAAATTAACTAAAATGTTCACATGATTTTTATTTATTTATTTTAAAAATAATTTTATCATGAGAATATAATTTATTTACATTTCTCTACTTTCACTATATATATATATATATATATATGCATCTCTGTTATAAGGCCACACCTGGCTTCTGCTCTGCCCGGATTAAACTCACAACTTCCATCTGTTTTCTCTTTACCCATCCCTATCTTTTTTATTTTTTTCATCATTAGCCCATCCCTATCATCTCTGTCCGCCATAGCTTTACTGTGAATAAGAATGAATTCCTATGAAATTTCCTATTTTTTGGACGATTTCCATATAAATTGTAATTGCTTCAGATATTTGTTTAAGATGCCCTCGGACTTATCTGTTTTTATAATGCTCAAAAAAATTTTAAGATATTAAAAAATATATATTTTTTTTAATTAGAAATTAAGAAAATAAAATTTAAAATTTCTCAAAATTTATTTGAATATATTTATCACTGGCCTACCTATATGACTCTAAGTGGATTAAAATATATATTTATATTTATAAATAGAATTATTTTTAATTAATCTTCTTCAAGAGCATTTTGATGCATAGATAGCCTATCATTTATTATTGGTCTAATAGATTTTCATTAAATTAAGAAATATTAATATAGTAATAACTGAAGAATTAATGTAAAATTAAAATTAAATATTAGAAAACATAATTTTATAATGATAGTTTAATTCTTAAATGCATAGGTTATGTGTGAAGAGATTGGCTGGCCGTTAAAGGGTGGTACAGAGTTTTATCGCTCTCTCCTCAGGGCAAAGAGTAATGCCAGGCCAGTTTTCGGTTCGTCCAGCACTACTCTAGCGTCAAGCAAAGGTGACTTTAGATTTGAATTTTTCTCTAGCTTGTTTACGGCTTGATTGGCAGTTTTCCTGTTGGTATAATGGTAGCTGGCAAATTATATAATACATTTTGTGCACATGTTTGTGCATTTTTACTAATATAAAATAAACGTTTTACCTATCCTTTAACATTTCATAATTTACCGACATAGATGCCGTAAAGCCATCAACTGCTGGGTGAGATGCCAAGTTCTTCCCTCGGCCCTGGGGTTCTGATAGAATTGAGCTGTGATTTGATTGTTTGTAGTGGGCTTGGCCCTTATAAGATGATTCTTGTATGAAATACATCTATGATTTTTAATATAAATACGCTGTGGAAATAAAAAAAATAAAAACTCGCTCAAAGAGAACTTTTTTTTTTAGAAAAAAAAGGAAATAAGACTGTTAAATCAAATCTCAAGAAAATTTAAAAAGAAAACTAAAATCAAACTGAACCCTATCCTTTTCTCTTTATGAATTTATAATATGGTCATCAAATTTCACACTGATCCACCAGAACGTGTAAACAAAGAAGCTGCTCTGCATGTACACAGCTTCTTCTAGATGATTTACAATACAATACAATACATCACCAGTATTTGGGAAGAAAAAAAAATCATTCATACAAATCACAATCGACATCTAATTTCCTTTTATCACAAACAAGTTAAATAATGAAATGACCTGTGTAACAACAGTCTTCCATCTATGTTGATGCAGATGTAGAAGGTAATCAAAGAATATCCCTAAATTCCTAAGAGATGAGTCTGAAAACAAAGATGGGACTATGGAAGTCGATGAATTTGTTTTCAGATTCAAGCGTTTGGATATATATATCTTCTCTTGGTTCCTCACTCACTCCACTTTGTGTAGCATACTCCAATGCCATTTCGTAGTCCACCTGCAAATACCAATATATGTATGAACATCTCCAGCAACATTTATATCTCCCACTAACCATGTTAATAAATGTACAATTATTTAACCTGCAAATACCAATAGTTCACTGTAATTCAATCAAGAACTATTACGCCCCTGCCGACATTTATAACTCCAAGGCAAGACCAAAACTAATTAACTCACCTTTTCAACATGCTGAGCAAGCTTTTCAGTGAGCGTGTCTTTTGTAATCAAACGTGCTGATACTTTTTCAAGTATATCAGCATCCTCTTCCTCAAAACATTTCCTCTTTGATGCATGTAACTGCGCCATTTCTCTCAAAACATCATATACAGCGCCTGAAGCATCAGGAATATACCTGCCATTTTGAGGAAATTATGATTCAGTACATGCAGATAGTAACACATGAACATATTGCGTCCAGGCATTTGGTTGTAATTACTTGCTTAAATTTCGTTTCCGCTCCTGTTGCTCCCGAGCCTGCATTTTCTTCATAATTTTGGATTTTAGCTGGATGCAGCATTGCTGAATGGCATACTGCAGAAACTATAAAGTTAGCTTACGTTTTCCCAATATGACATGAAAATGAAAACCAAAATCCCCACCTTGACAGCAGTAGCAATCTCAGTGATATCATCTCCAATGTACTCCTTTCCAGTCCCTTTAAAGGGGATTTTTGTGCTCACAATGCTTACAAAGACGCCTATCTTGTCTTGTATCTGGTTAATCTTGTAACTAGCCCAACTGAAAGAAAAAATAATATATATTTCAGCTATATGTTCTGTTTGGGTTAATTTTAACAACATAACTGTCCTCACACCACAATATATCCAAAAGGAATTATCATACTTTTAGATCTTACTTGATTCTCTTAAGGGCAGTCCTGGTGACAACATCAGCGCCCTGCTCGAAAAGGAGTGGTATGCGGTTTGCAAACCGAAAAATATTCAATCCCTGCATTTTTTTTTAGACAGGCAAAGTCACTGGAAGAATGATAGACTTAGCTAGCTTTCTGCAATAACCAACACAAGAGAATAGGAACATAGGAACAGAATCCCTGATTTTGCACCAGTCACATTCATACACCTATGACCAAGCATGCACGGACATGAAAATGCGTGTGTGCTTCTTCTTCTTACGCATCTGCTAAGGTTTATCTTAGCCTATTACTGACAGTATGCAAAATTAACATCATATTCACCGTAAGAAAATTCTGAGACAACAGCATCATAAATACTGTTTTCTCTCATAAAGGGGAAAAAAAAGCAGTTTTCAACTTATCTCTGATCCCCATACTCAAGTACCTTGTGTTAAGGAACTTACCTGCTTAACATCCTTTCCACCCACGCTAACGCCAGCCTCCACAAGAAATGGGTGTCCCTCAAAAACTTGAGCACTGCACACGGAAGCAGGCAAGGTAGAATGGTTACAATATATTACTGTTTATCCATAGCAGGGCAAAGTCCAATAGTTAAAATATAAATTTCATTTCGAATACTAGGTATTATTTTTACTCCATTATATGCAATTAGTTTTCTGGGAAAGGAAAAAAAAAAGATTTAGCAAGAAAAGATTTTGAAAACAACCTGCTTGAATAAGTGGCAACCATGTCTGGATGCAGCTCCTTTATAATTCCAAGACGAAGATTGTATTCCCCTGCAGGACTAAGACACTAAAATACAGGACCATAAATGCAAATGCTAGGAACAAAAATACATAGATACCAATGTAAAGGTACAGCGCAGTCAAGTGAACGAGATGGTCAGAGATCAGGACATACATCACCAGTGGGGTCATCAAACTTGGCTTGACGAAACAACTGATGGATCCGAACTATCTGTTGATCAGTCAGAGACTTAATGGGCATTTTTGGGCTAAATTCTGGACCCATTTCCCCTAAAACATTAGAATATGAACTTGTGAATTGAAAAAGTACAAAAACCAGAATGGCATTTTGGTTGTTTCTTTATTTAATTGACATGCCATATGCATATCAAAGTATTTTCTTGACTAGCATAACCAATTAACAGATTGAAGTTAGGTACAAATTATTACCAATTAATCGTTCAGCATGTGCCTTTCCTATGTTTACAAATTCATGCTGAAGAAACTGCAAAAGGTTCTGTTTTGAAGTTTCTGCAATTAGGCGTTTGATCAACAACAAATCAACAGATGATGGATGATGCTTTGTCTCCAGGGGAACAGGGGGCATTACATCTGTTCTCCGTGCAAAGTTTATAGTTACATTTTTGCTGCAGGACAAAAAAGGTACAACTATAAATCAAGAACATGTATGCATGTTTGCTACATGCTAGATTGTTTGACAGTATGGCAGCATCTCCAGCAGTGGGAGCATAATTGGATGGGAGAGGGGGTGAGGGAGAGAGGGAGAGAGCACATACTCAGATGTATCTGATATAAATTTGAAAAGAAATTGGGCATAAGGAGTGATAACAGCCATTTGGCGCATGTAGTGCAACATTTTGGACTGCAGCACAAAGGAGATTAGTGTTAATCAGACAACTTCTATCACTTGAGTTTATTCTAGTGTCCTACCCAAACATAAAACAAAACAATTAATAAAACCGTGATTTTAGAAAATATAATAAAATATTAAATGTATGCCCCATCATACACGGTAAGTTGTCCAGTTCCCCTCAATCACCACTTGAATTTCAGCTCCATGCCACCTATCATCATTTTTCCTTTTTTCGTGAAAATGAATATGAGGAACGTTCCTGATTAAAAAGTTACAAAGTATTAATTTTCCCAGGAGTGTTACCTTAAAATACATTTCAATATTGTCAAATATATTTTAACATTTTCCAGTAACTAAATAAAATATAGAAAACGATAGTTAATGAGAATTTATAGGCCAAGTATATATTTAGACACTTGAACTATATCGTTTTTGTCCATCTCACACCTGAACAAATTTCGTGACCTAGAATACACCTGAACTGATTAAAATCATTACTTATAAACACAATTTTGCACAATCCTTTGAATGTGAAGAGAGGGAGTGGAGAAATCAAGACCAATGATATGAGACCCATAGTGTCTGCAAAGATGAAGTTTGGGTGACAAGGTCTCTCTCTCTAGTGCGTGTGTTTGTGTTTTTGCGATTTGATATATCAAAATAAACCATCTTATAATGACCCAATCTCAACACTTCTCCATATCAACCCAATTGAAGTTTATAAAACCTTGATTAAAAAAAAGCAGCAAACTAAACTTGATCTTCAAAAACCTTGTTCTGAGGAATGCAGGGATAGGTTCTCTAATGCTTTGCACTATACTTTCTCACTGGTGGTGCTACTGCCTTGATCTTCATAATGCTTGGACACTAGAGTACTTTCACAACATATGCTTAAAGAATAGTGACAATAGATGCTATGATGGATATTTTGCACCAATGAAGACTCTGCAACTGAAATTGCTCAATGCTTAGAGACTGAGCACATTGGAGCGGCTAGATCTAAGGCCGTGGCCTCGAGAACCGTAGCTGAGGCCAAGATTCTTGGGGAAGATTGGAGCTTACTATGGTGGTGATCGTTGTAGGCATGGTGAAGAATCCTTATGGTTTACTGTGGGTTATTTCCTCCCCAGCAAACAGTGATCTCTGACTTTGAGGTTTACTGTGGATCCTTCTTTGTAGAAGCAAATGGAGGAGACACATTTTTTAAAATAATAGTTCTTTTAATTTATTAATAAAATAATCATATTAAATTAAGATATATTCCACGTTAGCATCAATTTTATATGGTTAACTCGCTCTTGAGCACGTGCATCTGCCTAGGTTGCTGACTGTACCAATTTGTGTTTAATGGTTTTAAATTTGTAGGTTTAAGTGTTTATTAGGTTTCGATTTTAGTACAGGTGTGCGATAGGTAAATCTTAAATAGTTCAGGTGTTTAAATAGGTATTTACCCGAATTTATATATTTTCATATACACAAATGAATAAAAAATAGACTCAAAAACACTGCACACATAAAGTAAATGAATGTTCAGCACTTCATTAGAAAATTATTGAAAACATTCATGCTGTCTGTCCATATATTTAAGCCATACCGATGAATATCTATATCCAGCCTGCAGAATGAAATATAGTTTTGGTTCTTCATTGACGACGAGATCTCAATAGGAAGTCCAGTACTCATTTTGGACCATATCAATGCCTACGCAAGTAAAATGAAAAAAAAATTAATAGTATATTTTGCCACAAGTATCAAGTAGGAAAGAATAAAAACAAATAATCCAATTAGACAGCATTCATGAATATTGATTATGAAACTACATTTATTTAAAGCAACATCCAAACATAATGTATTTATAGCTATAAAATGCCATTTGTAATGACGTGTTTATCATCTTGATTTCATTGGGAAACCTGACATGCTGAAAAGTATACTCGATCTGAGAAAAGGTTTTAGATTTCATACTGAAAGGGAAAAGCAGATACATTATAATGACAATGTAATGCACGTGCACATGGTTTTATAGTTGCAGTTATGAAGATTCAAAGACATAGATGCATCAAGCTCCAGTAAAAATTATTACCATTTTTGCACCGAGACCAAACTTTCCACGTGTCTGCTTGAGCCCATATTTTGTCCCAGACAGGACTGCATACAAAAATACACTTAAAATCAAGCTGATAGAAATGCTGGACAGTTATCTACAAATAAAACAACTATCACTATCCATCTACAAATTGGTAGCATATGGAAACAACAGCTGGTGAGTAACTACTAACCCCGTCCAAACATATTTGGGATGTCATCATGTGGCATTCCTTTTCCATTATCCTATATTCAAAATCAGTGGCACTTGTGAGCCTTGATATGTTTAAAATAAAATTTGGGGTCTATTCAAAAAGGATCATTAAAACCAGAAGGTCTAGAATATTAATAAGCCCAAAAATTATTCTAGAAGAAGAATGAGCATGAAAGTAACTCACACCTTGCATGTGACTCTGTAAAATGAAGCCTCACCTCGACCCTTCATGCCCTTTGCAGATGGTTGTTCTTTGACTTTCTTCCCAAGCGCAGCATTCTTTGCTTGCATTTCCTGAGCACGAGCTTCCTTAGCTAATCTTTTCTGCAAGGCATTAAAAAATTGTGGAGAAATAAGGGTTGGAGAACTGATAAAGATAATGTCAACAATCAATCATGAATACCATAGTTCCAAAAGTCCTCGAGACACACATAAAATCTCGCTTGCAGGCAAAGCAATTGATAATAAAGTTGAAGCAACTTTACTAATCAAATTATGTGACACACAAGTTTTAAACCATCAAGAATCAAACTCCATAACTGGGAGGCAGTATGATTCAACTTCAAAACACAGAATTGCAAATGCATCAACAAGAGCAACAAATCAAGGAATTCAAGCTATAGGTTAACATACCTCACGAGCCTTAGCTGTCTCATAATCATCATAAAGTTCCTCATCAACTCGCTCCCGATCAACAAGACCAATCATTGAATTGAACTTGCTTTTCCCTATTTCTTCACTGCAGCAATCAATTGAAGTTAAGACTAGTGATGCCTGCGTTCATGTAATGGATATTACTTTTGCCAAAAAGGATAAGAGAGGGGTGCTTTACCCACTAAACATTGTTAGCAGGGTTGCAGTTGCACATGATATGATGCTACCCAACCCATGCTAGCCTCACAAAATTGCAATTGCAAATGCAAAAAACATGGAACTTACATTGTAATTTCTACAAAGGGAAGCTCAGAAATGGACTCCGCTGAATCAAGCGAATTTTCAACAAGTTCTCTCACTGTAGTGTATAGGCATTTCCCTGGCTGAAATACACACAGCAACTCATAAAAAATACTTAACACACGAGAAATAGATTTTTTTTCTCCCTCTCTAATTTTCTGACGCATAAGTTTAAGGCAATATTGCTCAATTCGTCAATAAATAAGCACGCATTAATGTTCTAAACTTGAAACTTACGTTGTCAAATCCCGCAATATTCTTGTTCTCGGCGAAGAACTCGGCTGGAGATTCTGCTCAGACCAAACAAATCCCAAATAAATCATCCCCATCAAACTTACACATACGCGTATGTTGCATATATGGAGAGAGAAAGAGAGAGAGAGAGAGTAACTCTGCTTCAGAAGGCTTTCTTTGGCCTTTCTGGGAATCTTGGATTTGCCTTTCTTTGGTTCCACGGGGCTTTCACTGCTACCTCCTCCAGTTTCCATGGAAATGGCCTTCTCCTGCAATCAATTTCGATACTGAGATAGGGTTTTGAGACGTTATCTACATTGACCGAATTTTTTGATACAGTGGGAGAGAATGGAATGCCAAAACCAGCACTGCTAGGGTTTCTCCAGACAGGAAATGGTAACCAGAATCTTGATACAGTGTGATAACCTATAAAGCTAATTGGCAGTAAATGCTCTTTAGCCTGCTGTCAGTGATCTTGATGTCAACAAAACCAACGGTGTGGATTGGATGTCCCTGATTCTGATCAGCCGATTGCACAAAGTTCATAATTTTACGCTGCAGCCAAATATTCCATCTCAGAAAATCCCTTGTTCCCGCCAATATTTAGACATTCAATGATGAGCCAAACGACATGACAATATACTTAACAAGATGAATTTATAATTCTTGATTTCTTCTGGACTTGTTGGCAATTATATTACACCAAGCATATTACAAAAAGAATTATATTTAGCAAGCTGAATCTATAATTCTTTCAAATTTCAGTATCTACCATTTGTACACCAATCATATTACAAAAATAATTATTTTAACAAAAAGAAATTTTTTAAAAGAATATATAAACATAATATTTTTATTTTTTTAAAATAATATTTTATATTTTTATTTATAAATTTAAATAATATGACACATTTTTAAAGTATTATTTCATGAATTTAAATTAATAAAACTATGGACATTTTCTAGAAATGCAAAAAAGTAATAATTTAAAAGTGTAAAGATATAATGTATTTGTAAATAATAGAATAAAATATTATTATAATTAATCATAATACTAATTTTTTATTGTTATAATTAAATTGTTTGAATATATAAATAAGTATTGACTGAAAATTATTTATAAAATTGAAGTATTTATTTCAAGAACATTAATTAATTTAGGAAAAAATTAAATTAAAAAATAAAAAATTAGAAGTTGTAATTTTGAAATTAGAATCCAAATTATTTTTTAGTTAGTTAATTAAATTTTCTAGCAAAATGTTAATTATAGTTTCAGTTAATTTTCAATTAATTTTAATTTTAATTTGAAATTTGATGGTTTCTTTTGATTTTAGTTAAGTTAATTTTATTTTAAAAAATAAAAAGAGAAAAAAGAAAATTAAAAAAAGACAAAAATTAATTTATTTTTAATTTTAATTTTATTTTAGAACCTCAAATCCTAACTTTTTTTTTTCACCTTTTCATTATTGGCCATTGGATAAAATTGTACAAAGTACCTATACAATTGAATCATAGTCCTCCAATATCTTTTTTTTTTTTTTAAATTTTTAACCATTTATCTAGAATTTTAAAACGCAAACATAAACCCCTCAATTTTACCGTTGATGGGGAGTTCTTTTTGGGAAGATGTTTGGGTGAGTGATCTGAAATTTGCCTAGAGAAATAGAATTGCGTTTCTTGTTGTCCTTCTGCCCAAAAACGACACAGCTTCGATCCATGAAGCTTCTCCCTATACAAACCTCAATCGTTCCCAGTCCCTCTCCTTCGTTCTTTTAAGTCGGCAACCCATCATCAGAACACATTCTCAGTCCAACACAGCCCCTTTCATTGTATCCTCTCCACCGACTCTCACAATAGATCCACCTTCCCCTTCACAGCTAAATCCCCATTTCCCGTCTCCTTCGACAGCTCCCTCTCCATAATTACAAACCCATGTTCCTCTGCTGTGTATATTTCCACCATTTATATCTCCCGCTCGCACCAACCAAGAACACCCGCCGGCAGCCTCTTCTTCATCTCCCTGAACCACTGTCACAGCCCGACCAACCCACATTCAACCCCGCAACCATTTCCTCCTCAACTGTGGTGATTCCATCGAAACCCATTAGATGGCTTTCATTGAGTCGTTCCAGCGCCGCTCGTGATAGGGCTGTTCAAAATTTGGTACAAAACTACCAATCCGACTTATCCAATATCCGATAATTTGGTTGCAATGTGGAATGTGGATAGGGTTGGATTGAACTGTTTTATTCAAAGTCTTCCATTTTCTTGGTTGGTTGGAAATTATCCGGTTAATACCGATTTAGAGAGCTTCTAAGCCTAACATCTTTGTCATAATCTGAAATTTCCACCATAAGATCTTAGGATATCATTTCTTTGCATTTCCAGGGGACAGATGTTTTTGGCTAAGAGATGAAGAGTTTGCTCGCCAAACTCTTGCAGGTCTCAGCCCATACAGCATAAAATTAGTCACAGTTTGAATCTAAGAACTAGTTGTTCCATTTTCTTTTTCATTGCATAATATGAAGGTTAAAAATATCTTCTCTCTTGCCTGCCAATCCTTCAGGAATGGCCACTGAAGAGTAAACTGGACCCTGTGATATATGGACCTCTAGAAATAATTGAGGCAGAAATTGGAGGTATCATTAAAGTTGAAGAGGTAAATTGAACAGTAAAACTAATTTTTATAGCTACAAATCGCTTATTATGATAATTCTCTAGCTAATAGATCAAACTGTGACGAGTTCAGGCCATAAAACAAAAGAAGCTGTTCATCATAGATTATCATGATCTTTTGTTAAGCCAAGAAAACTTAAAGGCACAACATTATACGGTTCAAGGACAATATTTTTCCGAACTCCCAATGCCACATTAAGGCCACTAGCCAACGAGATTCAAGCCTAGTAGTGTCTGATCAAGAGCTCCAAGCATGGTGGACAGAAATTCGAACTGTAGGACACTATGACGATGTAGGCGTGAGGAATTTAAGGCAGGAATTATGCTATCAAATGTTGTCAAATTTGACAACTTTTGTGAATATTTTGTTTACTTATTTAAAATTAATTGTTTTCTGTTTAGATTATGATTTAAGATCTTATTATATCTTAATTAGTATATATTGGCGGTAAATACTTATGGAGATGCGTATTGGAGCTTGAAACAAATCTGGATTCCTTACAGGGACAACTCCAAAACCAGCTGCAAATGACAAGCAATTGGAAACTTGGTTCATTGATAATAATCGGGTAAAGAGTTGGCTTATGGACTCTATGAGTCCGCTCTTGATGTTTAATGATTCATCCGTCTTCAAACAGCCAAAGAAATATGGGAAGCAGTTGCAAAAACATTTTATGATGGCTCGGATGAAACGCAACTCTTTGAACTAAATCAGAGATCATTTACTACTCATCAAAATGGTAGACCCTTATCTTTATATTACAATAAACTGATTGGCATATTTCAGAAAATTGATGTTTGTGTTCAAACACAAGAAAATAATATTGCTGTAATCATATCGCTGCACAAATATATGACTCGACTTCGAGTTCATATTTTTTTGGCTGGCCTTGACCCAGAATTCAATCAAACTTGAAGTGAAATTTTGAGAAAAGATCCACCTTTGGATCTTGAGTCATGCTGTGCATATGTCCGTAAAGATCACAACCAGAGACAAATAATGGAGGAACCTAAAGTCCAGTCAGATAGCATGGTTCACTTGACTGCCCGCACACGCTCTGCAAATTCCCAACAAGCTAAAGGAAAAAAATCCGGCACTAAAGGAGGTAACTATGTTTACACTCATTGTAGTGAGGAGAGACATTCTAAACAACGTTGCTATGAAATTATTGGGTATCCTAAATGGTGGGATTTTACGAAGAAACCTAGGAAGAAAATTGGGCAAGCTGTCATTACTACCACCAACTGATGAAGAAGTGATTGCATCTAATTCAAATACAGCTGCAGCACATGTTGCCAAGACTGATAATCCATGTCTGTCCAAAACTTATCTTACCATGAATGATGCATGAATTATTGATGAAGTATAACCAGGTGTGCATTCGGTCAGTTCAGTTCAAAACTGAATCGAATCGAATAAATCAAAAATTAAAATTTTAGTATTTATAAAAATTAAACTAATTTTAATCAGAAATCAAACTGAATCGAATCAGTTTGATTCAATTTGATTTGATTTGATTTGATCGATTTGAATTTTTAATAAATTTTAAATTTTTTATTTTTTATACTTTATTTTTAATATTTTAAAATTTAATTAGAATATTTTAACATTGACACGATCTAATCTCTATATTATTGAAAATAATATATTATTATCATTAATCGATTCAGTTTTATTTTTTTTATTTTTTTCTGACCAAAACTGAACCGAATCGAAATAACTAAAATTTTTAAAATTAAAAATCAAACTGAACCGAAATAAATAAAAAATTGAATTAAATTTTTAAATTAATTTAGTTTGATCGATTTTTTCAATTTGAACCGAATACGTTGAACTCAGTGCAACTAACCACGTGACAAATTATTCTACCCATCTTTCCTCTGTGTGTTCTTCGATTCAACCTCACATCCTCACTGCTAATAGAGGAGTTGCATGTGTTATTAGTGAAGAATCAGTACATGTGTCAAATTTCATAAATCTTGATACCGTGCTTGTGATCCCTTCTCTTTCTTCCAAGCTTTTATCTGTTAGCAAAATCACAGATTCTTTAAATTGTACTCTTAACATTTTGGCCTAATAAATGTATTTTTTAAGGATATTGCAACACAATAGACTCTTGGCTGTGGTATTAGGCGTGGGAATTTGTACTATCTTGATTACATACCTGGTCAAGCTAATAATACGGAAGGAAGTCAAGGAAACAAGGATATGGCATGGTTGTGTCATCGTCGTCTAGGACATCTATCTATCGTTTAATTATCTTTGCAAATTGCAATTAAATTTGTTTTTTAAGGCAGATTTTAAGTTTAATTGGGACATTTATGAAATGGCATGCAGATTCTAAGTTTAATCGGGACATTTATAAAATGGCAAAGAGCCATAAAATTTTTTATTTGGTCAATTATAATAAGAATATTACATCTTTTGTGACTGTTCACTCTAATATTTGGAGACCTACTCAAATTTCTAATTTATCTGGTGCTCATTATTTTATGACATTTATTGATGAGTATATTCGTATGATTTAGATATCTCTCCTGCAAAACAAAGAAAAAGTTTATTCTGTTTTTTAGAATCTTTATAAAATGGTGGCTTCAGTATCAATGCCGAATACAAGTTCTTCAATAGGATAATGGTGGGGAGTATATAAATTCTGACTTGAAATTTTTTTGTCAAAAAAAGGGCATTTGACACCAAACTTAATGTATTAATACATCGTAACAAAAAGGCTTGGCAGAACAAAAGAATCGTCAAATACTTGAAATTGTTCAAGCTTCTTGTTTGGAATGAAAGTACCACGAGAGTATTGGAGCAAAGTTGTTCATTATGCCACATATCTTATCAATCGAATGCCATCAAGAGTCATTGATTTCAAAACTCTATATCAAAAACTTCATGAACTTATCTCAGCACAGATTGGCCAAATCTTGAACCACGTGTGTTTGGGTGTACGGCATATGCTAGATCCACGAGTTGTTCGTTGCATATTTGTTGGATATGCATATTTTAAAAAGGGATATAGGTGCTAAGATCCTAATAAAAATAAAATGAGTGTAACTCGAGATGTTGCATTCCATGAAAATCGTCCTTTTTTCGGTGGTCATGAGTGCTCTCTTCAGGGGGAGACAACACTTAATTTAGGTAAAGACAACACTCATGAGTTTCCACAACACTCATGAGTTTTTTCAGGAACAAGCGCTAATTGATGTGCAACCAAATGTTGAACTTTTGGGTTAATACACATCCTGAAATTGTTGATGGTATTCATGAAAATCAAGATAGTACAATTTCCCAAGGCACTCGAACAGTCATAGAAACTTCGGATGTGTCTCCTCAAGTAACTTCTTTACCTTCATCTCTTGAAATACATGAGTCCACTCCTCTTAGACCTAAACCAAGATATCCAATTAGGATAAATAGAGGAATTCCTAAAATTCAATATGATCTTGATGTTAAAGCTAAGTCTAAATATCCCATTAATAATTATACCTCTTCTCATCGTTTGTCAAAATCTCATACACTTATTGTAAATCAATTATCCCATATATCTAATCCTACAGGAAGCATTAATGAATTTAAAATGGAAGAAAGCTATGAATAATGAAATGGAAGCCTTGTAGAAAAAACATACATGGGAGCTTGTATCACTACCCAGTGGGAAAAGAACGATAGAGTGCAGGTGGATTTTTACAATCAAACTCAATTCCAATGGAATCGTAGATCGCTACAAGGCAAGACTCATTGCTAAAGGGTATAAACAAAAGTATGGAATTGATTATGGGGATACATTTGCATCTATAGCAAAAATAAATACCATACGAGTACTTATCTCCATTGCAGCAAATCAAGATTGGCCACTACGACAATTTGATATCAAAAATGCATTTTTTAATGGAACCTTGATATGGATTCCCCTGCATAATCTGTGATGGTAAAGTATGCAAGCTAAGAAGAGCTTTATACAGATTAAAGCAATCTCCTCAAGCATGGTATGGAAGGCTCTCAACTTTCACGAAGAAGACCGAATACAAACAGAGTGATGCAGATCATACACTCTTCGTCAAGCAAGTTTTTAAGAAGGTGACCGCTCCTATTGTATATGTTGATAATATGGTTGTTACAGGAAATGACTCAAATGAGATAGCTGCCCTCCAAGAAAGCCTTGCAACTGAGTTTGAACTTAAATGTAACGACCCGAAAATCGGACCGCTACCGGCGCTAGGATCCAGGTCGGCTTAAGGCCGCCGGGACCCGTAGCAAGCCTGACATACAACCTGTAAACCTGTTTAATCTCATACATGATCAAGAAAATACATAAAATTTAAAACTTTTCTTTCATACATTCTCTCGTACACCAAACTCAACCTGTGCATGCACTGAACATGGTCATAATCATAAGCATTAACCCCTCTATGGGATCTCATCAATGCCCCAATGGGCAATATAACATACGTTGAGTTGGTTTACATGAACATCACAAAACATCTAAGATCATGTATAAAAAGGGATACCTTACACATTGGGTCAAGCACAATCTCTAATCCTCAATATCAATACATACATTACTATTCATAACTTTACATCATTTTACAATTTATCATGTCCACACTATCTATTACATAGACAAGACTTCAATACTCTTGCTGACCTCCTGGTCTACCCTGTACCTGCAAACCTGGGGGATTAGGGAGAGGGGTGAGCTACTAGAGCCCAGTGAGCAGAATAATAAAACATTTAAAACATATGATAACATGGAATGCATCACATCACAGCTAATCACATCACGGATGGTATTGTCACCAAAAGTCCTCTACATTCCAAAGTGCCGGGACGTAGAATGGGTCAACCGGTCTTTCTCTTAACATAACATAACATAACATAGTATTCCAATGTGCCAGGGACGTAGAATGGGTACAACCTGGACTTTCTCTTACATCGTGCCAGGGACGTAGAATGGGTACAACCTGGACTTCCGTACTATACCGTATCATATCACATCGCATCATATCGAGGACTAAGGATCATCCAATAACCATCCATATCATCATCGAAATTATGCAATGCAACATATTCGTGAATTCTAATGCAACAACCTAAATCATCACATGGCATTCATGATGCATGAGCATGTTCAAACTGAATAATTTATTTGCTTTAAAACATAAAGGTTTATTCTACTCACCTCTGGATAGCTCTGACCAGACACTGGGGCAACTGACTCACTGCTGGGGCCCTCGGTTTCTCGGGTCCGAACCTACACAGGTGGACTCAAATGAGGGACCAAACAACTAGAACATAACTCTAAAAATATCCCCCAAAAACCCCCTAAAACACCTCAAAACATTCATGCAAAACATGCAAAGGAAGGCTGAACAGGGTACTTTCTGCGGCAGGTTCGGCGGCCGAAAGTCCCTCCAGAGACGAAAGTCGGGCAGGTTCGACGGCACCTTCGGCGGCCAAAACTCCCAGACAGAGACGAAACTCAAGCATGTTCGGCGGCACTTTCGGCGGTCGAAACTCCCAGACAGAGACGAAAGTCCTCTTTCGGGGGCAGGCTTCGGTAGCCGAAAGGCTGGCCTCCCAGGCAGGTTCGGCGGCCGAAAGTCCTTCGGCTGCCGAACCTGGTTTCTGCGAAAGGGCAGAAACTTGGTTCCTCATGCATTTTTGCCTCCCAAAACCATTCAACATGCATTTCTCCTAATCTACAACATACATACTCAAACATACAAGTTCCTAGGGGCTTCAAACTACTTTAAACCCCATCTACAACACATCAAACATCCACATTGTCCAAAAACATAACATAAACCCATAACCCTAACCATGAGTGTAATACCCGGCTAGACTCCGGTATCAAAATTCCTACCGTCCGGTGGAATCTCGGATGTCGGAAGCCTCTAGTAGGGTAGAATCTTGTTTTCATAAAATGTTTTAAGGTATTTCATGGTTTTAAGTAAAATGGAAATGAGTTTTTGCATAAAAGCAACCTTGAAGGAAAACTCAGGTTCGGCCGTCGAACCTCAAGTTCGGCCGCCGAACATGCATGCCTTCGGGAGCACCTTTAGGCCCCCGAAAGCATAAGTGAGGGAAGTCCAGGTTCGGCCGCCGAACATGGCATGCATGCGGAGGCACGTTCGGCCCCCGAACGTGGCCTGGCCAGCCACTATAAAAGGGTCCCTTAGCCGAAAACGGGCGAGTTTTTCTCCCCGTTATCGGCTAAGGTGAGTCCTCCGCCACCCCTCACCGATCTTGAGTCCTTTCCTTCAGATCTTTCGAGTTTTTCACTAGTTTTCATCTTGTTTTGAAGATTTCCGAGTTTTGAGCAAGTTTTGGAGCTTTGAGGTTCAAGAACTCAAAATCTTCCACCTCCGAGTTTAGGACGTCTCTCTCTCGATCTTCAAGAGGTAAGAGCCAATCTTAAGCTCATTTCATGTTTAAAGTAAGTTTTATGCAAGATCTATGGGGTAGAATGCATGTTTAGCTCATGGTTAGGTTTATGGGTTTTATTTGTGTTTTTGGACAATGTGAGTTGCTTGTGTGTTGTAGTTGGGGTTTTGATGGTTTGATGCCCCTAGGAACTTGTATGTTTACTTGTGTATGATTGAGGAATGTTGTAGAATAGGTTTATGCATGTTTGGATGAGATAGGAGGCATAAATGCATAAGGGAGCTGAGTTTCTGCCATTCTGGGAGAAACCAGGTTCGGCAGCCGAAGGAACTTTCGGCCGCCGAACATGCTTGTGGAGACAGCCTTCGGCTGCCGAAGCTTGCCCCCGAAAGGAGACTTTCGTCTCTGTCTGGGACTTTCGGCCGCTAAAGGTGCCGCCGAACATGCATGAGTTTTGCCTCTGTCTGGGAGTTTCGGCCGCCGAAGGTGCCGCCGAACCTGCCTGACTTTCGGCTCTGGAGGGACTTTCGGCCGCCGAACCTGCCGCCGAAAGTGCCCTGTTCAGCCATTTCTTGCATGTTTCTCTATGATTATTCCATGATATTTTAGGGGGGTTTTGGGGAATAGTTTATAGTTATGTTCAGGTATGTTTGGTCCCTCATTTGAGTCCACCTGTGTAGGTTCGGACCCGAGGAACCGAGGACCCCAGCAGTGAGTCTGTTGCCCCAGTGTCTGGTCAGAGCTATCCAGAGGTGAGTGGAATAACTTACTATGTTTTAAAGCAAATAATGGACTTTTAGCATGATTCACGCATCATGAATGCCATGAAATATACTAGGTTGTTTGCATTAGAATTTCACGAATATGTTGCATTGCACATTTTATTGTTGATATGGATGAATGTTGGATGATCCATAGCCCTCGATCTATGATATGACGATGTGATATGTACGGTACGGAAAGTAAGACCAGTGGGACCCATTCTACGTTCGCTGGCACTATGTAAGGGAAAGACCAGGACCCATTCTACGTTCTGGCACAGTTGGACCATGTTATGTTATGATATGTAAGGGAAAGACCAGGACCCATTCTACGTTCTGGCACAGTTGGACCATGTAGAGGGCTATTGGGGACAGGTTCATCCTTGATGTGATTAGCTGTGATGTGAGGCATTCCATGTTATCATATGTTTTAAGTGTTTTATTGTTCTGCTCACTGGGCTCTAGTAGCTCACCCCTCTCCCATTTTTCCCCAGGATTGCAGGTACAGGGTAGACCAGGAGGTTTACAAGGGTAGTGAAGTCTCGTGTATGTAATAGTTAGTGTGGACATGATAGATGTATTAATGTTATGTAAAAGTACGGTTTCAGTCATGTAATGATATTGAGGATTAGTTATTGTGCTTGACATTGTGTATGAGATATCCCTTTTATTACATGATCAAAATGTTTTTTATGTTCATGAAAGCCAACTCATCTTATGATGTATCGCCCATTGGGGCATTGATGAGATCCCACAGAGGGATCATGATTATGATTATGGCTATGTGCAGTGTATGTTCAGGTTGAGTTGGAGGTATGAAAGAAAAGTTTTAAATTTTTATGTATGTTGTGATCATGTATGGGATTAAACATGTTTTCAGGTTGCAAGTCAGGCTTGCTACGGGTCTTGGCGGCCTTAAGCCGACCCGGATTCTAGCGCCGGTAGCGGTCCGATTTTCGGGTCGTTACAGAATGGTATCAGAGCCCTAGGTTCATAGGATCGGACCTAGAGTGTCAGGCTCATAGGTGTTCTAAAAGGTCAAGCACAATAGGAAAGATCATGTCCACTAGGATAGGATGTGGAGTTCTGTCTTGTATGATGATGTGTAATGCCATGACTATATACATGTGCATTGATGCTATGATATGAATGATATGTATATGTGATGAGGGTTCATGTGTGCCCACATGAACCATATGATGCTGATGTTTGTATGATGTGTACTGTTTTTCAGAAACAGGATGAGAGGAACCCGTCGATCTGCAAGATTGACTGGAGTGCCACCTGAGGATGAGGGCACAAGCGCCCGTCCTCCTACATTGCCTAGGGCAATGTCTTGTAGAGCAAATAGAGAAAGAGTGTCAAGGGACCCTAGAAGGTCTTTTGATGCTAGCAGAAGGGGGACTGATAGAGGAGGAAGTTTTTCAGATGTGAGGGAGGTTACGGAAGAGGAACAGAGGAGGGATGGGAACCTGGATGTGAGCATGGAGGAAGAAGGGACAGGGGAGTCTCAGGGAGGCGTTCAGGCCTCGGGGTATGGTTTTCCACCCCATTATCCACCCTTTCCACAGGGTTCAGGGTATTCGATGGGAGGCACATCGGATTATTCCAGCTTTAACCCCTACCCTACCTACATGCCTTATCCACCTTTCTATCCACCTTACACACAGTACCCAGCTTATCCACCCTCACCCTTCTATCCAAATCCGGCAAACCCCACCTCGGGGAATGCTGCACCCCCACCTCCACCACCCACAGAACCAGCAGCCCCAGTTACTCAACCTCCTAGACCTAGCTCAGCCGATGGGAGCAAAGTAAAGATGACAGATTACCTCAAGCTGGATGCTCCCAAATACAAGTCAGGGGATGACCCCTTTGAGTATCTGAGAGTAGTAAAGACAATAACTGATGAGCTAGGGGCGAATGATAGCAGGGCCATTCAGATGGCAGGGTTCACTTTAAAGTGCAAGAAGGCACAGGAATGGTTCAAGTGTTATGTGGACCCGAGACTAGACGGCATGACATGGGAGGAATTTGCGAATGAGTTCGCGGGATGGGCTTTTCCAGACAGTTCCAGAGAACTGAAGATGATTGAGTTTGAACAGCTGAGGCAGACAGAGCACATGAGTGTGGAGGAGTTCATGGATAAATTCTTAGAGCTATTGCCTTTTTCAGGGCAAGCTCTAGACTCAGATACGAAGAAAGCCAAGAGGTATGTTATGAAGCTGCATTCTAGGTACTCCTCGTTGATTCAGTCAGTTGAGAGGGAAAGTTTCCACACTATGATGGATATGGCTCGAAGGATGGAGGCAAGTGCTATAGTTGAGGGGTCAGTGAAGCAGTCAGTGACCCAGTCTTCAGGGGTTAAGACCCCAGGCAGAGGAGGGCCAGGTCTCTCTTCTCAGAGCTCAAGTAAGAAGAGGTGGGACAACACCACCAAGAAGCCGAAGAAGAATAAGTTTTGGAATAAGCTGAAGTCCGGTCTGGGATTTGGCGGTGGCTCGAGCTTAGGCTCAGATGGTACAGAATGCCAGAGATGTGGAAGGCTGCACAGGGGAGTGTGTCGAGCTGGGACTAATACATGTTTCAGATGTGGACAGGAGGGACACATAGCTCGGGAGTGTCCTAGAGCACCTTTTATGGGCCAGCCCCAGCAGACAGCTTCTGGTAGTGTGGCACAGCCAGCGGCTCCAGCCACAACTCAGGGCAGTGGCAGAGGTAGAGGGAGAGGGGCAGCCTCTTCTTCTGGTTCCCGAGGTGAAGGTCCATCAGCTCCAGCCAGGATCTTCACCATGACTCAGCAGGAGGCTAACACATCCAACACCGTGGTGTCAGGTAATCTCGTCATTGGGTGTTCTGATGTGTATGCATTAATGGACCCGGGTGCATCTCATTCTTTTATTGCTCCGAGAGCCGTTGAGAGGTTGGGTCTGATAGTCTCTGGGTTAGAGTGTCCCCTATGGGTCAGTGGACCCAAGTGTGACCCGTCAGTGGCAGAGTCAGTCTGCCAGTACAGTCCAGTTTTTGTTGAGGGAAGATGCCTCTCCGCCGACCTTGTGGTTCTAGATTTGACAGACTTTGACGTCATTCTAGGGATGGATTGGCTATCTACCCATGGTGCTACCTTGGACTGCAGGGACAAGGTAGTCAGGTTCAGAGATCAGAACGGGTCAGAGGTCGTCTTCAGAGGAGACAAGAGGGGCACACCTAGAGGTCTGATATCAGCTCTTCAGGCTCGTAGGTTGCTTAGGAAGGGATGTCAGGGGTACTTAGCTCATGTGAGAGAGCTAGACAGTCAGGTCAGGGAGCCAGCCTCGGTGCCAGTTGTCAGAGAGTTTCAGGATGTCTTTCCAGACGAGCTTCCAGGTTTACCACCTGCTAGGGAGATAGAGTTCGAAATAGAGTTGGTGCCTGGAGCTAGACCGATCTCTATCCCTCCCTACAGGATGGCCCCAGCCGAGTTGAAGGAGTTGAAAGAGCAATTGCAGGAGCTGGTAGAAAAGGGCTTCATCCGACAGAGTACCTCACCTTGGGGTGCTCCGGTCTTGTTTATGAGGAAGAAGGATGGGTCCCTTAGACTTTGTATCAACTACAGGCAGTTGAACAAAGTCACTACCAAGAATAGGTACCCTCTGCCAAGGATCGATGATCTATTCGACCAGCTAGCCGGAGCGGGTTGTTTCTCCAAAATAGATCTGAGATCTGGGTACCATCAGCTGAGAATAAGAGATGAAGACGTGCCAAAGACAGCTTTCAGGACCAGATATGGGCATTTTGAGTTCCTTGTGATGTCGTTTGGGTTAACCAACGCCCCTGCAGCATTCATGGATCTCATGAACAGAGTGTTCATTCAATACCTGGATCACTTCGTTATTGTCTTCATAGATGATATCTTAGTGTATTCCAGGAATGCAGAGGAGCATGCCCATCATCTGAGGTTGATTCTGCAGACTTTAAGGGAACATGGCTTGTATGCCAAGTTCTCTAAGTGTGAGTTCTGGCTGAGGAGCATTTCGTTCTTGGGGCATGTGGTGTCGGAAAATGGTATAGAGGTAGACCCCAAGAAGACAGAAATTGTGGCTAACTGGCCTAGACCCACTTCAGTGACAGAGATTAGAAGTTTTTTGGGTTTGGCAGGTTACTACAGGAGGTTCATTCAGGACTTCTCAAAGATAGCAGCTCCTCTGACCAGACTAACCAGGAAGAATCAGAAGTTTCTGTGGACCGACCAGTGCGAAGAGAGTTTTGAAGAGCTTAAGAAGAGGTTGACTTCAGCACCAGTTTTAGCTCTGCCATCTAGTGATAAGGACTTTACAGTCTTTTGTGATGCGTCCCGTGTGGGACTGGGTTGTGTACTGATGCAGAACGAGAGGGTGATTGCTTATGCTTCTAGGTAGCTGAAGAAGCATGAGTTGAATTACCCCACACATGACCTGGAGATGGCAGCAGTAATCTTTGCACTCAAGATGTGGAGGCACTACCTCTATGGGGTTAAATGTGAGATCTTCACAGATCATAAAAGCCTGCAGTACATCCTGAGTCAAAGAGATTTGAATTTGAGACAGAGAAGATGGGTGGAACTGCTAAGTGACTATGATTGCAAGATTCAGTATCATCCGGGTAAGACGAATGTTGTGGCAGACGCCTTAAGCCGAAAATCACTCGGCAGTTTATCCCACATATCGGCAGAAAGGAGGCCAGTGGTGAAGGAGTTTTACAAGCTTATTGAGGAAGGTCTGCAGATGGAGTTGTCTGGTACAGGTGCCTTGGTGGCCCAGATGAGAGTGGCACCCGTGTTTCTGGAGCAGGTGGCTCAGAAGCAGCATGAGAATCCAGAGTTAGTGAAGATTGCCAGGACTGTTCAGTCAGGCAATGATAGTGAGTTCAGATTCGACAGCAAGGGGATCCTCCGCTATGGGAGCAGACTATGTGTACCAGATGACATAGGGCTAAAAGGAGACATTATGAGAGAGGCTCATAATGCAAGATACAGCATTCACCCCGGAGCCACCAAGATGTATCAAGATCTAAAGAAGGTTTATTGGTGGCCAGCCATGAAGAAGGAAGTGGCACAGTTTGTGTCAGCCTGCGAAGTGTGTCAGAGGGTGAAGCTGGAACATCAGAAGCCGGCTGGAATGCTTAACCCGCTACCTATTCTAGAGTGGAAATGGGAGAATATAGCTATGGACTTCGTAGTGGGGTTACCGGCGGCATCCAACAGATTGGACTCCATATGGGTGATTGTGGACAGACTCATCAAATCTGCTCACTTCATCCCTGTCAGGAGTGGCTATTCTGTGGACAAGTTGGCGCAGGTGTACGTTGATGAGATCGTCAGGCTGCATGGGGTCCCTGTTTCGATAGTGTCAGATAGAGGGCCCCAGTTCACCTCCAGGTTTTGGCGGAGTCTGCAGAACGCCATGGGTACTAGGTTGGATTTCAGTACTGCCTTCCACCCCCAGACTGACAGACAGTCAGAAAGGACCATCCAGACTATCGAGGATATGCTCAGGATGTGTGTGCTGGACTTTGGCGGTTCTTGGAGGCAGCATCTACCTTTGGTGGAGTTTACTTACAATAACAGCCATCATGCTAGCATCGGGATGGCTCCATATGAAGCTTTATATGGGAGGAAGTGCAGATCAACTGTTTGCTGGGAGGAAGTTGGAGAAAAGGCCTTGGCAGGGCCTGAACTAGTAGAGATCACCAGCAGGGTGGTACCCATAATCAGAGAAAGGATCAGGACTGCTGCAAGCAGACAGAAGAGTTATGCAGACATCCGCAGAAGGCAGTTAGAGTTTCAGGAGGGGGATCTGGTATTGCTCAAGGTGTCTCCTATGAAAGGAGTGGTTCGCTTTGGGAAGAAAGGTAAACTAGCCCCACGATACATCGGACCCTTTGAAATCTTGCAAAAGATTGGGAATGTGTCGTACAAGCTGGATTTACCTGCTTCAATGGAAAGAATCCATCCGGTTTTCCATGTTTCGATGTTGAGGAAGTTTGTGTCAGATCCGAGCAAGGTTCTTAGTGAGCCTGATGTGGAGGTCCAAGAGGATCTCACCTATGTTGAACAGCCAGTACGGATCATAGACACCCAGATCAGAAAGTTAAGGAACAAGGAAATCCCGATGGTGAAAGTCCTGTGGAACCACCACAATTTGGAGGAATGCACTTGGGAGACACGGGAGTCTATGCTCCAGCAGTACCCTCATCTCTTTTGAGGTTAGATCTCTATGTGTTTATGTGCTATGTATGTATGTTATGTTATATGCCATGCTATGTGCTAGTTGAGGAACATTCGGGGACGAATGTTCTTAAGGGGGGGAGAATGTAATACCCGGCTAGACTCCGGTATCGGAATTCCTACCGTCCGGTGGAATCTCGGATGTCGGAAGCCTCTAGTAGGGTAGAATCTTGTTTTCATAAAATGTTTTAAGGTATTTCATGGTTTTAAGTAAAATGGAAATGAGTTTTTGCATAAAAGCAACCTTGAAGGAAAACTCAGGTTCGGCCGCCGAACCTCAAGTTCGGCCGCCGAACATGCATGCTTTCGGGAGCGCCTTTAGGCCCCCGAAAGCATAAGTGAGGGAAGTCCAGGTTCGGCCGCCGAACCTCAGGTTCGGCCGCCGAACATGGCATGCATGCGGAGGCACGTTCGGCCCCCGAACGTGGCTTGGCCAGCCACTATAAAAGGGTCCCTTAGCCGAAAACGGGCGAGTTTTTCTCCTCGTTGTTGGCCAAGGTGAGTCCTCCGCCACCCCTCACCGATCTTGAGTCCTTTCCTTCAGATCTTTCGAGTTTTTCACTAGTTTTCATCTTGTTTTGAAGATTTCCGAGTTTTGAGCAAGTTTTGGAGCTTTGAGGTTCAAGAACTCAAAATCTTCCACCTCCGAGTTTAGGACGTCTCTCTCTCGATCTTCAAGAGGTAAGAGCCGATCTTAAGCTCATTTCATGTTTAAAGTAAGTTTTATGCAAGATCTATAGGGTAGAATGCATGTTTAGCTCATGGTTAGGTTTATGGGTTTTATTTGTGTTTTTGGACAATGTGAGTTGCTTGTGTGTTGTAGTTGGGGTTTTGATGGTTTGATGCCCCTAGGAACTTGTATGTTTTCTTGTGTATGATTGAGGAATGTTGTAGAATAGGTTTATGCATGTTTGGATGAGATAGGAGGCATAAATGCATAGGGGAGCTGAGTTTCTGCCATTCTGGGAGAAACCAGGTTCGGCAGCCGAAGGAACTTTCGGCCGCCGAACATGCTTATGGAGGCAGCCTTCGGCTGCCGAAGCTTGCCCCCGAAAGGAGACTTTCGTCTCTATCTGGGACTTTCGGCCGCCGAAGGTGCCGCCGAACATGCATGAGTTTCGCCTCTGTCTGGGAGTTTCGGCCGCCGAAGGTGCCGCCGAACCTGCCTGACTTTCGGCTCTGGAGGGACTTTCGGCCGCCGAACCTGCCGCCGAAAGTGCCCTGTTCAGCCATTTCTTGCATGTTTCTCTATGATTATTCCATGATATTTTAGGGGGTTTTTGGGGAATAGTTTAGAGTTATGTTCAGGTATGTTTGGTCCCTCATTTGAGTCCACCTGTGTAGGTTCGGACCCGAGGAACCGAGGACCCCAGCAGTGAGTCTGTTGCCCCAGTGTCTGGTCAGAGCTATCCAGAGGTGAGTGGAATAACTTACTATGTTTTAAAGCAAATAATGGACTTTTAGCATGATTCACGCATCATGAATGCCATGAAATATACTAGGTTGTTTGCATTAGAATTTCACGAATATGTTGCATTGCACATTTTATTGTTGATGTGGATGAATGTTGGATGATCCATAGCCCTCGATCTATGATATGACGATGTGATATGTACGGTACGGAAAGTAAGACCAGTGGGACCCATTCTACGTTCGCTGGCACTATGTAAGGGAAAGACCAGGACCCATTCTACGTTCTGGCACAGTTGGACCATGTTATGTTATGATATGTAAGGGAAAGACCAGGACCCATTCTACGTTCTGGCACAGTTGGACCATGTAGAGGGCTATTGGGGACAGGTTCATCCTTGATGTGATTAGCTGTGATGTGAGGCATTCCATGTTATCATATGTTTTAAGTGTTTTATTGTTCTGCTCACTGGGCTCTAGTAGCTCACCCCTCTCCCATTTTTCCCCAGGATTGCAGGTACAGGGTAGACCAGGAGGTTTACAAGGGTAGTGAAGTCACGTGTATGTAATAGTTAGTGTGGACATGATAGATGTATTAATGTTATGTAAAAGTACGGTTTCAGTCATGTAATGATATTGAGGATTAGTTATTGTGCTTGACATTGTGTATGAGATATCCCTTTTATTACATGATCAAAATGTTTTTTATGTTTATGAAAGCCAACTCATCTTATGATGTATCGCCCATTGGGGCATTGATGAGATCCCACAGAGGGATCATGATTATGATTATGGCTATGTGCAGTGTATGTTCAGGTTGAGTTGGAGGTATGAAAGAAAAGTTTTAAATTTTTATGTATGTTGTGATCATGTATGGGATTAAACATGTTTTCAGGTTGCAAGTCAGGCTTGCTACGGGTCTTGGCGGCCTTAAGCCGACCCGGATCCTAGCGCCGATAGCGGTCCGATTTTCGGGTCGTTACAATGAGCTAAACATGCATTCTACCCCATAGATCTACTTAAAACTTACTTAAAACATGCCATAAGATCAAGATCGGCCCTTACCTCTTGAAGATCGAGAGGAGAACGACCCTAGCTCGAAAAATGGGAGAGAGAGAGTTCCTTGAACCTCCAAGCTCCAAAACTTGCTCAAAAACTCAAAATCTTCAAAACAAAGGTAAAACTAATGAAAAACGAGAAGGATTTGAAGGAAAGAACTCAAAACCTGGGAGGGATGGCGGAGAGCTCACCTTGGCCGAAAATGGGGAGAAAAGCTCGCCCGTTTTCGGCTAAGGGACCCCTTTATAGGTGGCTGGCCAGGCCACGTTCGGGAGCCGAAAGTGCCTCCGCATGCATGCCATGTTCGGCGGCCGAACATAAGGTTCGGCGGCCGAACCTGAATTTCCCTCACTTATGCTTTCGGGGGCCTAATAGCGCTCCCGAAGGCATGCATGTTCGGCGGCCGAACTTGAGGTTCGGCGGCCGAACCTGAGTTTTCTTCCAAGGCTATTTTCAAGCAAAAACTCATTTCCTTTTTACTTAAAACCATGAAATACATTAAAACATTTTGTGAAAATATGTTTCTACCCTACTAGAGGCTTCCGACATCCGGGATTCCACCGGACGGTAGGAATTCCGATACCGGAGTCTAGCCGGGTATTACATTAAAGATTTTGGGCACTTAAAATACTTCTTAGGCATTAAAGTTGCAAGATCAAGCAAAAAGAATTTCTCTTTGCCAATGAAAGTATGTGCTGGTTTTACTAGCAGGAATTGGTATGCTTAATTGTAACCTATTGAAACTCCACTTGAGATGAATCACAAGTTAACCATCCACCAAGATCAAACTCCAGTCAATAAGGAGAAATATCAAAGATTAGTTGGGAGACTAATATACTTATCACATACGCTTCTTGACATTACATATGTAGTAAGTATCGCAAGTCAATTCATGCATAGACCAAGTGAAGAGCATATGGAGGTTGTTTATGGCATCTTGCGATATCTAAAATCTTCTCCTAGAAAATTATTATTTTTTACAAAAAAATTGAGATTTAGAAATCAAAGGATATACAGATGCGGATTGGGCTAGAAGTCAAACTGATCGAAAGTTTAAATCAAAATACTTTACATTTGTTGGAAGCAATCTGGTAACGTGGCGAAGCAAGAAACAAAAGGTTGTAGAGAGATAAGTGCAAAGGAAGAATTTCGTGGAATGGCACAAGGTATCTATGAATTGCTATGGATAAAATGTATTTTACATAATCTTGGTATTATGTATGTTAAAAACTACAATGTTATTATGTGATAACAAGGTAGCCATAACAATTGTAAATAATCCAGTGCAGCATGATAGAACCAAACATGTGGAAGTTGATTGGCACTTCATCTTGACAAAGGTACAATTAGTCTTCCATTTGTCACTTCAAAAGATCAACTAGTAGATGTTCTAACAAAGGTGGTATCTGGAAAAGATTTTCAAGGCTTACTTAACAAGTTGGGAATGATTAATATATATTCACCAACTTGAGTGGGAGTATAGGCGTGAGCAATTTAAGGCAAGAATTCTGCTATTAAATGCTGTCAAATTTGACAGATTTTGTAAATATTTTGTTTACTTACAATTAATTGTCTTCTATTTAGGCTATGATTTAGGATTTTGTTGTATCTCAATCAGTATATATTGACCGTAAATACTTGACAAAAAATATAAAAAACAAAAAAGAATTATTTTGTCTTCTTAGTTCACAGACAAAGAGGACAAACATGGGTGCCTGAGCTAAAAACACCAGAGGACCTAATTGAGATTGCCACAATTATAGCATGGGTATGCTCAGGTCACCATGCTGCCGTAAACTTGGGACAATATGCATTTGCAGGATATTTTCCTAATAGGCCTACTGTTAACAATTGCAGCAATGGAGAGCAAGGGAAGAAGATGAAAAAATGAAAAAAAAAATTGAGGAAGAAGACTTCTCTATTGATCTGGTATTCTCTTACTGGAGAAGTTACAAAAGGAAGCTTTTATAGAAAGATTTTACAAGTCAAAAGTGTCCATCTTAGCATCTAACCTTTCTGTAACGACCCGAAAATCGGACCGCTACCGGCGCTAGGATCCGAGTCGACTTAAGGCCGCCGGGACCCATAGCAAGCCTAACATGAAACCTGTGAACCTGTTTAATCCCATACATGATCAACAATCATACATAAAGATTAAAACTTTCCTTTCCATCATACACCATACTCAACCTGTGCATGCACTAAACATAACATAACTTAAACATTAATCCCTCAGTGGGATCTCATCATTGCCCAAGTGGGCGATACATCACATGTAATACCCGGCTAGACTCCGGTATCGGAATCCCTACCGTCCGGTGGGACCTCGGATGTCGGAAACCTCTAGAAGGGTAAAACTGTGATTTTATGAAATGTTTTCATGTATTTCATGTTTTTAAGTAAGAAATTAAATGAATTTTTGCATGAAAAAACCTTTGGAGAAAAACCCAGGTTCGGCCGCCGAAAGTCAAGTTCGGCCGCCGAACATGCATGTGTTTTGGAGGCATGTTAGGCCCCCGAAAGCTTGAGTGAGGGAAGTCCAAGTTCGGCCGCCGAACCTCATGTTCGGCCGCCGAACCTTGCATGCATGCGGAGGCACTTTCGGCCCCCGAACGTGGTCTGGCCAGCCACTATAAAAGGGTCCCTTAGCCGAAAACGGGCGAGTTTTTCCCCATTTTCGGCCAAGGTGAGCTTTCCGCCGCCCCTCACCCATTTTTGATGTTCTTCCTCTAAATCTTTCAAGATTTTCACTTGTTTTCCCTTGGTTTTGAAGATTTAAGCTTTTGAAACAAGTTTTGGAGCTTGGAAGTCTTGGAGCTAAATCCCTCCATTTTTCCGAGCTAGGGTCGTTCTTCCTCTCGATCTTCAAGAGGTAAGCTTCGATCTATGCTTCTTTTATGTTTTATGAAAGTTTTATGCAAGTTGATGGGGTAGAATGCATGTTTAGGCTTGTTGTTAGGTTTATGGGTTTATGTTGTGATTTGAACAATGTATGTTGGAAATGTGTGGTTTGAAGTGTTGTAGTTGGGGTATATTATAGTTTGAGACCCCTAGGTGTGAAGTATGATGTGTATGCATGAGTAGAAGCAAGTTTATGCATGTTTTGAGGCGTTTTGGAGGCTGTGGACACAAGGGAACCAAGTTTCTGCCCTTCGGCAGAAACTCAGGTTCGGCCGCCGAAGTGACTTTCGGCCGCCGAACCCCCTTGTGGAGGCAGTTTCGGCTGCCGAAGCCTGTCCCCGAAACTCAAGTTTCGTCTCTGTCTGGGAGGTTCGGCCGCCGAAAGTGCCGCCGAACCTGCATGACTTTCGGCTGCACAGGGACTTTCGGCCGCCGAACCTGCCGCCGAAAGTGCCCTGTTCAGCCATTCCTTGCATGTTTTCATGTGATGTTTTCAGGATGTTTTAGGGGGTTTTTGGGGAGTATTATAGAGTCATGTTCATGTATGTTTGGTCCCTCATTTGAGTCCACCTGTGTAGGTTCGGACCCGAGGAACCGAGACCCCCAGCAGTGAGCCAGCTGCTTCAGAGTCTCTTCAGAGCTAGCCAGAGGTGAGTGGAACAAACTTTAAGTTTTAAAGCAAATTAATGAAATGTTTTAGCATGATTCACGCATCATGAATGCCATGAGATATATCAGGTTGATTGCATTAGAATTCACGAATATGTTGCATTGCATACCTTGTTGTTGATGTGGATGAATGTTGAATGATCCATTAGCCCTTTTATGTTATGATAGCCTATGTGAGTCCAGGTGTGCCTGCTACGGCTCTACGCCCCTGGCACTATGATTGATTATGGTAGTCCGGGTGTGCCTGCTACGGCTCTACGCCCCCGGCATGTATAAGTAAGAAAGATAGGGGCTAAATGGTGACAAGTTCATCCTTGTTGTGAAATGTTTGTGTTATGGCGCATACATGAAAGCATGATTTAAATTGATGTTTTATTATTCTGCTCACTGGGCTCTAGTAGCTCACCCCACTCCCTTTATTCCCAGAGTTGCAGGTACAGGATAGATCGGGAAGTCGGCTAGAGTGAAGTTAAGTAATGTATGTTGTAATAGATAGTAGTGGACATGAACATGATGTAACGAGTATTTATGACCATGTAATGTAATGAATGATTTGATGATGTATTGAGGATTATAGTAGTGCTTGACCTAGAGGTGTGTGAATCCCCATTATGTACAGAGTGTTTATTGAGTAATGATGTCAATGACCATGATTATCCAAGCTGATATGTATGATGATGATACCCCATTGGAGTATTTGATGAGGACTCCAGTGTGGGGTTTATGTATGATTTTGTGCATGCACAGGTTTTGCTTGGATAAGAGAAAAGAAAAATTTTTACAGATCATGTATATGTTGTTATGTATGGGATTCCACAGGTTTACAGGAGGTATGTAGGCTTGCTACGGGTCCCGGCGGCCTTAAGCCGATCTGGATCCTAGCGCCGGTAACGGGTCGGATTTCCGGGTCGTTACAGAGTGGTATCAGAGCCCTAGGTTCATATGGTCGGACCTAGAGTGTCGGGCTCATAGATGTTCTAGAAGGTCAAGCACACTAGGAAAATCATGTCCACTAGGATAGGATGTAGAGTCCTGTCTATATGATGATATGATATGCCATGATGATATGCATGTGCATAAATGCTATGATGTGATGCTATGTATGTGATGAGGGTTCATGTGTTTCCACATGAACCATATGATGCTAATGATTGTTTATGCTATGTGTTGTTTTCAGAAGATAGAATGAGAGGAACTCGTCGATCTGCACGATTGACTGGAGTGCCACCTCAGGACGAGGGCGCTGATGCCCGTCCTTCAGCTTTGCCTAGGGCAATGTCCAGTAGGTCCAATAGAGACAGAGTGGCTAGAGACCCAAGAAGGTCTTTGGATCTGGGTAGAAGCAGATCAGTAAGGGGAACAGTGCAAGGAGGAATGTCTGAGGATATGGAGGTAGATCAGAGGAGGGATGGCAATCTTGGTGTGAGTATGCCGGAAGAGGGCATGGGAGAATCAGAAGGAGGCATTCAGGCCTCGAGTTATGTCCAGCCACATCACTACCCACCCTATTCACACCATCCAGGGTATTCGATGGGAGGTACATCGGATAACCCCAGTTTTAGCCCTTATCCTCCACATATGCCATACCCACCTTACTACCCACCATACTCTCAGTACCCCATGTACCCACCTCCACCTCCCTATACCGGTACAACAAACCCTACCCCAGGGGATGTTGCACCTCCACCACCACCAGTACCTACTGTCCCGGAAACACAAGTACCCAAACCTACCTCATCTGGAGGGAGCAAGGTCAAGATGACCGATTACATGAAGCTGGGTGCTCCTCAGTACAGAACAGGCGATGACCCATTCGAGTATCTGAGCAGGGTCAAGACTATTACAGATGAGATAGGGGCTGATGACAGTAGAGCCATTCAGATGGCTGGGTTCACACTGGAGTGCAAGAAGGCACGTGGTTGGTTTAAGAACTATGTGAACCCGAGAGCGGACAGTATGTCCTGGGAGGAGTTCGCAAATGAGTTTGCAGGATGGGCTTTCCCTGAGAGCTCCAGAGAGCAGAAGATAATAGAATTCGAGCAGTTGAGGCAGACTGATCAGATGAGTGTGGAGGAGTACACAGACAGGTTCCTGGAGTTGTTGCCATATGCTGGGCAGAATTTGGACACAGATCAAAAGAAGTCAAGTAGATATATTATGAGGCTGCACTCCAGGTATTCCTCTTTGATACAGTCAGCAGAGAGGGAGAGTTTCCATGCCATAGTGGATATGGCTAGGAGAATGGAGGCTTGTGCCATCGTTCAGGGGAAGGTAAAACAGTCAGTGGCACAGTCTTCTGGTTCCAAGACCCCAGGTGGGGAAAGGTTAGACTCTTCTTCTCTGAGTGCAGCAGTTGCAAGCAGTAAGAAGTGGGACAGAGGCCACAGAAAATCTAAGAAGAATAAGTTCTGGAACAAAATCAAGTCAGGTCTGGGTTTAGGCAGTGGCTCAAGCTCTGGCGCAGAGGTTACAGCATGTATGAGATGTGGGAGACCACACAAAGGAGTATGTCTGGCAGGGACAAACACATGTTTCAGATGCGGACAGGCGGGTCATTTGGCTCGAGACTGTCCTAGAGCAGCCTTTGCAGCGCCGTCTCAGCAGACAGCCTCCGGCAGTGTGGTGCAGCCAGTAGCTCCAGCCACAACACAGGCCAGTGGCAGAGGCAGAGGGAGAGGGTCAGCCTCTTCATCAGCAGGATACAGAGGTGAAGGTCCATCAGCTCCGGCACGGATCTTCACTATGACTCAGCAGGAGGCCAATACATCCAACACCGTGGTGGCAGGTAATCTCATCATTGGTTGTTCTGATGTGTATGCCTTAATGGACCCGGGTGCATCTCATTCTTTTGTTGCCCCGAGAGTCGTGGAGAGGGTAGGATTGATGGTCTCTGGGTTAGAGTGTCCCCTATGGGTCAGTGGACCCAAGTGTGACCCATCAGTGGCAGAGGCAGTCTGCCAATGTAGTCCAGTTTTCATAGAGGGAAGATGCCTTTCCGCCGACCTCGTGGTTCTAGACTTGACAGATTTTGACGTCATTCTAGGGATGGATTGGTTATCGACCCATGGTGCTACCTTGGACTGTAGAGACAAGGTAGTCAGATTCAGAGATCAGGATGGGTCAGAGGTCGTCTTCAGAGGAGACAAGAGGGGTACACCTAGAGGTCTGATCTCAGCTCTTCAGGCTCGTAGGTTGCTTAGGAGGGGATGTCAGGGGTTTCTAGCTCATGTGAGGGAGTTAGATAGTCATGTCAGAGAGCCCGCCTCAGTGCCTGTGGTGAGTGAGTTCTTAGATGTTTTCCCAGACGAGCTGCCAGGGTTACCACCTGCTAGGGAGATAGAGTTCGAGATTGAGTTAATGCCTGGTACCAGACCGATCTCTATCCCTCCCTACAGGATGGCACCAGCTGAATTGAAAGAACTGAAGGAACAGTTGCAAGAGCTGGTAGATAAGGGTTTCATCCGACCGAGTACTTCACCTTGGGGTGCTCCGGTTTTGTTTGTGAGGAAGAAGGATGGATCCCTCAGACTTTGTATCGATTACAGACAGTTGAACAAGGTCACTACCAAGAACAAGTACCCTTTGCCGAGGATCGACGATCTATTTGACCAGCTAGCAGGAGCAGGTTGTTTCTCCAAAATAGATCTGAGATCAGGGTACCATCAGTTGAGGATAAGGAATGAAGATGTACCAAAGACAGCTTTCAGGACCAGGTATGGGCACTATGAGTTCCTTGTGATGCCGTTTGGGTTGACCAACGCCCCCGCAGCATTCATGGACCTCATGAACAGAGTATTCAGTCAGTATCTGGATCACTTCGTTATTGTCTTCATAGATGATATCTTAGTGTATTCCAGAAATGCAGAGGAGCATGCCCATCACCTGAGGACAGTTTTGCAGACCTTGAGAGAGCATGGCTTGTATGCCAAGTTCTCCAAGTGTGAGTTTTGGCTTAAGAGCATATCATTCTTGGGGCACATTGTGTCAGAACAGGGTATTGAAGTAGACCCCAAGAAGGTAGAGGCTGTAGCTAACTGGCCTAGACCCACCACAGTGACCGAGATCAAGAGTTTTCTGGGTTTAGCAGGTTACTACAGGAGGTTCGTTCAGGACTTCTCAAAGATTGCGGCTCCTATGACCAAATTGACAAAGAAGAATCAGAAGTTCATATGGACCGATCAGTGTGAGGAAAGCTTTGAGGAGCTTAAGAGGAGGTTGACTTCAGCACCGGTGTTAGCTCTGCCAAAAAGTGATGATGACTTCTCAGTATATTGTGATGCGTCCCGTGTGGGACTGGGTTGTGTGCTAATGCAAAATGAGAGGGTGATCGCCTATGCTTCTAGGCAACTGAAGAAGCATGAGCTGAATTACCCCACACATGACCTAGAGATGGCAGCAGTAATCTTTGCACTCAAGATGTGGAGGCACTACCTCTATGGGGTAAAATGTGAGATCTTCACAGATCATAAGAGCCTGCAGTACATCCTGAGTCAGAGAGAACTGAACATGAGGCAGAGGAGATGGGTAGAGCTGTTGAGTGACTATGATTGCAAGATTCAGTACCATCCGGGTAAGGCGAATGTTGTGGCAGACGCCTTAAGCCGGAAATCACTCGGCAGTCTATCCCACATTTCAGCAGAGAGGAGGCCGGTGGTGAAGGAGTTTCACAGACTTATGAGTGAGGGATTACAGTTGGAGTTGTCTGGCACAGGTGCCTTAGTGGCTCAGATGAGAGTGACACCCGTGTTTCTGGAGCAGGTAGCTCAGAAACAGCATGAGGACCCAGAGTTGGTCAGGATAGCCAGAACGGTTCAGTCAGGCCAGAGTAATGAGTTCAGATTTGATGATAAGGGGATCCTCCGCTACGGGAACAGATTATGTGTGCCAGATGACATTGGTCTGAAGGGAGATATTATGGGGGAAGCCCATAATACCAGGTATAGTGTTCACCCTGGAGCCACCAAGATGTATCAGGATCTGAAGAGAGTGTATTGGTGGCCAGCTATGAAGAAGGACGTGGCACTGTTCGTGTCAGCCTGCGATGTGTGTCAGAGGGTGAAACTAGAGCATCAGAAGCCGGCTGGAATGTTGAATCCACTACCGATTCCAGAATGGAAATGGGAGAACATAGCTATGGACTTCGTAGTGGGGTTACCGGCGACGTCCAACAGATTAGACTCCATATGGGTGATTGTGGACAGACTCACCAAATCTGCTCACTTCATCCCTGTCAGGAGTGGCTACTCTGTGGATAAGTTGGCGCAAGTGTATGTAGATGAGATTGTCAGACTGCATGGGGTCCCGGTATCTATAGTGTCAGATAGAGGGCCCCAGTTCACCTCCAGGTTTTGGCGGAGTCTGCAGAACGCTATGGGTACCAGATTAGACTTCAGTACTGCCTTCCACCCACAGACAGACGGACAGTCAGAGAGGACCATCCAGACAATAGAGGATATGCTCAGAATGTGTGTGCTAGATTTTGGCGGTTCTTGGAGGCAGCATCTACCTTTGGTGGAGTTTGCCTACTATAACAGCTATCATGCTAGCATAGGGATGGCTCCATATGAAGCTTTGTATGGGAGGAAGTGCAGATCACCTATCTGCTGGGAGGAAGTAGGAGAGAGGACTCTTGCGGGTCCGGAGTTAGTAGAGCTTACCAGCAGGGTGGTACCCATAATCAGAGAAAGGATCAAGACTGCTGCTAGTCGGCAGAAGAGTTATGCAGATATCCGCAGAAGACAGCTAGAGTTTCAGGAGGGGGATTTGGTTTTGCTCAAGGTGTCTCCTATGAAAGGAGTGGTTCGGTTCGGGAAGAAGGGTAAGTTAGCTCCACGGTACATCGGTCCTTTCGAGGTGCTTCAGAGGATCGGTAATGTGTCGTACAAGCTAGACTTGCCTACTTCGATGGAGAGAATCCATCCGGTTTTCCATGTTTCTCTGTTACGGAAGTACGTGTCGGATCCTGGAAAGGTTCTTAGTGAGCCTGATGTAGAGATCCAAGAGGATCTCACCTATGTAGAGCAGCCAGTGCGGATCCTCGACACTCAGATCAGAAAGCTGAGGAACAAGGAAATCCCGATGGTGAAAGTCCTTTGGAACCACCACAATATTGAAGAATGCACCTGGGAGACACGGGAGTCCATGCTCCAGCAATACCCCCATCTGTTTTGAGGTGAGTGTCAGTTGTGCTATGTGTTGCATGTATGATATATTGTATGCTATGTTCTATGTTATGATTGATGCCATGCTTTGTATGTTAGTTGAGGAACATTCGGGGACGAATGTTCTTAAGGGGGGGAGAATGTAATACCCGGCTAGACTCCGGTATCGGAATCCCTACCGTCCGGTGGGACCTCGGATGTCGGAAACCTCTAGAAGGGTAAAACTGTGATTTTATGAAATGTTTTCATGTATTTCATGTTTTTAAGTAAGAAATTAAATGAATTTTTGCATGAAAAAACCTTTGGAGAAAAACCCAGGTTCGGCCGCCGAAAGTCAAGTTCGGCCGCCGAACATGCATGTGTTTTGGAGGCATGTTAGGCCCCCGAAAGCTTGAGTGAGGGAAGTCCAAGTTCGGCCGCCGAACCTCATGTTCGGCCGCCGAACCTTGCATGCATGCGGAGGCACTTTCGGCCCCCGAACGTGGTCTGGCCAGCCACTATAAAAGGGTCCCTTAGCCGAAAACGGGCGAGTTTTTCCCCATTTTCGGCCAAGGTGAGCTTTCCGCCGCCCCTCACCCATTTTTGATGTTCTTCCTCTAAATCTTTCAAGATTTTCACTTGTTTTCCCTTGGTTTTGAAGATTTAAGCTTTTGAAACAAGTTTTGGAGCTTGGAAGTCTTGGAGCTAAATCCCTCCATTTTTCCGAGCTAGGGTCGTTCTTCCTCTCGATCTTCAAGAGGTAAGCTTCGATCTATGCTTCTTTTATGTTTTATGAAAGTTTTATGCAAGTTGATGGGGTAGAATGCATGTTTAGGCTTGTTGTTAGGTTTATGGGTTTATGTTGTGATTTGAACAATGTATGTTGGAAATGTGTGGTTTGAAGTGTTGTAGTTGGGGTATATTATAGTTTGAGACCCCTAGGTGTGAAGTATGATGTGTATGCATGAGTAGAAGCAAGTTTATGCATGTTTTGAGGCGTTTTGGAGGCTGTGGACACAAGGGAACCAAGTTTCTGCCCTTCGGCAGAAACTCAGGTTCGGCCGCCGAAGTGACTTTCGGCCGCCGAACCCCCTTGTGGAGGCAGTTTCGGCTGCCGAAGCCTGCCCCCGAAACTCAAGTTTCGTCTCTGTCTGGGAGGTTCGGCCGCCGAAAGTGCCGCCGAACCTGCATGACTTTCGGCTGCACAGGGACTTTCGGCCGCCGAACCTGCCGCCGAAAGTGCCCTGTTCAGCCATTCCTTGCATGTTTTCATGTGATGTTTTCAGGATGTTTTAGGGGGTTTTTGGGGAGTATTATAGAGTCATGTTCATGTATGTTTGGTCCCTCATTTGAGTCCACCTGTGTAGGTTCGGACCCGAGGAACCGAGACCCCCAGCAGTGAGCCAGCTGCTTCAGAGTCTCTTCAGAGCTAGCCAGAGGTGAGTGGAACAAACTTTAAGTTTTAAAGCAAATTAATGAAATGTTTTAGCATGATTCACGCATCATGAATGCCATGAGATATATCAGGTTGATTGCATTAGAATTCACGAATATGTTGCATTGCATACCTTGTTGTTGATGTGGATGAATGTTGAATGATCCATTAGCCCTTTTATGTTATGATAGCCTATGTGAGTCCAGGTGTGCCTGCTACGGCTCTACGCCCCTGGCACTATGATTGATTATGGTAGTCCGGGTGTGCCTGCTACGGCTCTACGCCCCCGGCATGTATAAGTAAGAAAGATAGGGGCTAAATGGTGACAAGTTCATCCTTGTTGTGAAATGTTTGTGTTATGGCGCATACATGAAAGCATGATTTAAATTGATGTTTTATTATTCTGCTCACTGGGCTCTAGTAGCTCACCCCACTCCCTTTATCCCCAGAGTTGCAGGTACAGGATAGATCGGGAAGTCGGCTAGAGTGAAGTTAAGTCATGTATGTTGTAATAGATAGTAGTGGACATGAACATGATGTAACGAGTATTTATGACCATGTAATGTAATGAATGATTTGATGATGTATTGAGGATTATAGTAGTGCTTGACCTAGAGGTGTGTGAATCCCCATTATGTACAGAGTGTTTATTGAGTAATGATGTCAATGACCATGATTATCCAAGCTGATATGTATGATGATGATACCCCATTGGAGTATTTGATGAGGACTCCAGTGTGGGGTTTATGTATGATTTTGTGCATGCACAGGTTTTGCTTGGATAAGAGAAAAGAAAAATTTTTACAGATCATGTATATGTTGTTATGTATGGGATTCCACAGGTTTACAGGAGGTATGTAGGCTTGCTACGGGTCCCGGCGGCCTTAAGCCGATCTGGATCCTAGCGCCGGTAACGGGTCGGATTTCCGGGTCGTTACATCACAAGTTGAGTTGGTTAAACATAAACATCAATAGACATTAAGATCATGTATCAACAAGGGATTACAATACTCATAGGGTCAAGCACAACTATAACCTCAATATACCTCATTACATAACATACTATAATCTCTTACATTACATCATAGTACAATTATCATGTCCACAATCTAACTTATTACATAAACATGCTTCAAAACTCTGGCTGACCTCCTGGTCTACCCTGTACCTGCACATCTGGGGTTAGGGGAGAGGGGTGAGCTACAAAGCCCAGTGAGCAGAATAGTAAAACATTTAAAACCTATGATAACATGAAATGCATCACATCACAGCTAATCACATCAAGGATGAATTTGTCACCAATAGTCCTCTACACATTCCAATAGTGCCAGGGGCGTAGAATGGGCCTCACTGGTCTTTCTCTTACATACATAACATAACATAATATTCCATAATGCCAGGGGCATAGAATGGGCCTCACTGGTCTTTCTCTTACATAGTGCCAGGGGCGTAGAATGGGCCTCACTGGTCTTCCGTACCGTATCATCATCATATCATAACATAGGAGGACTAAAGGATCATTCAACATTCATCCGCATCATCAACATAATATGCAATGCAACATATTCGTGAATTCTAATGCAAGTACCCTATTATATCTCATGGCATTCATGATGCGTGAATCATGCTAAAACTGATTTATTTATTTAAAAGCATAAGAGTTATTCCACTCACCTCTGGGTAGCTCTGACCAGACACTGGGGCAGCAGACTCACTGCTGGGGTCCTCGGTTCCTCGGGTCCGAACCTACACAGGTGGACTCAAATGAGGGACCAAACATACTAGAACATAACTCTAAAAACATCCCCCAAAAACCCCCTAAAACATCTCAAAACATCCATGCAAGACATGCAAAGAAAGGCTGGACAGGGCACTTTCGGCGGCACCTTCGGCGGCCGAAAGTCCCAGACAGATCCGAAAGTCAGGCACTTTCGGCGGCACCTTCGGCGGCCGAAAGTCCCAGACAGATCCGAAAGTCCTCTTTCGGGGGCAAGCTTCGGCAGCCGAATGCTGCCTCCACAAAGGGGGGTTCGGCGGCCGAAAGTTCCTTCGGCTGCCGAACCTGGTTTCTCCCAAATGGGCAGAAACTTGGCTCAAACGAGCCTCTTGCCTCCCCAAGCCTCAAATCATGCATAAACTTATTCTAAAACATGCATACATATTATACATTACACCTAGGGGTCTCAAACTAGCATATACCCCAACTACAACACTTCAAACACACATCAACAACATACATTGTCCATAAATCACATAAAACCTAACATAGCTCAACTAACTTAAACATGTATTTCTACCCCATAAAACTTCATAAAACTTGTTTAAAACATACATTGAGCTTAAGATTGGCTCTTACCTCTTGGAGATCGAGAAAGAGACGACCAAAACTCGGAGATCCAAGCAAATGAGCTCCTGAGTTTCCAAAGCTCCAAACTTGTTTAAAATGCTCAAAACTTGCAATGTGAGGTTAAAACTCAAGAAAAATGGAGGAGATTTGAAGAAAGAACACAAGATTTGGGGAGAGGGAGGTCGGAAGCTAGCTGTGGCCGAAAATGGGAGAAAGTTCCCCCCATTTCGGCTAAGTGACCCATTTATAGGTGGCTGGCCAGGCCACGTTCAGGGGCCGAAAGTGCTTCCGCATGCATGCCATGTTCGGCGGCCGAACTTGAGTTTCGGCAGCCGAACCTGGACTTCCCTCACTCATGCTTTCGGGGGCCTAACGTGCCTCCAAAATGCATGCATGTTCGGCGGCCGAACTTGACTTTCGGCGGCCGAACCTGGGTTTTTCTCCAAAGACTTTTCATACAAAACTCATGTAAAAACATACTTAAAATTATTAAAAACATGAAAACATATCATAAAAACATACTTTTACCCTTCTAGAGGTTTTCAACATCCGAGATTCCACCGGACGGTAGGAATTCCGATACCGGAGTCTAGCCGGGTATTACATTCTCCCCCCCTTAAGAACATTCGTCCCCGAATGTTCCTCAACTAGTACATGCATAGCAAAACAACATAACATACATACATAACACATAGCACACAAGGATACTAACCTCTAAAAGAGATGGGGATATTGCTGGAGCATGGACTCCCGTGTCTCCCAGGTGCATTCTTCCATATTGTGGTGGTTCCATAGGACTTTCACCATCGGGATTTCCTTGTTTCTTAGCTTTCTGATCTGGGTGTCTATGATCCGCACTGGCTGCTCAACATAGGTGAGATCCTCTTGGATCTCCACATCAGGCTCACTAAGAACCTTGCTCGGATCTGACACAAATTTCCTCAACATTGAAACATGGAAAACCGGATGGATTCTTGCCATTGAAGCAGGCAAATCTAGCTTGTACGACACATTCCCAATCTTCTGCAAGATTTCAAAGGGTTCGATGTATCGTGGAGCTAGTTTACCTTTCTTCCCAAAACGAACCACTCCTTTCATTGGAGACACCTTGAGCAATACCAGATCCCCCTCCTGAAACTCTACCTGTCTTCTGCGGATGTCTGCATAACTCTTCTGTCTGCTTGCAGCAGTCTTGATTCTCTCTCTGATTATGGGTACTACCCTGCTAGTGATCTCTACTAGCTCAGGCCCTGCCAAGGCCTTTTCTCCAACTTCCTCCCAGCAAACAGGTGACCTGCACTTCCTCCCATATAAAGCTTCATATGGAGCCATCCCGATGCTAGCATGATGGCTGTTATTGTAGGCAAACTCCACCAAAGGTAGATGTTGCCTCCAAGAACCGCCAAAGTCCAGCACACACATTCTAAGCATATCCTCGATAGTCTGGATGGTCCTTTCTGACTGTCCGTCAGTCTGGGGGTGGAAGGCAGTACTGAAATCCAACCTAGTACCCATGGCATCCTGCAGACTCCGCCAAAACCTGGAGGTGAACTGGGGTCCTCTATCTGACACTATAGAAACAGGAACCCCATGCAGCCTGACGATCTCATCTACATATACTTGCGCCAACTTGTCCACAGAGTAGCTACTCCTGACAGGGATGAAGTGAGCAGATTTGGTGAGTCTGTCCACAATCACCCATATGGAGTCCAATCTGTTGGACGTTGCCGGTAACCCCACTACGAAATCCATAGCTATATTCTCCCATTTCCACTCTGGAATAGGTAGCGGGTTAAGCATTCCAGCCGGCTTTTGATGTTCCAGCTTCACCCTCTGACATACTTCGCAGGCGGACACAAACTGTGCCACTTCTTTCTTCATCGCTGGCCACCAATACACCTTCTTCAAATCTTGATACATCTTGGTGGCCCCGGGGTGAATGTTGTATCTTGCATTATGAGCCTCTCTCATAATGTCTCCCTTTAGCCTTATGTCATCTGGTACACATAAACGATTCCCATAGCGGAGGATTCCCTTGCTGTCAAATCTGAACTCACTATCTTTGTCTGACTGAACAGTCCTGGCAATCTTTACTAACTCTGGGTCCTCATGCTGTTTCTGAGCCACCTGCTCCAGAAACACGGGTGTCACTTTCATCTGAGCAACCAAGGCACCTGTACCAGACAACTCCAACTGTAGACCTTCATCAATGAGTTTGTAAAACTCCTTCACCACCGGTCTCCTCTCTGCCGTGATGTGGGATAGACTGCCTAGTGACTTCCGGCTTAGGGCGTCTGCCACGACATTCGCCTTACCCGGATGATACTGAATCTTGCAATCATAGTCACTCAGCAGCTCTACCCATCTCCTCTGTCTCAAGTTCAAATCTCTTTGACTCAGGATGTACTGCAGGCTCTTATGATCTGTAAAGATCTCACATTTTACCCCATAGAGGTAGTGCCTCCACATCTTGAGTGCAAAGATTACTGCTGCCATCTCAAGGTCATGCGTGGGGTAATTCAACTCATGCTTCTTCAGCTGCCTAGACGCATAAGCAATCACCCTCTCATTCTGCATCAGTACACAACCCAGTCCCACACGGGACGCATCACAAAAGACTGTAAAGTCCTCATCACTAGATGGCAGAGCTAAAACTGGTGCTGAAGTTAACCTCTTCTTAAGCTCTTCAAAACTCTCTTCGCACTGGTCGGTCCACAGAAACTTCTGATTCTTCCTGGTTAGTCTGGTCAGAGGAGCTGCTATTTTCGAGAAGTCCTGAACGAACCTCCTGTAGTAACCTGCCAAACCCAAGAAACTCCTGATTTCCGCTACTGAAGTGGGTCTAGGCCAATTAGCCACAGTTTCTGTCTTCTTGGGGTCCACCTCTATCCCATTCTCTGACACTACATGCCCCAAGAACGAAATGCTCCTCAGCCAGAACTCACATTTAGAGAATTTGGCATACAAGCCATGTTCCCTCAAGGTCTGTAGAACCAACCTCAGATGATGGGCATGCTCCTCTGCATTTCTGGAATACACTAAGATATCATCTATGAAGACAATAACGAAGTGATCCAGGTACTGGCTAAACACTCTATTCATGAGATCCATGAATGCTGCAGGGGCGTTGGTTAACCCAAACGGCATTACAAGGAACTCAAAATGCCCATATCTGGTCCTGAAAGCCGTCTTTGGCACATCCTCTTCCCTGATCCTCAACTGATGGTACCCAGATCTCAGATCTATTTTGGAGAAACAACCCGCTCCTGCTAGCTGGTCGAATAGATCGTCGATCCTTGGCAAAGGGTACTTGTTCTTGGTAGTGACTTTGTTCAACTGCCTGTAGTCGATACAAAGTCTAAGGGATCCATCCTTCTTTCTCACGAACAAAACTGGAGCACCCCAAGGTGAGGTACTCGGTCGGATGAAGCCCTTGTCTACCAGCTCTTGCAACTGTTCCTTCAACTCTTTCAATTCTGCTGGCGCCATCCTGTAGGGAGGGATAGAGATCGGTCGGGTTCCAGGCATCAGTTCTATCTCGAACTCTATCTCCCTAGCAGGTGGTAAACCTGGCAGCTCGTCTGGGAAGACGTCTAGAAACTCTCTAACCACTGGCACCGAGGCGGGTTCTCTAACCTGACTGTTAAGCTCTCTCACATGAGCCAAATACCCCTGACATCCCCTCCTAAGCAACCTACGAGCCTGAAGAGCTGATATCAGACCTCTAGGTGTACCCCTCTTGTCTCCTCTGAAGACAACCTCAGACCCATCCTGACCTCTGAACCTGACTACCTTGTCTCTGCAGTCCAAGGTAGCACCATGGGTAGATAACCAGTCCATCCCTAGAATGACGTCAAAATCTGTCAAGTCTAGAACCACAAGGTCGGCGGACAAGCATCTTCCCTCAACAAACACAGGACTACACTGGCAGACTGACTCTGCCACTGATGGATCACACTTGGGTCCACTGACCCAGAGAGGACACTCTAACTCAGAGATCATCAACCCTAACCTCTGGACGGCTCTCGGAGCAATAAAAGAATGAGATGCACCAGGGTCCATCAAGGCATACACATCTGAACAACCAATGACTAAATTACCTGCCACCACGGTGTTAGATGCATCTGCCTCCTGTTGAGTCATCGTGAAGATCCGTGCTGGAGCTGATGGACCTTCACCTCTGAACCCCGCTGAAGAAGAGGCTGCCCCTCTCCCTCTGCCTCTGCCACTGGCCTGCGTCATGGCTGGAGCTGCTGGCTGCGCTACACTGCCTAAAGCTGTCTGCTGGGACTGAGCCATCGGGGCTGCTCTTGGACAATCTCGAGACATATGCCCCTCCTGACCACATCTGTAACAGGCCGTCGTCCCAAACCGACATACTCCCCTGTGTGGCTTACCACACCTTGCACAAACTGCATTATCCGCGCCAGAGCTTGAGCCACTCCCTAGTCCCAGACTGGACTTAACCTTGTTCCAAAACTTGTTCTTCTTCAACTTCTTGGTGGTACTGCTCCACCTCTTGCTGCCTGAAGCTGCTGCACTAAAAGAAGAAGAGCCTGGGGTCTTAGAACCAGAAGGCTGTGCCACTGACTGCTTAACTGTTCCCTGAACGATGGCACTGGCCTCCATTTTCTGGGCCATATCCACTATGGCATGGAAGCTCTCCCTATCTGCTGACTGGATCAAGGAGGAATATCTGGAGTGGAGTTTCATGATATACCTCATTGACTTTTTCTGATCCGTGTCAAGGCTTTGCCCTGAAAAAGGCAACAGCTCCAAAAATCTGTCTGTGAACTCCTCTACTCCCATCTCATCAGTTTGCCTCAACTGCTCAAACTCAATCATTTTTAGCTCCCTCGAGCTATCGGGGAAAGCCCATCCCGCAAACTCGTTTGCGAACTCTTCCCAAGACATGCTATCCACTTTCGGGTTCACATAATTCTTGAACCACTCTCGTGCCTTCTTGCACTTAAGTGTGAACCCAGCCATCTGAATGGCTCTACTATCATCAGCCCCAATCTCATTTGTAATCACCTTGACCCTCTCCAGATACACAAACGGGTCATCCCCTTTTTCATATTGGGGAGCACCCAACTTCATGTAGTCTGTCATCTTGACCTTGCTCCCACTGGCTGAGCTAGGTCTAGGAGGTTGAGTAACTGGGGCTGCTGGTTCTGCTGGAGGAGGAGGTGTAGCATCCCCTGGGGTAGGGTTTGCTGGATTTGGATAGTAAGGTGGTGGTGGATACATTGGGTACTGTGAATATGGTGGGTAGTAGGGTGGGTATGGCATCTGTGTGGGATAAGGGCTAAAGTTGTGGTAGTCCAATGTGCCTCCCATCGAATACCCAGGGTTTTGTGAGAAGGGTGGGTAGTAAGGTGGCTGAACAAATTCCGAGGCCTGAGTGCCTCCTTGGGATTCTCCCATTCCTTCTTCTGACATACTGACTCCCAGACTGCCATCCCTCCTCTGCTCTACATCCATATCATCCCCCATATCCTCTGATGCTCCTCCCTGAACTGTTCCTCTGACTGATCTGCTTCTACCCAGATCCAAAGACCTTCTAGGGTCCCTTACTGCTCTGTCCCTGTTGGACCTGCTGGACATTGCCCTAGGCAATGTAGGAGGACGGGCACTCATGCCCTCATCCTTAGGTGGCACTCCAGTCAATCGTGCAGATCGACGAGTTCCTCTCATCCTGTTTTCTGGAAAACAGCACACATCACATAAACATTAGCATCATATGGTTCATGTGGGCACACATGAACCCTCATCACATACATCACATATCATAGCATATCATTAATGCACATGCCTATTATCATGGCATTTCACATCATCATACAAGACAGGACTCCACATCCTATCCTAATGGACATGATCTCTCCTATTGTGCTTGACCTTCTATAACCTCTATGAGCCCGACACTCTAGGTCCGACCATATGAACCTAGGGCTCTGATACCATTCTGTAATGACCCGAAAATCGAACCGCTACCGGCGCTAGGATCCGGGTCGACTTAAGGCCGCCGGGATCCATAGCAAGCCTAACATGAAACCTGTGAACCTGTTTAATCCCATACATGATCAACAATCATACATAAAGATTAAAACTTTCCTTTCCATCATACACCATACTCAACCTGTGCATGCACTAAACATAACATAACTTAAACATTAATCCCTCAGTGGGATCTCATCATTGCCCAAGTGGGCGATACATCACAAGTTGAGTTGGTTAAACATAAACATCAATAGACATTAAGATCATGTATCAACAAGGGATTACAATACTCATAGGGTCAAGCACAACTATAACCTCAATATACCTCATTACATAACATACTATAATCTCTTACATTACATCATAGTACAATTATCATGTCCACAATCTAACTTATTACATAAACATGCTTCAAAACTCTGGCTGACCTCCTGGTCTACCCTGTACCTGCATATCTGGGGTTAGGGGAGAGGGGTGAGCTACAAAGCCCAGTGAGCAGAATAGTAAAACATTTAAAACCTATGATAACATGAAATGCATCACATCACAGCTAATCACATCAAGGATGAATTTGTCACCAATAGTCCTCTACACATTCCAATAGTGCCAGGGGCGTAGAATGGGCCTCACTGGTCTTTCTCTTACATACATAACATAACATAACATTCCATAGTGCCAGGGGCGTAGAATAGGCCTCACTGGTCTTTCTCTTACATAGTGCCAGGGGCGTAGAATGGGCCTCACTGGTCTTCTGTACCGTATCATCATCATATCATAACATAGGAGGACTAAAGGATCATTCAACATTCATCCGCATCATCAACATAATATGCAATGCAACATATTCGTGAATTCTAATGCAAGTACCCTATTATATCTCATGGCATTCATGATGCGTGAATCATGCTAAAACTGATTTATTTATTTAAAAGCATAAGAGTTATTCCACTCACCTCTGGGTAGCTCTGACCAGACACTGGGGCAGCAGACTTACTGCTGGGGTCCTCGGTTCCTCGGGTCCGAACCTACACAGGTGGACTCAAATGAGGGACCAAACATACTAGAACATAACTCTAAAAACATCCCCCAAAAACCCCCTAAAACATCTCAAAACATCCATGCAAGACATGCAAAGAAAGGCTGGACAGGGCACTTTCGGCGGCACCTTCGGCGGCCGAAAGTCCCAGACAGATCCGAAAGTCCTCTTTCAGGGGCAAGCTTCGGCAGCCGAATGCTGCCTCCACAAAGGGGGGTTCGGCGGCCGAAAGTTCCTTCGGCTGCCGAACCTGGTTTCTCCCAAATGGGCAGAAACTTGGCTCAAACGAGCCTCTTGCCTCCCCAAGCCTCAAATCATGCATAAACTTGTTCTAAAACATGCATACATATTATACATTACACCTAGGGGTCTCAAACTAGCATATACCCCAACTACAACACTTCAAACACACATCAACAACATACATTGTCCATAAATCACATAAAACCTAACATAGCTCAACTAACTTAAACATGTATTTCTACCCCATAAAACTTCATAAAACTTGTTTAAAACATACATTGAGCTTAAGATCGGCTCTTACCTCTTGGAGATCGAGAAAGAGACGACCAAAACTCAGAGATCCAAGCAAATGAGCTCCTGAGTTTCCAAAGCTCCAAACTTGTTTAAAATGCTCAAAACTTGCAATGTGAGGTTAAAACTCAAGAAAAATGGAGGAGATTTGAAGAAAGAACACAAGATTTGGGGAGAGGGAGGTCGAAAGCTAGCTGTGGCCGAAAATGGGAGAAAGTTCCCCCCATTTCGGCTAAGTGACCCATTTATAGGTGGCTGGCCAGGCCACGTTCGGGGGCCGAAAGTGCTTCCGCATGCATGCCATGTTCGGCGGCCGAACTTGAGTTTCGGCGGCCGAACCTGGACTTCCCTCACTCATGCTTTCGGGGGCCTAACATGCCTCCAAAACGCATGCATGTTCGGCGGCCGAACTTGACTTTCGGCGGCCGAACTTGACTTTCGGCGGCCGAACCTGGGTTTTCCTCCAAAGACTTTTCATACAAAACTCATGTAAAAACATACTTAAAATTATTAAAAACATGAAAACATATCATAAAAACATACTTTTACCCTTCTAGAGGTTTCCGACATCCGAGATTCCACCGGACGGTAGGAATTCCGATACCGGAGTCTAGCCGGGTATTACACTTTCTAATATTAAAAAAACATAATCCCACCAAATCTGGAATGAAACAGAGTTTCTGATACAGCAGATACAGCAGAAACCAAAGTGCAATAACCAAAGGATAAAACTTAACAAAAATACAAAATATTTCTAACTAGTTTCCAACTACAATCTCAACTAGACTAACACTCCTCCTTAAGATTGTTTTTGGAAACACCAAGCAAGGATTTCATGAACTCAAGTTTTGCTCTTGGTAATGCTTTTGTAAAAATATCAGCCTGCTGCAAATTTGAAGTGCAATGGACCAGCTTGATTTCTCCATTCTTCTCAGCTTCTCTCAAAGCATGAAACTTCACATTAATGTGCTTGGTCCTACCATGCTGAACTGGATTTTCAGCTATGGAAATAGCTGATTTGTTGTCCACAAAAATAGTTGTAGGTTCCTCTTCAGGTTGTTGTAAATCAAATAAAATTTTTCTTAACTAAATGGCTTGATTGGCAGTAGATGCAGCTGCAACAAACTCTGCTTCTGCTGTGGATTGAGCAATAATGTCTTGTTTCCTTGAATTCCAAGTGAAGGCTCCAGACCCAAAGGAAAAAACATAACCAGAGGTGCTTTTATAATCATCCAAGCAACCAGCCCAATCACTATCTGAATAGCCAATCAAAGTAGCATCCTCAACATTGGTATAATAAATACCATAGTTTGCAGTACCTTTCAAATACCTGAGGACCCTTTTAGCAACACCAAAATGCTTCTGACTTGGAGATTGCATGAATCTAGATAAAAGACTAGCTAAAAACATCAAATCAGGCCTTGTAGCAGTCAAATACAACAAGTTGCCAATTAGACTTCTGAAAGTAGAACCTTCTACTTTTGGTTCCCCATCATCTTTATGAAGCTTCTCATTCAGTACCAATGGAGTTGCAACTGATTTGCAATTCTCCATACTGAATTTCTTCAATATATCAAGAGCATATTTGTGCTGAGAGATGAATATTCCACTTTCAGATTGGTCGACTTCAATGCCAAGAAAATACTTCATCAAACCAAGATCTGACATTTCAAATTCATGCATAACCCTTTCTTTGAATCTTTAAATTTCCTCTAAGTTGTCTCCTGTTACCAATAAATCATCAACATACAAAGAAACAATAAGCAAACTCTTGCCTTTGGTGTGCTTCACATATAAAGTGGGCTCATTAGGACTTCTTTGAAAGCCTTGATCAAGTAAATGAGAATCCATTCTGCTGTACTAAGCTTTTGGAGCTTGTTTTAACCCATACAAGGCTTTATTAAGCTTGTAGACATGATCTTTACAACCAGCAATTTCAAATCCTTCAGGCTGTTCAACAAAGATTTCTTCCTCTAAGTTGCCATTGAGGAATGCAGACTTGATATCCAAGTGAAAAATCTTTCATTTGTTTTGAGCAGCAAGTGCAATCAGCAATCTCACAGTATCATGCCTTGCAACAGGAGCAAATGTGTCTCCATGGTCAATACCAGGGACTTGAGCATATCCCTTAACAACTAGTCTTGCTTTGTACTTGAACACACTTCCATCAGGATTTAATTTAACTCTGTATACCCATTTAACTCCAATGACCCTCCTATTCTGAGGTCTAGGGGTAAGAATCCAAGTTTCATTCTTGTTAATCATCCCAATCTCCTCCTGCATTGCAGCTATCCATGCATCATTGGTTGAGGCTTCAACATAGTTTGAAGGTTCTGAAATAGCCAGGTTACAACTCTTATAAATCTCAACAAGAGATTTGGTTTTTAGTGGAGGTGAATCAACATCAGAATCTGTATCGAAATTAGAATCTGATTCTGGAACTACAGGAACGGTTCTAGTTTTCTGCTGATCTGAACAACAATACTCAACTTGATTTGTTTTCCAATTCCAATAAGCATCTTCATCAATCTTCACATTCCTACACACAACCACCTTCTTGGCTTCAACTTTGTACACTCTATAACCCTTCGATTGAGCTGCATAACCCAAAAAGATACCAATTTCTGCCTTATCATCAAGCTTGCCTCTCTTTACTGCAGGAATATGGATGTAACAAGCGGAACCAAACACTTTCACGTGTTTTGCTGATGGTTTTGAACCAAACCAAGCCTCCACAGGTGTCATTCCTTGCACTGACCTTGTAGGAAGCCTGTTGAGAAGATATACAGCTGTATGTATAGCTTCTGCCCAGAAATTCTTTGGTAATTTCTTCTCAATCATCATGCATCTAGCCATCTCCATTACTGTTCTATTCTTCCTCTCTGAGACACCATTTTGTTCAGGAGAATAACTAACTGAAAATTGATGCTTGATTCCCAAATCTTCACAGAATTTGTTAAACTCACCAGAAGTATACTCAGTACCATTATCTGATCTCAAAGTTTTTAATTTGCAGCTACTTTGCCTTTCAACAAGAGCTTTAAATTTTTTAAATATTGAAAAAACTTGAGATTTGTTGGTGAGAAAATAAACCCAAGTCATCCTTGTCAAATCATCAATAAAGAGGATGAAATACAAGTTGTTACTCATGGAAGCTGTCCTCATTGGTCCACATACATCAGTATGAACCAATTCCAGCTTTTTCTTGGCTCTCCATGTTTCATTATTAGGAAAAGATTGTCTATGAGACTTGCCAAGTTGGCAATTTCCACATACACTACCATCAAGAAAAATTTCAGGCATATCTCTAACCATTTCTTTATTTTGCATGTATTTGAGAGAATTCAAGTTGTAGTAGCCAAATCTTTTATGCCACAAATCAGATTCAGCATTTCTAGCAATATATGAGGTGTGTTGTTGAACTGAATTCCAATTTAAAGGAAAGCTATTATCCACCATATTAACTTTAACAATTTCAGCACCATGAGAGTCAAAAATGGAGCACACATTGTCTTTGAATGACAAGGAATAACCCTTCTTCATCATTTGAGCAACACTAAGCAAGTTTTGATCTAAACTAGGAATGAAAAGAACATTAGGAACTAGTTTGATACCTTGCTTAGTTTGAATATATATTGAACCCTTGCCTTGAGACTCCACAATTTCTCCATTTCCAAGCTTTACTTTGACCCTCACTGATTTATCAATGGAAGAGAACAAGCTTTCATCTCTTGCCATGTGACAAGTGCAACCACTATCCACAAGCCAAGTGTGTCTGCAACCAGTATTTGAGGAGTGTGTAACAGCAAAAATATGATCATCACATTGAGCTTGATCATCATGGTAATTAAGTTGTTGTGTAGGTTGCTGGTTATGATTTTGGTTTTGCCTATATTGCTTGAGTCTGCAATTTTTATCAACATGACCCAGCTTCTTGCAATAACCACATTGTGGTGGCTTAACTCCACTCTTTTGCCAGCAATCTTTCTCAAGATGGTTGGTTTTGTTGCAAGTAGGACAAGGTGGGAAATTTGCTCTTCTACCTCCCTTCCTTCTATTTGCATGTTGCTTGCCCTTGTTAAAAGAATTACTTGCAGGTTTCTTTACTTCTTCAACTAGCTTGCCCTTTTGCTTCACAAGAAAAGCTTCCTCTGAGGATTCCTCCATTCTGAATGTCCTCCTTTGCTCAAGAGCTTGTAGAGCATTAACCAACTCTGAAAGAGAAATGGTGCTCAAGTTTTTAGAATCTTCCAAAGAAGAGATCTTTGGCTCAAATCTCTCGGGTAGGCTTACAAGAACTTTCTCCACAACTCTTTTATCACTAAGCTCCTCTCCTAAAAGTCTAATTTTGTTGACAACAGAGAGTAATCTATCAGAATACTCCTTGACAGATTCAGAATCCTTCATTTTAAGGACTTCAAACTCTCTTCTCAAATTTAGAATTTGCATGCTTCTAGTTTTGTCACTTCCTTGGAACTCTTCCTTCAGCTTATCCCAAGCTTCTTTTGCTGATTCACAAGCCATGATTCTTGTGAAAATAACATCAGAAACAACAGAATGAAGACAAGAGAGTGCCTTGAACTTCTTTGCACACTCTTCACTATGTTGCTTCATTTGAGCAACCGTAGCATTGTCTCTCAAAGGAGGTGGGTCTCTACCCGTTTCCACAACTTTCCATAGATCATAGGCCTTCAAATAAGATTTCATCTTCACTGACTAGATGGGATAGTTTTCTCCTGAGAAAACAGGTGGTGGAGGAGCTGAATAGCTACTTGAAGCTATATTTTCACTCACAACTATTTAAGGGTTTTTTGAGGAAGGTTTCCTTGTTAGTTTTCTCTCTTTTACAGGTCCTACAAAGACCATAAAAGGCTCTGATACCACTGTTAACAATTGCAGCAATGGAGAGCAAGGGAAGAAGATGAAAAAATGAAAAAAAAATTGAGGAAGAAGACTTCTCTATTGATCTGGTATTCTCTTACTGGAGAAGTTACAAAAGGAAGCTTTTATAGAAAGCTTTTACAAGTCAAAAGTGTCCATTTTAGCATCTAACCTTTCTAATATTAAAAAAACATAATCCTACCAAATCTGGAATGAAACAGAGTTTCTGATACAGCAGAAACCAAAGTGCAATAACCAAAGGATAAAACTTAACAAAAATACAAAATATTTCTAACTAGTTTCCAACTACAATCTCAACTAGACTAACACCTACAATTGCTAGAGTAAAAATGCCAAGTGAAGACCCTACAGAAGAAGAGTGGAATCTTTTCTTGGAAAGACCTGAGGCAGTATTATTAGCTACTTTTCCTTGGAAGCTTCAGGCAACAAGAGTTATGGCGGCTCTGAACGTGTTATCCAACCATTCTCCCGATGAAGAGTATATTGGGGAGGAGATGGAGGCACCATGGGCTGATGATCCAATTATAAATGCAGGTTTTGAGAAGTTGAGTGGGAGATTGAGAGAATTAGAAGGAATTATTGATGAAAGAAATACTAATAAGAAGTTGAAGAATAGAAATGGAGCTTTTGAAAGCATTTTCTAAGCCTGGGGTAACAGGACAGGGAGTTCCATATAGTATATCCATCTGAAATGCACTCAAACTACTCACCACTACTAAGATATTAAGATCATTGTGTTAAGTGAGACATTTGGGATAAATTATAAATAAAAAGCTGAAAAATTCTCATTTTTAAAGAATTATATTATAAGTTGGAGTATCACCTTATTAAGTTGAGTGGTACACCGGCTCATAATATAATAAATTAGTAATTAAAAAATCCATGAATATCTTTATATTAGTAGTTGATTAATTTTAATTTGAGAATTGTCCAATCTGAGTAGCAGGGACAGAGTAACAAGGAAGAAAGTATCTATGTAACTTCCAGCATTATTTAATTGAAGAACATTTATAGAGAAATTGATCGTATTTCTCTCAAGCGAGCATAATCCTGTATGTTATTATTTGTATAAGGGAAGCATAATTCGACATATATATTTCTATCTCTTGAGAAATTTCTTGAACCATCGAGCTGAAAGTTTAGGATGTCTTTTTAGTCCATCTTGGTAATCCACATAATTAATTCCAAACCGCACACTGTAACCCATTTCCCATTCATAATTGTCCAATAATGACCATGCAAAGTATCCCTTCACATTCACACCTTCTCTGCAGAGGTTTTTTTTTTTAATAAAAAAAAATTAGAAAAAGAAAAATAATTGGATATGGAAATTAAAGAAAGAGAGAGTAATTGAGGAGATTAATACTTGATTGCTGTTTTAAGGAAAGAAAGATGGCGGAAGTAGAAATCAACCCTCATAGTGTCCTTGAGTGCTTCCTCCAGGGTTAGTTTGTCATTGTTATACTCATCAACACCTGGGATTAATTGGTTATTTAACAAGAAAATATTTTCATAATAAGATTATATATTATATTTTGATATGTAAGATATGATGAATTGTAATGTCTGGCTGATTGCGTATAAGCAGGTTAATATTTCATTATGCAATTATTAGGATAAGCTGTATTAAAAGAAAGTAATTAATCACGTACCATTTTCAGTGATGTAAATAAGTGGATTCTTGTACTTCTTTTTTGTATAGAGTAAAATATCTTTAATTCCTCTTGGATAAACATGAAGCCAATCAGAAGCTGCCTGCAATATTTTTATGTTCAACAAACTTATTTATTAAATTAAACTCAAACCCATCATTATTGTGATTTATACCTGAGGACCAATAGGAATTCCATTACGATAAGCTGCATAATAAATTACAAAAAAATGGGAATTAATTGGTGATATTTAGTAATAAAATTAGAAAGAAAGAAAGAAAGCGAAGTCCCACTTACTGGAAAGTTTCGCACGAGCGTCAGTCAAATAGCTAAGTTGAATGGCATTAGAGGAAGGGGCATGGGCTGCATAATTAGCAGTATAATAATTCAATCCAAGAAAATCGATTGACCCTCTCACCAACTTTGATTGCTCCTCTGAAAATTTGGGTAATCGATTCCCGACTAGAGATTTTAACGTGTGTGGATAGTCACCATTTATCAATGGGTCCATAAACCTGGGAAAATAAACTCACCAACATGTTTATAAATTTACTCATAATTAAGAATATTATTAAATTAATTGATCTTTACCATCCAAACATAAAATCGAGGGCTCGTTTTGCAGCATCACGATCATGCTTGACATTGGCAAAGGGCACAAACCAGTGAGTTACTAGTGTAATCCCTATCTTTCCCTTTTGGGTTGCCTGCATATATAATAATTCCACATTTTGAGTAATTAGAATACTTAATGCTCAGTTATATTGAATTAATTAGTTAAATTTAGTGTCGAGATCAGTAGATGAGAACCTGAAACTTGGTTTTGTAGGAGTTTACAGCAGCGGCATGAGCAAGAAGCAGGTTGTGGGCTACAATATAAGGCTCTGTAGCAGAATCTCCACCAGTACAATTCAATTGTTGCCAGCTTGAACATCGACCTGGTGCAAAAATACCGGTGATATAACCACCATTGCTAAAGCCCCATGGTTCGTTTAGAGTGATCCAATGCTTTACTCTATCTCCAAAATTTTTGAAGCATATTTCCGCATAATCTTTAAAATCATTCCTACATATATTAATAAATATGCAGTTAAATTAAAAATTTACTTATAAATCACAAATACCATTCCTACATATGTGAAACAAAAAATTTTAAATTACTTGCATATTCAACATTTGGATGGTCACATATCGGTTTAATTTTACTCACACAATCTTAGGACTGAGAAAACCACCATACTCATCTTGCAAGGCTTGAGGGAGATCCCAATGGAAGAGAGTTATAAAGGGTTGAATCCCTGCACAGGAAATCACATTTATATAATTAAATATATGGCAGAAAAACTAAAAATCATTATTATTTAATTACATGTAAAATTATGGCTTTATAACAAATGATAATGAGATTAAATCATAACCTCTAGTTAAAAGCTCATTGATAAGGTTGTTGTAGTATTTGATTCCTTCTCTATTCATGCCTCCCTTTAGATTCCCTTCTGCAAATATTTTACTCCACTTTAAAGAAAGTTGTTGTATCTCATAATTAAAAAATCAACAATATATATGGTATAATTAAAAAGAAAAGGATTCATCTTAATTACTTGGTAATATTCTAGACCATGAGATTGAAAATCTATAAGCATCTAAGCCCATCTCTTTCATAATCCCCACATCTTCCTGTAACATACACGGAGGAAAGGAAATTAAGTCAGTAAAAATAAATGAATCTCATCATACATAAAAGTTTTTTTCTATTCATAATTTTATATATAGTAATTACCTTGTAACGATGATATGAATCGATGGCCACATCCCCATTGCTGCCATCCTTTATCCTATCTGCCATGTATGAATATTTGTTAATATAATTTTACTTAAGACTATGTAGCATGCTTCTAGCTTGGTGTTGTCGCTTTCATCTTACTAAGTCTATTAATAAAGTTTGCTGCAATATAATATTATAACGATTCACTTGGCATGCATCGACCGATAATTGTTAGATAATTGTAAATCACATTTAGGTGATATGCATGCAGTTCCATGTTGGTCTTTTAGGGCAGCCTTGCATGCATTTGGAAACTTACGATTAAAATGAAGAAGAGAGAGAGATGAAATAAAAGACCTGGATACATGTGAGCGTAAGTATCCCATATGCTTGGTCCTCTGCCACCTTTCTTTGCTGCACCTTCATACTGGGATGGATAAACAACAAAGACATAGATATGCATACAAACTAATTAATCTCAAGAACAACTTATTGTTTATATGATTTGTGCTGTAACTGATGGAAATGGCAAGCACAGTAGCTGACCTGGTAAGCTGATGATGCGGTGCCAAAAAGGAAACCTGCAGGGAAACTGCTGCGATTAAGTAAAGAAGTGTCGTAGTTGGAGATGGTTGTAATAGCTTCGCTACTACAAATAGTAGTGATGAGTAGGAAGCTGAAACACAAATAGGTTTGAATTGCCATATTTCAATTTGCAATTGCTTGGCAAAGAATGGCCTGTCACCCTCTCTATTTATAGTGTCATGATGCATGCCAATTTCCAAGTGGTAATTAATAGTTACACTTTCTAGCAACTTCCAGTTTACTTCCTTTTTGTTTTGTATAATTATACTAAAAAAATGTCAGCTCCATGTTTAAAAAAAAAAACCTATGGTCCTGAATATATATTATTTTCTAATTCATGTTTGTAGCTAAATTAATTAAATAATTCATTTTCAAGTAATTATCGATATTTATTATTTCATACGTGATGTTATATAAAGGTTTAATAAACCTAAAAAAGATATAACTTTATATATTTTTTTTAAATTTTATCATATTTGCTCCATATTATTTTTTTTTACCAGAACTTATTAATATTGATAATAATTTTAACACAAGAAAAATGAAAAAATACAAATACAACTTTTTTTATAATGTAAATACTGGTATGTGTATATATATATATGATTTGTTCATATTAAAGTAGTTAATTCTGTAAGATTTATATTTAATTTCAAATTATATTTGTTAAAAAAATTCAATAATATTAATAATTTAGACTAAAATTAATAGAATTAAAAGAATATGATAAAATTGAAAAAAAAATGTAAAATTTAGGATTATTTTTATTATTATTATGCCTACTATATATATTATAAAAAAAAATGGAAAGAGAGAAGAGGAATAATGCAGAAACTAAATTCTCGTGTGCACCATACACACGTGAAGCACACATCCACTGAATAATCTTCCTTATGTACGCAATCCATGTGCATTGAAAACTGATTTGCCTTTCCGATTATGATTATGATAACGCCCTTCACATTTATTTTTCTGTTTATTTTTAATGCCAATTAATTTAAATTAAAGGCTATTTAAAAGAAAATTAATTTTTAAGTAGCAATTTAACTAGCTAAACAATTAACAATAATTTGTTATTCTAAAGAAGCCAAATTACTCTTTCTTAAAAATAAAAGACTAAATTACATTTATGTTATAACTAAATTAAAAAAAAAAAAATCAATCAACGGGTTTGCACAGTAAAAAGAGCTAGATACCATTTAATTAAATTCTTAAGTTCAAACTTTGTTAAATTAATTAGAGTCAATATAACACCCAACACCAGAAAGTTTAGTTTAAAAAAAAAAAAAATCATTTTGGTACAGCGCAACGTGCGGAATGAAATGAAAATTATCTATGTATCTACTTAATTTTCTTTTTCAGTGGGCAGGTAAATTATATATCTTTGACTGTAAAAAAGAGTGGAATTTTCATTCTGCTAATGAATTTCCACGAGACTGACAGTTTATTCAAAGAGCTTTTTTCGATATTTTATATTTTTGTTTTGTAAGTCTAAATTATGATCCATTGAATTAATATCATTTTTTTTATTTCAATTCTTTAAATTTTTTGTTGAGTAGATGACTATCAGAATCCAAAGGATCCATGTATAATTGGATTTTAAGATATTAATTTTAACTCATGAATTAAATTTCGATGCGTTTTACCATTATATTACTAATAAAAAAATCCAATTAATTAATTTTCAATGAAGATATATATATCTAAACAAGTGGAGGATTAAGGTCTAGGACAACTATCTATGGGCTAAAAGATAAGAAATTAAAGAGTCAAAATTATGCTAAAATTGCCACTTAATTCTCACTTATAATGGAAGTCTATAGAGTCCAAAACTCAAATCTTATATCCTTTAATTTTATTATTTAACTTTCATTGAATTTAAATTTATGATCTTATAATTTTTTTTTTCAATATTAGGCTAATTTTTTAAAATTAATCTAGATGTAGTGACTTTTTTATTTTCAACAATTGAAATAATTTCGATAATTTTCACGTAATAATTTTAGCTTAAGTTCCTCCCTTCAATTTTCTTGTAAGCTTCTCTTCATTTAACTATGAAATGACGACCCTTGATCATATTCATTTATTCAAATTACAAATTTTATCATTCATTTTCTTAGCAAACAAACATAATTAAATGAAAAATCCTCCCATTTATTTTGCAGATGACCAAACAGAAAAATACAATTAAAAAACTGAATTGAAACTACAGAAAATTGATAAAGGAGTAATCCAGATATCAATTTCTTTATATATATATAAATCTAGTAATCGACATTTTTCTGCAATCTAGAGTTTCAGACTCAAAAGAAAATTCCAGATCCATTCATTTTTCCAATTAAACTTGGATTCCTAGAAACCTCTTCAAATGTAACAAAAAAAAAAAAAAAACAAGAAAGTTTCCTTCAATTCCTAGCCGGTTCAATCCTTAAACTTCTCCTTTCTATTACTATTTCAGTTTTTCTTTTTTTAAAAAAAAAAAAAATCGCTGGTTAATTTTGTTAATGAGACCCAATTTATTTTATTTTATTAAAAAAAGGCGCAAGGTGCCAGAATAAAGCCCGATCCAATTGAGGGAGGCAGGCAAGAGAAGCTTTAGTGGCCTTACCAAATAACCGCCTATGTTTGCAATTTCCACCGTTGAAAAAACTGAGTTTTAAGTATATTAATTAAAAATATTAGCAATAATTATAAATTAAATTTAATATGTTTTAATTATAAAAACACCAAAAATATTCTTAATTGAAGCAAGCTCTATTATTACTAAAAAATTTGGGGTGACAATCATCTCTCATTTAGCAATTTAATTGATGAGTCTCTTACTTTGTAAAGAGGTAAGGGATGGATCCTTAGGTTTCAGGTCTATTGTACATTTCTTGAATTTTGTTACCATTTGCATATGTTATCCTTGGATTCAATCTTTCATGACTCAGGTTATAATATGCAGTTTCTAGAAATATAACATTTATGTAATGAAATACAATAATAGGGATAATTATTTTATATATAGAGAGAGATGTTCCTCTATAACCATGATCATGGTAACACGCATTTATTTGTTGAGGAATTTGTTGAACCACCCAGCTGAAAGTTTGGGATGCCTTTTCAATCCATTTTTATAATCAACATAATTGATGCCAAAACGCACAGTATAGCCTGAAGTCCATTCAAAGTTATCTAAGAGTGACCAAGCAAAGTATCCCTTCACATTCACACCATCCCTGTGAAATTAATTAATATGCTTCTGTTAAATCTACTAGCTATGCAAAACCAAGTATGGAGGTAATTAACAACTTACTTGATTGCTTTTTCAAGGAAAGAAAGATGGTAATAATAATAATCGATCCTCATATTGTCGATGAGTGCTTCCTCTAGCGTTAACGTTTCATTATTCAACTCATCGATGCCTACGTACAAAAATAAGTGTATACTGACATTAATATAATTATTTAAATAAAGTGATAAATAGAAAAATGTAATTATTTACCATTTTCAGTTATATAAATAAGTGGATTGTTATATTTCCTTTTTATGTAGAGTAAAATATCTTGAATTCCTCTTGGATAGACGTGGAGCCAGTCCGAAGCTGCCTGCAATATTTTCATTTGCAGAAAAATATACAAGTCAATTGGTGAATAAAAGTTAATTAAGTAAAAGGATATGTTTATTTCATGCACACCTTAGGACCAATAGGAATTCCATTACGTTCGGCTGCATAGTAATAATGATGAGATTGTTAATTTTAAATCATAAAATTAAAGGAAGGAGGTGGGGGACAATAAACAAATAAATAAATGATATAGAAGATGCACTTACCGGAAAGATTAGCACGAGAATCACTCAAATAGCTAGCTTGAATAGCATTAGAATGAGGGACATAGGCTGCATAATTAGCAGTATAATAATTCAATCCAAGAAAATCAATTGACCCTTTCACCATTTTTGATTGCTCCTCCGAAAATTTGGGCAATCGATTCCCAACCAGAGATCTTAACGTGTGTGGATAGTCACCATTTATGAGTGGGTCCATAAACCTGCAAACCAAAAGAAAATGAGAGATTATAGGTTATGATCTATATATGGCAAAATGCTTTATATCCCACTAATATAATAAAACATGATTAACTGTATATTGCTGTTTACCATCCAAACATAAAATCAAGGGCTCGTTTTGCAGCATGTTGGTCATTCTTGGCATTTGAAAAAGGCACAAACCAATGCGACACTAGTGTAATTCCTATCATTCCTTTTTGACTTGTCTGCATAATTATAAATTTCAATTTAATTAAGTATTTATGATATAAGAAATTAATTTATTAACTGAAGAACAACCTGATATTTCATTTTGTACAATTTAGCAGCAGCAGCATGAGCAAGAAGCTGATTATGGCCTACTATATATGGCTCAGTTGCAGAATCTCCTCCTGTACAATTTAGATGTTGCCAACTTGAACATCTACCCGGTGCCAAACCACCGATAGCATAACCTCCAATGCTATAACTCCATGGTTCATTTAATGTAATCCAATGCTTCACTCTATCTCCAAAATTTTTGTAACATATCTCCGCATAGTCTCCAAAGTCATCCCTACATATTATTAATCAGCTCATTTATCTAATAAAATTATAAAAATCATCACATATTTATATCTAGTATTCCAGTTGTTGTGGGTTGGGTAACTTACACAATTTTAGAACTAAGAAAACCACCATATTCGTCTTCCAAAGCTTGGGGAAGATCCCAGTGGAAGAGAGTTACAAAGGGTTGAATGCCTGCACACAATTACGTAAAGGAAAAAAAGTAAATATCAATTATTAAGGATAAAATTATGAGAAAAAATAATTAACCTTTGGCCACTAGCTCATTGATGAGGTTGTTGTAGTATTTGATTCCTTCAGTGTTTAAGCCCCCCTTTAGCTTCCCTTCTGCAAGTATTTTAGTTCAATTAATTAAAGGCAATAAAAAATAATAATGACAAATAGAGTTCAATAATTTCTATTAATTTAATTAAGATTTGGGTTCATCTTACTTGGCAATAATCTAGACCATGAGATTGAAAATCTATAAGCATCTACACCCATCTCTTTCATGATCCCAACATCTTCCTGCAGTATATACACATAATTAAAGCATTAATCTCTAACTTCCATTTTCAGTATCTAAATTAATCCAATTCACTTTATAAATTTTCTGTTTGTCTGATCAATATTACCTTGTAACGATGATATGAATCAATGGCTACATCCCCATTGCTACCATCCTTTATTTTACCTGCCAATTTAATAATATTTACTTCAATCCCCACAACTATGATAATAATATTAAACAATTTTAATAATATTTAAAAGTATATATATTTTTGCCCAAAAAAAAAATATGCAATTTTTTACTTCAATCCTAAATGGGATCAGATATGATAGTGGGTGGCTAAATCCAACTTTGAAAGCTCATATTCCGGCTTCAAATATTGGTCTTAATATTCATTTAACATATAAATATTTTTATTTAATTATTTTATATTAAATTTTTTTTATTTTGAAAATTAATAGTTTTATTTATATGAAAAGCATAAATAGGGCCTTTGGGCTGGATGCATATGTTTGTTTTAAGCTACACTCTCTAGAATCTAATGCTTTGACGGGGCAAAAAGAAAAGATAGAATCTAATGCATCAGAAGCCGCTATCAACAGTAATCCACAGGGAAAATTAAACTTCTTGTTTTGTCGATAGGCGAAGAAAACTGTTAGTGAATCCAAAGAACAATCTGTGATGTCAAATCCAAAGAACACAAAATTCAACACTAGAAGATGGAGAAGAAGAAGAAGTGTGTTCGATTTTGAGCTGCAAAAAAAAAAAAGAAAAGAAAAAAGATATAAAGTGGATGATTGATATAGAATTAGAGGGAGACCTGGATATCTGTGAGTGTAAGTGTCCCATATGCTTGGTCCTTTGCCACCTTCATTTGCTCCACCTTCATACTGAGGAGTGAAGGATAGAACAATTAATCTAGCTCAACAATATATATATTAAACACCTCACCTGAAGCCAAATCATCTATCACACTAACCTGGTAAGATGATGATGCTGTCCCAAACAGGAAACCTGCCGGAAAACTGCTCCGATTAAGTAAAGCAGTGTCGTAGTTTGCTGTAGTGGCTGATACACCATTACTATAACTAATCGTTATGCCAAGAACTAAGAGGAGCCTTAACAAATAACAGCTTCCAATTGCCATTTTTCATTAATTTGCTCGCCAAGACTACCCTGCAGACTTCTCTCTCTCTCTCTCTCTCAATATATATATAGCCAGAGAGCCATGAGAGGCTCATTTTCACCCAAAATTTTCCATTTTTTTTTAGAAAAAAAAATAATGATTTTGGTGATTGGACATATGACATAGGAACGCATAATTAACAGTAGTTCTTCTTTTTTCTTTTACATAATCATTAAAAGCGATTTGAAAACTTCAATAAAAAATTAATTTTCACAATAATTGTCATTTAATATTTAATTTTTATATGAATAGAAGTTTTAACCATTCAACTTTAATAATATTTAACGATCAACCTTACAAACTTTATAAAAGAATAGCAAAATACTTTTAATTCATATCTATATGTAAGAATCAAAGATATAGAATTTATGTTTTTAGTGTTTTTTAGAATGGAGATATTATATTTTTGAATTTCATTCATATATAAAAATAATAAATTTTATTCTTGACTAATTCAAGATTTACAAAGAGCATCTATACAAAAATCCATTAAAGATAAGAAATTCGAGAGAATTTGATGCGCTGTGGCCACAATTTTACCTTATTTATTTATTTATTATTTACAAAATTGAAGCAATTAAAAAAAAAAAAAAAAAAAAAAGATAATTGAAAGAAACGTGGCTAGACTGCACCTCCACTGAGAAGTCAAGATTGGCGCATAAAATATACACCACGCCTGGCCTGTTTGTTTGCTTCTTTTATGGTGAATATAAAATTATTTTCATTAATATAGAAATATAAAAATAAATTTAATACAAATTATTGACTTTTCCAAAATCACTGAATTGGATCTGTCTCACGTGATACTTAAATGCTTAATTTGTCCTCTAATTATTTTTGTTTTTTAGCAAACAATAAATCAAAAGCAGCGGCGCTTTTTTATTTTGAAGACATTGGGCCTCAACAGATTAAGCCCATTTATCCCGCCCCAAATTATTTGGACTAGTTTAATGATCAGGCAATATGAGAATTATATATTTATAAAAAAATAATATAAAAATATATGATTTGAATACTATTATTTGAAGACATGCCTCCAAAATTGATAGAGATTATAATCAAATCTCAAATCAATTTGAACAAATTTAAATTTTGTTAATTAAAAAAAAAAAAAAAACACAGCTTTCAATTTCAATTGAGCAAACAAATTTAAGTTAAAATTCACCAAGAAAAAGAGGGAAACTACTCAATTAAATTTCGCTAGTATATTACGTATGAACATGAAGCATAAAAGGCGAGGAAACAGGTTGAATCACAAGGACATCTATGTCCTAGCTGTAATGCAAAGATGAAATCCATTCTCTAGCCTCCTCTCAATTTTCAAGGCCACTTTAAAAGCTACACGTATCACAATCTATAAATCATTATGGCAACTAGAAACCCACCAATTCGTTGTTCACACTAGTTCTTGAAGATAGGAGTAAACCCATTTACATCGTCAATTAGTAGCAATTAAGGTTATGGCTTATGCATCCCAGATCTTATATGAGAATAAATTTTACTACTGTTAGATGCTTTAATGGCTTTCCCATGACCAGCTCAATTTCCTCAGCTTCACTTTCCCTAACAACATGCTTCCAAATCAGAACTCACTGATGAACATTTCCTTCAAATCCTTTATCATCTTCAACCAGTATTCCAGAACAAAAGTATTGCAAGGTCATAACTCCAATGTGGACAAAATTATGCAAATTCTTAATTGAAGACGGCAGCAGCCAACACATCTTGATTATGCATGTCCCCTTTGCTGAGAAAAGATAAATGCATCTACCAAACATATGTCAGGATTAATCACAATTCATACTCCTGTATTCCTATCAACTCCAAGAAGCCAGTCAGTATGGTTTAGTTATATATATATATATATATTACTTTTAAGAGTTGTGCAAAAGACTTTGCAACTTTAAACAAAAAGAAAGCAGGATAGATTTTTCAAAGAGAACAAGCTTACATGGCATTGATACTCCACAACGGTTTGAACAAGGAGCAGTAGAATTATCAATGTGATGCTGCCCATCCAAACCATCATACCACATTTAATTATAAAAATGAAGGAACAAAACAACAGCTTAAGAATGTCATGTAAACCATATGATACAGAAGATCAGTGATTAATATAAAAACATAACAGTAACATCAAAAATTACAGGCAGCAAAATAGTACTGAACCTCTCCATGAAATTGAAAAGGAATTAACAATGGAAATTTGCCAAAAAGATCATCAAAGTAATTAAACAAAAACAAAAACAAAATGAAACTAAAGATTTACTAGGCCTCTTTCCTATCTTTTGATTTATCCAGCAATACAAAATATGAGACCCATCACAAAAGCAAACCAGAACCTCATTTGCATTCAACACCTGCCTCAGCAGCTCGCCGAGGCTTGTTTTTCCGTCTGCTTCCATTATGTCGAAATCCATTAGATTTGGTTGAGTCATCAGTATTTGATCTGGTAGCTACACCATTTTCTTCCTTCACTGAATCAGGTTTCTCCTTCGCCTGTGAGTATCGCTTCCTCTTCCTTCCATTTTCTGCTGCTATTGGAATTTTCGTCTCTTTGCTTGTAATGCCCGTTTTTCCATTCTCTCCATCTTCCTCCTCTACCTTTTCAACTTCTTCTTCATCAATATCATCTTTCAGTGGTTTTTGAGGCCTTCCCCTTCTTTTCTGTGCTGGAATTTTCTCTTCCTCACCACTTCCAGGATCATCATGGTTGCTGACATTCAACTTCTTTCCCTTTCCTCTACCTCTACCCATAATTTTATAATCTAGTGAAACCAACACTCACATGGACAAAGAATCATTCTGCCAAACCAAAGAGGAAGAACAGAAAATGCTAAGGCATTGATTAAAGAAATTTCATAGGCCACAATAAAAATGTCCAGCAAATTTCATAGTGCCACAACATTAAAACCAAATGATCACATATTACATGACATTCAGTAAAAACACACACCATAAGCTTTTTTAAAAAAAATAATGTAAAGCAGGGTTAGCAGATCCAGAAGTAAATGATAAATACATTACAACTAGCATGTATATATTGCTTTTCATTGAGAGGAAGACAGAAAGAAAAAGAGTATCCTTGCACTTGACATCCAGACATTTTAAAGAAAGAATTGAAGCCATCATTCAAGCATACAACAATAAGATCTTGGATGCATAATCTGTCATTTTTGGAATTTTAACTGATGACATGGCTTTTCTTCTTTAAGATGATAGCCTCCTTCGATTCATTGTAGAACAAAGGTCTACACAGAGAAGCATTAATTCATTTTCTTAGTAAATCAATTGGGAAAAAAAAAGAAGTATTAAAATAAAAGAAGTACTAGATATAAGTGTCAAAGATTAAATTCTTTGTAAAATCATCAATTTCCCAGTTTTTTACAAAGAGAGAACAACAAGGATAAAACATTTTCAATTCAGTATTTTGATTCTTTATTCATTGTGAATCCAAGAAGATGAAAAATTCAACTTGATAAAGCTTGATGAATGTATCCATATCAGTTTACTGGAGGCTCTATCTTCCCAAAGGACATTTTTTGAATTGTTGGGATTCTTCTTCTTTACTATCTAACTCTTTAGGAGATATAGAACTCTAAATCCCAATCTAGGCACTATCAATAGTAACTGAAATTTTATGCTTTAGACCTAAAATAGCGAATATATGAAATTACTAACAACTGGAAAGACAGCATATTAAGCATAAAATTCAAGAAGCAAAGGTGCATCCTTTTAGCAACTCGAATTGGGGATCACTAATTCGATATCATGGAATCGATGAATAAAAGAACCCAAACCAAAATCACAGACGAGCTTCTTAAACTCAACCGAAGTAAGATCCAAGAAAAGCTTTACAACTCTCGCTTTTGCAATAGAAGGATTGAGCATAACCGAACTATGGATCAAAACAAACTCAATTAGCTTCAACTCTCAAAACCCAAAACCACCAAAATCAAAAAGCAATTCAAATATTCCATAAACACATGTTCCTACCAAAATATGTAAATAATAGTAAGAAATGCAACTAACCTGATTTTGGCAAACGCTTATTTGCATCCTCAACAAGCGACCCATTACTTTGAATCTGTTAAAAAAGTAAACAAAACTTAAAAAATAGCAAATACCCAGCTCGGTTCTTCCCCGCTAATGAACAAAAGTAAGATTTTTGAAGGCTAAAACAATGATCTAAAGAAAGGATACTTGATACCCAGATCAAGAAACATTAGGATTCGAAGGTATTAAGGATTTACACAAGGTAGTGGAGGTGTGGCCCCCAAAAAAACATGGCCAAAAAATGAAACCTACACACACAGAAAGAGACAGAAAGAGAGAGGGAAGCAGCTAAGCTAAGAGAAGCGTGAAGAGATATATGTTGATTGGCTTTTGTGAGTGTGTACAGTGTGCGGTATGTGGTTTTTGTGTAACAGAGTGTTAGAAAATTGAATTCTTTAGGGTACTAAGGTAAGTGTAACTGTGCAACAACTTCGCAGAGCTATTCCTGTGCGCTTCTTAACTCTTTTGCCCTCCCCCCACGCCCCCCCAAAAAAAAAACCCTATCAATGTCATCTCTGCCTCAACCCAGAGCTTATAATTTTTTAAATTAAATTCTAGATAGAAAAATCTAAATATTGTGTTCATTTTTCAAATATTAACATAAATTTTTTAGTTATTTATACATACTCATATTATTATTTTAATACATTTAAATTATTTAAAAAATTAAATTTTTTTCAATGAATTTAATTTATTCACTTTATTAATTTATTGATATTAAAGTCATTTAATCAATCAAAAGTAATTATATGAAAAAAATTGTAAGCTTCCATTGTTACTAATTAAACTAAGCTTGTTAAAAGCAATTTATTAACTTAAAAATGAAGTTTATAAATTATGTGATTGAAAAACAAAAGGTATCCTTTTGATAAATTAAGCAACTGAAAAATGATTATTAAATCTCTCCATATATATATAACTTTTTATTGCTTGCGTGAACCATTTGTCATTGGTTTGATTATGAAATACGTGCCACTCAAAGCATCCTGCATAATTGATTAAAAAGAAATGCTGTAAAATTTCAATAACATGCTTTTTATATATTTTAATGACAAACAATTCTGGAAGTTTAATATTTTTTTTTTTAAAATAAAATAGACTCTTTAGCAATAAAATTAAATTCACGTTTTGCTAATGAAATAGTCCGTACTATAATATTATATTAAATTTAAATTATATGCAATTCATTTTAAAAGATAATTTAAGAAAATTTTTATAAAAAATATGTTGTTTATATTCTAAGTGGATACAAGGTTGAATAATAATATTAATATATCGAAGAAGGGAGAATTAAAACATCCCATAATTTAAATGCTAATGGAGCTGGAGTATTAAATTTAAATCTATAAAAATTAAATTATAGTTTGATTTTATTTATTTTGTAATGAATAATCATATTAATTGTAAACCAGAATTTATTTCGAAATTTTTATTTAGATCATATTATTTTTAATAAAAAAAATAATTTTAATTATTAATTTCAATTTAAGAGACATAAAATCTAATTCTTATATGAGTAAGTCTTGGTCTACGGTCACCGTCACAGATTTAGTAAATAGTAATTGTATTGAAGATGAATGAGATAAATCTTAAGATTTTGTTTGGTTGAGGGTAAGTTCTAGACGTGCAAAAAAATTACTTATTTGATTTCGTATTTTAAATTAATTTTTTAAAAATGATTTCCTTTATATAAAGAAATTAACTTATTTAATTATTTTTAAAATTATATTATAAATATTAATATTTTTTATTACTTAAAAATTCAGTTATATTTACTTTCTAATAAATTAATTTCTTAAAAGTGTATATTTCTCAGCAAATTTATCAGAAAGTAGACTTTTTAAACTAAATAAATTTTAAGTTTAACTATTTTCGTCTCTTTAATTTTTAATATATATAAAAGGAAGAAGAAGAATAAAGAAAGAAGATTCAGTCCCTTCATGCTTTTGTCTGACTTGGTTCTTACTCCTCGGTCGCCACTATTGTTTAATTGTTTTAGGAAGTTAGGGCCATCACCTTCATTCACTTGCGTAATTCAAAATTAAAATTTTATAAAAATTTAATTTAATTAAATTTCTAAAGTTAAAAATGAAACTAATTATTGTAAAATTATATTTTAATTAGAAAAAATAATTTAATATGAGTGTTTATAATAAATTATTTATCGTTATAATGTACATTAGGCAATTTATAAAATATTTTAAGTTTACAATGTTATTTTTATAGGATAAATTTTACCATAATAGATGCACTTTAGGAGAAAAAACAAATCGTAAATACTAAACTTTCTTTTTCTAAAAAAAAAATTCCAAAATAATATTAATATCTTTAGTTTTTTTTTTTTGTTTTTTGATATTTACTACATTACATATATTTATGAATAACAAAAATATTACTCATCTGTCCCTATATTTTTTATTATTTCAAAATATTATATACTTTTTTTATATTATAATTAATATATAAAATAACTATTATAACTCTAATTTATTTTATTTTATTTTTAATATAATCCCTTACTGTTTAATTATTTTATTCAAATGAAAATTTAAATTATATATTAGTATGTAACTCAAACTTAATTTTATTTTTTGATTAAAATAACTTACTTTTTAATTTTTTTTAAAAATTAGAGTGAACAAAAATTATAAAATTAAAAGGTATAAATATTAAGTATTATACTGAAACCAATATAATATTATATTACTATTAATTTTAGTAGATTTAATCAAAATTCACTCGTGACTATAATAAATTTTTTCGTAAAAAAGTGCATGGTTTAATTATAATCGAATAACTAAATTGAAATAATAAAAATTTAATTATTTTAATAGGAATAAAATTTATTCAATTTAATTATTGATTAATAATTTTTAAAAATTTTAATTATTTTTTTTTTATTATAAAGATAAATATCTCGTAATAAAGGAATGAGGAGATTTGGAATTGATAACTCAATTCATTTTTTATCTTTAAAGATGAAGGTAGACGCTATCCGTGATTAGCGAATAAACTATTTTCTTCATACGGCGAATGGCTCAATCACTGCATCATTTTTTCAACGAGTCCGCGAGCAAGGTCAAGCAAAACACAGGCATGCAGCCATATATGAGTCCACAACCGAAATTGGAAAATGTTGAGGAAGTGAGTCCCACGTCTAGAATTATAATTGGAGAGGAAACTGAGCTTACTAGGTCAATTGTGGAATTCACTTCACCCCTCCTATTTGTAAAAGTTTATTTGAATTTTTTTATTATAAAATAAATCATGCCAAAATATAATGTGTAAAAATTAAAAAAAATATATTATTTAATTATTATAATTTAGTGTACTTAATAAATTGATTCTATAGTTAATATCTTTTAAATCATTAACCATTTAATCATTCTCATTAGTTACAAGTTCTAAATAGTTATAATTTTCAAATCATGAAAATTGAATAGTTGTGATTTTAAAATTGCAGAAATTAAATAGTTTTATTTTGAAGATACAAGACTAATTAGAGTAAGGGCATCTTAATCATTTCATATTTTTAGTAATATGTCAGATGAACACCGACAATTAAAGAGTTTACAATTACTTGATGAAATGAATTTCTGGGCTTCCAATCAGAAAAATTATATCATGCTATGCATTTGATAGATCATTAAACTACTTGTTGGGTATATAAAACTAATGATCATCTGTGAATATCACAAAAAGGATCCAACTGAACTAATAAAAGATGATGGATCTGGAGGAACAGAAACTTCCACAGCTCCTTCAAGCATTTGCGTGACTTTCTTCATAGTAGGTCTTAGTGATGGATCCTCCTGAATGCACCAGATTGCAATCATCACAAACTTCTCCACTCTCTTGATATCTTGCATTGCCTCCTCATCGTTCTGTATCAGCAGCTCCACTTCCCCTTCCTTGTAGCAATCACAGGACCAATCTGCCAGTATCATCTGATTTTCATCCTCTACCTCTGGTTCAAAATTTTTCCTGCAGCTGATAAGCTCTAGCAGCAGAATTCCAAAACTGTACACATCAACCTTGACGGTAACAGGCAGGTTCTTGAACCATTCCGGGGCTACATAACCTTTGGTTCCCCTAATTGCAGTGGAAGTTCTAGTCTGCTCTGCCTTCAAAAGCTTGGCCAGTCCAAAATCAGAAATTCTTGCAGTAAATGAGTCATCAAGAAGAATGTTTTGAGGTTTGATATCGCAGTGTATGATCTGAGTGCTGCATTCTTCATGCAGGTAGAAGAGTCCTCTTGCAATCCCAAATGCAATTTTCATTCTTTTGTACCAACTGGGTCTTGAATTTCCAAATAGGAAATTTGCTAAATTGCCATTGCTTACGAATTCATATACCAGAAGTCGATGTTCTCCTTCATTGCATAATCCTATTAGTTGCACTAGATTCTTATGATTTGTTCTGCCGATTGCCCTCACTTCTGTTTCAAATTCCTTCTTATTTTCTCTCATCATAGTGTCCAGATTCTTAACTGCAACAACAGTTCCATTGTCAAACGCTAGAAGTCCTTTATAAACTGTTGCAAAACCACCCCTACCAATTTCTTCCTTGAATTTGTCTGTGGCCTTTTCTAATTCACTATAAGTGAAACTTTGCAGATTTATCCCTTGCATAGTTGTCTCTGACTGTATCTTCTTTGTTTTCCCATAACCAAAGCAGAACACAGCCAAGAAAGCTCCTAGAAGTTGCAGAAAGTTAAGAGACACTGAACTACTAAATAACAGTGAGACAATGATGAGTAAAGCTGAGCGGTGGCCGTTTCTCGATGAATCAGGCTGAAAACTTGAGTTATCTCTCCTTACTTTTATAAGCGCTTTCCCTCCAACGCTGGAATCGGCCCTGCCATTTGATAAAGGAATTCTCTTCTTCCAACATTCCCCATTTCTGAAAATGGCGACAGCGCAAAAACAATCACTCAAGCAAGCCTTCCTGCACCAATCCTCACTTACCATCATAAAGTGTTCATAATCAGACGTTGGCCAGTCTGTATTCTCCTTTGCTTCCAAATAAAAAAGATCCTCTGCTTGTGATGCCTCTTCACAATTCTGTGAAACAAAGTCCTGTTTGCATCCCTTCATGACATCATCTTGATCCAAAAATGTATAACCTGGTGGACATTTGCAATTTGATCTGTGATCATCTCCAAGAATGCAATAGCTGTTCAATCCACAAGCTCCACTGCCTGTATTTTCTGTAAGTTGCAAGCAGATGTTTGGCGGTGAGAATGACACAGGAGACCACTTCATAGGCCACACGGAGTCATGAAGACTCGGCTGTTTCGGGTACACATAATGCCTGAAAACTCCATCCAATTCAAGAATGGCTCTATGATAGAAGTCTTGAGTTGAAGGTACATTTTGGGAGAACATCACAAGTATGCTTTTGTTTTTCGCTTCAAGGTAAATTTCACCAGACTGGTTGAAGATCATCCGAAAGCCACTGCCATCTGTATTCGATGACCAATAGACAGAATCAGCATAATCAAGTGGAAAAGCTGTGGTACAGAGTTTGAGATTGCCATCAGAGTGTAATTCAAGTACAAATCTTCCAGTCGAGTAATCCTTGCTTGAGTAACGAGCAATGAGTTTGCTGCCTTGGCTTAAACTTTGTGTGGGCAATAGAGTGTCAGTTGGATAGCTAAAGCTCTCCCACAAATTGTTTGAATCATAGTTTGCAAGAACCAAGTTTCCATTGTCGAGCATGGCTGCAAAATGGGGTCTGCGGCCGGCAGTATCAGCCTCCCATATGAATTTGCTAGTTCGGTCATTAAGCACTAATCGGCCGTCTCCAGTAAGCGTAACTTTGGAGCCTCTCTTCACTGGATTATTCCTGTTGGCAGACCAAATAATGGTCTTTTCAGGTATCATGTCGAACCAGATGGCTAGTAAGAAGCAACCATTTTCAATTTTCTGAAAACCGAATGCAAATTCACCAGATGGCGATGGCCAGGATGTGTCGTCATTCATTGCAGTGAGAGATGAGCCTAAGGAAATATTTTGGTAGGTCTGCACAGTGGCTGAAAAGGGCTGTGCCAGCAGGAGGGGAAACAAAAAGCAGATGAAAAATGGTGGCAGAAAAGCCATGACACTAACTAAAATTTTCTCGGAAACCAAACGGTATCCAACAATTATAGAAGTAGGGTACGCAATCGGTGGAACCCGCGAAACACTTGGCATGTTTTTCCATCACTTTGATGGGCTCCGGTCTAGCTAGGATGCAGGAGACTTTCATATGAGCTGAAAAAATTGAATTTGTTGTTTTGTCAAATTTTCTCCACTACTGACCTTTTGAAATGAAATGTGCAATTTTAATTTAATTTTATTAGAATTACTTTAGTTTCAATAATTGCAATAAATTTTAAAAGTAGAGAATTTTTCTAATTTAAACAATTAATGAATATATATTCTTATTTATAAAGAAATAAATATAATTTAAATATTGATGTGATTTTTCTTGTTTTTGGGTGGGAGCGTGAGCGTCGTGTTTGGTTGGGTTGGCGTGAGTGAGACGTTTGAAAAGGAAAATGAAGTTGTGGAAATTCATCTCAGAAGTGAAGGAAGACTGACTTAGACCAGCTAAATCAATAACACCACAAGGAGGGAGGATTGAGAAGGAAAGAGCAAATAAAACGAGTGGAATTTATTTAACTGAATTTTACACATTAATATTCTTAATAAATTCATGTCGACTTCCAGTTATTTAAATTGAGTACTGAATCCAGTTTATATTAATAATTCATTAAATAAAAGTAAAAAATTAATATTATTCTATTTTTAAAAAATTGAATTTAAGTATTTTGTAAAGTTTAAATTTGTAAAATATAAGTTAGACTATGTTTGCTACACCCTAATGTAATATGATGGAATCAAAAGTTCAAATTAAAGTATTACTTAATTATAATGAATGAATTTTAATATCCATAATGATTTTGAACTAGAACAAAGAGTTTGATTTTATAAAATAAATAGATATTTTAAAAATAAGGAAGAATTAAGTAATAAAAAATTTTCAAATGGGATAATCAAAACATTTGAATCTGAGAATTAAATTACAACTGTTTAATCTCAATCCACTGTCCTAATTGAAAGATCAAATAAAATTTAGAATTCCGCCAGATGGTTTATGGCTCTTGGCCTGCATGCTTAATCTTAACCTGAATGTAAGTATTGGGTGTAATTTTACTAAATTCTTATTTGCACCCGCACAAAATACAGCACAAGGATTACACTCTAAAATAAAATGACATGAAGTTGCAAAAAGCCATAGCAGAAGGTTTCAATAATCAGCACTAAACCAATGAGGATTTGGGGGAACAGGAACTTCAACAACTCCTTCAACCATCTGCAACACCTTCTTCATGCTTGGTCTAAGAGATGGATCCTCTTGCACACACCAAATGGCAATCTTCACAAGCCTCTCTAGTTTTTCTAGGTCATTCATGGCATCAGCATCATCTTCAACCAAGATATGAACTGTTCCTTCCCTATAGCAATCATAAGCCAAATCAATCAGAATTGCCTCCTCCCCATCAGTTTCAACATAAACATGTCTTCGACAATACACAATTTCCAGCAACATGACACCATAGCTATACACATCAACTTTCACAGTGATGGGTGTTCTCTTAAACCATTCTGGCGCAATGTATCCTCTTGTTCCTCTAATCACCGTCGAAGTTTGGCTCTGATCCATCCTCAAAAGTTTTGCCAATCCAAAGTCTGATATTCGAGGATTACCATTATCATCAATTAGTATATTCTGAGGCTTTATATCACAATGAATGATAGGGGTGTTGCCGCATTCTTCATGCAGGTACAGAAGTCCACTTGCAATCCCTGTGGCCATTTCAGTTCTTCGGCTCCAACTAGGCTTTGATTTCTCGAAGATCATTTGTGCTAAGGTGCCATTGCTCAAATATTCATACACCAGCAATCGGTGATGTCCCTCGTCACAAAATCCTATCAATCGTACCAAATTCTTGTGCTGTGTCCGCCCAATAACATGTACTTCAGTGTTGAATTCTCTCTCACCATCTTGAACCATGTTGTCCAGTTCTTTGACAGCAATTGCACTAACGGATCCTATTTGCATAACTCCCTTGTAAACAACACCAAATGCCCCTCTTCCTAGTTCTTGCTTGAAATCATTCGTAGCTCTTGCAAGCTCTTTGTATGTAAAACAATGCACACTTGTTTCCACAGAGATTCGTCCCTGGCCATTTTCTCTGCGTTTCTTCAGGTAGAAGAAATACCTGAGACAAAGCACCAAGTTGATAAACATAGAGCTACCCAAGAGAACACACACTGTGATGACTACTACAATCCTCCAGCTTTTCCTCTTTCCTGTAAGAGAATAGTCTTTCTTAATTTTGACAAAAGCCTTCCCTTCAATACTTCTATCGAATCTTCCATTCGAGAGGGGTAGCTTCTTCTTCCAGCAGCTACTGCCCCTAAAAATTGCAACTGCACACAGACAATCATGCAAACAAGAATTTCTGCATTCCTCCTCCCTGTAAGGCCTGAGCAGCTCATAATCAGAAGAAGGCCAATCGGTGTTGTTAAGCACAACAAAATCAACCGAATCTTCCATGGGACCAAGCCAATCTTCTTCACAGCCTACTTCATAATCTGGTTTGCAGCTTCCATACTCGTCTTCCAGATTAAGCAAAGAAAACCCTTCTGGGCAGGCACAGGCTGGCCTCCTCCTTTCATCAAGGCTACATATACTGTTGTATCCGCAAGCTCCACTCCCCAAAGTTCCATTAATTACAGTGCAAATATTTTCCGGTTCAGCCCAAATAACGGTCCAATTTGCACTTCCCATGGATCTTTTTGGATAAGAATACTGAGCGAAAACACCATCAAAATTGAGAGTTGCTCTCCGGTAAAAGTCTGCAGCCGATTGAGTCGCTGTTGTAAGAAGTATAGCATCACCATTCCTTTTCAATATGTACAAAGCGCCTGAATCGCTAAAACCAAATGCATAACCAGAATTTGAAGAATTTCTCGTATCAGATGTTCTGCTAACGTAGTATGCATCATAAGCATATTGGGTCTCCAAATTTATGGGATTAAGCAGAAGATTTCCGTCTTCTTGCAAACGCAACTGGAACCTTCCCTGTGAGAAGTTTGTCTCTGTTAGTCTAGAAATGAGAACTCCACCAATCTCAATTTGTTGAGTAGGTAATATTGTGTCCGTAGGATGGTCAAAGCTCTGCCATAACTCATCAGAACTAGCATTTTGAAGCACAAAGTTGCCAGTATCTCTCATAACACCTTGGGAAACTAGGCCATCAGTGATATTAGAGCTCCAAATTTGTTCACCTAGAGGATTTCTAAGGACAAGTCCGTGATCAGCAGTCAACTCTACCTTTGATCCAGTTGGAGCAGGATTATCTCCATTTGCATACCAAACAACGGTTTTCTCAGGAATATTCTCACACCAGATGGAGAGTAGAAAGAAATCCTTGTTTTCAAGCTGTTTAAACCCAAATGCAAAATCCCCAGAAGGAGAAAGCCATTGGGAGGCCCCAACAACTGCAGTAAGTGCTGAACCCACAGGAAAATTTCCAACAGTTTGAGCAACCGATGAAAAAAGCAACAGAATTGTTGCTATTAGGACACGACAACATATGGGAACAGTCATTTGCAGAACCATTTAGATTCACAGAGTCGAAGGAAAAGTAAGCAGGAGAAGATATTTGCGAAAAAATGGGGGAGGAGGAGTTGGGTTGTAATTAATTAGTATCCTTATCTAGAGTAGCTTATAGACAATTCACTGATTCAGAGGACCTGACTATCATTTGTCAGAAAAAATTACTTAAAACCAAAAAATGAGAAGTAATCTTCATCTTCCAAGTCTCTTTCAAAAGACTAGAAAGATAGTAGGAAAACTGCAATGGTCCCATTTTTCCACTCAATAATTGTCCTTGATGGAGTAAATGCAAACAGCTATAATTAAATTTCCAAAAGGACTCCTGTTGTTTACAGTTGTGTTTCATCTGCAGCCTTGAACAATTTTGTAAAAGAAGCATCATTTTTCATGTCTCACATTGGTGGAATATGCTAGCGTAAATCCTAAACTCATTAATCCCAATTAACACTTACCCTCCCTTTGGAATGAGAATTCAATTCAAATGAATAGATTCAAGTTGTTAAAACTCAAGTGTACTCTTAATTTTGAAAATACAATTGTGTTCAACCGTTCATCAAGGGTAAGAAGTCATGGTTAACATTTCTGGTTATGCCACATGAGGTCAAATTCTCAAGGATCATTTTGAAAATGGCAGTTGATTAGATTTGGGTGCAAAGGCACACACATGGTGATAAATTAGTCCAGTTTAATCTGAGGAGATGATAAAATCAGTATTTGTCTATCAGGGTCAGAAGTTAAGAGCATGTCAATAGTTCAATTTGTTTGTGAGAGGGCAGGAAATGGGGAGAAATGAAAAAGAGGGAAAGGAACAAGTGAACCACAAGTTTGTTTCTAACCATGCAAGCCCACATCTTAGTTCACTTCGTTTACCTCCCATTTTCCCTCTCCCAAACAGAGCCTTCATAAAAGCAGTCAAGATGTCATGCTCTATAAATTAAATAGAAAATACCTGAAATAGGAGAAAATGAAATTGGTGAGTAAGATGATGCACTTGAGAACATGGACACTCTAAAGAGGCAAAAAAATCTTGAAGATTTAACATATGCAGCCCTCTATCTGTTTTGTTGCCAAAATAATTTAAAGCATACATCACTGCCTTGCTCTTCAATGAGGTCATATGAAAAAAATAATAAAGTACAAGAGGGAATTTCCGTTTTCTGAAAAAACTAATCAGAGAAAGAAAATTAGTTCCAAGGCAGAAAGAAGAAGGGTGTAATAATCAGTCTACAGTTATAGCCTTGGAATTACTGACAAGTGACAAGAAACTGATGAATTTTTTAGAATAACTGATTATATCTCTAACATAATCTTTACAGGGTTCCCATACATACAGCTTCAATGTCCTCCCTAACTTACTATGAAGACAGAGACTTGGAGGAAAACTAGGAGCGGTAAATTACAGATCCATAACATGCAAAGGTAAAAACAAAAACAACAAATAAGAGCTGCATAGGATGAAATTGTTCTACCTATAAGGAAGAAAAAAAAAGAACTGCAAAAATTTGGAAAGAGAATGAGTTTCTCTTTCTTTTTGTGATCTCTACAGAAATACTATTGATGTTGCTTGTTCTGGGTAGGGTTTGAAAGGCTTGGTGGTGCCTTCCTCAAACTTGTCTCCAAAGCCTTCTGGGGATCTTTAATAGCTCCATTTAAATTGGCTTCATTTGATGAAGATAAGGAGACAGACACTAGCAGTCTCCTTGGTTGATTTCTGCTATCTGAGTGGATCTCTCTCTCATGGTGGAGAGATAGTAGAGAAGACATGAGAATATGAATAAGAATCAAGGCAAAAAGAACAACCAAAGTTCTAGTGGTTCTCATGTTGTTCTGATGGAAAGAAGAAGAAACCAGTAATATTTTGGAGGCAGGACATATGATGATATCTTATCAAGGAAGGTGGCAGCGCATGTTATTTAGATATAGTTTGCACTCAAGTCTACTCAAGGAGTAACATATAGAAGCTACTTAACATTCCCAATAGACTTTGTTAGGACACTACAGACAAATAACCCAGAGCTTTACAGTAACCAAACTTAATTTACTGTTAAAAGGGGTAGATCTGAGAACAATCCAACAGAATCAGCAATAATTGGAAAAGGGTATCCCTAAACACAGATTATGGAAAGGAATTCAGGCAGAGGAAAGTAAAAAATTTCACAGCAGGTCAAAATGAATTCAGTTATAATGCATGCTTAAAATGATAGAAATTTATTACTTGATTGATGTCTGTCCCTGTAACAAGTTTTCCTTATGACATATTCTATGGAGATTTATTCCTTAATTTTATCAATATTTTAGTGATTGTCCTTTTATTCTTTAATAGGTTGGAACTTGGAAGCAACTGATCATGTGATACTGAATTGAGTATTATATTTCTCTGACTTCTGTACAGTCCCTCCAAATATTAAACTTAATTTCTCATGTGATAAGTCACATGAGATCATATCAGTCATTCATTTTCTGTCCATTGTTTAATAAATCGCCAAATGGTTAGGGTAACGAATACAGCTAAAGTTAGCTCAGCAAACCTGCCTTTCACAGCATAAATCAGCCAATATTCTTCTAGGGAAAAGCCTTGCTTCTCTTCCACTTCTTATCATGTAGGACTTTGCATCATTTTGATTCGGGTTCCATCAAAATTTTCCCCAAAGATGATCCGTATTCCTGACTCTTACAAAGCTTAAGTTGATGAATAAACCAAGTGTGAATGCTATTGGCCTCATGCCTAAAACAGCATGCCCTCTAAATTTAGCTGGCTCGTCAGCCTTTTAACAAATCTCTCTTTGGATTCATAAATATATTTTAATTGAAATTCCCCTCGTCGCCACTTGTTTTCCTCAGTATCAGAGAGGAAGTTAATCAGGAACAGGGATTTAAAACATGAAGACATAGTAAGAGAATTATCCACCTGCATGTTCAAGCACCATTAGCAATCTTTGAAGCATTATAGAAAAAGATATTCCATCAGCAATGCTTGAAGTATTATAGAAAATTACTTTTTCTTTTTGCTTTCCAATTTAGCAAGCCTTCACTCATTAAACCATGTGATTCAGCATCACTGCTTAGTCAGTTCACATTATTCAGGTTATTGGAAGTACTTTATTCGTGCAAATTTCAATCTCATTGCCTCAAGCAGAAGAGAGCTTATCATAGGAGCTAAAGAAGAAGATTATCTTGCAAGATCTGATCAAGGAGTTGTGTTTGAATGGGGTTATGCTGGTCTCTCACCTTAGATACCAAAGTGCATGTGGACTGAAGATTCTGGGAAGAAACAAGTTTTCTGTAACAAGACCAAGATTGAAGATGAAGTACTGCCTTTTTAGACTCGCTGAACAATTGATAAGTGTGAGAACCAGCGCAGAAATGGAAGAATCATGGGATGCACAACTTGGATTATTTGAGAAAACAATGGGAAGATTTAGCTCATTTAAGGCGCTGATAGTAGATCTACCAATATTACTAAAAGGTTAGTAAAATGAGAAACCAAAATTATTAGAAGGTTGTTGCCCCCAATGTGGCCTGGGATAACGAAGTACTCTCTTTCCATTGGAGTTCCAATTGCCTTCACCCTTTTACTATTTACAACGGTAACTGTAATACAAGTATATAACAACCTAAATGGATGTAAAAACTTTCAATTGATGATCCTATATTTCCCACCAATCGCCAAAAAATACATTAACAATTCTTAAATCCCCTATGGAAATCAAATAATTATATTTAGTGTTTCAAAATCGAACAGTATTCAGTTTTTGATGCCATTTTCCTACACACGTGTGATACATCCACACAGATTTCTCAAACAGATTCAACTTTCAAACATAGAAAATTATCAACAACTTCCATTGATTTTCCTCCAAGGAATAAATCAATTATACAGGGCAAATGCTACATGGTTTTTCTATGAGGAGATAATAACTATCTCATCTGGTTCTCATCATATGACAACATTAAAGCATTCGCAATCACATATCTTTCACTTTCCTATCACCTGACAATACTGAATTACTTTCCTTCCAAATAAGACTACTAAAACCAAATAGTCGAGCAAAACAAGAAATCAACTGCTCGTGAATTACTTCATCAGAAGGAAGCAGAGTACCTGTCTCCCTTCTCAAAGATGTAACTTCTTTATCCACAATCCCACAAGGTACAATATGCTTAAAATAATTTAGATCAGGATCAATATTAAATGCCAATCCATGAGAGGTGATTCCAGATGATATACGAATTCCAATTGCACCAATCTTTCTGTCTGCAACCCAAACACCGGTTTCACCCTTTTGTCCAGCACAAGCTTTGACGCCATATAGCGACGCCAATTCAATCATAGTCGATTCAAGTTTCTCCACATAACTCCGAGCACCAAGTCCAATCTCACGAAGAGAAATAATGGGGTATAAAATGGCCTGACGGGGGCCATGATATGTAATATCACCTCCTCTTTGTGTATACTGAAGTTCAGCTCCTAGCTTCTGGAGATCAGATAAGGGGATCAATAGATTATGATCAGTCCTCCTTTTGCCAAGGGTGTATGTAGGCGGATGTTGCAGGGACAAGAGAGTATCAGGAATTTTATGAGCTTTTCTATCAGAGGCCAGCTTTTCCTGCAGTTTCAGTGCCTCCAAGTAGTTGACTGTTCCAAGTTTCCAAACCTGAAGAGTTCGTGAAGATCTCATTTCCCTGCAAACCGTGAAATATAAATAATACCTTTCTTGATTTCATTATCACATGACACTGTTTCAAATTAATGAGAGATCACATGGGAACCATATTCTAATGTGGACAAAAGTATATATGATTCGCCTATTTAAGATTTATAGATCTCAAAGTAAGAGCGAGCAAAAACAACCCCACAAATGTAAATATCCAAACCCAAAAATCCATGAAGGCATTTCATCAAACAATTGGTGGGTAAACCCTTTGAACAAGAGATGACTCTAGAGCACCAAGGAATGAGATCAATTGAACTGTATCACATTGAAATTTGTAGAAAGAGATGCGAGAAAAAACTTACTTTATAAAAGACTTGGAACTCAGTTGAACTCAACAGCGAGCAAAGGAACAAAACAAGGATGTTAAGATGCTTCAGCACCGTAACCGGGAACCATTTTGGCTCTTCTATTACTTAGTTTTATGTAGTTATTATTATTATTTTAATTTTAATTAAAATAAAGCAAGGCCATTTAAAGAAAAATGCCTATTATTTTTTAAAAATTTGATTCACTTAATTCAAAAGAAAAAGCCTATTGAATAATCATACTAACAATGGTCCAACGGAAAAACGACTATTGAACTTTAAAGCCTTTAAGAATATTTTAATTTTATCATTATTACCCTTTAAATTTAATTAAATTGGAGTAAGAAGATTCAAAGCAAAATGCCTATTAACTCCTAAAATATTTTTAAAAAAATTAAATTAAATTAGAGTTATAAGATCCAAAAGAAAATTTATGATAGCTGGTAAACTTTCGATACAAGTTTTCCTCTGTGGTCCCTTTGTGATTCGATACTCTCTCCTTTTTCTCTTTTTTAAACCTAACTTCTTCTTTCCTCTCCTCCATGAAAGACGATCTGCGTCAATTAACTATTGATGAAAAAGAAGAAGAAGTTGTTGCCCCTATTAAGAGTTCCACACATATTCCGATCGTCACTTATATTTCTACATAGTAAGAATATGCAGACCTTTTTGGCAGATTTATGGCATCCTTTAGAGGGTTATCTATTATAAAATTAGAGGTAAAAAGATATCTGTTTCAGCTTTTTAATAATGTTGATTTTGAAAATATAATAAATGGGAGCTCTTGGTTATACAATCGATTCCTGCTTGTTTAGAAGAAGATACAAGGTAACGAAAATCCTCTCCATATCCCTCTAACTCATTCTGATTTTTGGATTCTGATTAAAGACCTCTCTTCTGGGTATCATAACGAGAAGTTGGCCACTATAAAGAGTATGATATGAAAAATGCTTCAGTTATGTCGCCGGACCCTATGAGAATTAAAGTTTGTTTGGACATTCGACAACTTTTGAAACGGCGGAAAAAGTTTGTTAGAGATGATGGTACTGTGTTTACTATGAAGTTTGAATACGAAAAACTTACTATCTTTTGCTATTTATGTGGGAAACTGGATCACGTGGAGACTTTCTGTAACTTGCAGCTGAGATTGAAGAAAGAAGATATCAAGTTTGGTTGGGGTGATTTCCTCAGAGCACCTGTTCATCGAAACTAGAGACTGACAAGCCTATAGCTGCGTGATTCCGGCAATTCTGCTCCGCCGGAATTTGTAGCAGAATTGGCATCAACTAGCAATTTTTAAAACACTAATTTGGCAGCACATAATAGGCAATTCTCCTTATTTGGCAAAAGACAACCCATTGTAAATAAGGAGATCGATGACCATATTATGGACATGGACAATAATTCTATGGGCCAAGGCAGTTCTAATAAGCTTGATGAGGAGATCGCAGCCCGAATAAATGATGATGCTAAAAAAAGTCAAGAAACACTAAACATAACGTTGGTTCAGGTTTTCCTTCCTCTCAACAGGATGCCCTTACAACACTCCTGTGAATGTTAATTTGATAGACAACAGTGAAACGGCTCATCCCATTAAAGGTCGGGATAGTCGAAAGCAATGATCGTCCTCTATTGGAACTGCCGAGGACTCGGCAATCTCGGACAGTTAATGCATTGAAGGATTTAGTTACTAGTTATAAGCCGAACATTTTATTTTTTATGGAAACAAAAACTCTTAATTCTCGTATGGAATTTTTTTCATAATTTTTTACATTTTGATGGTTACTTCTCAGTCAATAGACAAGAATTGGGAGGAGGTCTTTCGTTAATGTGGAAGAATATGTGTCTATTTTTGGCTTTTCTTGTGGTTGACTTTTTTTCAAATTTTATTGATTCAATTGTTTCGGAAGGTAATGTTCAATATAGGTTTACGGGTTATTATGGGTTTCCGGAATCGCAACGACATCGGTCTTGAAATCTTATTCGAGATTTATCTCGTAGAAGCTCTCTTCTGTGACTTTGTTCGGAGACTTTAATGATTTATGCTCGAGAGATGAGAAAGGAGGAGTATCTTTGCCAAATTATCTTATGCAGGAGTTTCATTTTGAATGATTGTAAATCTTTGTGAGACTCTAGAACTCATATTTCTGTTAGATGGGTTCGTTGTAATGCTACTCTAGCTGCTCTAGTACTTTGGCTATAAAATCTATTAGGCATAATTTGGTTAGAGAATCTATTAGACATAATTATCTCTCTGTTTGGGATGATATCTCTTTGTTTGATGAAATTTATTAATACAATCGGTAGTTTTGCTTTTAAAAGAAAAAAAATTCAAAAGAAAATGCATAATGAATCCATTAACTTCTTCTAAAAATATTTTAATCTTATTATTATTATAAATTTACAATTTAATTAAATTGGTATAAGAAGATTCAAAGGAAAGCTCCTATTGAATCTCTTAACCCTTTTAAAAATATTTTAATCTTATTATTATTTTTTAAAACAAAACTCTTATTAGGCATCGAAAATTCGGGATCTAACAGTGAATCTTTCGTTTCCAATTTTTAACAACACTCAAAGGCCTGCACAATCAACTCTTCCTTCCCTCGTACAACATCATATTAGTATATTTCAGAACAAACCCCAAAAGGCAATTTCTAAATTGCAAAGTTTATGTTCGGCACCAATATCCACGAATCAATGAGCTAAAACTTCAAATGAAACTCACATGCTTAATAAACATGAGCACAAAGCTAGTCTCAACCATTTCACTCTACTGTCGGCTAATAAGCATGTAAAAGTGAACTCAAAACTTCGTGCCAAAGACCATAACACAGAAGACAGGATCAAAGGAACACCCGTCTTACTCCTTCAACAAACAGCGACAATAAACTAAATCAATACAGAGTGCAACCAAAATGATGATTTTTCTTTCAAAAAAAATAATTTAAAAATGCATCAAATCAGGTACCCAGATAACAGATAGAAGTTCGTACCCCAAACATACCCATCCATTGTCAACATTTCTCAGAATTAGGGACCATTCATTGAAGAAGAAAAGCAGGGAAAAACAAAAGAAATAGAATAAAATAAAAGACTAATGAAATGAAAATTAAGGTATACCCAAATCCTTGAGTGACGATTGAACAACAATGAGTCTCTGCCCCAGTCGTGTAGCTACTGTCCAGAAGCCAGCGGATGCTCGGAGGATGACTCTGCTTCAGCTGGTGAAGGGCTCGATTGGTCTGAACATTTCCGATTCTGTGGGCATCGTTGCTGCCATGGTGAGTCGTCGAAAGCTGGGTCTGGTCTCTGAAATCGATGGTGGAGCAGAAGAAGGCAATGAAGCTTTGTGGGAGGGAAAGAACAGAGACTGCTGAAGATGGATACGATGGATCTGAATTTCAAAATTTAAGTTTTCATAGTAAACTTGTGTACAGAAATGTTGGTGAGGATGGAGGTCTGCTAGTTGAAGGAGTTGAAATTGTTGTGCTCCGTGAGCTCCGTTTAGTGGATAATGGTGCGAGAGTTTGGGGAAGATCGATAGAATGGCGTTGGGGCTATCGTGAAAGGGAGTGATGTGGTGTCGTGAGTCTGGTTTGGAGAGGCATAATGGGTATTTCAATGGGAAAGAAGGCTGTGGTGGCGTTTCTGTGGAGGTCGAGAGAAGAGATGGGATTTGAAATTGAGGTTGAGGGAGACGAATTTGCCGAAGGAAATGTTGTGGTTATGGTGGAGAGCAGATGATCAAGGGATGGGTGACAGGAAATGGTGATTTTGGGTTTGTGGTGAGTTGGGGAAATGGAGGCGTGGGTATCGGTGGTAACTGATGGGGAAGTAGAAGAGGGCGTCGAGTGAAATCGGAATGGAAACTAGTTTTTCAGGAAGAAAGCTGGAAACAGTGAGGCTGGAAATGGATCAGTTTGTGTCGTTTTGTGCAGAAGGGAACACTATTCCCTTCATTGTACAATTTCAGATTGATCCCTCATTTTCAACACTATTCCCTTCATTTTATAATTTCAGAGTGATCAAAGGACTAGCGGAGTGAAAAGAAGGAAGAAATAGAAAAAGGATCGAGACAGGACTGTCTTATCATAGTCTTGAAGCCCTCATGCCCTATTTGTTAGGTATAGGAAGTCAGAAATCCTATCCATCTTATCTTGCCAAAAACCATTTCACGAGTAAGAAAGCAGTCTAGGGCCAAGGAGAGAGAGAATCGGACAAGGAAAGACTATTTTCGGCATTCCGCATGAACAATAAACTAAGAGGTACATAACTACATACAGGGTCTCAAAACCGGTCAAAAAATAAAGGGAAAATTACTTTGTAGTCCCTCAGGTTTAACGTAATTAACACTTCTGTCCCTCTATTTTGGCGACCCAACACTTAAGTCCCTCACTTTCTCTTCCGTCCAATTTCGCAGTCCTTCCGTTCAAAATAGCCGTTTGGGACACGTGAATTGACAAAATTAACCCTCTTCTTCTTCTTCTTCTTCTTCTTCTTCTTCTTCTTCTTCTTCTTCTTTCTTCTTCTTCTTCTTCTTCTTCTTCCTCCTACCCAGCAACTTTTTCTTCTTCTTCTTCTTCCTCCTACCCAGCAAATCTTTCTTCTTCTTCTTCTTCTTCTTCTTCTTCTTCTTTCTTCTTCTTCTTCTTCTTCTTCTTCCTCCTACCCAGCAACTTTTTCTTCTTCTTCTTCTTCTTCTTCTTCTTCTTCTTCTTCTTCTTCTTCTTCTTCTTCCTACCCAGCAACTTCTTCTTCTTCTTCTTCTTCTTCTTCTTCTTCTTCTTCTTCTTCTTCTTCTTCTTCTTCTTCCTCCTACCCAGCAACTTTTTCTTCTTCTTCTTCTTCCTCCTACCCAGCAAATCTTTCTTCTTCTTCTTCTTCTTCTTCTTCTTCTTCTTCTTCTTCTTCTTCTTCTTCTTCTTCCTTCTTCTTCTTCTTCTTCCTCCTACCCAGCAACTTTTTCTTCTTCTTCTTCTTCCTCCTACCCAGCAAATCTTTCTTCTTCTTCTTCTTCTTCCTACCCAGCAACTTTTTCTTCTTCTTCTTCTTCTTCTTCTTCTTCTTCTTCTTCAACGGGAGAAAGCATGAAAGAGAAAAAAAAAAAGGAATTTCACATTAAGAGAAGGGTATTTTTGGAAAAAATTATCACCTCTCACTTTTGACTCTTTGACCAAACGGTTTAAATGAACGGAAGGACTACGAAATTGGACGGAAGAGAAAGTGAGGGACTTAAGTGTTGGGTCGCCAAAATAGAGGGACGGAAGTGTTAATTACGTTAAACCTGAGGGACTAAAAAATAATTTTCCCAAAAATAAAAGATTGAGATCGATTTAACACATTTTATTTTTATTTCTTTTTAATTCAACAACTCAAAATTATTTTTACTGATATTACTTTAATAAATTTTAATCTAATGATAAAAATAAATGTTACTAGGAATCAATCAATCAATCAATCAATCAATCAATCACTCTTCTAAATCAGTACGGGTGAATTTTTCGTAAACTACTAACCAACTAAACCAGCACACCTGATTTCAAAAAACTCACATTCTCCACCTAGAAGGTCATATTTTTATACGCAGCCATAGCCATCATTCAATTCCGGACATAAAACTAAATCAAACTCAAAAGAGGGAGACCAATTTTGATTAACTTAAAACTATGTATAGACTACAATAAAACCTATATAATTCCAATTCATTTATAAAAGAAAATTAACTGCTAAAAATCTTAATCACATTCACATCCAAAATCTAAATAATCGGTGAACCAAACCAGCAAGCAAAACAAATAAATAATAAGGATAATTAACAACACAACAAAAAAATAAATAATAAATACAATTTTTATGCCTATAAACCGTTCTAACAACGAAAAGAAACGCGCATTCTACATTTTATCCTCCGGACTCTCAAAGAAAACTTGATTCAACTATGTTATATACAAGCTACAAATATAGTTTGCAATTTTTAATGCAAGCAAGCAACTCATGAAGAACAAGAAAGCATGCAGACCCCTGGCCGATAAGCCCAAGCTGGTGGCAGGCGAGCATATTTTTCCATCCCTGGTTGTTCATCATACGGCCGCTCCATTAGTTTAAGCAACCTCCTCACTTCCCCAAAATCACCTAGTTCAGCTGAATCAATGGCTGTCTGACATAAATAGTTCCGAAGCACATATTTAGGATTTACGGAATCCATTTGAATCTTCCTCTGCTCATCTGAAATACCACTAGCAGCCAGCTGCACAGGCAGAAGGGATTGTGTAAGAAATTTTGAATTAAAAACTATGCAAAATAAGAAACACCTCCTTAAATCGTTTAGGCAAGGGAAAATACGGGACACATCAAAAAATCGAGCATAATTTGATAAACATGTCTAGGATGCATATTGCCGACTTGGAAAAAATTGCATCTATTGATTACAGAAACTTCTGGTGATCATATAGAATGCGAAGAATGTAATTGACTTATCCAAAACTTATGTATTTGGATTTTGACCAACAACTATTTCTCAGCTATTTGTCAAACAAGAATTACATGATAATTGCATATCAGACATCACAAACTATCCTTCCCAGGATAGCACCTTCTCCTTTAGTATATACATCATGTGCAGCAAGGGCGGATCCAAAAAATGTTAACCAGCAGAGGCGATATGTAACTTCTTTTAGTTTAGGGGTGGGAAATGTTATTAGTGGGACTGAACCTAAAAAATATATATATACCATAATGAATAATTTGACCTAATCTAGTCGTAATTTTATTTATTTATCAAGTTAAATAGCATTCTAATTAAAATTAAAATTAAAATAATAAAATTTGTATTTAACCTAAGTACAATAAATAAGCAACTTAAAAGATTAAATGAACTATGGGGTAAAAATTGATAAATTTAGTGAACTACATAGTCAAAATTGATAAATTTAGTGAGGGAAATATTAGAATAATTTGATTATATTTATATGCAGAGGATTTCCATGGGGCAAGTGGCCCCTTTGCCCCCATAATGAATCCGATCATGTGTGCAAGGTCAAAACTGGAAGAAAAAAATTATTTATTCATTTATTTTTCTTGGCGCAGAGAGAGAGATGATGATCAAGGAAAAGAATTAGGGGATTAAATGCAAGATAGATCATGCAATGCATATCAGAGATGCAAGATAACTGTATCAAATTGTACCTCATGCACATAGGACTGCACCCAATTGATCCATGCCTCTTTGCGCTCCTTGCCAATATCTAGCAGAACGGCCTTCAGAGGAACCAACAACTCATCTTGAGGAGTGTTTGGATCTGCTTTGATATTAGACAGTAACCGGAAGAAATTCGTGTAATCAACTTTATCTACAGCCATATTATTGAGAAGTTTACTGATCAACTGTTTATTGTATTTTGGTAGACCAAGTTTTCTAGTCATTATAGCTTGATACTCATCCATGAACTTGGTTCCATATCTGTAGAAAAATAAAGAGATATCTTACTGATTGAAATTTAGGAATTCACTAGACTGGATAAAAACTTTACGAATACCTTTCCATTGCATAGTTTGCCTCCTTATCATCAATCAACTGGGCAGCTGTTAGGGAAGCTGTGAATTGTGCAATATTCCACAAGCCAATGTCAGGCTGATTTGCAAAACAGTATCTCCTACCTGGAAGATCTGTGGTATTTGGAGTGTAACTAGGATCAAAAGCATCCAAAAATCCAAAGGGACCATAATCAATGGTGAGACCCAAAATGCTCATGTTGTCAGTGTTCAGCACGCCATGAGTAAAACCAACCCCTTGCCAGCTTGCAACCAGAGAAGCAGTTCGTTCAGCAATTTCCACTGCCCAAGCTGAAATATTCCATGAAATAAAACAGGAAGGGCACAAGATAATTAATAGCCCCAACAAATTACAGAAAAATGGATAAAAAGAGATGGACTAGGAAAGAAAACAGTAACCAACATAACTGACAAGTGAAAATATAACATATCCCAGAGTTACATTAGCAGCAGGTGAAGGTCATGCTTATAGGTGGCAAAACACACAAGGACAGGAAAAGGAAGCATGAGTCCCCATAAAGCACCATCGTTCTTTCAATATAAGGAGAATAATTTAATCAAATCCAGGAAGATGATCTGATGCAAACTGCCCAACCAGCTCTCATCCAGTCTAGGTGGTGTATTGCTAAGATATAATTTTGTTATACTTTTCAGAAGGTGAAATTTACCAGCATACTTATTCGAGGTTAGATCCACAACCGAATGATCTTCATCGCCAGTACTAAAAGATAAGCTCTCACTTTTGCTCATGTTCTCAATGTGAGAGAAATGATTTTTGATTGCATAATCTGCTAAAGCACGAACAATGTCCAAGTCTTCTTTTCCTCTTGAAGCATGTATCTGGTAGGAACCAAAACGAAGAAAAGATTGTGCAACTCTGCAAACAATTGCACCAGGTTCTTCCTTTGGATTGCCACTGAATAAGCAAACATAACTTGTAGTCAGCATTCACTGAAAAGCATCTTAAACTTGTCATCTAAAACCATATAGATCAAATTATTATTTCTATAAAAGAGAGACTTATCAGCTGTTCTAGTCTCCATCACTACCTATTATTGTAGCCCCCTCAAGTCAAGTTCAAAACATATGTAAATGGACTGTTTCTGTAAAGAAAATGATGATACTTATACTCAAAATTAGAATAGCTTGCAGTTCTTGGATCAAAGGAGTAAATTATTTTGAAATCCAACAAAAACTCAGATCTCCCATGCATAAAAAAAATTCTTCCAAAATCAAACAATGTCAAACAGAGCATCTAATGGTAGTACAAAGAGAACATGTATGCATTGAAGTGCAATAAATACTTATCGTATTGGGATACTGCTAACATACTCATAAAACATGTCTCTGGTAACATATTTCCCTGTTGTCACAAGACAAAGTGCCCGAGTTGTTGGGATGCCCAGATGGTGAATTGCTTCACTGCAAAGAAATTCTCGAATGCTACTACGCAGAACTGCAAGGCCATCTGCAAACCGGCTGTATGGAGTCTTCCCAGCACCTTTAAGCTGCAGCTCCCACCTTTCAGACTTCGAATTTATAATCTCCCCTAGTGTTATAGCCCGTCCATCACCCAGCTGACCAGCCCACATGCCAAATTGATGTCCCCCATAGCACTGAGCATAAGGCAACCTGCATGAGGGAAGTCAATAGAGGATGAAAGGATTAATTATGAGAAAAATAAATAACCAGAACAGTAAACAAACGGACATGAATAATCTTGTTATGGCTGTTATTCCAGTTCGAAATAATAAAAATTGAACTAAGAGTACCAAGCAAACACTTACGCTCCAACCAATGGAGATGCACCAGAAAATAAAAGGGGGAAATCTGGTCTATCAAACCTGCAATCCCAGCACAAAAGTCAGCTGTTAGTTGCATTGATATAATACACATATAGGAAATATAGAACAGAATAAATAATAACAAACTCATAAGGATGTGACATTGATAAAGGGTTAGGTCATCTTCCCAATAGAAGTCTCCGGTTGAACCTATATCTATATTTTAGAAACTTGTGAATGCAATTGAACTCCCAACAAGCAGGAATACAGGAGGCAACTCACTCTTTAGGATCCAAATCAAGCAATTCAGACACCGATTCTGACCACGCAACAAGATGAGGATTCTCTACTTCAGCTGATGGGGAAACTTTTGTGTAACAAGCATGCAATACCTGGAAAAGCAAAACATGGAAGTTCGATCCTTTATTGCACGCCAGCTTACAAAATAATTAGAAGCAAACTTTAAAGAATCATCACCGCAAACCCTAAAAGCCAGAAAAAAATGATATTGTTTCATTTCACTGATTATATTCATCATGTGCGGATAGAAATCGCAAGTTTAAACATTTCAAAATTCAATGTGTAAATCGCAGGAGTAGTATTAAAAAACGATTAAAAATCCCATAATTAGTGTGCACTTATCCTACATATCCAAATAACTAAAATTGAGAAAGACAACGATCAAAGAAACGAATCAAGAAACCAATACCTGACGAGGAATGGTATCGGTTCTCGAATCACCAGGCAATTCTCTAACAAATGAATGGTCCCAGTTAAGATCTGCAAGCGTCAATTTACCCTTGCTAGTACTATTTTTGTCATGAAGACCGCCATCGGCGCCCAAATTCTGATTCTTGAAATCATCCGAAAGGGAGTCGATAGAGACGGTGGGTTCCGGCGAGGAAGAGTCCATGGAAACGCTGCGGCTAGAAGGGGGATTAGTAACGTGGCATGCGAGGGAGGGTTGCTGGGAGAGAGGATGAAGTTGAGAACAGAGAAACGAGGAAGGGTATAAACTGAATTTGGAAGCACGGAGAGAGGATATAAGAGGAGGGCGAAGCGAGCGAGAGAGTAGAGATTTTTGGGAGAAATGAGAAAGGAGAGACATGGTTTGGCTTTTGAGACTTGAGTAGTAATATAAGAAAAAGGGCTTAAGGACGGTGGGTTTTGTTTAGAAGTAACGTTTTCTTAGATGTGAAAATAGCCACTCGAAACGTTGACGGCTCGGTATATACGGTCACAATAACACGGCCAGCTAAAAGCTGAAAGTGAAATCGGTAGCCATGAGTTAGTCCAGTAGCTACTAGGGTTAAGTGTCTGCTGGTTCAGACCAAAAAACAAAAATAGATTACATATTTAATGTAATTAAGATATTCATATTTCTATCGATCTAATTATAAATTATTTTATTTATAATTCCATTAGTTAATGGATCACTAAAAAAAATTTAAACGTTTTAAATATTTAAAATATAAAAAATTTTATATTATATAAACAATTATTTTATTTTCAAATTTTATAGTAATTGATGAGTAATTTTATACTTTTAAAATTAAATTTTTAAATTTCTTTATATTTAGTATATTTGAAATTATTATTTTTTTCATCTATTATAAATGATAAATATTTTCCTCTTCCTGGTCCATGATAGATCTGGTTTTCTTCTGGGTCCTTTCTTGTTGGGCTCCCTGATGGGTCTCTCCATGTTCTACCTGGTGAAAGGATCTGTAAAATAAGAAAGAATGGTCAGGGGCCTACCGGGGGTGCCCCGGCAGAGGCCCTCCGACGCTCAAGTCAGATTTTATGGCTCAGAGTAGTATATTTAGGCAAGGGTTACAGAAAGAATAAAAATAGTGTCCAGGAAGGAGAAAGCAGAAGAAGAGAGCCCCCCCTGCGTGGCCTCTACCGTGATATATATACCTGTCTCTCTGCCACAATGCTAGCTGTCTTCTGTCGCCTAGCTCTGTATGTACGGATGTGTCAGGCGCCTGCTCCATGCGTAACGGCCATTAATTCTCCTCTGATACGTATGATTCTCCTCTGATACGCATGCGGAAGGACCTACTAGCGGGGCATCTTGGTCATTTTCCCCTTTCCGGGCTGGGTTGAATGGTAGGGCTGAAGTTCAGCCTGGTGAGGGCCTGATTACTGGGCCGAGAGGTTTGGGCCGGTTTGATTGAGGAGTCTAGGCGGAGTCCGGCCCTGTGACTGAGCGGGCTGGACCTGGCTCTCGAGGGAAATATTGAAGCCTTCGGATCATGGACTGTTTTCATGGGTCTGGCCTTTATACCGGGGTGAAGAAATCCAGCGATCATCAATTGCCCCTTTATCTCCTCAGCAGTTATTCCATGACTGGTGAGGGGATAAATCTTTAAACTCTATTCATGACCGTGTGGTATGAGAACTGCTCCTGTCGAAAGTATCCCTTTCTTGCCTTTTTATTATTTTTGCCTGAGCGTTGGACTCTTGTGTATGTTTTTTGCCCCTGAGTATTTATGGGCTGTCTTCTTTCGAGCGTTTTGCGGGCTCTTTGTTGCTTGGACCTTTCTCTAGGTCAGCTGAGTTGGTTTAGTGTGAGCGGTCAATTCTCGAGGTCGTTGCCTCTCATGATTGCCCCTGATTCTCTGTTTGGCTTTGTATTTTGGTATGTAGTTTGCTTAGGAATCGCCTTGCCTTAATTCGGTCTGTCTTATCGGGTTTACCAGTACTGCGCTCGTTTTCTTGAGATCGGCATGATGCTTTGGTACTTTTGGCTGTTGTGTGAGATTAAAGTCTCTCTACCTGATGACTTGAGCTCCTTTGGGAGGTCGGAGTTTAGCTTTTTCATTTATGGTCCCGTGCCCCAATCTTTTATGTGAGATCAGAACTATGTTCTTTATGAGTTGTTTTTGCTTGTAGCACCGGATGATCTTGGGGATTCTGGCTGTTTTTGCTCCGGGAGATCTTTGAGATCTTTGCCGGTCTTCTACCTCAGTGAGGTCTTCTGCCTTAGTGAGGTCTTCTGCCTCATTGAGGTCTTCTGCCTCATTGAGGTCTTCTGCCTCATTGAGGTCTTCTGCCTCATTGAGGTCTTCTACCTCATTGAGGTCTTCTACCTCAGTGAGGTCTTCTGCCTCATTGAGGTCTTCTTTGTGAGGTCTTCTTTTGTCAGGACCTCATTGAGGTCTTCTTTTGTCAGGACCTCATTGAGGTCTTCTTTTGCCAGGACCTCACCAAGGTCTTCTTTTGCTAGGACCTTCTTGAGGTCTTCTTTTATCAGGACCTCCTTGAGGTCTTCTTTTGTCAGGACCTTATTGAGGTCTTTTTTTGTCAGGACCTCATTGAGGTCTTCTTTTGCCAGGACCTCACCAAGGTCTTCTTTTGCTAGGACCTTCTTGAGGTCTTCTTTTATCAGGACCTCCTTGAGGTCTTCTTTTGCCAGGAGATCTTGGGGATCCTGGTCTTTGTTGCTCCGGGGTGACCTCGGGGCCCCGCCGGCTGTTTTTGCTCCAGGAGATCTTACGGGATCCTGGCCGTTTTTGTTCCAGGGTGACCTCGGGGCCCTGCCGGCTGTTTTTTGTTTTGTTTTCCCGGGAGTTCTAGGGGATCCCGGTCTTGTTTGGTTACCCGGGAGTTCTTAGGGGATCCCGGAGTCTTCTTTGTATTTCCGGGATGACCTCGGGGCCTCGCCGGCTGTTTTTGCTTCAGGAGATCTTACGGGATCCTGGCCATTTTTGTACCGGGGTGACCTCGGGGCCCCGCCGGCTGTTTGTGCTCTAGGAGATCTTACGGGATCCTGACCATTTTTGTATTTCCGGGATGACCTCGGGGCCTCGCCGGCTGTTTGTGCTCCAGGAGATCTTACGGGATCTTGGCCATTTTTGTATTTTCGGGATGACCTCGGGGCCTCGCCGGCTGTTTTTGCTTTAGGAGATCTTACGGGATCCTGGCCATTTTTGTTCCGGGGTGACCTCGGGGCCCCGCCGGCTGTTTGTGCTTTGTTTTCCCGGGAGTTCTTAGGGGATCCCGGTCTTGTTTGGTTACCCGGGAGTTCTTAGGGGATCCCGGAGTCTTCTTTGTAATTCAGGCTCTATGGCCTTACTGTCGCTTCGTCATCTCAGCTGATTTTGTGCCTAACTGAGGTCTTGTTCATTTTTCTGAATTTGTCTGCAAAATAAGAGCTTGCACGAAGCATATATAACGAGAATGCTCGTTGTTAATTCAATAATATTCATCAATAAATAACATGGCGCTCATGCCACTTAGTTTCATTTTTCAGATGCATGCAAGTATTAACTCATGCAATTTCAGAGATGCAATGAACGATATTTTTGCATGTGTAAATTTCTTCAGGATTTTTCAATTTTCACTTTGATAAAATATTGTGTCGAAATATGTAAAATATTGTAAAATGATTAAGTATTATTTACACTTTATAGTTCTAAAATTAATAATAACGGCAAAACCATAAAGTGAAAGTAAAGTAGAAGATTCTTGATTTTAAAGTATATCTGGTTGTGACGATGATTAGTAATTAATATTTTGCAGGAGGAGTAGATTGTGGGTAAGCTAATTTTAGAAAATCATTTACGATGGCATTGTTGTAATATTCATAAAGGATTTGGGTACCTACCCCCTGGTGATCAAGAGTCACGTCGACCGCTTTTGCATGGATTGTGTGGGCGCGTCACTTTACTCCGATCCCACCAAACTCAATCTTGAAAAATTGACAATTTTGGTATTTGGCCGACCTGCTGTAGTCCGAGCCCCCAACTCGTGTTCTTCTGCAGTTTTCCATCGACCTTTATCTCAAGTTCTTCCACCGACCTATTTTTCATCGTTTGTTGTGCGGTCCGGCCTCGTCTATTTGCTGTTCAGGGCTGTCTAATTTATCCAATTTGCTTGATTTTTCCTCGCGAGTCTGCTTTCTCTCTCCTCCTTTTTTGTTATCTTGAGCTCAAATCCCTGAAATAGCTATCGAGAACATGGAAAACAACAGTAATAGAATTGTTATTTGTTTTAATCTTACCCAGCAGATAGGCGAAGCCAGGAGCTTTCTATGATTTCACCCAAAAGCTTGTTCAATGAAAGTTCTTTCTATAATGTGAGTCCAAAACCGAAATATGATGCCCACTTGGCAAATGAACGAGGTGGCAGTTACTGATATAAGTACATGCTTGCAAGGTGTCAAATCCAAATCAATAATTAGAGGTTCCCTGCGAAAGCTTAAAACTTATAATTAAACGAGCAAAAGCGCATTGAATGGAAAAGAACCAAACCCAGAAATATTTCTTTGCAGAACACTGATTCCAGAAGCCGAAACCCAGGAAGAAAGGTAACGCTTCAAACACGGATCCGACCTCCATCACAGATCTAAGCTCGAGCACGGATCCGACCTCAACGAGTAATTTAATGCTTTCGTCGTCGGATTTTCCGAGCTCCTTGAGCAGAGGATACTGGTCCAGATCGAAGAAATTCTGCAGTACCTCTGGTGATACTAAACCAAGATCAAGTCCTTCCTGAACGTCCTGGGGTAGGACATCTCACCTCCCACCAGCTGCACTCATTATTCGAGCAATTTCAGCACGATCGAAACAATTTCTGCTGCAAGGTTTGGCGGCAGAGTACCACAAAAAATCAGCAATAGGGACTTCTCCCTTTCTTCGAATCAATTGCCTTTCCAGACCGAGTAATATAACTATTTGGTTCTTCTTTTGCATCTTTTTAGAAATTCTTGCAGGTAGCCTAGTACCTCTCGACCCATACAAAACATGGCTCGCTCCTGTTACCACTACAAGCATACCAGTGGCTCCTCCACCCAACATTGCTTGCAAAATAATTTGGGACATAGTGTACTCCTCAACCACCCTTGATTGCGCAGACAAATATGAGCTTGGCCCAAAAGGAACAGATTGATTTGGAGAATTCACATCAATTGACCTTTAGATCGGACTGTCCTTATAACCTTGAGTGGAGTACCACAAACAACAATTCTAACTCCATTGTCACGACAGTAACTCCATAGTGATTCATATTCTTGCCATCTCTGAGGCGGCCAATGTGACGAAGGGAATGCCTCCATGGCTAAAGAAATGGATTTCCTGCTTTCAACGCACAATTTCCTCAAATTCTTAACAATTTCGAGCTCCAATTCCTTGTCGTCTTTTACAGGCAACTGCTCCGCTTCACGTGGCGTGGATGGGTCACAGGCGTACGGCGGTGGTGGCGGTCCACCGATGCTTTCCATCCGTCCTGACATGCGAGTCCGACCTCAAATATGGCTCCGACCTCGATCGCATCTAAGCTCGCGCACGGGTCCGAGCTCAACGAGCAATCTATCGCGGTGGTCATCGAATTTGCCGAGTTCCTTTCTGTTTTGCTAAACACGGCTCCGACCTCCTTTTTTCTCACAGACTCCTCTTCTCTTTCACTCGCCTTCTTTTTTTTTTTTTTTTTTTTTGGTGTCCACGTATTACGTAAAATCAGAGCCGTTCAGCTTCCTACTGTATCGACACGTACCATTCTGATTCTTCTTTCAACTTATGCTAAGATCTTGATGCGCACTCAACTTCTTGATCCAGAACTTCAAAGCGAAATCTGGGCAATATTTAACAAATATGAAAGTTGCATTGATGCCGAAATACAACAAAGAGCAGTGGAGTATTTTGCATTAAGTAGGGAAAGTGCAGCTCTAATGGGCATATTGGCTGAAATGTCCAAGTTCTATGTGCGTCAATCTGCATTAATAAAAAAATAATAATAATAAAATAAAATAAAAAAAAAGAAGCAGAAGATGCTGAAGTTGATACTGCAGAGCAAAGTGCTATTAAGTTGCGGGCCCAGCAACAAACTTCAAATGCTTTGGTTGTGACTGACCAACGCTCTGCTAGTGGGCCACCACCTACTGTTCCAGTTGACCCACTTGCTCTTGTCAAAGTCGCTAACATGAGTGACAATGCAGACCATACTTCAGTAGACCAAACACTGACCCAGCCAAACAGGACTTTGCCTAAGGTAGATCTTCAAACTTCTTCGGCAGATTTCTCGGTGATCTTTTGGGACCGCTGGCAATTGAAGGTCCTCCTGGGACTGCTGTTCCATCTGAGCGCAATGCAGCTTCTAAAGTGGAAGGCGTGGTAAATACAATGGATCGTGCAGCTATTGTACAGCAGAAAGGACGGACGCCGAACTGAACGATGGTAAACTTCTCGGCGGAATTTTTAGCCTTGAGGTACCGAACACCAAATCGGTCGAATTTGAAGGACTCGCCCATGAAGCACTGGTGACGTCGATCATCTCAAGATCAATGACGACGAAGTCGGCAGCACCGTCATCATTCATTTCCACGCCGGCCTGCATAGTCATATTGCTACATGGTCGCGCCGACCTCACTTGTTGGGGCTCGACCAGACCAGCGACTTCCTCCTCAGGTCGGCGCGTCTTTGGCAGCTCGTGGAGCGCTGGTGACGCTGGTCATCTCAAGATCGATGGCCACGAGATCGGCAACACTGACATCGTTTATTTCCGTGCCGACCTCACTTGTTGGAGCTCGACCAGACCAGCGACTTCCTCCTCAGGTTGGCGCATCTTTGGCAACTCGATCTCCTTCCATTTTTGTTATTTCAACCATCCGACCTGCTTTTTCCTCGCGGACTCCTCTTATCTAACCTGTTACCTGGGACTTCACAATAGATCTGCCCATCCAATCTCTACATATGTGTATTGTGGATCTCACAATTTTTAACAAAGATATTCATCATCTGAAATTTCACTTGTTAAATCTCAAAGAAAAGATTAGTAGTAATAGAATTTAATAAATATTAAAAATAAATTATCTAAAAGATTATCAAAATATTCTTGAACCAGCTGGGTCTTTCTTTTCAGCTGGGTTGTCTTCCCCGTCCTCGAGGTGACCGAGCTTTCTCTATTGTTGCAACGCACGGTTTCGGGCTTCGCCGGTAACACCCATGGCTGGACGCGACATTGGATCGTCACCTTGTCTTTGAGCTGGACGGCATACCGCGTCGGAGCTTATCCACCTTGCCTGGATATTTGATTATTTCCTATTATCTCCAGGTTGCTCTGATACTTGAGGGGCGTTGCTCTGCAACAGAGTTGGATGGCTATGAATCGTGTATCCTCTGACCTCATGTCCTATCCGACCTGAAATGTTAGTCCGACCTTGTCTATTTTTCATTTATTGATCTTCTCCTTAACTTGCTAACCTGGGAAGAAGATGCCGACCTCACAACTTCAACAAATATATATATATACTTCTCATTCTTTTTTCCTTTTACAGAAAAGATTAAAATCTACATTCAGAGACAAGCATTTCGATCTGAAGTTTCACCTCATCAGATCTCAAAGAAAAAGTTAGTAGTAATAAAATTCAATAAATGTTAAAATAAACAACAAGGGTAGGAAAATGAAGATTAAGAGACTGTCAAGATATTCTTAAACCAGCTGGGTCTTTCTTTTCAGCTGGGTTACTGTAAATCTCCAGCTTTCTTTTTCGTATAAGCTTTCATACCTCCATGTGGATCTCAATGGGTGGATTTAGGAACTCTGGTGACGAAAAGGTCCCCTTCGTTTCCCACAGACGGCGCCATTTGATAAATATTTTCCTCTTCCTGGTCCATGATAGATCTGGTTTTCTTCTGGGTCCTTTCTTGTTGGGCTCCCTGATGGGTCTCTCCATGTTCTACCTGGTGAAAGGATCTGTAAAATAAGAAAGAATGGTCAGGGGCCTACCGGGGGTGCCCCGGCAGAGGCCCTCCGACGCTCAAGTCAGATTTTATGGCTCAGAGTAGTATATTTAGGCAAGGGTTACAGAAAGAATACAAATAGTGTCCAGGAAGGAGAAAGCAGAAGAAGAGAGCCCCCCCTGCGTGGCCTCTACCGTGATATATATACCTGTCTCTCTGCCACAATGCTAGTTGTCTTCTGTCGCCTAGCTCCGTATGTACGGATGTGTCAGGCGCCTGCTCCATGCGTAACGGCCATTAATTCTCCTCTGATACGTATGATTCTCCTCTGATACGCATGCGGAAGGACCTACTAGCGGGGCATCTTGGTCATTTTCCCCTTTCCGGGCTGGGTTGAATGGTAGGGCTGAAGTTCAGCCTGGTGAGGGCCTGATTACTGGGCCGAGAGGTTTGGGCCGGTTTGATTGAGGAGTCTAGGCGGAGTCCGGCCCTGTGACTGAGCGGGCTGGACCTGGCTCTCGAGGGAAATATTGAAGCCTTCGGATCATGGACTGTTTTCATGGGTCTGGCCTTTATACCGGGGTGAAGAAATCCAGCGATCATCAATAAACATATTCTAAATTAAACTATTTTTAAAAGTATAATTTTTTTAAATTATTATTTATAAAAATTTATAAATTATTTAAAAATCATTTGATATCACTTAAAAATAATTAAATTTTAAATATCTTTTAAAAATTTTAAAATTATAAATATATAAATATTTTAATGAATGAAAATTAAAAAAAAATATTAAAAGTTAATTAAATAAAATATTATAAATAAAAATTAATAGAAATTTAAATGTTTTTTAATAAAAATTAAAAGATTTAAATATTTAAATTATAATAAATAAAAATATATTAATTATAGAAAAATTTAAATAAATAATTTTAAAAATATAAAAATTAATTTATTAATTATATTAAAATTGAATGCACTAAATTTATTTATATATTTAAAAATATAATAAAATATTTCAAAAAGAAAAGTGTATGCTAATTGACTGTCTTGTTTTCCGTCATTTCCACCTTTCTTTTCATTGTTTCAATTTTATTATTAATTTTTTTTTTTTTCAAATAGAGGTTGAAAATTGGAGAGTAAATGAATTTATTTAATTTTATGTGTATCCAATTTTATTATTTATAATTTTTTATTTTTGTTTTTTTATAATAATCTCTAATTAAAAAATAAACTCAATTTTTTAATTCAAATTCAGTTAAATTGTCAATTTATGTAATTAAATTATTATTATTATGATAATTTTATTTTATAGAAACAAACACTATCAATAAATTATAAATTATAGTTACAAGAAAATGCAAATACACTAATTGGAATTAGAAATTGTACAGAAAATCAAAATAAAAAACTAAACAGTCCGAGAAAAGCAAGAGGTTGAGTTCAGGTTCCGCTATCTAAAAGTAATAAGAGCCTACATTCATCGACGGAGAATCATGCTTTAATTTTGAAAGTTTTATGTGTGGCTTTAGTATAATTTTAGTTTTTATTTTAATTTCTTTAATAAATTTTATAGATACTAGTATGAGGTTATTACTTTTAGAAATTTTTTTCACGGTAATAGATCATTGCTTTAATATTTAATCGGCAGTTATTAGAGTTGTCAATAGTCAATAAATTTAATATTGAAAATCTAATGGACTATTAACTGTTGCTTTATTACACTATTGTAAATTAAAAACATTATGGATCGACTTTCTTTCTCCAGCAGGAGCTGGTTATGAAGCATGTAGAGTTAAGTTAGTTGAATAATGCTTATGGGTTGTTGGCTATTTGTGCGATTTTGTTGCGAGTTTGATATTGAGGTGTCTGATCTTTTGATGTTGAGGTGTCTTGTCTTTAATTTATTGCGTTTTTTTGTGTTTAGCTATGTTTCCTATGCATGCCGTGGATGGCGGGCTCTAGACAGTAGATGGTTTTAAGTTGACAATTGTTACACCATTGGAGTTGGCGGATGGAGGATCGAGATGTTCCAAATTTAGGCTAGGTAATTGGGTTGGATTGTTGGACATGTTAGTTGGTGGGCTTAAAATTTCAACCTATAGTAGGTCAAATAGGCATTGCCTTGCAGCCTGTTAGGTTTTAAATGCAATTCCGATTAAAATGGTTATTGCAAAAAAAAAATAAAAAATTGAATCAACCTAATTGAACCACGGGTGTGACATGATTGGCTAAGTTTGAGCAATTTTTATTGTAATAAATAATTCAATATTACATTCGCGAAATAAGTTATATTCAGACTATTCATTACGGTGATGATATCCTTCACCGTCTCGCATTTTTTTTACGGTCAATTTAATATCACTTATATTAAAAAATAATTATATATTTTAAAATAAAAATAATAAATTAAAAATTAATGTTATAACGTTAGGATATTCAAAAAATTATAAAAAATAAATATTTAAAAAGTTAACATAAAGATTTTTTTTATTAAGTAATAACATAAGAAGAAAAAGGGACTTTTAAAACATAATTTTATTACAATAGATAAATAATTTAAATTAATAAATGATATTTATTACATTAAGATGGTAAAATTAACAAAACATAAACGATAATTTTTAATATAAATTAGAATTAATATTAAAATACTTAAAATTATTTAATTACTTTTTATTATAAAAATTCATTATTAAGGAAAAAACTGCTTCAACTGAAAAAATAATATTTTCACTGAGATTTATCAACAATTGCTAACATCACGCAACAACAAAAAATTTTGCAGTTAATTTTATTAATTTATCGGTAATAAATTTTAATATTAATTTTTAGTAATTAAAAATTTCATCTGAAAAATAAATTAATTTTTTAACTAATTTAGATTTAATAAAAATTTTGTTTTTAAATAATAATCATTATACTGTTTAAAAAAAAACCATTATATTATTTCTATCGTTGTATATTAATTATAGAAAATTATATAATTATTAAGTTTTTTTTGTATGTCAATGACGCCCCTTTTCTTCTCAAAGAGCGTCTAACGGCACCGTTTCCCATTGGCAGCCGCGGAACTCAAAATTAACTAACTTAAAACAAAACGCGCGATGATGAGCCTTTCAAGTCCGCGTTCCCTCAGTCATTGAACCCGCACTGATCTCTATCCTTGCTCAATCAAATCTTTTTTTCTGAATTTACGCTCAAATTTCTTCTTCAGTCCTCAAGTTCCCGCCAAAATTAGTTCCTGGATCTTTCAAAGCGGCAACTACTTCTCTTAATTCGATGTACATCTTCAAAATTGGTGTGAAGGTCTCAAAATTCCAAGTTTGAAGCATCGTATTTTTTCGTTTTTTGCTGTTTTGAAGATTATATTTTCGCTTGGATAGAAAAGGATTGGCTGTAAATTTATCGGGTTTTGATTGCTGCGGAGTGCTCAAAGTTCGACTCTTTCTGATGGGTGTTTCTGACCTCCGAATTCGCTAATTAGGACCAAGTGGTATCTCTTCACGCTTCAAATTCGAAGAATTTTACCCAAATTTTTTGTAGTTTTTGACTGCCGCGAGGTGCTTGCAGTTCTTCAAAATAAATAAATAAATAAAATGAAGTGGTCAATTTCAGGGGTTACTAAGTATTTTAGGGTTTGGAAAAGTTTCGATGGACTTGCAGACCGTGGATAGTAGTGGTGAGTTTATGATGGACTTTTTTCTGTGTTTGAGTTTGGTGGTTTCGGAAGATTTTTGGAGCTTTATTTTGGGAATTAGGATTTAATTTGTTGAATTTATTTTTATTTTGGCTTTAGTAGGGTTGAAAGCTTCTATTAATTCACAAGGTATGTGGAACTTAGCTTGTGATCGTGCGTCTAGTAAATTTTATAGTTTTGCAGAGTTTCCAGGAGCTTAGTTGCTTGCAGTGGGCCAGATTTATCATTTAAGTTCAAATGGGAAATTCATTATTGATAACTTGTTTTATTTCCTTTCAGGTGTTTGTTACGCGGGTTTTTGAAGATTGTCCCCCTTTTTATGTTTGCCGAGTTCATTTCTGGTGGTTGCAAGAGTTTTTGAAGAGTTGCGATGGACTATGAGCTTTCTGATAGTAGTGGTGAGATAATTAAGTTTTTGATGTTATAATATAACTTGCTCATGTATTTTCTGACCTCGTTTGATGGATTATAGTTTCTTTTTTTTTGGTCGAAATGATGGATTATAGTTCACTGCTGATATACGGTCCGAAGTAGAAGGGACTACGAATATTGTAATGCGTGAGATTCTGGAATCATTGTCAAGTTTTTCTTGGTGAGCTTCTATCTATGTGGTAAAAAGGTTGGTTTAAGTGATGTTTAAGCTCCTAAACTAGATTACTAGTTCAATATTGTAATGCGTGAGATTCTGGGATCATTGTCAAGTTTTTCTTGGTGAGCTTCTATCTATGTGGTATAAAGGTTGGTTTAAGAAAACTATATGGATTACTCTTGGGGGTCGTATTTTGATGGTTTATACATTAATCTGTGAGATGGTGAAGTGCTAGCACGTTCTTCTATGTGCTTATACTAGATGAACCTTTTTCTTGACCCAGGATGTCTTGGTTATGTAAATCGCAGTATTGTACTTGTTATGTGTACAGATATATTGTTAACTAATAACCAATTATATCTTCTTTCTACTATTTGCTATTTTTTTCTCGTCTCTTATCTGTTCTCTTCCTTTCTTCTGGCTCGTTCTAGCTTCTCTTCTTCTCTATTCTGATACTCACTTCTATTCTTGAATGTTGATAATGGTGGCATGAAGTTGGGTTCATTAGCCAATAACCTGACAATTCGCCTGTATCTGGGATTTGGTTTGAGCATTAAACAATAGGATGCAGTCAAACTAATTTTTGGTTTCAAGTCTTACCATCCCATGTGAAAGGATAAGGTTGTTTTTCATTGGAGGAGTCTCATATTGAAAACCACTGAACAGGAAATATGAAGAGCAGCATTATAAACTTTTTTTTAGTGGAAGTAGTACAACGTGAAAGCTATTATATATTATTTTTGATAGAGTCATGCTATTGTTGAAAAGTGATAAGCAGTACAATACAATCTGGAAGCCATTACATTAGCTGGAGCTTTATTGTATTTGAAATGACAATGCTGATAGAGTCATTTTATTATTGGCACTAATCATTATAATTTCATCTTTGTAAATTAAAAAGGGATAAGCAGTACAACCTGGAAGCTATTGAATTAGCTAGAGCTTTATTGTATTTGTAATGACAATGCTGATAAAGTCATTTTATTGTTGGCACTAATCATTACAATTTCATTTTTTGAAAGCAAGCTCCTGATGCATAAAAAACTTGAGATTTATTTACTTCCGTTTTACATAATTTCTTTATTTATATATATGTGCATGTGTGTGCATCTTGTTTGCCTTTGCAAGGGGGGATTGTTATCTTCATTTATTATGCAGTGAAAGTTTAACATGCTGCATTCTTTATCATTTTAATGATAGGTACTGATGATGACCTTCCACCATCACATTGAAATAGATTCCAGAGTGGGGTACGAACTGCTGGGAATGGAAGATCTACAGCAGTTTGTTCTTCTTCATTTCCAAGGGTTCATAAAGATATGGAAACTCAAATACACAACATTGAGCTAGAAGGGTACACTTCTGTCCATGGGCATTTGAAGCACAATCTGATGCCGTCACATGGGTATCCTATTGCACATTCTTATATCTATCATGTTGTACCTTCCATATTTACATATTAAGCAAATTTGAATGTGCTTTATCTTTATTTTCCAGGAAAAGGAGAGTTTAATTACAGAACTCACGAAAGAGTTAAAGGGTATCATATGAGGAGCACAGGGAGATCTTATCCAGGATTAATGTGTTAAGATAGGAGACCTTAACAAGGAGTTTGATAGAAGAGAAGGAGGTTTGGAGAAGGAAGGAAGAAAAGAGAGAAGGGATCTGAGAGAGAAGAGAGATTGTATTTCTCATATTAATTTCCAACATGCTTTACAGTATGATTCTCTCTCCCTTTATAGCTATGGTTGTTATAACTAACTATCCAGCTCATATCCATACATTCTAACCCAGCCTTTCCTTATCCTACTTATTTACTATTACTGCTGCTGTAACTTCTAGACCCTTCTTCTTATGCCACTTTATCCTCTGATATGTGACAATACCCTTCCATTAGTACTTTCTTGTCCCCAAGAAAGTGAGATCTTTGGAAATTGGGAGGTAATAAAAGATTGGCCCTCCCAAGTTGCATCCTTTTTAGGTAAATTCTGCCTCTTAATGAGGCCCTGCACAACTGTGGTGGAACCTCTAGTGATAGTCTTGGTCCGTAAGACTTGTTATAGGGCTATTATAATTTCTTCCTCTTGCATAAGTGGCAAGTCCCCCAAAGGAGTAATTTGCTCTCCCAACTTTTTCTTCAATAATGAAACATGAAAGACTGAATGAATTGTAGAATTAGGAGGTAGCCGTGGCTTATAAGCAACCTTCCTTACTCTGGCTATCACTTGGAAGGGGCCATGAAATTTGGCAGAAAGCTTGAGATTCTGTCCTAAGGCCACAGAAGACTGTCTGTAGGGTTGTAACCTCAAATATACCCAATCTCCCACCTCAAATTCTCTCAGTTCCCTTTTATCTGCTTATTGCTTCATCCTATTCCTGGCCAGTGCTAAGTTCTCTTTGAGGGTGGCAATAAGTTGCTGTTTCTATAACATGTCCTCCATGGAGCCCACAGTAGGTAGTACTTTAGGTGGCAAGGGTAAGAAGATAGGGGAATAGCCATACAATGCCTCGAAGGATGACATTTTAATGGAGCTGTGAAAAGTGGCATTATACCACCATGCTGCTAAACTGATCCACTTGGGCCAGGCTGCTAGTTGAGAGTGGCACGTGCACCTTAGATAAGCTTCTAGGCATTGGTTTATCATTTCTGTTTGCTCATCTATTTGAAAGTGATAGGTTGTGCTAAAAGAGGGAGTGGTGTCCATGCACTTAAAGAGATCCTTCTAGAACAAACTTGTAAAAACCTTATGCCTGTCAAACATGATAGATTCAGGTGCTCCACGTAGTTTGAACACATGATCCATGAAAAATTTAGTTACGGTGGATGCTGTAAAGGGGTGAGTGAGAGGAATAAAGTGCTCATATTTTGTTAATCTGCACACTCCCACCAAAATAGTATTCTTACCTTCGGATGTGGAAAGACTCTCAATAAAATTCATTGAGATGTGCTACCAGGCTTGGGAAGGGGCTGTAGCATGCCTGAATTGGCAACATTCTCATGTTTACATCTAGCATAAGTGTCACAACCTTTAATCCACTTTACAACATCAGTGAGCATACTAGACCAGTAAAAAAAGTGTTTCTTCAGCATGATGTAAGTACCATTAATTCCTGAGTGACCACTCATTGGAGAGCCATGATACAGTTCAAGTAACTGATACCTGAGCCTTGTAGCTGTATTCACATAAAGCTTATCTTGGTGGTACAATAAGCCATTCTTGAATTGGAATCCAGGTTGGGCACTAGTGTCCACTAAAAGTTGTTTAATCAGCTCAATAGCTTTGTCATCCTCTTCATAACTTTGAGAAATAGAAGTCATCCATTTATGAGTGATAGATGATTGCAACACAAAGGAGGTAGGAGTTATTCCACTGGGTTGCCTAGATAAGGAATCAACAACCTTATTTTCCACCCCTTTTCTGTATATAATTTTGTAGTCTAAACCCAGAAGTTTAGAAATACTTTTATGCTGCAAATGTTTGTGCAATCTCTGTTCAGCGAGCAGCTTTTTCCAAAAACATAATTTTTTGTAAGTCTTGTTCTTTAATGGGAAATTATGATGCTAGGGAATGGAGAAAGACAAACGGGCTTCAACCTGGCATGTGGAGCAGCCCAGCCTGCTCATGATCCCACACCTAGCCCTACTGTTTCAGCACCCCTGCAAGAAACGAAAGCATCACAATCGGTCGCTTCATTGTCCATAGGTGCACCTTCTTTTGCTTTGCCATCTGCGCAACCATCTTCATCAGGCCTGAGACGGGGATTAACCTTCTACTAGTTAACTTAATATTGACACATCTTATGCAAAAGTTTTATCTAAATATCCATTGAAATGAAATTTCATTATTTTTTATGCTAAAACTTTTTTTTTTTTGGGGGGGGGGGGGAGTGGTGGGTTGGGTTGAGGAAGGAGCGTGCTGAGGTTCCTTTATATTATCGACACATTAAATTTCTTGTTGAATGTCCAGCTTTGATATGATGCATGTTTTGGGGGATTTACATTATGATATGTCAACATAATTTTTAGGGGTTTGATAAATAATAAATACTGAATTCCAGCATCTTCAAGGTAAACTTTCCATACATCTTAAGTTTGCTTGCTTTGTAAGAACTTCATTTTCTATACCCGCTGACAAATTGGATTGGGATATTTTTAAATATCATATGATTTATTTCCCACTGGTGCTTTTTATGACACATGATTGAGAATCCTCTGCTTCCTCTGACTTCTCCTCTCGTGTCTTTTTCTCTCATACATGCATGCACCAGCGCCCCCCCCCCCCCCCCCCCCCCAGAGGTTGCCAGTTTGTAGAACAGACAACAGTACATATTCTTATGATACCTTGTCTCTTATGCGATTAGCGATCTATTTTCCTCTTTTGTGATTTACAATTCATCTCCTAAATGTGTCCTCATGGCAAAAAACATTCTACTTTGTAATTATATGTATATTTTAATTGGCAGATGTCTCCTGAAGATGTTAGGTGGGAGGGGAGAACCCAGGAATTTTCAATAGAGGTAGTCGTCCTGGTCCTGGTCGTGGGAATAAGAAAGCTATGGCTCATGGTGGGGCACTTGCTGGTGCAAGAAGAGGTAGAGGGACTATGAAGGGACAGTCTAGAAAATATATCCCATTATCGCAAAATGGTATTGGAAAAAAGGCTTTAGGGGATATTGAGATACTTCACACGGATGCTCTAATCAAGGAGGTAAGCTGGTAGCTAGAGCACTCCTTCAAACTGAATAGAACACTTCTCTAATTTCATGATTGTGTACAGGTGGAAAAAGTTTTTGGCACTAGCCATCCTGAAGTGAGACAGCAAAGAAAGTGCTTAAAGTAAGAAACGAGTATCTTGTATTGGCCTGTAGTGTAACATTGCAGGACTTTTAATTTTCTTTGATGCAGGAACACAAACAAGCACTAGTTGATGCAATTGCAAAGCTTGAAGATGCATCTGATGGTGAAAGCGGTAATAACTAATTGCACATGAACATGTTTTTATTATAGTGTCCAGCAAAGTGTATCTATTGTATCATCTAATTGTAGTTTTTTGGTCTTTGGATTTAACCTGTAATAGTTGTGTACAATTCTGTCACCTTGGTAGTATTTTCTCAATTGAGTGCAAGAGATGGGCCCAAACGTTTATCTGGAAGTTCCCCCAACTCCTAAGTTGCTTTTATTTTATCTTGTCAATATTTTTCCCATGTTAAGCATCAGTGAGATGGAATGAAAATATAATACAAATCTTGCTACCCTGATGGGCTTATTATGCTGTAGATTTTCCCATGATAATGGGATTTATTCACTGGAAAGCAGCAATGGATTGATTTTATTGATTGTGAAATCAATACCATCTGTTCTCGTCTTTCTTTCTTTCATTTTTTTTTTTTAAAAAGCAGATGGAGAGCATCCATTTTCCCATGGACGATCAATGGACCAAGATGAGTATGGAGAAAGCGGCCATATAATGAGATGGGCGGTGAAGGTAGAGTATCAGATAGCAACAAAATGGCAAGAGGTGGTAGAGTTGGATCAGTTGAACATCAAGATGATGGCGATGAAATATTGTGTCGTAGTCTTATTGCTGACTGATATAATGACCTTTTTTGTATGGTAGGACTAATTTAGTGACCAACCCAGCGTATGTAGCGCCGGGCTTATAGCATTCTGGTTAGGTAGGAGGAGTTTGGCTCCTTTGTAATTTTGATTTCATTAGATGTTGGAAATTGCTAGTGTAAAATTATGTTGGCTCGGTGAATACTCTGAAAAAATCTCTTTAAAATTGGTCATCTATGCAAGAAGTTATAAGGTTACAAATGGGTTTTGTTTAGAAGTATCTTTTTCTTAAATGTGAAAATGGCAGCCGAAAACGTTGACAGGTTTGATATACAAGGAAATGTCATGGCTAGCTAAAAGCTGAAAGCGAAGGCGGTGGCCAGGAGGTAGTGTAGTAGCTATTGGTGTCTGCTGGTTGATGTTTTGAGGAAATGGAGTTCTGTTTCTTTCCTTCATTTTTGCGTCTCATCTGATTACCTCTTCATTGGTCTGATTTTATTTTTTATTTATGTTTTATATAATATTATTCCTTCACATATTATTCTGTTATTGTAAAATCTGAGTAAATGCAATTGGGTTTTTATTTTTGAAGTTTTATTATATGAAAATTTTTTTAAGAATTTATTTGACTCTGTTTAGTGCTCACATCATGAACTAAATTGAAACTCATCAAGTTCTTTGATAATCATATACCCGTATGCCTAGATAGCACCGCTACAGACTGATTTCAATTTATGAACTGAAAGGCTTTAAATCAAAGGATACAAGTCTGATTAAAAGACTGAAAGGTTTGATTTCAGGTTTTAAATCAAGTGGCATATATTTGATTAAAAGACAAATTCAATTTTGGTTATATACTCAATTTGATGTAACTAATTACGAATTGAAAGATTTTAAATTAAGAGGTACAAGTTTGATTAAAAGATTGAAAGGTTTTAAATCAAGTGGTATAAGTTTGATTAAAAAATGAATTCAATTTTGGTTATATATTCAATTTGATATAACTAATTAGAAAGTTTGATTAAAAGATTCAAAGGTTTTAAATCAAGTAAGTCTGATTTAAAGATAAATTCAATTTTGGTGGTATACTCAATTAGATATAACTAAATGGTAATTAAATAAAAAAATCGCTAGTTTGGACATGATTGGATCATGAGATGACCAATCATGTCTGAGCATCCTTTTATTTTAACTGAAATTTAAAACATTTTAATTGAATTTTTTAAAATTTTGTTTTATGATTTGAATTATTTGATTAGGTTAGTCATTAAAAGGAATTTTTTTTAAAAATTTTTTTATTCAATTTAGTCATTGCTGATGGCGGGTGAAGGCGGTGCAAGAGTTTTGTTGTGCTTTTCAATAATTGTTCTATGGCTAACCAGACTATAACTATCAGGCGCTAATTTTCTCTTATGTGGTATTTGGTTTTCTTTATGTGTATAAAATTTGGGTGGGATTTTAGTGGTTTTCAAGATTGTTATTTGACCTCTTATTTTGATTGTTGCCTGTGTTTGATCTGAATTGTTTGTGTGGTATGTACTTTATTGTGTTGCATTTTCTTTATTTCCCTGTTTCTAAACATGGATAGTCGGGTTGTCGTTGTCGTTGTCTTGTAATTTTCTTCTTGTACTTTGGTAGTGTGGATTTCGACGATCTTAACTTGGGGCGAGTGTATGGATGCCTTATTGGGTTTTTTAGTTGTGAGTTTGGATTGTTTACTTAGTTTATTTATATCGTTGTATTTATGTTTTTCGATTATTAAATCTTTAAAAAAAAAATGCATTAGTGGTGCACCGTTAAAGAAAAGTTTAGGAAATTTAATTTTAGATAATAAATTATTTATTATTATTATTAAATGAATATGAGCATTGGCAATCTTAATATTAACCTCTTATTTTCTCTCATATATATTAATCATAGATATAGATTGTTTAGTTATTAACTTATTTTTGCATCTATAAATAATTTCGACGACGGCCCTTTTCTTCTCGAACGGTGTTAGACACCGTTTCCTATTGGCCGCTGCGGAACTCAAAATCAACTGTTAACTAACAAAAAGGGAAAAACATAGAGCGCGATAATAAGCATTTCAAGTCCGGGTTCCCTGTCATTGAGGCCGCGCTCATCTTTATCCTTGCTCGATCAAATCTATTTTTCTGAATTACACTCAAATTTCTGTCAAAATTACTTCCTGGATCTTTCAAAAGGGTACAAACTTCTCTGAATTCGATGTACTCAATGTACCTCATCAAAATTGTCGTGGAGGGCTCAAAATTCCAAGCTTGAAGCATCCTATTGTTCTTTTTTTGGAGCTTTGAAGATTAAATTTTCGCTTGGATAGCAAAGGATTGGCTGTCAAATTATCGGGTTTTGAATGCTGCCGAGTGCTCAAAGTTCGAGCCTTTCTCATGGGTGTTTCTGACCTTCGAATTCGCTAATTTGGACCAACTCGTACCCCTTCACGCTTCAAATTCGAAGAATTTTAGCCAAAAAATTATAGTTTTTAACTGTCAAGGTGCTAGCAGTTCTTTTTTTAAAAAAAAAAAAGTGGTCAATTTCAGGGGTTACTGAGTATTTTAGGGTTTGGAGAAGCTTCAACGGACTTTCAGACCGTGGATAGTAGCGGTGAGTTTGTGATGGATTTTTTTTCTGTGTTTGAGTTTGGTGGTTTGGGGGAAGATTTTAGGATCTTTACTTTGAGAATTAGGCTTTAAATTTGTTGATTATCTTTATTTTGGCTTTAGAGGGCTGGTGTTTAAAGCTTGTAGTAATTCACAAGGCTTGTGAAATTGATCTTGTGACCGTGCGTCTAGTAAACTTTATAGATTTGTGGAGTAAACCAGGAACTTGGTTGGCTAGATTTACCATTGAAGTTCAAATGGGTAAATTCATTATTGATAATTCTTTTTTTTTTTTTCAGGTGTTTGGGGGTTTTTGCAGACTTCCCCTGCTTTTTATGTTTGCGAAGTTCTTTTCTGGTGGTTGCAAGTATGGACTATGAGCTTTCTGATAGTAGTGGTGAGTTAATTAAGGTTTTGATTTTTGTAATTTAATCGCTCATGTTTTTTAGTCCCTCATTTGATGGATTATGGTTCACTGTTAATGCGAGGACCAAAGTAGAAGGGACCAGGTATAGGATGTTTAAGCTTCTAAACTAGATTATTAGTTCTATACTGTAAATGATGCGTGAGATTTGAGATCAACTGTCTACCTTTTCTTGGTGAAAATGAGAATTTTTGGAGCTTCTGTATATGTCTTAAAAAGTTGGTTTGAGAACCTATATATATGGTAAAAAATTGGTTTAAGAGAACTCTATGGATTACTCTTTTTATTTCTTTTTTTTTTTTTTTTGGGGGGGGGGGAGGGGGGGGTGGGTGGGGGTTGGGTTTGATGGTTTATACATTAATCTGTGAGATGGCAATGTCCTAGCATGTTCTTGTGCATGCATGTATTAGGATATTTTTCTTGACCCAGGATGTCTTGGGTTTGAAAATGGCAGAATCCTACTGCTTATGCATGATGCAGATGCTGTATGAGTTGTGACTGAAGCGGCCATATAAGTCACCTGAGTTGAGTAGCTAGTGATGCAGCTAGTTGGCCGTCATTAGTTGGCTTATTAAGTCAATAGTCAGTTGTCACTGAATAGGCAAGCTGGAATTTTGTATTACAAGAGTATAAATACAAGACACAATGCAAGTCTACAGATACTTCATTAATGAATAAACAAACTTTTTTTTTCTTCTATTCTCTCTTTTCTTCTCAATTCTTCACTGTTCTCTTCCTTTCTTCTGTCTCCTTCTCACTTCTTCTCTATTCTGATAGTCACTTCTATTCTTGAATGTTGATAATGGTGGTACGGAGTTAAGTTCATGAGCCAGGAGCCTGACAATTTGCCTGTGTCTGGGATTTGATTCAAGCATTAAACTATAGGATGTGGTCAAATTAATTTCTAGTTCAAATCTAACCATCCACTGTGAAAGGATAAGCTTTTTTTTCATGGAGCAGTCTCATATTGAAAACCACTGAATAGGAAATTTGAAGAGCAGCATAATAAATGTTTTTATTGAATGGAAGCAATACTGGAAACTGTTGAACGGCTAGAGCTTTAATGTGTTTGACAATGTTGAAAGAGTCATAATTTCTTGAAAGCTCAGCTCCTGCTGCATCAAAAACTTGTGGTTTAGTTTCTTCAGTTTTACATAATTTCTTTATACCTGCGTGTGTCTGTGTGTGCGTGCATGTTTCTTGTGTGCCTTTGCAAGGGGGGATTGCTATCTTCATTTATTATCCAGCGGAAGTTTAACATGCTTAATTTTTATCATTTTAATGATAGGTACTGATGATGACCTTCCACCATCACATCGGAATAGATTCCAAAGTGGGGTACGACCTGCTGCAAATGGAAGATCTACAGCAGTTGGTTCTGCTTCATTACCAAGGGCTCATAGTGATATGGAAACTCAAATACACAACATTGAGCAAGAAGCATACACTTCAGTCCTACGGGCATTTAAAGCACAATCTGATGCCATCACTTGGGTATCTTTTTGCACATTTCATATCTATTAGATTACCTTCCACATTTACATATTAAACAAATTAAAATGGGCTTTATATCTTTATTTTCCAGGAAAAGGAGAGTTTAATTACAGAACTCAGGAAAGAGTTGAGGGTATCAGATGAGGAGCACCGGAAGCTCCTATCCAGGGTTAATGCTGATGACATGATCCGCAGAATAAGGTCTAATTATTTGATGGCATGTTCAGCTGAGTAGCTTTTTCCAAAAGTCTAATAATTGTAAGTTTTGTTCTTTAATGGTAAACTGTATACATTATGATGCTAGGGAATGGAGAAAGACGAATGGGCTTCAACCTGGCATGCCAAACACAGCCCAGCCTGCTCATGATCCCACACCTAGTCCTACTGTTTCAGCATCGCGCAAGAAACCGAAAGCATCACAATCAGTTGCTTCATTGTCTGTAGGTGCACCTTCTCCTGCTTTGCCATCTTCGCAACCATCTTCATCAGCCCTGAGACGGGGACCTCCACCAGGGCCTAGAAGCAAGAAATCCAAACCAGTAAGTTGAATAATTTTGCAGTGTCAAGAAAAGGATTATGTTATTTATGTTTTCCTGCTTTATTATTACCTTAAGTTTTTGGTTAATGCAACATATTCTCTACTGCACCTTCAATGAAGTCCATGCAGTATCCTTCCACAGGTTTGACTGGAAGAGCACAAGCTAATATTCGGAGTTCTTCGGGTGCATTTGCCACTGATGAACCTGCAGAAGCTACCAGTTATGATCCATTGATTGGAAGGAAAGTTTGGACTCGGTGGCCTGAAGATAACCAATATTATCAGGCTGTTATAACCGACTACAATCCAGTTGAGGTGCATTTTATGTGGCAGTTGAGTTTACAAGTTTCAATGTTTGTTGGGCATCTTTTAGCATTATTATTTTTTCCATATTGACAGGGGAGGCATGCTTTGGTTTATGATATTAATACTGTGGATGAAACATGGGAGTGGGTTAATCTGAAAGAGGTAAAATTTTTTACCATATTCCTATGAACCAATAACTTCAAATGTTACATGGTTCACTTGCACATGGAGTGATTGCAACAATATTGATTTCAATTTATCTTTGATTGACCTCTCCTAGATAAATTAATATCGACACATCTTATACAGAAGTTGGATATAAATATCCATTGAAATGAAATTTTGTGGTTGCTTCATCATTTTTTATTATTAAAACCTTTTTCTTTTTTCTTTTGGGTTGGGGGGGGGGTTGGGGGGGGGGTTGAGTGGGAGTGAGTGTGCTCAGGTTCATTTTTTTTTTATTGACACATTAAATGTCTTTTAATGTTCAGCTTCGATATGATGCATGTTTTGGGGATTCACCATTATGTATGTCAACATAATTTTTAGGGGTTTTGATAAATAATAGGGAAAATTACAAAAAAATGTATCCTATGATTTTTATCGCTTTTTCACTTCGAAATCTGTAGTTTATTTCTGGGTTTGTGATTTAATTTTATGTTAAACTAGTATCTTGTGATATTAAACAGTGGTAATTTCTTGACTTCATGCTAATGTGAAACTCATATCACAAAGTATTATTTTGACAAATTGAACCAAAGTAAACCACAAAATCTAAAGTAAAAAACAATGGAATCACATTTTTTTTTGTACTTTTTCCTAAATAATAAATACCGAATTGCATCATTTCCAAGCTAAGCTTTTTCATATATCTTAAGTTTGCCTGGTGTGTAAGCACTTTATTTTCTATACCCACTGAAAAATCGTATTTAGACATTCTTAATAATCATATGATTTATTTTCCGATTGTACTTTTTATGAAAAGTTTGAGAATGCTTTGCTGCACTTCTCCTTTCATGTCTGTATCTCTCATACATGCATGCATCCCCCCCGCCCCCACCCACCCTACACCTCTCTCTCTCTCTCTCTCTCTCTCTCTCCTATTTATTGCTAGGAGTTTGCAGTTTCTAGGGGAACGAATAACGTGCATATTCTTGTGATCCTCTGTCTCTAATGCAATTAGCCATCTGTTTACCTTCCCTTTTGTAATTTACAATTCATCTCCTAAATGTGTCCTCATGGCAAAAAGCGTTCTACTTTATATTGATATGTGCATATTAATTGGCAGATTTCTCCTGAAGATATTAGGTGGGAGGGTGAGAATCCAGGAATTTTTCATAGAGGCAGTCGGCCCGGACCAGGTCGTGGGAATAAGAAATCTATGGCTCGTGGCGGGCCACTTGCTGGTGCAGGAAGAGGTAGAGGGACTATGAAGGGACAGTCTAGAAAAGATATTCCATTATCACAAAATGGTATTGGAAAAAAGGCTTTAGGGGATATTGAGATACTTCACACAGATACTCTAATCAAGGAGGTAAGATGGTAGCTGGAGCACTTCTTCAAACTGAATAGAACACTTCACTTCTAATTTTGTGATTCTAAACAGGTGGAAAAAGTTTTTGGTGCTAGCCATCCAGACCCAATTGAAATTGAGAAAGCAAAGAAAGTGCTTAAAGTAAGAACCGAGTATCTTGTATTGGCCTACAGGGTTACATTGCAGGATATTTAAGCTCTCTTTGATGCAGGAACATGAACAAGCGCTAGTTGATGCAATTGCAAAGCTTGAAGATGCATCTGATGGTGAAAGCGGTAATAACTAATTGCACATAACCATGTTTATATTAGAGTGTCCAACAAAGACACTGCCTATCTGTTGTATCTATCTAATTGTAGTTTTTGGATCTTCGGATTTAACCTGTAATAGTTGTGTACAATTTTATCACTTCGGTAGTATTTTATCAATTCAGTGCAAGAGAATGGGCTTAAATGTTTACCTGAAAGTTGCTCAAAACTTTTTAGTTTCTTTTGTTTTTATCTTGTCAATGTTTCCCATGTTAAGCATCAGTGAGATGGAATATAAATATAATCCAAAATCTTGCTACTACCCTGATGGGCTTGTTATGCTGTAGATATTCCCATTATAATGGATTTATTCACTGGAAAGCAGCAATGGATTGATTTTATTGATTGTGAAATCAATACAACCTATTCTCTTCTTTCTTTGTTTTGGTAAAAAGCAGATGGAGGGCATCCATTTTCCCATGGACAATCGATGGACCAAGATCGAGTATGGAGAAAGCGGCCGTATGATGAGATGGGTGGTGACGGTAGAGTATCAGATAGCAAAAAAATGGCAAGAGGTGGTAGAGTTGGATCAGTTGAACATCAAGATGATGGCCATGAAATATAGTGTCATAGTCTTATTGCTGATGTAATGGACCTTTTTGTATGGTAGGATTATTTTAACGACCGGCCCAGCGTATGTAGCCCCTGGTTTATAGTCTTCTGGTTAGGTGGAGTTTGTTCCGTTGTAATTTTGATTTCATTGGATGTTGGAAAATACTTGTGTAAATTATGTTCACAGTGAATGACATTTGCCTGTGCAAAGGTCTCTTTAAAATTTGCTTTCCCTTGTGCTATAATATTTGGTTTAGAGGCCACATTCGCTGGAATGGTGGTTCTATTTTCACTCATCCTGCAAATTAATCGGAGATTGAAAAAATCAGCAATCGCAAACAATACACAGTGATCATAAAAGGCAATCTAACCTATCACAATTCAGAAGCTACCTATGAAGTCCTATGTAGATGCATTGAACGTCATCTCAGAGACTACATAATAGTCCTATAAAGATGCAATGAACGTAAGGATAAGGTTCACCATCTGAGCATCATAAGCAGGGCCTTCCATTTGGAAGTGTCCTGCTCCTTCAATTAGATGCGTCTCAACGCGTCCCGCAGCTGAGCTCAGCTTTTTCTGCAGCTGCTTAACGCTGGTAAAACCATCCCGGGTTCCCATTACAAAGAGTTTTGGTTTTGGAGTCTGTAAGATGGCTTTGTGATGTCGCCCAAAAAGGATTGAGGCCATCATGCCGAAAGGATATCCTAGACTTACATATCCAACCACTTCGTTAATCTCATCTACTGCAGATCCTGAAATTGGTGCACCTGTACCAGAGGTTACAAGATTACAGTATCCAAAATTAGTGAGCTTTCCCAGTATATGAGAGAAACCCCTTCTGCTATGAGAAAAGTCCCACAACAGAAACAATAAGGAACTTGAGAAAAAAGTGACATGGTTGGAGAGGCATAGAAATTGGAATACACACTGGAAACAAGAATATGTAAACGAAATTTTAAAAGAGTTATCTTGCCAGAATAACAATACGAGATTGAAGAAATTCCACACCCAAGTACTCAACAGTTTTCTTCACTAAAATTTTCCACCATCATAACTGAACCTATCTGCCACGATCCACTCGAGAATTTCAATACCAAAACAGACAAAAAAGCAACGAAAGCACAAGAAATCATCAATGGCTGGATGGGTGAACCAAATGACATGCCAGACTAATTCTATCGAACTGAATAAACTAACAACAACTATAATAATAATTGTATAAAAAATTAACTACTAACTGCAGAATTATGTGCAATTGATCTGAAAGATGAAATTCTACCCACTATCTTCAATCAGCCCTCGACATTAAAAGCATTTTTTAGTTTAGCCCAGATGTGGTGAGAAGCAGTTAAATGTTTTCCCTTTGTGGATGTTAATACAGCAGGCAACAAGAGATATGCCTGATAGCTGTAACAGATTCACAAACGAACACCAGTTTCATAGATCTAAGAATTACCCATTAAAACCAATCAAACAAAAATTTGTAATCATTATCCCCAAACACGTCATCCAAATGAGAATATAATTGCAAAATCATGAAAAACACATACCTGCAGAGGAACCCACCAACAAAATCTTGTCAGTTGATAGATTTTCACAAACCCATTTGCAGACAGCGATGACATCCTTGACTTCAGAAAACCCGGTAAGAGAAGGCTTCCCTGTGGACCTCCCAGCACCTCTCATGTCAAAAGTGACAGCCGTGTAACCTTTCTGTGCCAACCCAATTGCAATTCCTTTTAGAAGAGCTTGACAACCACCCAAAACTGAATATGGGTGGACAAGAACAATAACCAATTTGTCTTTGATCTCATCTTCTTTGGGCTTGAAGACCCTTGTCTGGAGCTTCACTCCATCATTGGTTTCTACTGTGGAGGACTCAACTGTATAGCTTGACATCCTTCCAAGCAAAAAAGGATGCTCGGAAATGGCAATTTGATGGATGATGAGAGAGAATAGTTAGGTTCTGGCTGCACAAGACCAAGAGAATTTTTAAAGACCGAGGTCATCACAATCTGGTGAACCGTGTCTGGCAAAAGCAAAAAATGGTGCGGTTCTTTCTTCCCTACCAACCAATACTCCTTTATTTTAAGGCTTAGTTTGGTTTTGGTAACTTGGCAAAGGGAAGTGAAGTGTGAAATTGGATCTTATTTGGTTGTATGATTATACAACTTGTCGAAAACTTGGTGTATTTTACTTTCGGCTTTACGAGCGAAGTAAATTTTTTTTCTTCTGTAATTTAAGTTATTTTCTTTATTTTTTTTATAATTAAATATTTAAATGAAAGTTAATAAAATATTAAAACTTATTTTTATTGATAAATAATATGTATGAAAAATTTTGTGATATAACTTTATACATATTATATATACATTTAAATAAAAAAATTAATTTATTTATTAAATATAAATATTTTTATATTATTATTATTATTATTATTATTATAAAAAAAATATATTGATTATCATGTTAATCAAATATTTACCTTTTAAAAATTGAGTATTTGGCAATGCAATATTCTCCGTTAAATTGAATATTATATTTTAAAAAATTTTAGAATATTTACAATAAAGTTATTTATATTCTTTTTATAATTATTTTTTATTAATATACTTTTATTTTATGAAAATTTAACTTAACAACTAAATATATTTAAATTATATTTTTTATTTGAAATAATTTTACTGAAATTGTACTTTCTATGAAATTAATTTTTACACTCAAAACATCTTATATTTAAATTTAAATTAATTTGAAAATGTTATAAAAATTCACACTATCTACTAATTAACATTTCAAGATCAACTTAATGAAATATTTTTAATATTTAAGATACCACCAGATTTTTTAATAAAATTTAATATATATTTCACCAGTTTTAATAAATAAATTTTAGTTATAATTTTCTACTTCTAACAATTAAATTAACTTTAGTAAATATCACTAATAACTTTTTAGTTAATAAAGAATTAATGATTATTTTATTTTTTCCATTTTCATCAGGTTTATTACCAAATTCCATTCCATTGCTAGAGTTATTTTATATCAAGGAAGTTTTATTAAAATTTTATGATAGATTTAATTTTTTTAGAAATTAATAGATTTGAATTGGATATTTGATAATTGATATGAACTTATTTTAAAAGATTTTTTTAGTTATGGGTTTTTATTATTATTATTGAAGTTTGGACTTCACATAAGAATTTATTATTATATATTTTAATTAATATGGAAAAATCTAAATATATTATTATATATTAAAATTAAATTGTTTTTACCTAAATTTATGAAATTTCATAAAATTTTGTTTACGTAAATAAAATGACACTTTATTAACAAAGCTTGATTAAATGTTTGATTTAATGAATAGATAGGGAGAGCCAACTGCCGACCACCGAATCAACTAAATGCCTATTAAGAAATTCAACTACACATTCAATTCTACCTAAATCTCCAACTACTCCACCATTGTCTCTCCCTCTCTTCTAGCATACTCTCTGCCTGCTTCTCAGGTGGCCTTCCAACACCTCTCTTGGCTCTTCCACTCTATTGTGTACTAGGGAAATTTTCATTTTATAAGCATTTTCAGAGAGATTCACAACTTGAATGATGTGTTGCAAATCATTTAAGATATTAAAACTAATAAATTATATGTCACAGCAAATCACATTTGAGAATGCAAAATCTATCAATTTATGCCACAGATTACATTTGAGAGCCAAGCTCTCCACACGATAGTCAGCCAACCTATAAAACTGAAGCAAACAGAAATCTTGTATCATCCCCATCCTGACCTTAGGAAATTTTGAATAAATTTCAGATGTTGCAGTGAAGCCACTCCTTGATCATCAGTCCAAAACTTTCCTTATTTTGCATGCCTCTCAGTCTGACGAGTCGCAATATAAAGAGGAATTCCAGTTAGGATCCTCAATCTATGATCATCATGGTTATTCTTTGTATACTGGCAAATGCACATGGTCTCAAACTGGTACACCTTCAAGGTCATATTGCATACAAAGTCGTTCAACTGTATTTTGACTCATCACTTGTTTCAGATGCAACTCTTTTAAAACTTCTGCTGCCAATCCCTTTTCTTCTTCATGGATAATTCCTTCTACGATAATAGCATAAGTTGTTTCACTAGGCATGTACCCCTTCTCAATCATCATCTCAAAAACTTCCAGGGACAAGTCTGTTCTGTGAGATTTACAGAATCCTAGTATAAGAGCATTGAAATTGTCAACATCAGGCCTATAATGATCTTCTTCCAATAACTTGAATATCTCCATAGCTTCATATAACATTCCTTCAATGCACAACCCCCTAATCAGAGATGAATGAGTGTAAGAATCAGGAGTAAATCCATACTTAGTCATCTCATACAAAAGCTGAAATGCTGGATACGTGTTCCCCTTTCTACTCAAGCATGAGATCACACCTTTGTAGAATTCGTGGATGGAGAAATTTTGTTTATTGCCCAAGCTTTGGATTAAGGAGAAAGCTTCTTGCACCTTTCCCTGCTTGCACAGCACAGCAATGGCATTGAATGTTCCCTCATTAGGATTACAGCGATTAAAAATCATTTGGTCAAGGCACTTAACCACAATATCTACCTTCCCCTCTTCACAAAGGCGAGCAATTATTGGATTATAGCTTGTAGCAGTAGGCTTAAATGGTCCATTCATCATTTCATCAACAACCTGAAGGGCCTGTTCTGTCCTGCCATGAAAGGCGAGGGAACCAATTAGTATATTATAGGTAACTATGGATGGAGAGCGTTCATCACCATCCATTTCAGCTAGAAGCTCATTTGCCTCCTCCCATCGTCCCTCATAACAGAGACTCCGCAGTATAATATTATAGCTCACAACATTTGGATTAAACCCCTTAGATGGCAAATCCCTGAAGAACTGAATTGCCTCTTCAATTCTACCTTCCTTGCACAATCCAGTTAAGAGAACATTGTAACTAACCAAATTAGGCTGCCCACCCTTAGTGATAATCTCATCTAAAAGCCTCATTGCTTCATTTACCCCTCTTTCCTTATAAGTTGCTTCCAGCAAAGATGAATAAGTGAAAGCATTTGGGACCAACCCCTTTTGCATTAATCTATCCAGAATTTGCAAGCTTTTATTTAAGTTTCCATGCATGCAAAGCCCTCTAACAAGAGAATTGTAGGTAACGGTATTGGTTGGATAACCATATTCTTCCATTTTCTCCACTAACTGCATTGCATGCCCTACGTTCCCCCTTTTACACAAATGGTTCACCAAGAAAGTATAAGAAGCAGCATCAGGAATCATACCAGACCCAATCATCATTTCCATCACTTTTATCGCCTTCTTCAACTTATTTGCCTTGCACAAATCATACAACAACTGTGTTGCTTGAACAACATCAGGCTTTTGTCCCTTCTTAACCACATATTCCAGATGGAAATATGCATCATTCAGCCTAATTTCTCTACTTCTATGATCATTCTTACCGGATCTCCAATTGGGTAGTGAGACAACAGAGTCTTTGGGGGAAATTGTGATCTGGGTAGATGCTAAAACCTTAGTAAATCCTTTGTTAAGAGAGAATGAATGGAGATTTGGTATATGGGAAAAGAATCCACAAGCTATTCTTGCTGCCTCGGGGAATGGGTTGGTTAAAGGAGATACTGAATTTACCAAAGTTGCCATGAGTAGAAAACAATTACAGAGCCACAGAGACCTAACCGTGCTGTTCTAGAGGTAAAGAATTCCGTGAATGAAAAAGATATCAGGCTATGTATTGACAGAGCAGAGGAATTAAAACGCCTAGGTTTTCCTAATACTCGACTTTACTAAGAAAACGGAGTTGTATTGCTATGAAGAGAATGTAAAAAATAAAGGATGGCATCTAAGAACATTAAAGATACAACTGAATCAAGGAATCAAGAAATCAAGAAAGAGCAAAGCTAAACAGACAAAAGGGAAAACATACGTTGACAGTGGTCTGCTTTATACATGAAAGCTCGATTCTTTTGTCGAACAAGAGCAGGGAAATGTGAGACCCAGAAAGAGAGAGACAAAAGCGTTGAAATGGTTAGCCATTTCGTTAAGCAAGTAGCATTCAATTCATCTTCGCAGGGCTCTCGTAGAGTCCAGTCCAGTCGCTTCCAATCCGCAATTGCTCTCTGGTTATCCAAGTCATGAAGAGTTGTGGATTAATTTCAAAGCCAAGTACGCTCGTCGTCGTTTTGATCCTATGCCAGCCATTGGATTTGTTTAATGGGAAACACGCGCCACATCAACAATTTTGGTCTAATTTTAAGTAAAGTAAATAGATAGTATAACTATCATCTTTAACTTTTAAGTTAAAAATTACTAAAAAATAAAAAATATTTAAATAGTTGTAATTATTTATGAAAATTATTACTTAATTATTATGATAGAAATAGATAATTTTAAAAAATATATTAAAACATTTTTTATATTTTAAAAAATTTATTAATTAATTTTTTATTAATTTTATCTATTAAATATTATGAAAAAATTTAAAATATATATTTTTACGGAGAGACTAATTAATAAATATTTTAAAAATTTTAAAAATTAATTAATAAATTTTTTAATATTATATGTATTAAGTAATAAAATATTTATTAGTAAAATTAATAGAAAGATTAAATAATATTTTTTTTAAAAATGTCAATGTTTTAATGTATTTTTATAAATTGAGAGATTAATTAATAAATTTTTATATATTATAAAGACTAAATAGTAATTTTTTTAAATTATTTTTTAAATAAATAATTAACATATAATTATTCCTATTTTAATTTTTTTTTATATAAAATTGGATGCTTGTCCATGGAGTAAAAAATATAAATAATTTTACATAAAAAATTAATAAATTTAATATAAAATATATTATTTTTTGGAATGAAAAATACATCTAATTTAAGCTTTCAAAATTAAGTTTAGATAAGATTTTCTGTAATATATACTGAATTTGAGGACTATCAATTAAACTGAATAATAATTATTAACAATAAAGTATGATGTCACATATTAATAGTTAAAAACTTTTTTGCAATAATAGTTAAAAACTGATTAATGTGAAGTGATGCTCTGAAATTCAGAGAAAATAGGGTTTATAATGGTTGAGTAAGCTTAGTTTGAGAGGAGGGTGTTCCTCTCCTTTTATTCTTTTCTTTTATCTGCTAGTGACGTCCAACGGCCTTGCTGCTATTGGGTCACCTGTCTCTATCATACGGATACGTACGTACAAAAGCGTCAGACGTCTGCTCCATGTTGAACGGCCATTTAATTTTTCCCCTGGCACGCGTGTAAACAGATCTATTAGGTGGATGAGCCGGTTATCCCCTCTTCTGCTAGGCCTCATGATCGAGCTAGGGGTGAAGAGACTGAGAACCAAGGGAGGCCTGATTTCAAGGCCGAATGGTCTGGGCCGGTCCATTTAAGAGGCTTCATGAACCTTAGACTAGAACTGTCATCATGGGTCCGGCCTCGTATCGGGGTGGTGAAACCCAGCGGTCATCAATTGCCCCTTTACCTTCTCATCAGTTATTACATGAATGATGAGGGGGTAAATATCGAGAACCCATTATGATCGCGTGGCCCGAGGATTGTCCCCCTTAAAACGTCTCTTCTTCTCTTTACTGTTTCAAAATTTGAATTTTCTTAGCCTTCACAGAACTCTTATTCTTCTCTGTTCTCTGCGCATTCCGCTTGCTCTGTCCTTCTGCCCCCATCGTTTTCAAGGTACGCTTTTCACTTCACCATGGATAGCCCGAAACTTCCTGATGTCATTAATCAAGAGTCTAGTATTACTCCGTCTACCCTAAAAAATTTCTTTTCTCAGGAGTATCTGGATACCCTTCTTTTCCATATCCGGGCTCCCTATCGGAATGAGAGGATCGTCCTTCCCGATCCTCCTCCCTCTGGTCTAATCGACCCTTAGAGGGACCACAGTTTGGTCTTCTTTGTCAAACAACGAGAGTATGGTTTAACCTTTCCCTTCTCTCCTTTTTTCATTGAGGTCTTCCGGTATGTCGAGATAACCCCTCGGATGCTAGCTCCTAATTCCATTCTATTCATGTGTTCATTCGAGTCTATTTGCCTGAGCTGGGGGTTCACGCCCACAGCGTGTCTGTTTGTTACCTTCTTTCGGCTACTTAAGGCGAGTTAGGACTTTTACTATTTTGGCCCCTGCGGAGGGCTGTCCATATTTTCGGGTCACAAGGACTCAATAAAAGGCTGGGTAGAGGGGTTCGCAGTGGTAGAGCTGAAAAAGGACTCCGAGTTGTCTTGGGAGGTGGAGCTCTCCTGGGAGGATGTCCCTCTAGGCTACAACGATCTGCCCCAGCTAAGCCTTTCTGAACAAGTAGGGTACCTTCAACTGACTTCTGTTGAGAAGAAGTATGATGTCGAAAAATGCATGTTTGTGTCTAGACTTCAGGACTGTAGGGATGCAGGTATTTTGCTTCGTTTAATTGCTTTGTTTCTCTCTTCTTGATTTTCTTCGAATGCTTCTTTAACTTGTTTGGCTTTGGGTCTCTGCAGCTTCTCAAGTACCTATGGACAAGATCAAGACTCCCAAGAATTTTACTCTGTCTCGGGAGAGTATGAAAGCCGCCCTGAACACTTTCCGAACTGGGCGGTCCATGTCTGAAGCTACTCAGGAGGTGGCCTAGGTCATTTCCTCCAGGTCGGGGGGCCGATCTGTTGCCCCAGCTCCAGTTCCATCTCAAGCTCCTAAGCCGAGCTCCAGGAGTGTTAGGGCCTCCAAGCCTTCTAGCCGCAGCAGGTCTAGCTCTCTTCTTCGATCTTCCCAGGCCTTTGGATCCCAACAGGCCTCTATTGCAAGAATAGAGGCTGTGCCCAAGGTGACTGACAAGCCAGTTGAGGACCTGAGGCTTGCGAGGGCTGATGCTGCTCCATCTTTTGGGGATGCCCCTGAGGAGAGGTTCGAGGTCTTTCCAACAGAAGGGGGGCTCCCGAGGGTGAGATAGAGGTCGTCCCGGCTGGTGAGGGTGTCCAAGAAGCTGGTGCTGAGGTCGCACCTGTCAATAAGGGAATCCCTAAGGAGAGGGCTAAGTCCGGGTCAGTTGATGCTGTTCCTCACCGGAAGAAGACCTCGGCTGTCAGCGAGGTTGTTGCTAAGGAGGCCGCTGGCAAGCGAGCTCTTCCTTCTGATGCTCCTACTTCGGCTCCTGCCCCCAAGAAGTCCCGGGCTTCTAAATAGCCAGGCCCAGCTCTGCCTCCTCTTGAGAAAGAGAAAACTCCCGTGGTGCCCTTGCTTTCTTCCCCCGACAACGAGATTTTGAACGCAGAAGATATTACCCATCAATCTCCGGCAAGCGTTGTTGCAGAGGTACTACGGGAGCGTATGTTTGGCGGGGTCACTGAGGCTTCGGACCCTCGTTTGCTTGCTCTCACTGGTCTTTTGGCCAGCTCTACTCGAGAGCAAGTAGCGTTTCGGTCCCGGACTCGATGGGAGCTCGGGAACACAATCAAGGAAATGCTCCTCATGGTAAGTTTTCTTTGATTTTGGGTTTTCATTTAATTTCCATTGTCCTCTATTCTTAACAGTTTTCTCTTCTTGCTAGGTGATGGGCCTCTTTATGGAGGTTGATGCCCGTGACCAGTCTCTCTGGGACACGGTGGACTGCCGGATTGAGGAGGCGCGACACGAGGAGAACCTTATCTCGACCAATGATGCCTGGGGCCATCTTGCCGCGGCCCAAGAGCATCTGAAGAGCATATAGGGGGAACTATCTTATACCCAAGATGCTCTCAGAAGGGTTGATGAGAGGGCAGCTGCGGCAGAGGTCCGTCGTTACGAAGTCTTGGAGCAGCTGTCCTCCCTGGAGGAAATCCGGCGAGAGAGGGACGAGGCTGTGGGCTAAAGAGATGAGGTCTGGCATTAGTATGAGGTGCTGAAAATGGATTATGAAGGGGCTCAGGTCCGCTGCGATACCGTGATGGCTCAAAGGGATGAAGCCCTGGCTCGGATAGTTGTTCTCGAGCAGGAGCTGAGCAAGCGTGCTGATAATCTTAAAGACCTGACTTTGGCAGCAGAGGAGTCAAAGCTTCATAATCAACAACTCTGCCAAGAAGTCGAGGCTTTGAAAAAGAGGTGTTCAGCCCTACTTGAGGACGCCAAGCTCGCTGAAGATAGGGTCCAGTTGGCGTGTGAGGAGCGCCTGCAGGAATATAAAGGGTCTGCTGAGTTAAGGGCAGAGATCGATCAGGCCTGCCAGAGGTGTTTACTGGAATATAAGGGCTCCTCGGAGCTGAAAGCAAAGATAGAGGAGGCCTGTGAGGCACGGCTTGCGAAATTTAAAGCTTCTGATGGCCTGAAACACGAGATATGGAACAGGGGTTTCCGCATGTTTGCCTTTGGGTTCAATCGAGGCCTGAAAGAAGCCAGGGATGCCCCCTCCACCCCACTAGCTCAACTCCGAGCCCCTGAAGTGGACTCTGATGGCGAGGAGGTGTGTTATGGGGAGGATGATAACCCCCTGCCTAAAGGAGCTTCTCGCACCGCAACTGGACCTCTTGAAGGGGATGGGGACGAAAAAGAGAGCGGTGAGTCTCAGGAGGGCGATGCCAGGCCTCAGGGGGAGGATGCCGAGTCCCAGGAAGAAGGCATCAGACCTCGGAGAGTGGAGATAGTGCCCTTCGTGTGTACCAGGGGTTTAGAGCAGGAGGGTACTGGGCTCCCCCAGGATAGTGGTGTAGGTAACAATGTAAATGATGATGTAATTAGTAATGTAAGTCCTTTACGGACAATCTTTCCTCCTATAATCTTAGATGATTAGACAAAGTTGTAACTTATTTTTCTTTTGCTTAATGAGATCTGGCTTTTATTTGTACTTGAATTATTTTTGCTCTTGTCTATTTTTCTGGTTTTACTGAGCTGCTTAATCTATTAAAGGCCTAATCTGTTTCTCCTATCTGTAAGCTTTTTCTGGTTTGATTTATTTTAAGGATAAAAGCTTTTAAGCCATATGTTCTGTAATACCCGGCTAGACTCCGGTATCGGAATCCCTACCGTCCGGTGGGACCTCAGATGTCGGAAACCTCTAGAAGGGTAAAACTATGATTTTATGAAATGTTTTCATGAATTTCATGTTTTTAAGTAAGAAATTAAATGAGTTTTTGCATGAATGTAGCTTGAAGGAAAACCCAGGTTCGGCCGCCGAACTTGACTTTCGGCCGCCGAACATGCATGTGATTAGGAGGCACGTTAGGCCCCCGAAAGCATGAGTGAGGGAAGTGCAGGTTCGGCCGCCGAACCTTATGTTCGGCCGCCGAACATTGCATGGATACGGAGGCACATTCGGCCCCCGAACGTGGCCTGGCCAGCCACATATAAAAGGGTCCCTTTGGTCCGCACGGGTGAGCTTTTTCTCTCCCATTGTCGGCCAAGGTGAGTCTCCGCCGCTCCTCCCTCAATCTTGAATGTTTTCCCTAGATCTTGCATGGTTTTCACGAGTTTTAACTTCCATTTTGAAGATCTGTGAGCTAAGAGCAAGTTTTGGGTACTTGGAGGTTCAAAGAGCTCAATCTCTCCATCTCCAAGCTAGGATCGCCTTCCCTCTCGTTTCTTCAAGAGGTAAGCTTCGATCTATGCTTCTCTTATGTTTTATGAAAGTTTTATGCAAGTTGATGGGGTAGAATGCATGTTTAAGCTTATTGATGAGTTTATGGGTTTTGATGCTTTGATGAACAATGTATGTTGATGTTTGTGTGTTTGAAGTGTTGTAGTTGGGGTATATTATAGTTTGAGACCCCTAGGTGTGATGTATGATGTGTATGCATGTGTAGAAACAAGTTTATGCATGTTTTGATGCGTTTTGGAGGCTGTGGACACAAGGGAACCAAGTTTCTGCCCTTCGGCAGAAACTCAGGTTCGGCCGCCGAAGTGACTTTCGGCCGCCGAACCCCCTTGTGGAGGCAGTTTCGGCTGCCGAAGCCTGCCCCCGAAACTCAAGGTTCGTCTCTGTCTGGGAGGTTCGGCCGCCGAAAGTGCCGCCGAACCTGCATGACTTTCGGCTGCAGTGGGACTTTCGGCCGCCGAACCTGCCGCCGAAAGTACCCTGTTCAGCCATTTCTTGCATGTTTTCATGTGATGTTTTCAGGATGTTTTAGGGGGTTTTTGGGGAGTATTTTAGAGTCATGTTCATGTATGTTTGGTCCCTCATTTGAGTCCACCTGTGTAGGTTCGGACCTGAGGAACCGAGACCCCCAGCAGTGAGCCAGCTGCTTCAGAGTCTCTTCAGAGCTAGCCAGAGGTGAGTGGAATAAACTCTAAGTTTTAAAGAAAATTAATGAAATGATTTAGCATGATTCACGCATCATGAATGCCATGAGATATATTAGGTTGATTGCATTAGAATTCACGAATATGTTGCATTGCATACGTTGTTGTTGATGTGGATGAATGTTGAATGATCCATTAGCCCTTTTATGTCATGATAACCTATGTGAGTCCAGGTGTGCCTGCTACGGCTCCACGCCCCTGGCACTATGATTGACTATGGTAGTCCGGGTGTGCCTGCTACGGCTCTACGCCCCCGGCATGTATAAGTAAGAAAGATAGGGGCTAAATGGTGACAAGTTCATCCTTGATGTGAAATGTTTGTGTTATGGCGCATACATGAAAGCATGATTTAAATTGATGTTTTATTATTCTGCTCACTGGGCTCTAGTAGCTCACCCCACTCCCTTTATCCCCATAGTTGCAGGTACAGGATAGATCGGGAAGTCGGCTAGAGTGAAGTAAAGTCTTGTATGATGTAATAGATAGTAGTGGACATGAATATGATGTAATGAGTATTTATGACTATGTTAATGTAATGAAAAAGTAATGTATAGTTATGTAATGATGAGGATGATTGAGGACTAGTATGTGCTTGACCCTATGTTATGGTTATCCCCTTGACACATGATCTATAGGAATGTTTTTATGATGTATTTGATAGTCCAAGCTTATCGAATGATGAAATACCCCATTGGAGCATTTGATGAGGACTCCAGTGGTGGTTATGTTATTAGATGTTCACACGTTCAGGTTAAGCTTGGAAAAAGAAAGAAAAAGTTTACAGTTTTATGTATGTTGTTGATCATGTATGGGATATTACAGGTTACAGGAGGTATGTTTGGCTTGCTACGGGTCCCGGCGGCCTTAAGCCGATCTGGATCCTAGCGCCGGTAACGGGTCGGATTTCCGGGTCGTTACAGAGTGGTATCAGAGCCCTAGGTTCATATGGTCGGACCTAGAGTGTCGGGCTCATAGATGTTATAGAAGGTCAAGCACAATAGGAAAGATCATGTCCACTAGGATAGGATGTAGAGTCCTGTCTATATGATGATATGATATGCCATGATGATATGCATGTGCATAAATGTTATGATATGATGCTATGTATGTGATGAGGGTTCATGTGTTTCCACATGAACCATATGATGCTAATGATTGTTTATGTTATGTGCTGTTTTTCAGAAAATAGAATGAGAGGAACTCGTCGATCTGCACGATTGACTGGAGTGCCACCTCAGGACGAGGGCGCTGATGCCCGTCCTTCAGCTTTGCCTAGGGCAATGTCCAGTAGGTCCAATAGAGACAGAGTGGCTAGAGACCCTAGAAGGTCTTTGGATCTGGGTAGAAGCAGATCAGTAAGGGGAACAGTGCAGGGAGGAATGTCTGAGGATATGGAGGTAGATCAGAGAAGGGATGGCAATCTTGGTGTGAGTATGCCGGAAGAGGGCATGGGAGAATCAGAAGGAGGCACTCAGGCCTCGAGTTATGTCCAGCCACATCACTACCCACCCTATTCACACCATCCAGGGTATTCGATGGGAGGTACATCGGATAACCCCAGTTTTAGCCCTTATCCTCCACATATGCCATACCCACCTTACTACCCACCATACTCCCAGTATCCCATGTATCCACCTCCACCTCCCTATACCGGTACAGCAAACCCTACCCCAGGGGATGTTGCACCTCCACCGCCACCAGTACCTACTGTCCCGGAAACACAAGTACCCAAACCTACCTCATCTGGAGGGAGCAAGGTCAAGATGACCGATTACATGAAGTTGGGTGCTCCTCAGTATAGAGCAGGTGATGACCCATTTGAGTATCTGAGCAGGGTCAAGACTATCACAGATGAGATAGGGGCTGATGACAGTAGAGCCATTCAGATGGCTGGGTTCACACTGGAGTGCAAGAAGGCACGTGGTTGGTTTAAGAACTATGTGAACCCGAGAGCGGACAGTATGTCCTGGGAGGAGTTCGCAAATGAGTTTGCAGGATGGGCTTTCCCTGAGAGCTCCAGAGAGCAGAAAATAATAGAATTCGAGCAGTTGAGGCAGACTGATCAGATGAGTGTGGAGGAGTATACAGATAGGTTCCTGGAGTTGTTGCCATATGCTGGGCAGAATTTGGACACGGATCAAAAGAAGTCAAGTAGATATATTATGAGGCTGCACTCCAGGTATTCCTCTTTGATACAGTCAGCAGAGAGGGAGAGTTTCCATGCCATAGTGGATATGGCTAGGAGAATGGAGGCTTGTGCCATCGTTCAAGGGAAGGTAAAACAGTCAGTGGCACAGTCTTCTGGTTCCAAGACCCCAGGTGGGGAAAGGTTAGACTCTTCTTCTCTGAGTGCAGCAGTTGCAAGCAGTAAGAAGTGGGACAGAGGCCACAGAAAATCTAAGAAGAATAAGTTCTGGAACAAGATCAAGTCAGGTCTGGGTTTAGGCAGTGGCTCAAGCTCTGGCGCAGAGGTTACAGCATGTATGAGATGTGGGAGACCACACAAAGGAGTATGTCTGGCAGGGACAAACACATGTTTCAAATGCGGACAGGCGGGTCATTTGGCTCGAGACTGTCCTAGAGCAGCCTTTGTAGCGCCGTCTCAGCAGACAGCCTCCGGCAGTGTGGTGCAGCCAGTAGCTCCAGCCGCAACACAGGCCAGTGGCAGAGGCAGAGGGAGAGGGTCAGCCTCTTCATCAGCAGGATTCAGAGGTGAAGGTCCATCAGCTCCGGCACGGATCTTCACTATGACTCAGCAGGAGGCCAATACATCCAACACCGTGGTGGCAGGTAATCTCATCATTGGTTGTTCTGAGGTGTATGCCTTAATGGACCCGGGTGCATCTCATTCTTTTGTTGCTCCGAGAGTCGTGGAGAGGGTAGGATTGATGGTCTCTGGGTTAGAGTGTCCCCTATGGGTCAGTGGACCCAAGTGTGACCCGTCAGTGGCAGAGGCAGTCTGCCAGTGTAGTCCCGTTTTCATAGAGGGAAGATGCCTTTCCGCCGACCTTGTGGTTCTAGACTTGACAGATTTTGACGTCATTCTAGGGATGGATTGGTTATCGACCCATGGTGCTACCTTGGACTGTAGAGACAAGGTAGTCAGATTCAGAGATCAGGATGGGTCAGAGGTCGTCTTCAGAGGAGACAAGAGGGGTACACCTAGAGGTCTGATCTCAGCTCTTCAGGCTCGTAGGTTGCTTAGGAGGGGATGTCAGGGGTTTCTAGCTCATGTGAGGGAGTTAGATAGTCATGTCAGAGTGCCCGCCTCAGTGCCTGTGGTGAGTGAGTTTTTAGATGTTTTCCCAGACGAACTGCCAGGGTTACCACCTGCTAGGGAGATAGAGTTCGAGATTGAGTTAATGCCTGGTGCCAGACCGATCTCTATCCCTCCCTACAGGATGGCACCCGCTGAATTGAAAGAACTGAAGGAACAGTTGCAAGAGCTGGTAGATAAGGGTTTCATCCGACCGAGTACTTCACCTTGGGGTGCTCCGGTTCTGTTTGTGAGGAAAAAGGATGGATCCCTCAGACTTTGTATCGACTACAGACAGTTGAACAAGGTCACTACCAAGAACAAGTACCCTTTGCCGAGGATCGACGATCTATTCGACCAGCTATCAGGAGCAGGTTGTTTCTCCAAAATAGATCTGAGATCAGGGTACCATCAGTTGAGGATAAGGAATGAAGATGTACCAAAGACAGCTTTCAGGACCAGGTATGGGCACTATGAGTTCCTTGTGATGCCGTTTGGGTTGACCAACGCCCCTGCAGCATTCATGGACCTCATGAACAGAGTATTCAGTCAGTATCTGGATCACTTCGTTATTGTCTTCATAGATGATATCTTAGTGTATTCCAGAAATGCAGAGGAGCATGCCCATCACCTGAGGACAGTTTTGCAGACCTTGAGAGAGCATGGCTTGTATGCCAAGTTCTCCAAGTGTGAGTTTTGGCTTAGGAGCATATCATTCTTGGGGCACATTGTGTCAGAACAGGGTATTGAAGTAGACCCCAAGAAGGTAGAGGCTGTAGCTAACTGGCCTAGACCCACCTCAGTGACTGAGATCAAGAGTTTTCTGGGTTTAGCAGGTTACTACAGGAGGTTCGTTCAGGACTTCTCAAAGATTGCTGCTCCTATGACCAAATTGACAAAGAAGAATCAGAAGTTCATATGGACCGATCAGTGTGAGGAAAGCTTTGAGGAGCTTAAGAGGAGGTTGACTTCAGCACCGGTGTTAGCTCTGCCAAAAAGTGATGATGACTTCTCAGTATTTTGTGATGCGTCCCGTGTGGGACTGGGTTGTGTGCTAATGCAAAATGAGAGGGTGATCGCTTATGCTTCTAGGCAACTAAAGAAGCATGAGCTGAATTACCCCACACATGACCTAGAGATGGCAGCAGTAATCTTTGCACTCAAGATGTGGAGGCACTACCTCTATGGGGTAAAATGTGAGATCTTCACAGATCATAAGAGCCTGCAGTACATCCTGAGTCAGAGAGAACTGAACATGAGGCAGAGGAGATGGGTAGAGCTGTTGAGTGACTATGATTGCAAGATTCAGTACCATCCGGGTAAGGCGAATATTGTGGCAGACGCCTTAAGCCGGAAATCACTCGGCAGTCTATCCCACATTTCAGCAGAGAGGAGGCCGGTGGTGAAGGAGTTCCACAGACTTATGAGTGAGGGATTACAGTTGGGGTTGTCTGGCACAGGTGCCTTAGTGGCTCAGATGAGAGTGACACCCGTGTTTCTGGAGCAGGTAGCTCAGAAACAGCATGAGGACCCAGAGTTAGTCAGGATAGCCAGAACGGTTCAGTCAGGCCAGAGTAATGAGTTCAGATTTGATGATAAGGGGATCCTCCGCTACGGGAACAGATTATGTGTGCCAGATGACATTGGTCTGAAGGGAGATATTATGGGAGAAGCCCATAATACCAGGTATAGTGTTCACCCTGGAGCCACCAAGATGTATCAGGATCTGAAGAGAGTGTACTGGTGGCCAGCTATGAAGAAGGACGTGGCACTGTTCGTGTCAGCCTGCGATGTGTGTCAGAGGGTGAAACTAGAGCATCAGAAGCCGGCTGGAATGTTGAATCCACTACCGATTCCAGAATGGAAATGGGAGAACATAGCTATGGACTTCGTAGTGGGGTTACCGGCGACGTCCAACAGATTAGACTCCATATGGGTGATTGTGGACAGACTCACCAAATCTGCTCACTTCATCCCTGTCAGGAGTGGCTACTCTGTGGATAAGTTGGCGCAAGTGTATGTAGATGAGATTGTCAGACTGCATGGGGTCCCGGTATCTATAGTGTCAGATAGAGGGCCCCAGTTCACCTCCAGGTTTTGGCGGAGTCTGCAGAACGCTATGGGTACCAGATTAGACTTCAGTACTGCATTCCACCCACAGACGGACGGACAGTCAGAGAGGACCATCCAGACAATAGAGGATATGCTCAGAATGTGTGTGCTAGATTTTGGCGGTTCTTGGAGGCAGCATCTACCTTTGGTGGAGTTTGCCTACAATAACAGCTATCATGCTAGCATAGGGATGGCTCCATATGAAGCTTTGTATGGGAGGAAGTGTAGATCACCAATCTGCTGGGAGGAGGTAGGAGAGAGGACTCTTGCGGGTCCGGAGTTAGTAGAGCTTACCAGCAGGGTGGTACCCATAATCAGAGAGAGGATCAAGACTGCTGCTAGTCGGCAGAAGAGTTATGCAGATATCCGTAGAAGACAGCTAGAGTTTCAGGAGGGGGATTTGGTTTTGCTCAAGGTGTCTCCTATGAAAGGAGTGGTTCGGTTCGGGAAGAAGGGTAAGTTAGCTCCACGGTACATCGGTCCTTTTGAGGTGCTTCAGAGGGTCGGTAATGTGTCGTACAAGCTAGACTTGCCTGCTTCGATGGAAAGAATCCATCCGGTTTTCCATGTTTCTCTGTTACGGAAGTACGTGTCGGATCCTGGAAAGGTCCTTAGTGAGCCTGATGTAGAGATCCAAGAGGATCTCACCTATGTAGAGCAGCCAGTGCGGATCCTAGACACTCAGATCAGAAAGCTGAGGAACAAGGAAATCCCGATGGTGAAAGTCCTTTGGAACCACCACAATATTGAAGAATGCACCTGGGAGACACGGGAGTCCATGCTCCAGCAATACCCCCATCTGTTTTGAGGTGAGTGTTAGTTGTTCTATGTGTTGCATGTATGATATATTGTATGCTATGTTCTATGTTATGATTGATGCCATGCTTTGTATGTTAGTTGAGGAACATTCGGGGACGAATGTTCTTAAGGGGGGGAGAATGTAATACCCGGCTAGACTCCGGTATCGGAATCCCTACCGTCCGGTGGGACCTCAGATGTCGGAAACCTCTAGAAGGGTAAAACTATGATTTTATGAAATGTTTTCATGAATTTCATGTTTTTAAGTAAGAAATTAAATGAGTTTTTGCATGAATGTAGCTTGAAGGAAAACCCAGGTTCGGCCGCCGAACTTGACTTTCGGCCGCCGAACATGCATGTGATTAGGAGGCACGTTAGGCCCCCGAAAGCATGAGTGAGGGAAGTGCAGGTTCGGCCGCCGAACCTTATGTTCGGCCGCCGAACATTGCATGGATACGGAGGCACATTCGGCCCCCGAACGTGGCCTGGCCAGCCACATATAAAAGGGTCCCTTTGGTCCGCACGGGTGAGCTTTTTCTCTCCCATTGTCGGCCAAGGTGAGTCTCCGCCGCTCCTCCCTCAATCTTGAATGTTTTCCCTAGATCTTGCATGGTTTTCACGAGTTTTAACTTCCATTTTGAAGATCTGTGAGCTAAGAGCAAGTTTTGGGTACTTGGAGGTTCAAAGAGCTCAATCTCTCCATCTCCAAGCTAGGATCGCCTTCCCTCTCGTTTCTTCAAGAGGTAAGCTTCGATCTATGCTTCTCTTATGTTTTATGAAAGTTTTATGCAAGTTGATGGGGTAGAATGCATGTTTAAGCTTATTGATGAGTTTATGGGTTTTGATGCTTTGATGAACAATGTATGTTGATGTTTGTGTGTTTGAAGTGTTGTAGTTGGGGTATATTATAGTTTGAGACCCCTAGGTGTGATGTATGATGTGTATGCATGTGTAGAAACAAGTTTATGCATGTTTTGATGCGTTTTGGAGGCTGTGGACACAAGGGAACCAAGTTTCTGCCCTTCGGCAGAAACTCAGGTTCGGCCGCCGAAGTGACTTTCGGCCGCCGAACCCCCTTGTGGAGGCAGTTTCGGCTGCCGAAGCCTGCCCCCGAAACTCAAGGTTCGTCTCTGTCTGGGAGGTTCGGCCGCCGAAAGTGCCGCCGAACCTGCATGACTTTCGGCTGCAGTGGGACTTTCGGCCGCCGAACCTGCCGCCGAAAGTACCCTGTTCAGCCATTTCTTGCATGTTTTCATGTGATGTTTTCAGGATGTTTTAGGGGGTTTTTGGGGAGTATTTTAGAGTCATGTTCATGTATGTTTGGTCCCTCATTTGAGTCCACCTGTGTAGGTTCGGACCTGAGGAACCGAGACCCCCAGCAGTGAGCCAGCTGCTTCAGAGTCTCTTCAGAGCTAGCCAGAGGTGAGTGGAATAAACTCTAAGTTTTAAAGCAAATTAATGAAATGATTTAGCATGATTCACGCATCATGAATGCCATGAGATATATTAGGTTGATTGCATTAGAATTCACGAATATGTTGCATTGCATACGTTGTTGTTGATGTGGATGAATGTTGAATGATCCATTAGCCCTTTTATGTCATGATAACCTATGTGAGTCCAGGTGTGCCTGCTACGGCTCCACGCCCCTGGCACTATGATTGACTATGGTAGTCCGGGTGTGCCTGCTACGGCTCTACGCCCCCGGCATGTATAAGTAAGAAAGATAGGGGCTAAATGGTGACAAGTTCATCCTTGATGTGAAATGTTTGTGTTATGGCGCATACATGAAAGCATGATTTAAATTGATGTTTTATTATTCTGCTCACTGGGCTCTAGTAGCTCACCCCACTCCCTTTATCCCCATAGTTGCAGGTACAGGATAGATCGGGAAGTCGGCTAGAGTGAAGTAAAGTCTTGTATGATGTAATAGATAGTAGTGGACATGAATATGATGTAATGAGTATTTATGACTATGTTAATGTAATGAAAAAGTAATGTATAGTTATGTAATGATGAGGATGATTGAGGACTAGTATGTGCTTGACCCTATGTTATGGTTATCCCCTTGACACATGATCTATAGGAATGTTTTTATGATGTATTTGATAGTCCAAGCTTATCGAATGATGAAATACCCCATTGGAGCATTTGATGAGGACTCCAGTGGTGGTTATGTTATTAGATGTTCACACGTTCAGGTTAAGCTTGGAAAAAGAAAGAAAAAGTTTACAGTTTTATGTATGTTGTTGATCATGTATGGGATATTACAGGTTACAGGAGGTATGTTTGGCTTGCTACGGGTCCCAGCGGCCTTAAGCCGATCTGGATCCTAGCGCCGGTAACGGGTCGGATTTCCGGGTCGTTACATGTTCACTCAATAATTTTTCAAAGAATTCAGCTATACTAGGCTGACCGGCTTTGTTGCCAATCTTTTCGCCCTTAAGTTAATCCGGGCTAGAATTCTAGTAATTGACTAAACTTCTAACTTGTGAGTTTTTCTAATCTTGCGAAGGCATTCTTGTTTTTTTATCTCGTTGATTCATCAGTAACGCGAGCTCGGGTGCATAATTTTCATATAATCAAAGTAGGTTAGATCATGTACCTTCTTAGAATGATGAGCTTGTCTTCTTGGATTTGTTTTCTGTCCTGTGTTGAGTGGAATTGAGGTTGTGGTGTTGCTCGTCTGTTCATGTCTTCGATTTCTTCTTACTCCTTGGGTTAGAGGAAATTTGCAACTTCTATTTCGCCATTTGGCTTTCCCGAGTTTGGCTCTTCCTTCGCTTGGTTCCTCTGAGCTCAGATCTGTGTATTTTAGTTCGAGGTTTAGCCCTTTCAGGCCTGCTTTGTTCCTTTCCGATTTTTAGACTTGCTTGAAGTTTTGAGTCCTTTTCGCCTTGCCACCGCTTCAAGGCCCTTTGGCCTTGCTCGGATTCAGGTTCTTCGCTGGTTTTGGGGTGTCGGGGTCATTTTGGAGTCCTGTCACCTACCTCACTGAGGTTTTAAATAAGATTCAGGTACTTTTGGCCTCACTGTCGCTTCATCATCTCAGCCAGTTTTGCGGTGCCGAGGTCATTTTGGAGCCCGGTCACCTACCTCACAAAGGTCTTGAATAAGATTCAGACACTTTTGGCCTTACTGTCGCTTCATCATCTCAGCCGGTTTTGCGGTGCCGGGGTCATTTTGGAATCCGGTCACCTACCTCACTGAGGTCATGAACAAGATTCATGCACTTTTAGCCTTACTGTCGCTTCATCATCTCAGCCGGTTTTGCGGTGCCGGGGTCATTTTGGAATCCGGTCACCTACCTTACTGAGGTCTTGAACAAGATTGGTGTGGTTGTTTTTCTCTTTTTTCAAGGGAATCTTGCCTTATAACAATAATAAAGATAACACGTTTTGGCATAAGCATCAGATGCAAATATTTTTATTTATTTCATTCATATTTCTCATAATACAAGTGCTTGCCTATATTTGTGTACATTCAAGGGAAATACATCTTCAAATGCTGAATATTCCAGGCGTGAGGTTCCAAGTTTCCTTGTAAGTCTTCAATTCGATATACGTCAGGCTTTACAACTCTAACTATCCTGAAGGGGCCTTCCCAAGTTGGTGTTAGCTTTCCTATTGCGGCTCTCTTCCCTATGGCTTCTAGCTTTCTTAATGCCAGATCTCCAACCTTCAGGTTTCTCTCTCTAACCCTTTGGTTGTAATAGCAAGCTGCTCTTTGCTGGTAAGCGACAGTACGGAGCTGGGCTTCGTCTCTGATTTCCTCCAGGATATCCAGGTTACTTCTCAACTTATCGTCATTGGTGCTCTCACTGTTGTATGTACTCTGTGAGTAAGGATTTGCAACTCGATTGGTACCACAACTTCGGTTCCAAATACTAACGCGAAAGGTGTTTCTTTTGTTGGTGTCCGAGGTGTGGTTCGGAATGCCCATAGGATACTGTTGAGCTCGTCAGCCCAATTTTTCTTGGCTCCATCCAGTCGCTTCTTTAGACCTTGTAGGATAGCTCGGTTCGTGACCTCTGTCTGACCATTGGTTTGAGGGTGGGCCACTGAGCAAAATTTGTGCTATATACCCATGTTTGTTGTGAATTCTTTGAAGGTCTTGCAGTCGAACTGCTTGTCGTTATCTGATATGAGCACTCTTGGTATCCCGAATCTACAGACGATGTTGCCCCAGACGAAATCTATCATTTTTCTTGCTGTAACTGTGGGGACTGCCTCTGCCTCTATCCATTTTGAAAAGTACTCCACAGCCACTATTACAAACTTCTTATATCCTGTGGTCTTGAGAAATGGCCCTAGAATGTCTACGCCCTACTGTGAGAACGGCCATGGGCTGAATATGCTGGATTGAGGTGTGGTTGGAATGTTGATGGCGTTAGCAAACCTTTGGCATACGTCACATCTTCGGACGAACTCCTCGGCCTGGTGGGCCAGTAGTATCCCTGTCTGAATATTTTGTTTGCCAATGTCCCTGCTCCTTCATGGACTCCACAGATTCCTTGATGTATTTCTTTCATCACCCTTACAGCTTCTTCCGGGCTCACACATCGGAGCCATGGGCTAGACTTCCCTCTTGAGTATAGAGTTCCTTTTACCGCTTGGTAGTTGGCAGTCCGAGTTGCGATTTTCTTTGCCTCAGCTTTATCCTCAGGAAGCTTTTTCTTCTCCAAATATTCGAGGTACGGGGTCATCCAGTTCCGTCTTTCCTCAATCTCCATTACGGTGTTTGCCTTGTCAAAGGCAGGAGTGTTGATGTACTGTATGTATACCTCATCGGGAGTTGTTCCAGCTCTTTCCTAGATAATCGACTGAGTAAGTCTGCCTCTTCATTTTCTTCCCGAGGTATTCTCTGGTATCTTACCATGATCCCTTGGCTTCTGAGTTCGGCCTCTATGGCCTTTACCCTCGTCAAGTAGTTCTGTATGGTCGGGTCTCTTACCTGATATGCCCCCATTATCTGGCTGATCACTAGCTGGAAGTCGCTATTTATCTCGAGGTCGGTTGCCCCTACTTCCATTGCGATCAGCATCCCATTTATCAGAGCTTCATATTCTGCTATATTGTTGGAGGCATTGAAATCCAGGCGCAGAGCATAACAAACTTTGAACCCTTCAGGTCCTTTCAGCATTATTCTCGCGCCGCTGCCCCCAGCGCTGGATGCCCCGTCCACATACAACTTCCAGCTGAATTCCCGGGAGGATTGCCTTTCCTTCTCTCCTTCTAATGCTCCTGAGGATGTCTTACCAGGTTCTGCTTGTTTTTCGTTGAAGGAGCACTCCGCTATGAAGTCGGCGAGGGCTTGAGATTTTATGGTTGTGCGAGGTCGGTACTCTAAGCAGTAAGGGCTGATCTCAATAGACTAAGCAAGCATCCGACCTGAAGTTTCTGGTCTGTGGAGAATTTTCTTCAACGGCTGGTCTGTCATCACTACTCCTTGATGGCTCTCTAGGTATACCCTGAATTTTCTGACCGCCAATAATAGAGCATATGCTATTTTTTCAATGTTCAGATATCTTGTCTCAGCATATACTGGCTTCTGCTCTCCTCCTTCCACTCTCACCAATACGGCGCTGACAGCTTGTTCCGAGGCTAATAAGTATATCAAGAGCTCTTCCCCTTCCAGCGGATTACTGAGTACATGTGGCGAACTAAGATAGCACTTGAGCTCTTTGAAAGCTTCTTGACAATCCTCGATCCATTCGAAATTCGGAACTTTTCTCAACTTCCTGAAGAATGGCAGGCACCTTTCTGCCGACCTTGACATGAAATGATTAAGCGCTACTATCCTTCCAGTGAGTCTTTGGACGTCCCTCACACAGGTCAGCTCAGTTATTTTCAATATGGCTTCCACCTTCTCAGGATTGGGCTCAATACCTTTTTCACTCACCATGTAACCTAGAAATTTTTCACCTCTGATGAAGAAAGCGCATTTTGTTGGGTTCAGCCTCATTCTGTATCGCTCCAGTACCTCAAATACTTCCCTCAGGTCTATTAAGTGTTACCGAAAAGTTGGACTCTTTACCACCATATTGTCCACGTACACTTCAACATTCCTACTAATGTGGTCTTTGAAAATCTTATTCATCAATCTCTGGTATGTTGCCCTAGCGTTCTTCAGCCCAAAAGGCATGGCCTTGTAACAGTAAGTCTCATCTTCTGTTATGAACGAGGTCTTTTCCTCATCCGACCTGTCCATTGGGATTTAGTGGTAACCAGACATTGCATCCAGAGACGACATGTAATCAAAACCGACCGTAGAGTCGACCATTTTATTAATATCAGGGAGGGGGTAACAATCTTTATGGCATGCTTGGTTTAGGTCAGTAAAATCTATGCACATCCTATACTTGCCATTGGCTTTTTTCACTAGTACAGGATTTGCTAGCCATTACGGGTACATTACTTCCTTAATAAATCATGCTTCCTCTAGCTTTTGTACCTCCTCCTTGGTGGCCTGTTGCTTCTCTCTTCCCACCACTCTCTTCTTTTGCTTTATCGGCTTGGCTTCAGGGAGGACGTTCAGCTTGTGAGTCATCACCTCAGGGTTTATCCCAAGCATGTCAGATGACTTTCAGGGGAAGCTTGAGGCGTGACCTCGAATCAGGGCCATTGCTTCAGTTTTCTGCTCTTCAGTCAGGCCAGCATTGAGGCTGAAAACCTTGTATGCTTCTGCTTCTAATAAGGGGAAGGTTTTCAGTTCTCCAACTGGTTCCGTTCTGACTTCTTTCTTCTCATCTCGGACTTCCAGGACTTTCGAGTCAAATTTTTCCCCTGCCGAGCTCGGTTCCGACACTGTGGCCAGGTATACTGCTCTCGCCTCTTCTTGACATCCTCTGACTACTCCCACTCCTGCTTCGGTTGGGAATTTTATAGCCAGGTATCTGATGCTGGTCACTACCTCAAAATCATACAGTACAGGCCTTCCCAGTATTGCGTTATAGTTCAAGGGAAGCTTTACCACCAAGAATACTGCGTAGTGAGTTCGAGCTAGGGGTGCTTCTCCGAGGGTCAGAGCCAATTTCACCTTTCCTTCCACAGATACCGGGACTCCTCCAATCCCCTTCACCGGGGCCTGATCCCAAACTAACTGCTCTTCAGGGATTCTCATTTGCTGGAAGACCCTGTACGGCAGTAAGTTCACCTTGCTTCTGTCGTCAACCAGGATCTTCCTGACTCGATAGTTGTGAATGACGGCTTCAATAACGAGAGCATCGTCGTGAGGCATCTGAATGCTGTGGGCATCTTCTAGGGAGAAAGAAATGACCGTTGGAGAATGTCACTTGCATGACTTCAGTACTGCTGCCTTCCCCATCTCGGCCCCTTTTTCTTCCTCTCCTGCTCATCCGACCTCCAGTTCCCCCGACAATCATATTGATGGTTCCACTGGAACCGTCATTAACTGGTCCTGTTCCCGGCCTCCGAGGTCTTTCTGTAGTAGGATTTTGCTGGGGCCTTTCTCCTTTTGGTTTTTTCACAAAGTTCCGTAGGTGTCCTCTTTTAATCAGCCTTTCAATCTCGCTGATCAGCTGGTAACAGTTATTGGTGTCGTGGCCATGCGTGCGATGGTACTGACAGTATTTGTTAGGATCTCTTTGGCTTGCTTCAGCCTTCATGGGCTTGGGCCATTGGAGAAACTCCTTATTTTGGGACTGCCATGAGCACTTCGGCTCGGGAGGCATTGAGAGGGGTCAGGGTCTCAGGAACTCGTGGAGGAAATAGTCTTTGGTCCCTCCGATCCCAGGGTTGTCTGTACGCCTCAGGCTTTTTATTTTGCCTCTTTTCATGTCTTTCCGGTCTCCTCTCCTCCGGGGCTTTTCCTCTGTCTGCTGCCTCCTTGGCGAATCTGCTCGTCATCAAGGCATCATCTTGCTTTATGTATTTTTCTGCCCTCTTCATCAGTTCTGCCAGCGAGGTAGGGGGCTTCCTACTCAACGAGCCGAAAAACTCGGGAGAGGTGGTCCCTTTCTGCATGGCTTCCACCGCCCTACCCTCATCTAGCTCAGGGATCTGTAGGGCCTCCGTATTGAAACGGGCTACATACTCCCTCAAGGATTCATTCCTCCTTTGCCTGACCGTCTCCAGGTAACTAGTTTTTCTGTCTGCCGGCACTCTTGCTATGAACCGACTGATGAATACATTGGCAAGGTCTCCGAAGCTTCTGATACTTCCAGCTTCCAAGCTATTAAACCACGCCCGTGCTGGCCCTGTGAGCATCGTGGGGAATACCTTGCACATCAAGGCATCTGATAAGGTCTGCAGCTCCATAAAAGTTTTATAGTTAAGGACGTGCTCCCTGGGATTTCCCGTTCTGTCGTATGCTGCCATAGGTGACATCATGAACTTTTTGGGGATGGTCTCCTGCTGCACCCATCTCGAGAAGGGTGAGGATGCAGGTAAGAGGGTCTGATTGTGATCTTTCGTCCCCAACTCGGCCAAGAGCTGTTCTCTCATTTTCTGCAGCTTTTGATCTACATTTTCTTCTTCTTGTCTAGGCCTCTTCTCCACACGGTACTCCTCCTTCCATTCTTCGTTCTCTGTTCTTTTGGTTGTTCTGGCAGAGTAACTATCCATTTCGTCATTTTCTATCAGCTCCCTTACCCTTCTCCCATGGACTCTGGCCTCCGGCTCTTCTTCTTCACCGGCCTTTCGGCCTCTTTCTCCGGTTTCTCTACTGTTTTGTTGGGGGTGATTGAAGGTAGGCTGGGGCTCGTTGGTTTGGATTGCTTCTATCACATGCAGCACATTCAATGGGGGTGCTGAGGCCCCTTTGTTGCATTATTTGCCCCAGCTAGTGGGCGGTGTTTTGTAACTGGAGGGCCATGGCCTGAAGGTTTTGGTTAGACAAGGTGGCTCCGGTACATTCCCCGCCGAGCTCAGCGAGAGATTAAAAGGGGTTGGTGGTTGGTTATTGAGAGTTGTGGGGCTGGAGAAAGAGAACTATTGCCCCTAGCTTAGGTCGTTGAGGGTATTGGTAATGTTGTTTTCGTTATGGTTGGCCATTGTGGATCTTAGTGGGTTTTGTAAGAGTGGAACTCCAGTGACGTAAAGATCTCCTTCGTTCCCACAGACGGCGCCAATTGATGCTTTGAGATTCAGAGAAAATAGGGTTTACAATTATTGAATAAGCTTGGTCTGAGAGGAGAGTGCTCCTCTCCTTTTATTCTTTTCTTTTGTCCGCTAGTGACGTCCAACGGCCTTGCTGCTACTGAGCCACATGTCTCTGTCATACGGATACGTACGTACAAAAGCGTCAGACGTCTGCTCCGTGCTGAACGACCATTTAATTTTTCCCCTAGCACCCGTGTAAACAGATCTATTAGGTGGATGGGCCGGTTATCCCCTTTCCTGTTAGGCCTCATGACCGAGCTGAGAGTGAAAAGACTGAGACCCAAAGGAGGCCTGATTTCAAGGCCGAATGGTCTAGGCCGGCTTATTTAAGAGGCTTCATGAACCTTGGATTAGAGCTGTCATCATGGGTCCGGCCTCGTATTGGATGGTGAAACCCAGCTGTCATCATGAAGCAATCATACCTTTTCCTTAAGATTCAAAAGAACTAATGAAGCGATATTGTTAAGATTCGATATTACATCAAAATAAGAATCGACATCATTTCAAAATTTAGATTTCTTAAATCTGCACAAAACTAAATTAAAATCCATCAATTCCCTTTGATCCAATTCAAGGCTAAATCAAGTTTCCCGAACCCTGGACTACCAGGACTGAATCAGTGACCAGCCGGAAACCAGGACCAGTCCAGATAGTTGGCCACCCCTACCAGCTGAAAAATAATCAATGATGCATCCAAAATTTGCTCAGATCAATATCTACATGAATGTTTCAAAAAACATATCTATACACACGAATGAAACTCGACGACAGGAAATAATCTTACATAATTTACATCTCATCGCATTTAAGAGAATTTCCTAATATCCTATGTTTCGTCTTTTTCAACATGTAATACCCTTCAAAAAAATCCCAAGCATTGTAGATCCTTTTGAAATTGAATGGCTTATCCTTCTTGAGAAAGCCTAACTGAAGCTGTACGAATCATATCAATTACTTCTTCATCCAGTGCTTCAAGTTCACCGGATTGGCAGAGTTGACGATAAGAAGGGGCCAAGAAATTTGCAGCAACTTCAACTAATTTCCAGATACAGAAATCAGCAGCGATTTTAATTATTTTAATAGACAAATGTCTCGCAGAATCCACACAAGACACAATCACTCTATAGCTGATATCTTGAACCTCTTCCAAAAACCAGAATTCAGCAAGCCTGCAAAGCTCTAGATATGGTTGCAGCACAGCTAGCCTTTCCTCGCTCTTCATATTAATCCATAAACATCCAGAGGGAGGTCTAGGCAGCTCATCAGTGTATAACCAGTTCACTAGCCTAATCATTGCCTCCCAGCTCACAGGAACCTTTATGGTTTGGGAGTTGCTGTGACCATGAAAAGTATAGAAAGACATGAGAGGAATGAGGAATATATAAACGATCAGTACAAAAAATACAGATAAGAGATTTGTTGTTAAATGGAGGCGTGGGAATCAAATCAAACTCCAAAAATGTTACATCTAAAAGTTGCAATGCAATAGAAAGGTAAGAACCTCTCCCGCATGCCTGACTGAAGTAAGGCCCGCAGATAGTCACACCTTGACCACAGCACAACTTTATGACAATGCATGTGTGGCACTGATTTGGAGCATATAGTACATGTCCAACTGATTGATTCGTTTGCTTTAGCCTCCAACATAACGTCCCTGAATCCAGAAACAAACCAAATTACAATCAAAAGTTTGGAAAGTGAATAATCCTCTTAACTACAAAATAAAACATCCCATCGGTAAACATGCTTCAATTAATAGAGTTTCCTTTTGAACAAAAAGTCACAAATTGCTCAAACTATACCCCTTTGATGTGAGTGAACTAATTCATGGAAATACAAAACGTGAAAAAAGTTGAACATAATATCAAGATGTACTTGAGGATTAAGAAGCAAACCGTACGAAAAATAAAGCCCAGCTGGAGCAAGAGCGAGAGAAAGATCATATCTGGGAAAGGGGGTGCCCCACTTGGGATGCCTTCTGCCAAACATTATTAACAGAGATTGTAAATTACAGCGTTTTGCAAGAATTTTCACTTTCTTCAAAGGTTCCTCTCCTGCATTTAGATATCCCACGTAAACATATTCCAACAACTTGGCCAATGCCAGGTTATCAACATGTGAAGATAAACGGATTTCTTTATGCAACTTTTCAGGCTTGCTCTTTGTATCATATCCTCCTGAAGAACCATTAGATGCTTTCTCATAATGAGACATTTCTTCAGAAGGCAACAATGGTGGACATTGAGCAGAAAGAATGACACCATGGACACTCAAGGAGTTCCCATTTGTGAGAATGAGTTGCACATCCGCATATTCATTCATATTAAGTGCTTTCACAATATGCCTCCCAAGTTTACATGGAAAACCATATAATCCAAAATATTTTAGAATGAATGCAGCATACCATTTTATTCCAGGAGAGGTACCACTATTGTCACTGCATATCCCCTGGAGAGTGCTAACAAATTGAGCTTCAGTATAGTCCACTTGGCCACCAAAAATTTCTACAGTATTTCCTGAAGATCCAGAGTGCATCAACTCAGCTAACCCCCAGAGACCATACAATAAAAGAATGTTATTGCCTTCCCAGTCTTCTTTGCATATCCAGCAACAAGTCCTCTCACTTAGCGTATTATGCAAATGAGGAGCAAGACTCAGCCTTCCTATATGTATATCATTTCTTAAGCACCACCATATTAAATCCATAAGTGCATGTATTCCTCCATTTTCAACAATATGACTTTGATACTGTGGTATACCAGAATAACATACCAAAGCCACTAGGTTAATGCTGGTTTGAAGCATGTTAGGCATTCCAACATTATCCATGGATGGTCTAATTTTTAGCATATGCATTAAGCGTTTCAGATGCTCCTTGCTTGTGGGCCTTAGAATTTCATACAGCATGTCACTTGCTTTTGTTGCAATGTATTTGCAGGGTGAGTAAATCATCATCATAACTGCCCTTGATGCTGCTTCACTTCTGAGGGTATCAGCTACATCATTTTGACATATTTGGTGCCCTTTACGGATTGAATCCACAAAAGATATGCTGCCAGCAAATTATACAATAGCAAACAGACAGATTTCAGTCCTTGAAATAAAAGACCCCAAAGACAGATTGATCACCCAATAAAATGATCAAGACAATTGCATTATATTATATGATAGATGAGAGATAAGCAGTCCATTACCATGCACATGTAATGAGAATTCCAATTCTAAGTTCACAGCCCTGAATGTTGGGGTTGAAATCCTCCCTACAGTGTATTGCAAGCCAACCAAGAAGGTCCCACACATATGGCCTCAAACCAAGAAGAAAATTGGCCTTGAGACCCTCTCGTGCTATAGATAATTGTTCTTCCAGTGACAGCAATTGTTGCAATGGTTCATCTTGAAAATCATGCAGAAGAAGTTTAAGGAGGACCCTGTCAATCCCATGCTCCCACAAGCAATCATGATGCTCCCCTGCCCAGCGACTTATCAAAGCCAAATGACAAGCTTCCAACAGCAAAGACATTTGGTCATTGGCAATCTTCCCTGAATGAGAGGTCCATCCACTCATTCCATCAATTATAGCTTTAACAAAAGGATCACAGCATAAGCTCATCATTTTTAAACACCCCTCCTCATTTTTCTGAGCAACAGATGATATAAGAATAACTTGCAGTTAGTATTCCACAATTGGACATCTTGTGAAACATTAAGTTACAATTATTACCGCTAAACATTGTGCAAGTCTAAATCCCTCGATCCGAACAGAAATAGGGTGGGATCTTCCCATGCAGAGAACCATAATGTGAAGAAGTGATTCTCCTTTTTCTAGAAGTTTCTTGGCCCCATTACCACACAGTGCTGGCATACAAAAGAAAGGTTCATTTAATTGCTAGATGTGATTCGAATAATTAGAAGACTTTTTTTGGGGGGTTGGCAGGGGAGTGAGTGGCATAAGAAGTTAATCTGCACAAATGATACCTATTGTAGTATATAGCTTCATAACTGCAACCTTAACAGAGAAATCAGGTTTCACACGCATAACCTCCAAGACTTCCAACAATTTAGCATCATTCCAAACAGTGTACCGTGATGGAGGCCACCGGTGTAGTATTGTACTCAAGAGAGAAGCCATCCCTTTGAAACATTCAATTGGCATAACACCATCTGAAAATTCTCGTATGCCACTAGCAATGCGAGAAACACTTTCTGTTTCAATCAGAATATCCCAAACCTTTCTCTCTCCTTTCACACTCAGATTTGAAAAGATCATATTCAATGCAGTGGCACATGAAATAGATACATCTACTTGATGCAACAATAACAAGGATGACAAAGGATGGACCATATCTAACAAGTAAGACTGCAGTAATGAATTGGGTACAACATTGATCAAATTTACTACCGCATTTGTTGCCATGCTTAATACGGCCTTGCTTTTATTTTGAAGAATCCATACTATTGCCCCAACTATATCAGCAAGTGAATCCTGAAGATTTAAGGCAAAACAAAAAGAACGAACGTTATAATTATTCTCATAACATTAATCAAATAAAAAAAACCCCAAAATTCGCATATCAAGTTCCGTGATAACCCAAAAGATATTGCAAGTAAAATGATCAAATTAACCAACCCATTACCCTTAATTACGAGAAAACTAAATGCTATCTTTATCCAAGCATTCTTATTACCATTGGATACCTTTACTAGAGGATGGTGCGTAGTATCTCCAGAAATACAATCGAGAAAGGAAGAAATTGACCTAATCACGTGTCTCTGTATCTCAATATCAGTACACTGCCATTTTGATTCCTTTCCATCATAAACTCTGCCAGAAACGAAAAGAAATGAACAGGAACCTTCCGTCCAATTAAAAGTTAAAAGTGCAATGAAATTGAAATTAAGAAAACTTTTTATGATAAAATTATCAAATTGAAAAGAAAAAAGCGGCAACATAAGCGTAAATTGGAAGAATTGAAATACAAAAGAATGGAAACCTGGTGCCGAGGCTGAGAGCGTGGAAGAGGCGCTTATGGAGTGTATACATGTGTCCACTTATACCTCTGTTGTTCTCCGTCGCCGCTTGCTTCGAAGAACTCATCTCTTCAATTTTAGCTTCTTTTGCAGTGATCAAAATAAAAAATCTAGTTCCGACAAAATAAAAAAAACCGACTTGGGGTTTTTATAGCCGTAATCAAGGGAGCTGCGATTACCGCCATTTTACTGGCGTCTCACGTGCAATCACGTGATTATTATTGCCCTTTATTTATTTTAAAATAAATGATGATAATTTTATTGTAATATGATCATTTTTTCGGACTTCTTGCAAAATTAGAGTTGGGAGAAAAATTATTTATAGATTTAGAATTGAAAAAAAATTATTTGTGAATTTAGGGTTAAACTGTCAGGTGGCAGTTGAAAAGAGAGTCTGGCGCCTATTTGACAGGCGCCAGAACTTGGCGCTATTTAAAATGGCGTCAGCCATTCTTGTTTTTTTTTTAAGAATGGCATGGCCATTATTTTTTTATTATTTTTTATTTATTAAAATATTATAATTATATTAATTAATTAATATACGAGTATATAAATATTTAAATTATAAAAATTAAATTTATTTTTATTAGACTGCTATTATGCAATCGTATATAATCACATAATAATATTAATGTTCTAATATTTTGGAGAGTTATGAAATATATTATTATATAATTTGATAACCGCCAGACTTTTCTTACTGTAGGAGAAGCTAAACCCGAAAAAGTGAAATAGGCCTAAGGTTTCAGAAACCCACTTCATCTAACCGGTCTAGCATCTTCGGTCCTGACCCAGACAAACACAGAGCAGATCGGACTGTCCGCAAGTCTGGATCCAGCATAAGGAATCCAGTCCGGTGATGTGACTTAAATTCGCAGCTCTACCCGCATGTGTGACACTTCCGTACTAGCGATCTAAGCACCTTTGGTTGTAATTAGATAATATTAGATATTTTTATAATAATAAATATTTTTTATAATTTTAATATATTAATATTTAATAAATTTTATTATTGGTTTTTAAATAAAAAATTACTGTAATATATTGTAATACCCGGCTAGACTGCGGTATCGGAATTCCTACCGTCCGGTGGAATCTCGGATGTCGGAGATCTCTAGAGGGGTAAAAATCATGTTTTCATGAAATGTTTTAATGTTTTTGATGATTTTAAGTAAGAATGAATTTGAGTTTTTAAAAGAAAAAGACCATGGAACCTTACCAGGTTCGGCCGCCGAAAGTCAGGTTCGGCCGCCGAAAGTCATGTTCGGCCGCCGAACGTGGATAGGTTTTGGGAGCACTTTTGGCCTCCGAAAGTTTTGTTTGAAAGAAACCAGGTTCGGCCGCCGAACCTCATGTTCGGCCGCCGAACATGCATGAGATGTGGGGGCACGTTCGGCCCCCGAACGTGAACTGGCCAGCCCCTATATAAGAGCTTCATGGCCGAAACGGGTGAGTTTTCTCCCCATTTTCGACCACGGTGAGTTCTTGCTCCTCCATGGTTCATTTTTGATGATTTTCCTTCAATCTTTCATGTTTTAACAAGGTTTATGTCGTTTTGAAGAGATTTGAGCAAGTTTTGGAGTTTTGAGGTTCAAGAACTCAAAATCTCCCACCTTCGAGTTTAGGACGTCTCTCTCTCGATCTTCAAGAGGTAAGAGCCGATCTTAAGCTCATTTTATGTTTAAAGTAAGTTTTATGCAAGATCTATGGGATAGAATGCATGTTTAGCTCATAGTTAGGTTTTTGAGTTAATGTATGTTCATGAACAATGTGGCTTGGATTGTGTTGTTGTTGTGTGTTGTAGTTGGGGTTTTAGGTAGTTTGAAACCCCTAGGAGCCAATGTATGTATATTTGCATGTTTTGGTTGAGCTAAATGCATGATTGGAGGTTTTGGAGGCAAATGTGCTTGAAGGAGCCAAGTTTCTGCCCTTTGGCAGAAACCAGGTTCGGCAGCCGAAAGAACTTTCGGCCGCCGAACATGGCTGAGGAGGCAGGCCTTTCGGCTGCCGAAGTTGCCCCCGAAAAGAGACTTTCGTCTCTGTCTGGGACTTTCGGCCGCCGAAGGTGCCGCCGAACCTGCCTGGGTTTCGGCTCTGGAGGGACTTTCGGCCGCCGAAGGTGCCACCGAACCTGCCCTGTTCAGCCTTCCTTTGCATGTTTTGCATGGATGTTTTGAGATGTTTTAGGGGGTTTTTGGGGGATGTTTTTAGAATTATGTTCTAGTATGTTGGTCCCTCATTTGAGTCCACCTGTGTAGGTTTGGACCCGAGGAACCGAGGACCTCAGCAGTGAGTCAGCTGCTTCAGTCAGTGTCAGAGCTAGCCAGAGGTGAGTGGAATGACTCTTATGCTTTTAAATAAATAAATCAGCTTTGAGCATGTTCATGCATCACGGATGCCATGTGATATTTTATGTTGCATTGCATAAAATGTTGTTGATGTGGATGAATGTTGAATGATCCATTAGCCCTCATATGTTATGACATGATGATATGATATGGAAGTCCAGATGTGGCCTGCACTACGCCCCTGGCACTATGTAAGAGAAAGACCGGAAGTGGCCTGGACTACGCCCCCGGCACCATGGAATATGTATGTTATGTTATGTTATGTATAAGAGAAAGACCAGGTGTGGCCTGCACTACGCCTCTGGCATGATTGGATTATGTAGAGGGCTAATTGGTGACAAGTTCATCCTTGATATGATTAGTTGTGATGTGATGCATTTCATGTTATCATATGTTTTAAATGCTTTACTATTCTGCTCACTGGGCTCTAGTAGCTCACCCCTCTCCCAAATTCCCCAGGTTTGCAGGTACGGGTTAGACAGAGAAGTCAAGAAGAGTAATGAAGTCTTATGTATGTAATAGTTAGAAAGTGGACATGACAGTTTGTATAATGATGTATAGATATGTAATGTAATGATATTGAGGATAGAAGTGTGCTTGACCATAGTTTAATGTAATCCCTCTTGAAACATGATCTTAATGTTATTGATGTCCATGTTTAGCCAACTCAACTCTTGTTATGTCACCCCATTGGGGGCGTTGATGAGATCCCACAGAGGGGTCAGGGTTATGTTTATGTATAAGTTCAGTGCATGCACAGGTTGAGTTTGGTATATGATAGAATGTATGAAAGAAAAGTTTTAATTTTTATGTATGATTGTTGATCATGTATGGGATTAAACAGGTTTACAGGTTGCATGTCAGGCTTGCTACGGGTCCCGGCGGCCTTAAGCCGATCTGGATCCTAGCGCCGGTAGCGGTCCAATTTTCGGGTCGTTACAGAATGGTATCAGAGCCCTAGGTTCATATGGTCGGACCTAGAGTGTCGGGCTCATAGATGTTATAGAAGGTCAAGCACAGTAGGAAAGGTCATGTCCACTAGGATAGGATGTGGAGTCCTGTCTTACATGATGATGTGAAATGCTATGATATGAATGATATGCTATGATATGTGATGCGGGTTCATGTGTGCCCACATGAACCATATGATGTTAATGTTTATGTGATGTGTACTGTTTTCAGAAAACAGGATGAGAGGAACTCGTCGATCAGCAAGATTGACTGGAGTACCACCTGAGGATGAGGACACGAGCGCCCGTCCTCCAGCATTGCCTAGAGCAATGTCTAGTAGGTCTGGCAGAGAAAGAGCAGTGAAAGACCCTAGAAGGTCTTTGGATCTGGGTAGAAGCAGATCAGTCAGAGGAACAGTTCAGGGAGGAGCATCAGAGGATATGGGGGATGATATGGATGTAGAGCAGAGGAGGGATGGCAGTCTGGGAGTCAGTATGTCAGAAAAAGGAATGGGAGAATCCCAAGGAGGCACTCAGGCCTCGGGATTTGTTCAGCCACCATACTACCCACCCTTCTCACAAAACCCTGGGTATTCGATGGGAGGCACATCGGACTACCACAGCTTTAGCCCTTATCCCACACAGATGTCATACCCACCCTACTACCCACCATATTCACAGTACCCAATGTATCCACCTCCACCTTACTATCCAAATCCAGCAAACCCTATCCCAGGGGATGCTGCACCTCCTCCTCCTCCAGCAGAACCAGCAGCCCCAGTTACCCAACCTCCTAGACCTAGCTCAGCCAGTGGGAGCAAGATCAAGATGACCGACTATATGAAGTTGGGTGCTCCCCAGTATGAAAAAGGGGATGACCCGTTTGTGTATCTGGAGAGGGTCAAGGTGATCACAGATGAGATTGGGGCTGATGATAGTAGAGCCATTCAGATGGCTGGGTTCACACTTAAGTGCAAGAAGGCACGAGAGTGGTTCAAGAATTATGTGAACCCGAAAGTGGATAGCATGTCGTGGGAAGAGTTTGCAAACGAGTTTGCAGGATGGGCTTTCCCAGATAGTTCAAGGGAGCTGAAGATGATAGAGTTCGAGCAGTTGAGGCAGACTGATGATATGGGTGTAGAGGAGTTCACAGACAGATTTTTGGAGCTGTTGCCATTTGCAGGGCAAAGCCTTGACTCAGACCAGAAAAGGTCAATGAGGTATATCATGAAACTCCACTCCAGATATTCCTCCTTGATCCAGTCAGCAGATAGGGAGAGCTTCCATGCCATAGTAGATATGGCCCGGAAAATGGAGGCCAGTGCCATCGTTCAGGGGACAATTAAACAGTCAGTGGCACAACCTTCTGGTTCTAAGACCCCAGGCTCTTTTTCTATGAGTGCAGCAACTTCAGGTAGCAAGAAGTGGGACAGAGGTCCCAGGAAGTCTAAGAAGAACAAGTTCTGGAACAAGGTTAAGTCCAGTCTGGGACTAGGGAGTGGCTCAAGCTCTGGTGCGGATAATGCAGTTTGTGCAAGGTGTGGTAAGCCACACAGAGGAGTATGTCGGTTTGGAACGACGGCCTGTTACAGATGTGGTCAGGAGGGGCATATGTCTCGAGAATGTCCAAGAGCAGCCCCGATGGCACAGTCCCAGCAGACAGCTTCAGGCAGTGTAGCGCAGCCAGCAGCTCCAGCCATGACTCAGGCCAGTGGCAGAGGCAGAGGGAGAGGGGCAGCCTCTTCTTCAGCGGGTTTCAGAGGTGAAGGTCCATCAGCTCCAGCACGGATCTTCACGATGACTCAGCAGGAGGCAGATGCATCTAACACCGTGGTGGCAGGTAACTTAGTCATTGGTTGTTCAGATGTGTATGCCTTGATGGACCCTGGTGCATCTCATTCTTTTGTTACACCGAGAGCCGTCCAGAGGTTAGGGTTGATGATCTCTGAGTTAGAGTGTCCTCTCTGGGTCAGTGGACCTAAGTGTGATCCATCAGTGGCAGAGTCAGACTGCCAGTGTAGTCCCGTGTTTGTTGAGGGAAGATGCTTGTCCGCCGACCTTGTGGTTTTAGACTTGACAGATTTTGACGTCATTCTAGGGATGGACTGGTTATCTACCCATGGTGCTACCTTGGACTACAGGGACAAGGTAGTCAGGTTCAGAGGTCAGGATGGGTCTGAGGTTGTCTTCAGAGGAGACAGGAGGGGTACACCTAGAGGTCTGATATCAGCTCTTCAGGCTCGTAGGTTGCTTAGGAGGGGATGTCAGGGGTATTTGGCTCATGTGAGAGAGCTTAGCAGTCAGGTTAGAGAGCCCGCCTCGGTGCCAGTGGTTAGAGAGTTTCTAGACGTCTTCCCAGACGAGCTGCCAGGTTTACCACCTGCTAGGGAGATAGAGTTCGAGATAGAATTGATGCCTGGAACCCGACCGATCTCTATCCCTCCCTACAGGATGGCTCCAGCCGAGTTGAAGGAATTGAAAGAACAGTTGCAAGAGCTGGTAGACAAGGGCTTCATCCGACCGAGTACCTCACCCTGGGGTGCTCCAGTCTTGTTTTTCAGAAAGAAGGATGGATCCCTTAGACTTTGTATCGACTACAGACAGTTGAACAAAGTCACTACCAAGAACAAGTACCCTTTGCCAAGGATCGACGATCTATTCGACCAGCTAGCAGGAGCGGGATGTTTCTCCAAAATAGATCTGAGATCTGGGTACCATCAGCTGAGGATCAGAGATGAGGACGTGCCAAAGACGGCTTTCAGGACCAGATATGGGCATTTTGAGTTCCTTGTAATGCCGTTCGGGTTAACTAACGCCCCCGCGGCATTCATGGATCTCATGAACAGAGTGTTTAGTCAGTACCTGGATCACTTTGTTATTGTCTTCATAGATGATATCTTGGTGTATTCCAGGAATGCTGAGGAGCATGCCCATCATCTGCGGTTGGTTTTGCAGACCTTGAGGGAGCATGGCTTGTATGCCAAGTTCTCTAAGTGTGAGTTCTGGCTGAGGAGCATTTCGTTCTTGGGGCATGTAGTGACAGGAAATGGGATAGAGGTGGACCCCAAGAAGACAGAAACTGTGGCTAACTGGCCTAGACCCACTTCAGTGACGGAGATCAGGAGTTTCTTGGGTTTGGCAGGTTACTACAGGAGGTTCGTTCGGGACTTCTCGAAAATAGCAGCTCCTCTGACCAGACTGACCAGGAAGAATTAGAAGTTTCTGTGGACCGACCAGTGCGGAGAGAGTTTTGAAGAGCTTAAGAAGAGGTTGACTTCAGCACCAGTTTTAGCTCTGCCATCTAGTGATGAGGACTTTACAGTCTTTTGTGATGCGTCCCGTGTGGGACTAGGTTGTGTACTGATGCAGAATGAGAGGGTGATTGCTTATGCTTCTAGGCAGCTAAAGAAGCATGAGTTGAATTACCCCACACATGACCTTGAGATGGCAGCGGTAATCTTTGCACTCAAGATGTGGAGGCACTACCTCTATGGGGTAAAATGTGAGATCTTCACAGATCATAAAAGCCTGCAATACATCCTGAGTCAAAGAGATTTGAACTTGAGACAGAGGAGATGGGTAGAGCTGCTGAGTGACTATGATTGTAAGATTCAGTATCATCCGGGTAAGGCGAATGTCGTGGCAGACGCCCTAAGCCGAAAGTCACTAGGCAATCTATCCCATATCACGGCAGAGAGAAGACTAGTGGTGAAGGAGTTTTACAAGCTCATTGATGAAGGTCTACAGATGGAGTTGTCTGGTACCGGTGCTTTAGTGGCCCAGATAAGAGTGACCCCCGTGTTTCTGGAGCAAGTGGCTCAGAAACAGCATGAGGACCCAGAGTTAGTGAAGATTGCCAGGACTGTTCAGTCAGGCAAGGACAGTGAGTTCAGATTCGACAATAAGGGAATCCTCCGCTATGGGAGTCGTTTGTGTGTACCAGATGACATAGGGCTAAAAGGAGACATTATGAGGGAGGCTCATAATGCAAGATACAGCGTTCACCCCGGAGCCACCAAGATGTATCAAGATCTGAAGAAAGTTTATTGGTGGCCAGCTATGAAGAAAGAAGTGGCACAGTTTGTGTCCGCCTGCGAAGTATGTCAGAGGGTGAAGCTAGAACATCAGAAGCCGGCTGGAATGCTTAACCCGCTACCTATTCCAGAGTGGAAATGGGAGAATATAGCTATGGACTTCGTAGTAGGGTTACCGGCGGCGTCCAACAGATTGGACTCCATATGGGTGATTGTGGACAGACTCACCAAATCTGCTCACTTCATCCCTGTCAGGAGTGGCTACTCTGTGGACAAGTTGGCACAGGTATATGTGGATGAGATCGTCAGGCTGCATGGGGTTCCAGTTTTGATAGTGTCGGATAGAGGGCCCCAGTTCACCTCCAGGTTTTGGCGGAGTCTGCAGAATGCCATGGGTACTAGGTTGGATTTCAGCACTGCCTTCCACCCCCAGACTGACGGACAGTCAGAAAGGACCATCCAGACTATCGAGGATATGCTTAGAATGTGTGTGCTGGACTTTGGCGGTTCTTGGAGGCAACATCTACCTTTGGTGGAGTTTGCCTACAATAACAGCCATCATGCTAGCATCGGGATGGCTCCATATGAAGCTTTATATGGGAGGAAGTGCAGGTCACCTGTTTGCTGGGAGGAAGTTGGAGAAAAGGCCTTGGCAGGGCCTGAGCTAGTAGAGATCACCAGCAGGGTGGTACCCATAATCAGAGAGAGAATCAAGACTGCTGCAAGCAGACAGAAGAGTTATGCAAACATCCGCAGAAGACAGGTAGAGTTTCAGGAGGGGGATCTGGTATTGCTCAAGGTGTCTCCAATGAAAGGAGTGGTTCGCTTTGGGAAGAAAGGTAAACTAGCCCCACGATACATCGGACCCTTCGAAATCTTGCAGAAGATTGGGAATGTGTCGTACAAGCTAGATTTGCCTGCTTCAATGGCAAGAATCCATCCGGTTTTCCATGTTTCAATGTTGAGAAAATTTGTGTCAGATCCGGGCAAGGTTCTTAGTGAGCCTGATGTGGAGGTCCAAGAGGATCTCACCTATGTTGAGCAGCCAGTGCGGATCATAGACACCCAGATCAGAAAGCTAAGAAACAAGGAAATCCCGATGCTGAAAGTCCTATGGAACCACCACAATATGGAAGAGTGCACCTGGGAGACACGGGAGTCCATGCTCCAGCAATACCCTTATCTTTTCTAAGGTTAGTTTCTTATTTGTTTCATGTGTTTTATGTGTATGATGTGTGTATGCCATGCTATGTGTTAGTTGAGGAACATTCGGGGACGAATGTTCTTAAGGGGGGGAGAATGTAATACCCGGCTAGACTCCGGTATCGGAATTCCTACCGTCCGGTGGAATATCGGATGTCGGAGATCTCTAGAGGGGTAAAAATCATGTTTTCATGAAATGTTTTAATATTTTTGATGATTTTAAGTAAGAATGAATTTGAGTTTTTAAAAGAAAAAGACCATGGAACCTTACCAGGTTCGGCCGCCGAAAGTCATGTTCGGCCGCCGAACGTGGATAGGTTTTGGGAGCACTTTTGGCCTCCGAAAGTTTTGTTTGAAAGAAACCAGGTTCGGCCGCCGAACCTCATATTCGGCCGCCGAACCTCATGTTCGGCCGCCTAACATGCATGAGATGTGGGGGCACGTTCGGCCCCCGAACGTGAACTGGCCAGCCCCTATATAAGAGCTCCATGGCCGAAACGGGTGAGTTTTCTCCCCATTTTCGACCACGGTGAGTTCTTGCTCCTCCATGGTTCATTTTTGATGATTTTCCTTCAATCTTTCATGTTTTAACAAGGTTTGTGTCGTTTTGAAGAGATTTGAGCAAGTTTTGGAGCTTTGAGGTTCAAGAACTCAAAATCTCCCACCTTCGAGTTTAGGACATCTCTCTCTCGATCTTCAAGAGATAAGAGCCGATCTTAAGCTCATTTTATGTTTAAAGTAAGTTTTATGCAAGATCTATGGGATAGAATGCATGTTTAGCTCATAGTTAGGTTTTTGAGTTAATGTATGTTCATGAATAATGTGGCTTGGATTGTGTTGTTGTTGTGTGTTGTAGTTGGGGTTTTAGGTAGTTTGAAACCCCTAGGAGCCAATGTATGTATATTTACATGTTTTGGTTGAGCTAAATGCATGATTGGAGGTTTTGGAGGCAAATGTGCTTGAAGGAGCCAAGTTTCTGCCCTTTGGCAGAAACCAGGTTCGGCAGCCGAAGGAACTTTCGGCCGCCGAACATGGCTGGGGAGGCAGGCCTTTCGGCTGCCGAAGTTGCCCCCGAAAAGAGACTTTCGTCTCTGTCTGGGACTTTCGGCCGCCGAAGGTGCCGCCGAACCTGCCTGGGTTTCGGCTCTGGAGGGACTTTCGACCGCCGAAGGTGCCACCGAACCTGCCCTGTTCAGCCTTCCTTTGCATGTTTTGCATGGATGTTTTGAGATGTTTTAGGGGGTTTTTGGGGGATGTTTTTAGAATTATGTTCTAGTATGTTGGTCCCTCATTTGAGTCCACCTGTGTAGGTTTGGACCCGAGGAACCGAGGACCTCAGCAGTGAGTCAGCTGCTTCAGTCAGTGTCAGAGCTAGCCAGAGGTGAGTGGAATGACTCTTATGCTTTTAAATAAATAAATCAGCTTTGAGCATGTTCATGCATCACGGATGCCATGTGATATTTTATGTTGCATTGCATAAAATGTTGTTGATGTGGATGAATGTTGAATGATCCATTAGCCCTCATATGTTATGACATGATGATATGATATGGAAGTTAAGATGTGGCCTGCACTACGCCCCTGGCACTATGTAAGAGAAAGACCGGAAGTGGCCTGGACTACGCCCCCGGCACCATGGAATATGTATGTTATGTTATGTTATGTATAAGAGAAAGACCAGGTGTGGCCTGCACTACGCCCCTGGCATGATTGGATTATGTAGAGGGCTAATTGGTGACAAGTTCATCCTTGATATGATTAGTTGTGATGTGATGCATTTCATGTTATCATATGTTTTAAATGCTTTACTATTCTGCTCACTGGGCTCTAGTAGCTCACCCCTCTCCCAAATTCCCCAGGTTTGCAGGTACGGGTTAGACAGAGAAGTCAAGAAGAGTAATGAAGTCTTATGTATGTAATAGTTAGAAAATGGACATGACAGTTTGTATAATGATGTATAGATATGTAATGTAATGATATTGAGGATAGAAGTGTGCTTGACCATAGTTTAATGTAATCCCTCTTGAAACATGATCTTAATGTTATTGATGTCCATGTTTAGCCAACTCAACTCTTGTTATGTCACCCCATTGGGGGCGTTGATGAGATCCCACAGAGGGGTCAGGGTTATGTTTATGTATAAGTTCAGTGCATGCACAGGTTGAGTTTGGCATATGATAGAATGTATGAAAGAAAAGTTTTAATTTTTATGTATGATTGTTGATTATGTATGGGATTAAACAGGTTTACAGGTTGCATGTCAGGCTTGCTACGGGTCCCGGCGGCCTTAAACCGATCTGGATCCTAGCGCCGGTAGCGGTCCGATTTTTGGGTCGTTACATATATAATTTCATAATTATAAAATTAATATTATACTGCGATTAGATATATAAAAACAATTCGGTTGTAATGAGATATATAAAAATAATTTAATAATATTGTATATATTTATTTAATGATAAAATTTTTTATTATTTTAATAAATTAATACACTAATATTATTAAATAATATCAGTAATTTTTAAATTATATAATAATGTTATAAAAAAAAAATAAAAAATAAAAATAAATAATGGCCCTGGCGCCACTCTAAGTCGCGCCAGGTCATTCTTAAAAAAAAAAAAAGGAGTGGCTGGTGCCACTTGGCGCCAGGCCATTTTTTTAAATAAAATAATGGCTGGCGCTAGATTCTGGCGCCTGTCAAATAGGCGCCAAACTCTTTTTTCGGCTGCCACCTGACAGTCCAACCCCAAATTCATAAATAATTTTTCTCCAACTCTAAATCCATAAATAATTCTTCCCCACTCCTAATTTTGCAAAAAAATCCAGTTTTTTCCCTCTCATTCCATCAAAGATGAAAGTGACTATATCTAATTTGATTTATTTCAATGACTAAATATTTAAAATAACTGTTTAATAAACAAATAATAAAATAAAAAGGTACTCGAATCTAAGTCTAATAAGTAACAGTATTTAAAAAAACATATTATTGTTTCCCTCTTGCATTTACATCCACTGTACTCTTAAAATATAAATACAAATTAAAAAAAAAAAAACCAAAAAGTATACATTTAATATTTTAAATCTAATCATATGCATTGAGGTCAAACGAGTAAAACTTCTATAAATAGTGTAGCCCAGAGAAGTATCATTGATTTCCAGCAAAGTTGTGATAACCTCACTCACTTATCTTCCTAGGTATAGAGATAGGAGCATATCTCTTGAGCACTGCCATTAAAAAATCGTTCCATGCATCGATGGGGCCTGGCATGCACCAATGGACACAATCTTTATAACCTTTCATCCATTTATCATCCCAATGAGAATCTGGATGACCATCAGGTCTCATTAACATAGCTTTGGTAACATCCAAAATCGCAAATCTTTTTCCTTTCTTCTTCACTTTGCTTGCCCTTTTTATCTCATCCACTTGCATGTTTCTAAGCCTCCATTCTATACCTTCCAAGCTAATCTCTGATTCTTGGAAAGGACTTGTCCTGTTGCAATTTCCTCCTGTGTTCCATGCTCCGTTCTCAAAATGTGCTGGCGATCCTGTTCTTAACAATGTCACTAAGCTCTTGCATTCTTTGCACTCATTGATGTAGTTGAGAACAAGTCTTATTACCCTCTCAAGGGCAAACTCAACAGTATAGCTTTTGATGTTGGGTTCGCTGCAATATATACACCCTATCATATTTTCATTATCATGTAAGAAGTGCCTCCTATAGAACCAATGGACGTCTGAGATTATTGCATAGTCCATTTCAGGGAGTTTACTTGTCCAATTCTTATCTAACTTGTCTAGATGCAAATCAAAGGAATCAGAATTTTTCCCGTTGATTATTCTCTCCTCGCCCATCACCAAGAACCTAGTCCATAGGACCATGACAGTGAAGTTATTTTCCGGAAAATGCCAAGTTCGAAATCGATCATCATCATCTCTATACGTGCTCAACGGGACTTCCACCTGCAAAATTTATGAGCTTTGTTACAGCAGAAAACGTCTCCGACTGAGATTCAAACGTTGTACTAAAAGAAAGAAGGAAAACAAACTAACCAGTGACAAGAGACAAAGAAGCGATTCGACGTGGTTCCGAGCAACTGAATCCCCTATAAATGCCATTGTCTTTCCTTTAACAATATCAAAAAAAATCCTGGGATCGAATCTCGGAAGCTCACAGTTATCAGGTTTCCATCTCCATTTCAAGAAATCTGTGTCTTTCCTTCCATACTTGAAACAATTCTTTGTTTCGGGGATTGATGAGCAGCTCTCATTTGTATATTGAGACCCTCTTAGGTCACGAACCCAGTGACCACTGGACAAGTCACAAAAATCTTCTGAAAAATGGAAAAAGAAAAAAAAAATGAAACATAAGAAAAATGATGGAGAAATGGTACTTTTTCCTCCTCTTTTTAACAGGAACAAAAAGACAAAAGTGGTGTCAATTAATTAGAAAGTTACCCTTTGGAAGTGGAAACGATTGACGAAAGGTCAGATTGTTTGTGGGCTCAGATGTCCAAGGAGAATAGAGAATCAAGAAGCTGAAGAGAAAAGTCAGTCCCAACAAATAATAAAAGCATTTCATGTTTGGGAGGAAAGAAAGTAGGAGAAAGCAGAGAGGAAAGTCTCAGGAAAATAGACATTGTGACAGGGAAATAAATTTCAGAACAAAAAGAGGCTCTTACAGAACCATAATGGGAATACTCCTGTTTTTACCGGTTCTTCCTATTTTTAATCAGCACGAGAAGATACACAGCGCATGAATTACCTAAATTTCATGTCGGAGCGTCATGTGTAAGGCTTCTTATCCACTTATCACAAAATCTGTATTTACTATTACAATTTAAGACAAATGCTACGTTTATTCCGAGATATTGGTGCCTTGTAAAACTCCTAATATTCCTAAACAATGTCTTTCGTTTTGTCTTATTTTTGTTCAATCTGCTCTTCTGCTTTCTCCTTCTTTGTCAAAGTCTGGATCTGCCTCTTTTCATACTTTTCCATCAGCATGGTTGATGAACGTGAAACTTTCATGTTCAGATTCATACATTATATTATTAGATTCTTAAAAAGATTATTACTTAATGAATTATCATCAAAAGGGTATTAGAAGCTAACACCATCTCATTTTTTTGGTTCGTGGAGTTACTCCTCCGATGTGTGTTTTAAAGATTTGGGAAGTGGTTCCTTTTTTTTTTTTGGCAGATACCGTCAGCCATGAGCAAGTTTTACTCCGTCATTAACCACTGTCCACAAGTAGCCAACATACACTTCAATCCTCATTTCTGTCATTGAACAAGAGGCAATGCCTATTCTCCAACCAAGTTTTAAAAACTGTCCTAATGAATAATTCCTTCCATTCATTGAATATTGCAATTAGCTTGGTTATCAATTCTGTGTTGCTTAAGTTCAATTTGCAGAGAAATATCTTACCAAAGAATATGCTGAGAATTCGAACCTCCATAGTTATGCATCAACAAGAAGGGTCTTTGAGATAACCACTATTGTGCATAAAATGAGACTTAATACACCATTTAACTTCAATCACAGAAGTAATACTTCTTTAGATAGAAGATTCAATGCAATTCTGCAAATATTTATTGGTATCCAAAAGGAAGAAGTTCCCAAATTAAATCATCAACAACTCAAAATGCAGGGGGGGGGGGGGGGGAACCAACCTTGAGAGTTGTCTCCAAAATGCTCAAGATCCCCACCTCGATCTGGGTGCCTCTTGAATACCAACCCCACTGCGAAACCCTTCCATATCTACACTTGTTTGCTTATGACTAAATCTAAAACCGAAAATTTCAAAAAATCTTGACAACATAAACCAAAGCCCATCACCCCAAAAGTGAAATTTACAGGTTTTCTGGAAGAGAAGATGAGTAGAATGAAATGGTTGCAACTATAACCATAGTCAATGTTTCATCGATTAGAAGAATCAGAGAGGAGGGGGAACCTGAGGGAGGCGATATTGCAGCGCGGAGAGAGAGAGAGGAAGGGAATGAGAGTTCGGCGAGCATCCTCAAAATGTGGGGCTGCTTTTTTTTATTTTATTTTTTTCTGGAAAATGAGTTGAAATTTTTAGAAAGCACAAAAATGATAAAACGATATTCTAACAGTAACACTTACATGTTCAGTTTAATTAATTGAATTTATTTTCTTTTTTCTTTTTTTTTCTTTTCAAAACGTTTAAAGTAATTCTATCTCCTTCTTCTTCCTCATTGCTCTCGTGTTTTTTCTTATTTATTTATTTTTTAAAAAAAGCATCTAACTTAGAAAAAAAAATATTTGCAAAAATTATATCATCTGCTTTCATATTCAGTTAATAGTTTTTGATGACCGCTGGATTTCCCTACCCCCAATCCTGAACCTAAATTAAGGTCATGGCCCATGAAAGGAAGGCCCGCAGGCTCTCTCAAGTAAAACAGGTCCGGATCTTCAGACCCCTGAAGCCGGACTCCACCAGATTCTTCCTAATTGAGATCGGCCCAGCCCGTATAACCTCCCCACGGATTCTTTCTCCTCCTGGGTTCTGCGTTCAGCCCAGCTCTCGGCCCAGCCCAGGATCTAGAACGAGACTCGTCATACAGCCTGGCAGATCCGCTCGAGCGTACGCACGGGGGAGAATCAGAGGCCGTTACGCATGGAGCAGGCGCCTGATATCCTCGTACGCCCATATCTGTATGGCAGAGACGAGTGGCCCTATCATAGGAGAGCCGTAGTACGTCATCAGCAAGCAGACAGAAAGGATAAAAGGGATACCCCTTTAGAGAGATAGGGCAAACTTTATTCTTCAATACCAAAAACCCTTGTAAAACCCTATTCTATTGGATCTCAGATCATCAATTGGCGCCGTCTGTGGGATACGACGGAGATCTTTTCATCACCGGAGTTTTCACTCTTAACAAAACCCACTGAGATCCACGATGGCTAATCACCAAGAAAGTAACCTTAACGTCCCGAATGACCTAAGCTCTGCCCAAGAGGGGCAACAATTCTCCTTTTCTAGTCCTACGACATTAAACAACCAAACACCTGTTCCTCTTAATCCCTCGCCAAGTTTGGCAGGGAAACCGGGTGGACGGGAACTGAAGCAGAGGAGGAGGAGTACCACCTGGAGAAAAAACCCAGCCCAGAAGACGAGAAGGTGGACCAAAAGTTGAAGAAATTGAGAGAACAGCTCCTCGCCGAGCTAGGTAAGAAAGACCAAAGCCAAACCTCTTTGCCTACTTCTTCCCCTTTCTCAAAGTGGGTGCAGCAAGAAACTGTCCCTAAGAAGTTCATGATGCCATCAATGGCGGCTTATGATGGAACTGGTAACCCGAGGGAGCACGTCATGAACTATAAGACCTTCATGGAGTTGCAAACTCTGTCTGATGCCTTAATGTGTAAAGTATTTCCAACAACGCTCTCGGGACCAGCGCGGGCGTGGTTCAACAGCCTTGAGGCCGGAAGTATCAGGAGTTTCGGAGACCTAGCCATTCGCTTCATCAGTCGATTCATAGCTGGGGTGCCAGCAGAGAGGAAGACGAGCTACTTGGAGACAGTAAGGCAGAGAGAGGGTGAATCACTCAGAGAGTATGTCACTCGTTTCAATACGGAGGCCCTGCAGATTCCAGATCTCGATGAAGGAAGGGCGGTAGAAGCGATGCAAAAGGGAACGACCTCTGCCGAGTTCTTCGGTTCCTTAAGCAGGAAGCCTCCGACCTCCCTGGCCGAGCTGATGCAGAGAGCGGAGAAGTATATAAGGCAGGACGACGCCTTAGTAACAAGCCGATTTGCCAAAAGGATGACAGGAAAAGAAAAAGCCTCAGAAGAAAGGAGGCCGAAGAAACATGAAAAGAAACACAGCAAAAGACCCGAGCCGTACAAGCAGGCCTGGGAGCGAAGGGATCAAAGGCCTCCCCCTCCACGGGTCCCTGAATCAAGATTGCCTCCCCCTTGGGTCCCTGAGAAGCCAACTCCACTAAATGCGTCCAGAGCCGAGGTGCTCATGGCTGTCCAAGATAAGGAATTCCTCCAGTGGCCCAAACCTATGAAGTCGGAAGCAGACCAACGGAATCCTGACAAATATTGTCAGTATCATCGGACGCATGGCCACGATACTAACAACTGCTTCCAGTTGATAGCAGAGATCGAGAGGTTAATAAAGAGGGGGCACCTCAAGAACTTTATAAAGAAATCAGAGGGACAAAGGCCTCAACCCAGTCCGGCGGTCCAGGCGCCAAGGAGAACAGGAATGGGACCAGTGAACAATGGATCCAGTGGGACCATCCATATGATTGTTGGAGGAACGGGAGGTCGGATGAGCCGCCGAGGGAAGAAGAGAAATCGGGAGGGAGAAAGCAGCAGTACCGAGGTCATGCAAATCGTTGACCACTCTCCCATGACCATCACCTTCTCTTCAGAAGATGCTCAGGGTATTCAGATGCCCCATGATGGCGCGCTCGTCATTGAAGCCGTCATTCACAATTATCGGGTAAAGAAGGTCTTAGTGGATGACGGGAGTAAAGTCAACTTGCTACCATACCGGGTTTTTCAGCAGATGGGAATTCTGGAAGAACAGTTGGTCCGAGACCAGGCACCAATCAAGGGAATCGGAGGAGTACCAGTGCTCGTAGAAGGGAAGGTGAAGCTGGCTCTCACCTTAGGTGAAGCACCCAGGACCCGCACTCACCACGAGGTATTCTTAGTGGTCAAACTTCCGTTAAGCTATAATGTGATCCTGGGGAGGCCTGCGCTGTTCAATTTCGAAGCTGTCACCAGTATCAGGTATTTGGCGCTTAAATTTCCAACAGAAGAAGGAGTGGGAATAGTCCGGGGCAGCCAGGAAGAGGCAAGAGCAGTATACTTGGCCACAGTAGCAGAATCGAGCTCCACTGGAGAAGCTCTTGACTCGGAAGTTCTAGAGGTTCGGGATGAGAAAACAGAAGCCAGGACAGAACCGGTGGGGGAGCTGGAGATCTTCCCTTTATCAGAAGCAGAGGCAGAAAAAGTTTTCAGTCTCAACGCCGGCCTAACTAAAGAACAAAAAGCTGAAGTCATGGCCCTGATCCGAGGTCATGCGTCTAGTTTCGCTTGGAAGCCCTCTGACATGCCTGGAATTGACCCTAAGGTCATGACACACAAACTGAATGTACTCCCCGAGGCCAAGCCAGTAAAACAGAAGAAGAGAGTAGTGGGAAGAGAGAAGCAGCAGGCCACCAGGGAAGAGGTGCAGAAACTCGAGGAGGCAGGCTTTATTAGGGAAGTTATGTACCCACAGTGGTTAGCAAATCCTATATTAGTCAAAAAAGCCAATGGCAAATATAGGATGTGCATAGATTTTACTGACCTAAATAAGGCCTGCCCTAAAGATTGTTATCCACTTCCTGATATCAATAAAATGGTCGACTCTACGGCCGGTTTTGATTATATGTCTTCTTTGGATGCTATGTCTGGTTATCATCAAATCCCAATGGAAAGGTCGGATGAGGAAAAGACCTCGTTTATAACTGAAGATGGGACTTATTGCTACAGAGCTATGCCATTCGGATTGAAGAATGCCGGGGCAACGTACCAAAGATTGATGAATAAAATCTTCAAAAATTAGATTGGCAGGAATGTAGAAGTTTATGTAGATGATATGGTGGTCAAAAGCCCAAATTTCCAGCAGCACATAGCAGACTTAAGGGAGGTATTCGGGGTATTAAACCAGTACAGAATGAAGTTGAACCCAGCAAAGTGTGCTTTCTTTATTAGAGGAGGAAAATTCTTGGAATTCATGGTGAGCGGAAAAGGCATCGAGCCTAACCCGGAGAAGGTAGAAGCCATATTGAAAATGCCAGAGCCGACCTGTGTAAGGGACGTCCAAAGACTAACCGGAAGAGTAGTAGCACTCAATCGATTCATGTCAAGGTCAGCAGAAAAATGCTTACCATTTTTCAAAAAATTGAGGAAGGTGCCAAACTTTGAATGGACAGAAGACTGCCAGAAAGCCTTCGCAGAGCTTAAAAGATATCTCAGCTCGCCCCACGTGCTCAGTAGTCCTATGAAAGGAGAAGAACTCTTGATATACTTGGCAGCCTCAGAACAAGCAGTCAGCGCAGTGTTAGTAAGGGTGGAAGAAGGGGAGCAGAAACCCGTTTTTTACGTCAGCAAGGTACTCAGAGATACCGAGGTCAGATATTCGAACATTGAAAAAATGGCTTACGCCCTATTGCTAGCAGTCCGAAAATTCAAAGTTTACTTGGAAGGCCACCAAGGAGTTGTGATGACAGACCAACCCTTAAAAAAGATTCTACGCAGGCCGGAAACTTCAGGTCGGATGTTGGCTTGGTCCGTAGAGATCAGCCCTTACTGTCTAGAATATCGACCCAGGACAGCTATAAAATCTCAAGCTTTAGCTGACTTCATAGCAGAATGCTCATTCAACGAGGAGCAGGGAGGATCATCCTCAGGGATAGCAGGACGGGAACGTGAGGGGGAGCCTCATCCAGAATTTAACTGGAAGTTGTATGTAGACGGAGCATCAAGCACTGAGGGCAGTGGTGCCGGAATAATGCTTAAGGGGCCAGAGGATTTTAAGGTGTGTTACGCCCTACGTCTAGAGTTCAAAGCCTCGAATAATGTGTCAGAATATGAAGCCCTGATAAATGGGATGTTGGTGGCACTGGAATTGGGGGTAACCGATCTCGAGGTAAACAGCGACTCTCAGCTGGTGATCAACCAAGTAACAGGGATGTATCAGGCTAGAGATCCCCTTATGCAAAGTTACCTGGCTAAAGTAAAAACTTTAGAAGCCGAGCTCACCAGTCGAGGAGTAACCATCAAGTTTCAAAGAATACCCCGAGAGGAAAATGAGGAAGCAGATCTGCTTAGTCGATTATCCAAGGAAGAACTGGAACAGCTTCCCGATGAAGTGTACATACAACAGGTCCATACACCTGCTTTTAATAAAACTAACACGATATTGCAGGTGGAACAGAACCCGACTTGGATGACCCCTTACTTAGAGTACCTGGAGAAAGGTAAACTCCCCGAGGATAAAAATGAAGCCAAAAAGATAGCAGCTCGTGCCGCTAACTACCAAGCGATAAGGGGGACCTTATACAGAAAAGGAAAGTCCAGTCCATGGCTCCGATGCGTGAACCCGGAAGAGGCTACGAAGGTGATGGAAGAAATACACAGGGGCATGTGTGGAGCCCACGAGGGAAGAGGGACATTAGCTAATAAAGTATTCAGGCAAGGGTATTATTGGCCCACTGTTAAAAAAGAAGCAGAAGAGTTCGTCCGAAGATGCGACGTATGCCAGAGATTTGCTAATGCCATCAAAACCCCAGCCACTCCTCAAGCTAGCATATCTAGTCCATGGCCTTTCTCGCAATGGGGAATTGACATCCTGGGACCCTTCCCCAAAACCACGGGGCAGAGGAAATTCGTAGTGGTGGCTGTAGAATACTTCTCAAAATGGCCAGAGGCAGAAGCAATAGCCACAATCACAGCTCGAAAGATGATAGATTTTGTGTGGGGGCATATCATCTGCAGATTTGGCGTACCCAGAGTGCTTATTTCAGATAATGGCAGACAGTTTGATTGCAGCACCTTCAGAGCTTTCACCACGAACATGGGTATCTGGCATAAATTCTCCTCTGTGGCTCATCCTCAAACTAACGGCCAAACAGAGGTCACCAACAGAGCCATCCTACAAGGATTAAAGAAGCGACTAGATGGGGCAAAGACAAATTGGGCAGAAGAACTCAACAGCATCCTGTGGGCACTCCGAACCACTCCTAGAGCACCCACTAAAGAAACGCCCTTTGCACTTGCCTATGGTACAGAGGCCGTAGTCCCAGTTGAATTGCAGATTCCTACTCATCGAGTCCAATTTGCTAGCGAGAGCACTAACGATGACAAGCTAAGAAGCAACCTGGATGCCCTTGAGGAAATCAGGGAAGAAGCTCAAATCCGAATTGCCGCCTATCAACAATGGGCTGCACGATACTACAACCAAAAGGTTAGAGAAAGAAGCTTGAAAGTGGGAGACCTGGCTTTAAGGAACCTGGAAGCCACAGGAAAGAGGGCGGCAGCTGGTAAGCTAGCACCGACCTGGGAGGGCCCATTCAAGATAACAAAAGTAGTTCGACCAGGAGTATACCGGATTGAAGATATGCAAGGAAACCAGGAGCCCCACGCTTGGAATATTCAACACCTAAAGAGGTATTTCCCCTGATATAGTTGTAAAGAAAAACATTGTATTCTGATAAATATGAAGGAAACAAGTTCTTTACACAAATGAGATTATCTTTATTATCATGAATAATATTCCTCCATGAAAAAGAAAGGTAGGTGTCCAAGATCCCCTAGATTTCCTGACACCACAAACCAAACTGAGAGCACAAACAGCCGGCGGGGCCCCGAGGTCACCCCGGAACAAAAATGACCAGGATCCCATAAGATCTCCTGGCGCAAAAACAACTGGCGAGGCCCCAAGGTCGTCCCGGAAATACAAAAGTGACCAGGATCCCGTAAGATCTCCTGGAACGACAACAGCCGGCGAGGCCCCGAGGTCGTCCCGGAAATACAAAAATGACCAGGATCTCGTAAGATCTCCTGGAACAAAAAACAACCGGCGAGGCCTCGAGGTCGTCCCGGAAATACAAAAATGACCAGGATCCCATAAGATCTCCTGGAATGACAACAGCCGGCGAGGCCCCGAGGTCGTCCCGGAAATACAAAAATGACCAGGATCCCGTAAGATCTCTTGGAACAAAAAACAGCCGGCGGGGCCCCGAGGTCACCCCGGAACAAAAATGACCAGGATCCCGTAAGATCTCCTGGAACGACAACAGCCGGCGAGGCCCCAAGGTCGTCCCAGAAATACAAAAATGACCAGGATCCCGTAAGATCTCCTGGAACAAAAAACAGCCGGCGGGGCCCCGAGGTCACCCCGGAAAAAAAATGACCAGGATCCCGTAAGATCTTCTGGAACGACAACAGCCGGCGAGGCCCCGAGGTCGTCCCGGGAATACAAAAATGACTAGGATCCCGTAAGATCTCCTGGAACAAAAAACAGCTGGCGGGGCCCCGAGGTCACCCCGGAACAAAAATGACCAGGATCCCATAAGATCTCCTAGCGCAAAAACAACCGGCGAGGCCCCGAGGTCGTCCCGGAAATACAAAAATGACCAGGATCCCTTAAGATCTCCTGGCACAAAAACAGCCGGCGAGGCCCCGAGGTCGTCCCGGAAACACAAAGAAGACCGGGATCCCCTAAGAACTCCCGGGAAAACAAAGTAAAAAACGGCTGGAGAAGGCCTTAAGACCATCTCTAAGCAAAAAATCCCCATATCATATGGAGGGATAATTCACCGTCATACAATCCCGACCTCACAAAAAGATGCGTCCAAAAGCATCAAAGCAAGGCCAAACTCCGGTCTCCCGAAGGAGCTCGGAGAACTATGGCCAAAAAGTACTTAAAAAGTGATCGCTGACGCTAAGCTCAGCTTACAAAGAGGTCTAGACAGCAAATAACCTGGAAGATACCCAGGGATAGGCGAAGCATCACAAGCCATAGGTGTAAAAGCCTACGTAAAGAACGAAGAGCCGAGCTCTCAGCAAAAAAAAAAAAAAAAAATTATTTACCCCCTCAACACTCATGAAATAAAAGGTTGAGGAGGTAAAGGGGGCAATTCGGAAAGAAAGGACCTCAACTTCATTTCCTGACAAGACAAAACTAAAAGCAAAAAGGCAGCCCTGCTCATCACCAGTAGAAGGTATGTGTTCTGACTTATAAGTTCAGACAGTTAGCTAAGAATCGAGCTCATGACTAAAGGCTAATCTAGTTCAGAAAAAGCTTATGAATAAAAATATACAATGTAAGCATTACAGAAGGAGAGATAAATTATACAGCAGCTCAAGTCAAAAGAAATTAGAATTTCATTAAGAATACAGGGCTGTTACAATCTACTTATCGGACGAGGTTGAAGGAAAGATAGTCCTTAAGGGACTTACATTTGTAAGAACATCCTCGCCTACATTATGTTTATTTACAACTGTCTCTGGAGAAAGCCCGGCACCATTTGGGTCAGATGTCTTAGTATCAACAACAGGGGCAATCTCCAACCCCGGATTGAGGTCCTCCCCTCCAGATTTGGGGTCGCCTCCTTCAGACTCAAGAGCTCCCAGATCCTCCCCATCCGACTCGGATTCTTCTTCAGAAGATACAGCCGACGGACCTCCAACACGACAGTCCCCTCTAGGCATAGGGAAATCATCTTCTCCATACAACACCGGCTCACCATTAGAGTCCACTTCAGCCATATGAAGCTTTGCCAGAGGAGTATCAGGAGCATGCCTAGCCTCTCTTATACCGCGATTGTAACCAGTTACATACATGCGGAAGGCTTTCCGAAGAACAGTAGCTTTCATGTCTGCAGAGGCTAGATATTCGTCAAGATGTGTTTCACAGGCCTCAGCTACAAATGCCTTCAACTCAGGAGAATCCTTGTAGTTCTGAAGGTGAGCTTCACAGGCCTGCTCTATCTTTCTTTTCAGCTCCTCCGACTCCTGATATTCTGCTAGACACCTCTCGCGTTCTAGCAGGACCTTGCCTTCAGCATGTTTCACCACCTCGAGCAGGGCTGAACATTTACGTTCCAAAGTCCTGACTTCATGGTTAAGCTGTTGATGGCGAAGTTGGGACTCCTCCGCCGATGAAGCCAGGACTCTGATACGTTCAGAGCTCGTGCTCAGCTCCTGCTCAAGGACTTCCACCCGAGCTAAGGCCCTCTCCTTTTGAGCATTCACCTCATTCAGGCGAGCTTGAAGTCCTTCAGAATCAACCTTTAAGGCTTCATATTGGCACTGGACTTCATCCCTTCGACTTACAGCCTCATCTCTTTCCTGAAGAGCAGCTGTCATAGAGGACAGCTGCTTTAAAACCTCCACACAACGAACTTCCACCTCAGCTGTCCTCTCATCAGACTCCTGGAGAACCCTGCGAGTACGAGATAACTCAGCTTCCAGGGATTTGGTGTGCTCTGATGCCTCAGCCGCTTTGTCTTCAGCTCTTTTAAGGGCCTCCAACGCAGAGTGCAATTCCGCCTGGAGGGACTGGGAATGTTCCCGGGCAGCTATAAGATTGCCCCTGGCATCATTGGTGGCAGATATATTCTCCTCCAGGCGCGCCTTTTCGATTCGGCGATCCACGGACTCCCGGAGGGAGTGGTCGCGAGCGTCCACCTCCATAAAAAGACCCGTCACCTAGTAAGGGAGGACAACCGTCAAAAGAAAGAAATAAAGAAGATCAAAAGAGAAAGAAAAGTAATTTACCATCAAAAGCATCTCCCTGATTGTACTCCCGAGCTCTTCACGAGATCGGGATCGGAAGGACGCTTGCTCCTTGGTAGAACTGGCTAAAAAACCAGTAAGGGCGAGCAGGCATGGATCCGAGGCCTCTGTAGCTCCTCCGAACATCCGTTCTCTAAGAAATTCGGCGACAGCATTGGCCGGAGATTGAGAAGTGATGTCCGTTACGTCCAGAGTGTCGTCAGTAGAAGACAATAGAGGTACAACAGGGACATTTTTTCCTTTCCCAATAGGAGGAAGGGCAGGAGAAGATCCTTTGGAAACCCTGGGCTTCTTCTGGGCAGGAGGAGGGGCAGGTGCTCCATGAAGCGCTGGACGCTTGTCCCCAGTTTTCCCTACGGAGTCTCCAGACTCAGACCTGACCCCCACAGAGGCAGGGGCATCCTTGGCAGGCGCTTCCAAGGCGTCATCCTCCACAAGGACGATCTCTTTTCCCTTCCCAAGGGCCTCCTCATCCTCGGCAATGGGGGACTTAAGTTTTCCCCCTGACACCTCTTCAGAAGAACGAGCAAGACCCAACTGTGCCTGTTCAACGACCTCAGTCTGCTCCACAATGGCTAGAGAAACTCCCTTCACACCCTCTGAAGAACCTTGAGCAGACTTAGACTCTTCAATAGGCTTAATAGTCAAGGCCGACTTTGTAATACCCGGCTCGTTCAGGCATCGGAATTCCTACCGTCCGGTGGAATTTCTGATAGTGGACCTTCTTTGAAGGGTAGAGCAAGGGTAAAGGAAAGTGTTTTAATGGTTTTAAATGAAATAGGAATGAGTTTTGCAGAGAAAAGGCTTTGGAGACAAAGGCCAGGTTCGGCCCCCGAATGTAAGTTCGGCCGCCGAAAGTGCTCAATGTTCAGCTTCCGAAGTTTAGGTTCGGCCCCCGAACGTTGCATGGTTTTGCATGCAGTTTCGGCAGGCGAAGCTAAGGTGGTCGGTCAGCTGTGCACGCTCTTCAGTCGGTGGTTTGGACAGGTGTTCACCTCCAGATCATGATCAGAGGTTAGGCCACGTCTCCCTTGACTCATCTGCAAGCTTTAATCAGCTTATGCAGAAGGTTTGGTCATTTGCAAAGGTTTTGAACGTTTTTGAGAGAAAAGGGAGGTTTTGATGGTTTTGTGTTTTTGAAGAGAAGTTGCTGTGTTTGGATTCTTCAGCTTCTTGGATCAAGAGGTAAGTGAAGATCTTAAGCTTGTTTTAATGAGTTTTAACAGCGTTTAAAGAGGTTAAGGGTAGCGTTTGCATGAGTAGGGGTAAAGTGAGTTTTGGAGATGTTTTGGTGTAAGCATGATTATGTGTTATAGTTGCTGTTTTGTTGGGGTTAATAGGTAGTTTGGACCCCTTTGTGCATATACTAGAGTATATGCAAGTTAAAAAGGAGTTATGCATGTTGGAGTGGTGTTGGTGCTTGGCAGGAGATGGTTGTGCACGAAGCTGAGTTCTGGATGAACTCAGGTTCGGCCGCCGAAGGGAGGATTCGGCCGCCGAACCCCTTGAAGAGGCAGTTTCGGCTGCCTAAGGTTGCCTCCGAAAGAATGGACTTTCGGATCTGTCCTGCACATTCGGCCGCCGAAGATGCCGCCGAAGGTGTCCTGCCTAGCTTTTCCTTTGCATGTTTTAAGTGATTGTTCTATGAGCTTTTAGAGGGGTTTTGGGAAGATGTTTAAGAGTTAATAAGAGTATGTTTGACACCTCAATCGAGTCCTTTTGTGTAGGATCGGACCCGACAGTTCAGGGAGGTCGTCAGGTTTAGCAGTTGCAGAGTCAGTCAGGTTTCTGCTTGAGGAGCAGAGGTGAGTAGAACTAAACTTAATCTTTTATTAAAGAAACATAGTGCTGTAGCATAGTTCATGCATCATGAATGGTATGATATGTATTAAGGTGATTGCATTAGAATCACGAATATGAAGCATTGCATATTATGTGATCAGAGATTAGGTGGACCCAGGCGACTCCAATAGCCTAAGCTTCGGCTCCTGTCATTGTGTCAGGTCAGTTGGGCAAGTACATGTTGGAATGCCCTGTGTAGCTCCTTTGGGGGGCCCAGTAGTGACAGAGGGTATTTTTGGGGTCATGTCTACCTTAGTGGAGATTGGACCAAGGCGACTTCAATAGCCCGTCGAGGGAGTTTTGGGGTCATGTCTAATCCAAGATATATTGAGATGTTTGTTTGGTGATGCATTTTCATATATAGTGTGTATGAATGAACTGTTTTCAGTGTTTCTACTCACTGGGCTTTAGAAGCTCATCCCTTTCCCTTAATCCCAGTTTTGCAGGTTCAGAGTAGCTGGGAAGGGCAGAAGCAACAGAGTTATGCTAAAGGATTGCTTGTGTCATAGTATAGTGTGGACATGATGTATAATGATGTATATAAAGAGATATATGTATAGTTAGTCAGTTAATGTATAAATGAGTTAGAATGTGCTTTTGCCTATTGTCTAGTGTATGTTAATCCCTAGTGTATGCATGTATCCTGTTTTACAGTTTCTTGATGAGAAATGAGTCAGACCAGGCTTAATATATGTTGTGTTTCGAAAACCCAGTGAATTATAACTGTGAGGGAAGACAGGGATTAATTCCTTTGACCCAAGACCAGTGCATAGGAAAGACCAGGTTTGAGTCCTGTGATCCAGAGAGAGGCCATTAGAGAAGACCAGGTTTGATTCCTGTGACTCTATGGTAGCCAAGTTAACTTATGATATGCTGACCCTTACAGAGTGGGTTCTATGACACAGCGCATAGGGCATGGAGGTTACTTGGTAGAGCATCACTGGTGTATTATAGATAGCCTGAAGGCTAGTTCAGATTTGTATATCTGAGCATTTTGGTTCATATGATTGGACCTACAGAGAGTGTTTTAAAGGTTAAGTCTGGTAGTTTTAAAGTAAAGTTTTATCAGTTAATAGTCCAGTCGGATCATGTATGGGATTTTAACAGGTACACAGAGTTTAAGAGAGGCTTACTACGGGTCTAGGCGGCCTTAAGCCGATCTGGATCCTAGTGCCGAGCGGTTCGGACCGTTACAAGAGGGGTATCGGTTTTCCGGGTCGTTACAGACTTGCCACGACTAGAGGGCCGAGATGACTTAGAGCCTCGAGAGCTTAGCTTAGGATCTCGAGAGGAAGCCTTGGTAGGAGGTCGGCTAACTTTCTTGGAAGAAGTAACTTGAGCCACCTCTGCAGCGACCTCAGGCACAGAACGCCCAGCCCGAAGGGCATCGAAAATTGCATGCATATTATCCCGAGACAGGACTAAATTCTTCGGATGCCTGATCTCTTCCATTTCAACGACAGAAGCTGCAAAAACACGAAACTATAAAGGATTAGCGCATTTTATAATATCATTTACAACGAAGAAACAGAGTCATTGGACGAGGCACTATACCCGTGTCCCGGATATCCCTAAGATTAGACACGAACATACACTTCTCGACGTCATACTTCTTTTCAACAGAAGTCAGTCGAAGCAATCCCACCTGCTCAATAAGGCTCAACCGGGGCAGGTCATTACAACCCGGAGGAACATCCTCCCAACTTAGATCCACTCCCCATGATAAGGCGGATTCTAATTTCAGCTTCGCCACAAGGAAATTCTCAACCCATCCCTTTATGGAATCCTTGTAGCCCGTGAAAAGAGACAACCCACTACGGGGGGAAAAATAGTAGAAATTCTGCACCGCCCTAACGAGACGGAAGAAAGTGACGAACAGACAGGCCGTGGGTGTGAAACCCCAGCTTCGGCAGATGGATTCGAAACAACTCATAAACAGAATAGAATTTGGGGATAACATCCGGGGGGTTACTCCGAAGTATCGGAAAACCTCGATAAAAAAAGGAGTAAAAGGGAAAGGTAGACCGAAATCCCTCTGTTTGAGAAAAAAGACTATGCAACGCCCCCTCTGGGGATCCATCAAACCAGGGGGGGAGGGTTTGGAAGAACTATCCTCTCATTTTGGAAAGGAACTCGAATAAGATAAAGCGGAGTATCTAGATACCTTCGAGAAATATGTTTATTTATGGTAGAAGAAGTGATATGTGACCTAAGATTAGCGACATCCGGGAGCCTTGGACCCTCCATGGAAGAGCAAAGAAGCGTACCTGAAAGCACAATAAGATGGAAGAAACAAAAGAAGTTGCAGGAAAACAGAGAGCAGAAGAGAGCGAGTTTCTTCAGGAGACAGGGAGAATTCGAAGTGAAAGGCAATAATGAGATGAAACGTTGTTCTGAGCAGTTTTGTCTTGGAGCGGTGCGATCATTAATTGCTCTCGAAGTTTACCCTCTCAACGGTTAGATAATAACCGGTGAGAAGGTAAAGGGGCAAGGAGATGACCGCTGGGCTTCTCCACCCCTACAAAGGGCCAGGCCCACAACAATAGCCCATCAGCCGAAGGCCCACACGCTATCTGCATAAGATAAACCCAAATTGTCAAAACCCTGAGACCGAGCTCCAATTGAATCTCTCACTCAGGACGACCTGACACGTAAAATGCACATCATCACCACTCAGGCAGTAAAAACTAAGGAAAAAGAGTAAGTCATAGAAAGACCCAAGGAGACAAACAGGGGGAAGCATGATAAAGGTCAGACCAGCCTATCACCTAAGAAGGATCATCATTAAGCAAAGGCCAGGACCCCAGAACGAAGCGATGAAGACACCTCGGAATCTTACAAAGTTATGGGTCAGAAGCTCAACCCATTGATTAAAAGCAAAGCTCATAGGTCGGTCAGTTTAGCTCGGAAAAAGTAAAATCGAAAGCTAAGGAAACTTAAAGCTCGGATCATTGAACACAGACAGAGCTCATAGGTCGGATAGTCCAGCTCGAAAACAGAAAAGTGAAAGTTATGGATCAGAAGCTCAACCCTTTGGTTGAAAGCAGAGCTCAGAGGTCGGATTAGTCTCGCTTGGACAAAGTAAACCGAAAGCAAGCTCGCAAGTCGGTCGGTACATCTCGGAAAGAGTAAACTAAAAACTCAGACTGGCTAAATGGATTCCAGGTCGGATCAATTAAAAAGTAAGAAGGAAAAAACAAAATCGTAGACTTCTCAGAGAAAACCACGAAGAAAAGAGTCTCAACATCTCATGCATAATAAAGAACAGTTCGGATATGAACAAAAAAAACGAAAGTTTCATTACAGCGCGTTACAAATACCCACATTACAGAACAAAAAGCTATCCTTAGAGGATTTACATGACCAAATACATCGTCTACGTTTACATCACTATCACCTATCATTATCCTAGTTTTCGATACAGAGGAACTCTTGAATACGGGAAACGAGCTCAGTAGGTCGGCCGAACCCTGCTTCGTTATTATAGGAGAACTGAACAAGTTAGTTCCCATAAGCATTTCTCATTGTTCCCCTATGGACAAACATTTGGTTGCCCAAATGTGATGCACGGTACATTCGAACAAGCTCAGATATTATATGTTGTTCGTATGTCACGCATGAAAAACATAAGTCTTCGAGTTACGGCTTCAAGAAGATCACAGAGCATATATTCGAAGGCATCGTCGGAAGCTTGACTGAGTGCAGCAGATCTCAGCCTTTCATAATACAGGTACTTCACACCAAAGGGGGTAATAAATTGATCATTTTCGCCACTTCCATTTATATCAAAAGCAGACAACATGGACATCGGGGAAATTTCCTTCTCGAAGGAAGATAAAGTCAAAACAGACCTCCCAGCAGCCCATAGCCTCTTTGGAGCCCGAACAACAACCAAAGGAGGAGGCCAGCCAGACGATCTGGGTAAAACAGTTTCAACGACCTGCCAAATGACTTCACCCATCAACCGCCCTGCTAGAAGGACCTCAAAAGCAACATTCAAACTCCCTCGAGGTAATATCAGATTTTCAAGAGTTTTGGACTGATCCATCTTTATCTCAGGTACTGCAAAAAGTTCCAAACAGAGAAGTCAGGATAATTTTTTGTCAAAATAATGAAAGCAAGGTTAAAGCAAATCCCTGGGGCAGCAAAGCAATGAAGCCTCCGGCTCACCTTAATCCGTTTGAAGAAAGCGTCAAATACATCCTTTGCGGAAAAAACAGGAGAATCTCGCTGGAAGGAAAGACTCCTTTTCTCCGACAAAGGGCCTAGAAGTGAAGAAGAGTCAACACTGATATATACCCGAAATCTGAAGTCTTAGCGCAAAGTAACTCTAGACTCTATGGCCACAATGTCAGGATCTTTAAAAGATATTCATGGAAAAGGAAAAAGAAGCATGTCCAGGCGATAATGACAAGGAAGTAAAGAAGAGCAGAGTATCTGAGAGGTAAGGAAAGGCCAGAAAAGGAAAGAGGCAGATAGAATTCAAGAAATGAGGAATGACAAAAAGATGAAAGGGAGTTATGAAGGCATCTGTACGCGAACAGACGCGGTCATAATGGTTCTCGATATTCACCCCCTCGGTAGTCAGAGCAATAACTGCCAAGAAGGTGAAGGGGCAATTGATGACCGCTGGATTTCCCTACCCCCAATCCTGGGCCTAGATTAAGGCCATGGCCCATGAAAGAAAGGCCCGCAGGCTCTCACAAGTAAAACAGGCCCGGATCTTCAGACCCCTGAAGCCGGACTCCACCAGATTCTTCCTAATTGAGATCGGCCCAGCCCGTATAACCTCCCCACGGATTCTTTCTCCTCCTGGGTTCCGCGTCCAGCCCAGCTCTCGGCCCAGCCCAGGATCCAGAACGAGACTCGTCATACAGCCTGGCAGATCCGCTCGAGCGTACGCACGGGGGAGAATCAGAGGCCGTTACGCATGGAGCAGGCGCCTGATATCCTCGTACGCCCATATCTGTATGGCAGAGACGCGTGACCCTATCATAGGAGAGCCGTAGTACGTCATCAGCAAGCAGACAGAAAGGATAAAAGGGATACCCCTTTAGAGAGATAGGGCAAGCTTTATTCTTCAATACCAAAAACCCTTGTAAAATCCTATTCTATTGGATCTCATATCATCAGTTTTAATATTTATAAATATAATTAAAATTCATCTTAAACTTTTTATGTCTATTTTAAAATTAATTATATTAGAAAATTATTTGTTGTATATATTTTAGTTAATAATTTATGTAAAAATATGTTATTAATACTTTAGATACATAATAAAATAATTTAATTTTTTTATTTCAAAAAAATATAGCAAAAATAATTATTATTATTAAAAGTTATTTCAATAATTAATTGTATAAGGATTATTTGATTTAAATATATTTCATCAAATTCCATGAAATCCTATATATATATCATCCGTTTATTATTTTGTAAATATTTAAGAATTAAATTTCTATTAAATTGATTTAAAATAAATGCAAAACATCAAAATTTGTTTGACAGCGTCGTTGTATATTCTTCACGAATGTACATTCTCTCACATTTGTCTCTTAATATATTAATTTTTTTACTGATAAGAATTAAAATATCAAAATAAATAAAAAGTGTTTAATAAGAGTAAATCTAGACACTGAAAATTAAGGTCTTCTTCATAAAAAAAGTATTTGACAATAAATTTTGAGAAATTTCTTAGGTGTGTTATTTGTGTATTTAATAATCTTGTATTTACTTCCATTTCAAAAAAATAATCTTGTATTTACTTATCCAAATTTTAATTGAATATCAATTACGATTCTCTCTCTCTCTCTCTCTGTCTCTCTCTCTCTCTCTCTCTCTCTTATTATTCCTTGGGTTGCAAGGATTCCTGAAACCGGCGCATCACCTGGAAAGAAAAAGGTATTCCTTACCAATTGCAAACTGGAGTTCACCTGGAACTCCGAGTAAAGAAGGGATTAGAACTGCTCTTAACTATTCTTATATAAATAACCACAACTGCCTGGAGTTCACCTGGAGTTCCCAATTTGCTTTGCCTTTGCATATATTGTTTCTTTGGATTTCTTGTTTCTTTTGCTTTCTAATCTTCAACCATGGAGAAGGAGAAGGAGATTGCTGAGCCTGAGAATTCTGAAACGCCCAAGTCAGTATCTTCTGTGGATTCTTCAGTCGAGAGTCTCACCCTTTCACTAGGGAATCTTTCCCTGAACAATGGCACACTTGCCAGCCTCTGGGGTACTTCAATCGACAGTAGCAATGGATCTTTGGCTTTTTCCGGCGATAGCAATTCAACGGAAATCCAAGAAGTTCGGGCTGATATTCAAGAAACTGGGTATTTAGGGAATTCGAAGCCAATTCCACCACCATTGTATCCTGAAAGCATCTGGGGAGTTGAGAATGCAAGAAACCCGCTGTTTGCGAACCTCAGACTTTCTGTGCCTGCTTTCTATCAACCAAATAATACTGACGGCGCTTGCAACTCTACGCCTGAAGGGAGCAGTGTGAAGTTGTGTCAAGATTCTACAACTTGTCAGCAGAATCAAGAAAGCGTTAATGGTGCTGTGCTTTGCGGGGTTAAGATAGAAGGGTATGATTTTGTGACACTTGCTGTGAACGAAGAAGGATCAAAGATACTTCAGAATATATTGAAGTTGAGGCATCCGGAGCTTACAAGTCAAATCCTTGAAAGGGTTATAGCTCCGTTGTATGGAGTCCCCATAATCTGCATTCTGATGGTTGATGAATGGGGATGGCATGTTTGTTCCAAGCTGATTGATTCCTGCAATGACCAACAGCTGCTGCTGATTTTAGAGACGATCACCATGCACCAGGAACTGTTTATTAATTTATCAATCAACTTATATGGTTCCAAGTTGATCAAGAAGATGGTCAAATTGCTCAAAAGATCGCCTTTCATCTATTGCCTGGTAGTCCGTCTTTACGCTGGTTTCTACACTCTGATGATGGATCGAATAGGATCGTATGTTTTGAGTTACTGTTTGGATTACCTTGATATTACGCATAGTGCTCTACTTTATGAAGCAGCCATTTCACTTTGTCTTGAGTTAGCAACACATGTGATGGGATGCATATCCTTGAACAACTTGATAGACAAAATCCAAGGTCCTCACAGGCAATGCCTGCTGGAGTTAATCTCTAACAATGCAGTTTTCCTCTCACATGATCCTTCAGGGAACCATGTTGTGCAGAAGGTCCTGGCACTTGAAAATCCAATATTTACTGAAAGAATATGCTCTCTGCTCAGAGGTCACTATGTTAGGCTTTCACTGCAGAAATGGGGTAGTCATGTTGTTGAAAAATGCTTGAAGTCTTCAGCAATGCATTATGCAGTTGAGGAACTTGTGAACAGTAGCAACAACCAACTATTGCAAGTGGCGAGAGATCAATTTGGTAACTATGTGATCCAGAGAGCATTGAAAGTTACTAAGAAAATGAATGATCCATTCCATCTAGAGCTTCTGAGGAGTCTACAACCACATCTTGAAACTCTCAGGAAAGGCTATGGAAGGAATGTCTTCAATTTGATTGTTAATGGGGTTCCATTTGATGAAGCTCGATTCCCATCTTATAACAGTATAGTATGCTAATATGTTTTTTTTTTTCGTTTTGTACTCTTTTTACCTTCTGGTGACTGCTATAAGTTTAAGTGGGTCCTGTCCTTTAGAGTGTTATAGGCAATGTTTACAGTTTAGGTCTCAGTCGGTTTGTTTTGTTTTGGCTTGAAGCCTGGTTGTAATTGGCAGTGGTCATAGTTTAGGTCTCTGTCAGTTTGTTTGGTCGTTGGCTTGAAGCCTGATTATAATTGTTTATCCTGGATGGTCTATTGTTCATGAAATTCTTGCATTATGTGAGAAGAAAAATGAAAAGAATCGTTAAATTGTGCGTTGTCCTTTTTCAGATGCTAACATGCGTAGAAAAATCCACTTGCATGGGAACGCATATGACAAACCACCAGCATTGGCATAGTTTTATTACCGATTAATTAACAAGGAACTAAGGCACATAGCCCATGAGCCTCATAACAGAAAAAACATGAATGTCACGTCCACCCATCTCCAGGATAACAAATATTAGAGAAGTGGGTAATCTATGTACCGAACACTGTACACCCTACGCCTTCAGATTGGGAATTCCACAACAGAGCATCAAATAGGCCCCTAAAATAAGAGGAAGGGAAAATACCCAAAGAAATGGAAAAACCCAACAGATATCTACCACAATACAACACAGCCTGGTTACAGATACAGACTTGGGTGTAAAGGACTAAAAATATACCAAAATCTGAACGAACTAAAATGACTTTGCCATAGGCTGCTGCTCCAAAGCTTCTGCTTCATAACTTAACGTATCCCAATTAGCCTCAGCGTTAAGGCACAGATAAATAAATACCCGAAAATATTGCTGGAACAACAGTATCTTCCACATTTACTCTTTCAGTAACGCAGCACCAATGCAGGACTTGGTGCATTTCAATTTCTATCATATTTCGTCGAGTCATGTATCAACTGAACACTGATTCTGAATTCATGCGACCACCGTCTTCACCAACTAAGGAACGCTGAGAAAGATCATACATCATCTTTTTCTGGTAGTCATTTGTGTGGGGAACACTGGCACGAAGGAGCTCCATTGGTAGTTCCCTCTTAATAGCTTCAGCTGGATCTTGTAGGGAGGACTGCATAATACTATCATATTTATTTATGCAGTACTTTATAAGTAGACCAAAAAACTCATCAAATGAGGCCTTCCAAAGTGCCCGATTAGTCATATTATAGTTGCTAGCATTTTGAAGCTCACGCAATAATTCAGTTGCCCTCTCAAGAACAGATAATAAAATGAGAGAAGCCCCGTTTCCAGCAGAGCTTCCAAGGGGGCGAAGCGGAGGCTGCTCTGAGGAACAAACAACTGCTGCAAGACAAGCACTAAGGGAACCGAGATCCATGCGGCAGGCACATAATGATACAACTCTTGCAAGGTTATTTGTAGTCTCTGCCGCTCCAAGATCAGAGGGGAGACCCCCAAACAAAAACCTCAGATGACGAAAAATAGCCATGCAGACAATTCGCATGAGGTCATTACCCGAAGAAAGAAGCTGAAGGTACCTGGCAAGCAGCTTCCGGCCCTTGGGAAGCGAAGCTAATCGTAAGAAGACAAGATCATCTTTTGGAGCAAGTCCCACTGTATGTCCATTCTTTGCTAGAGGGTCAACCAGTTGCAAGGATGCTGCAAGCCCTTCCAACAAGACCTGCCTCCTGCGTCTCAGTTGGACTCCACCATCTTGAAGTTGATTGAATTCTAGAAAACGGTCAATATCATCTACATCCAAAAGAAGGCAAAGACCATCTTCAATTGTCACTCTAGCTGCAAGCATTGGCTCCTGTTCTAGGGGTTTCTCAGAAACTTTCTGATCAGTCCCACCACTAATAGATGAGTTTGGAGGCTCAACCTCAAGAAGTGGACGAGGTCTGCGAATCGAAGAAAATGGCGTCCTCCCAAGTGCATCAACCTGGAGAAAAGCATGAGGCTCTGTGTTCGCGCGTGCTCGAGGAGGAAGATCCCTCAAGTGTGTTGGGCAGAAATGATGTTTGAGTTTTGCACCAGTTGACTTTTTTGCAAGACAAGCCTGGTGATAATAATCATCCACATATGGGTCGTTACTGTGTGTTGCAGCAAGCTGCATTCTAAGAATACTTTCAATTTCATCAGAGGTCATGTACTTGGATCTGAACTGGGACCAGAAACTCTCAATCTTCTGGCCATTGGTCTCAAATCCCTGTTGAGAATAACGAAGATTTTGTCTACCTTTCTGAGATGATTTTGGCCTTTGATCTCTAATATCACCCAGACCAAGCACTGCTTCATACTTGCTCATCATGGGTGCAGATGGGGAAAGATGAGGAGTATATATTTGAGACTGCATTCCTGATAAGTGGCCTAATGATGGCTGGATTGGATGATGCATTCTATGCTGCTGTGGCTGCATTTGAGGCATAAACTGTGGAGGAATTAAACCATTTTGATGAGATAGTGGTTGCTGAAACAAATTGTTCAAACGGTTGGGATGATCTCCAGGATATAAACCCGTATGGTTAACCCATTGGTTAGTTAGCCGACTATTTGCAGATGGACCAGAAGAAAATTGTGACAAATTTCCACCAAAATGCGGTGACCCATGATGTAAGCCTGTCAACTGAAGCTGAGGACTAGAAAAGGGAGAGATGTTTGGTAAAGAAAGTGCCACTTGGGGACCACCACCAAGATATGGAATATTTAGATGACTATGATTTGGCGAAGCCTGTGGAGATTGTCCACCAGGGGGAGGATACGAAGTGTAAGAAGACTTAGGCACAAGAATAGGCTCACTGGAGAAGTGTTGATGGTGTTGCTGCTGCTGCTCAGGGTATGAAGACGTTCTGTACAACTGCTGCTGCTGCTCAGGGTATGAAGAAGTTCTGTACAAAGGCTTTAATTCCAAAAGGTGAGCAGAAGCAGCATATGGCTGTGAGGACCATCTTTTGCCGTCCTGAATTGCTTCAGGATCAAGTAGCGGCTGTTGATCCAACCAGTTTGGAAAATCCTCTCCCTGCACCCATTCGGCAGCAGATGAACCTGAAAAGAAATGATAAACTTGGCTTTTCATTACATTTATGATGATAAATCCAAAATTACGAGAACAGAGGTTTCCACAGGATAGAAGATTCAAAAACTGACCACATTAAAGCAGAAAAGGAGAAAGATGCAAGGATAACAACATGATGCATTACAAAGTATCATAGTGTACAGAAATGTTGAAGACATGCATTACAAAGTATAATCCATAGATGAGCCACTTGTCAGCTTAGTTTACTTGCCCTACATCATTACATTAGCTCATACAATCATATGTATATAACTCAAGATTATGTATATCTAAAGTATAATTGTTAAAGTATATTATGCAAGTTCTATACTCACTTTCTCTGGATCCTCTATCACCAATCACTCCTGCACTTCTTGGTCCACTGACATCCTTGTTCAACTGCAAAAAGATTAAAAGCAAGCATGCAAAAGTAAGCAAACCCATCATAATCTAACATTTCCAATTCTTGGTTATGTAGATACTAGTTATAACTAACAGCAAATACATACTTGCTTCATTCCTGAAAATTTAGAGGTAAAAATATAAAAATGTAAATCTAGAAAGGTACTAATAGGAAGAAGTGCTAAATGCAAGTAAGTTGAGTCTGCAGAAGTAAAAGAAATATTGATTTAAAACTGTTGGTAAGGTGGAAACCAAGGATGTCCAATCCATCACTTCCTTTTATGACCACAGAAAAAGTCCAAAGGGCTGAAATTTGTTGAAAATTCTATTCACTCTTGTACATGCTGACACCAAAAGGCAAATTTGACATCTGAGACAATAACTAGCACCAATTTCTTTTCTTTTGCCAATCATAATAAATTGATATATGAATCAAATAGGCCAGAAGAGGTCCCATCACAAACACCTCTTGTCATAATACCCAAATAAAACTTGTGATCATCAGTGAAGAAAGAAAAATTGATCAAAATGGAACTTGATAAAGGGCAATGCACCCAAATTCCCTGACTTCCCAATCTTAAATATTATTCTTAAAAGCAAAGTAGCTCAAATCACTCCTATGCAGACTTATTACTTCAATAGCATTTAGATAGGAATGAGCACGAATACGATCAATTCCTATCCTCTCCATCCAGAAAATTACCCGAGTCAAAGTTTTCACAAAATCACCTCTCATCTTATATAAAGATATACAACGCCAAGTGCAACAACCCTGTTAGCCACACACATGAAAATCAACAAATGGAGCAATGGAATTGAGTGTTTATTGTTTAAGAATGGTCTAAATATCAACACAAGTATTTATGTGATTCAAGAAATAATAGAACCATTTTTCAAAAAAAAAAAATGAAAATGATCTTGCATACTCGATTGTACCATCAAGTAATGAACTAACCTTTGAAAATGTACTAGCAAGATCATCAATATCAGAAAGAGATCTTACAACCTCGCCCTGCAAATAAGAGAAAAAAAAAAAAGTTAATTGCTGCCTTGATGAAAATTTCTACCACTTGAATAGCATCATTGAGATTTTACAGTTGAAACAGTAGTTTTTACATATCAAAATGGAAATTAGAATCTATTGATAATACTACCCAAACTCAAAAAGTGATCCATTAAACTGACAAGCAGGAGCTCAGACTTACCCCCCCCCCCCCCACACACACACAAAAAAAAAAAAAAAGTAACAACCAACTTCTTTAAGACTCTTGAGTACTTAAAGCTTTCGCACACAAGGAATAAATTTCTTTTTCTCTACTATGACCTGAGATTTGACAAACACGAGCAGCTGCATAATAAGTATGATTTATCTTTGTTTTTTGAATTCTTTTGATAAATCCAGAGTACTTCCACTCATAACTAATTCTCATCAAGCTAAATCTACTTTTTGGTGAAATATCTGAATCAATGGAAACAAAAGAGAAAATTAACACAAAGAAGTAACCTCTTGTCTATCAAAGAGAAACTCCTCCTCGTCAAACTCAACTGCAGCCAAGTCCTCCTCTTCGTCCTCCAATCCCCCTAACTCAACATCCTCAACAAAATCTTTCCCAAAGAATGCATATTGAGAGGCATCAAACACAGCAACTTCTGCACCATGAGACAATTCGAGTCAAAACACTGTATTTGTCAATAAAAGAACTGTAAATGATGGACACCAGGTGGAATTCACGTATACACACAATCCCTGCGCACTTATAGAATCAAGCATCATTCATAAACCCAAAATTATCATACAAAGTAGTACATAAAGCAAGTAAGCGTTCATAAGAACTAACATCTCATGGAGTTTAATTGATGTAAAACCAAAGAAACAGGCGCTCAAAACCTCGCCCAGATAGATAAGCCATAAGAGAATTCCATTTCAAACTGTCAAATAACAACTAGGTTCCATATGGCACACAAAGAAACCTAATCCACCATTTAACGTTGACCACAAAATTAAATACCATTTAAATAAATAGATTTGATGGAATTCTCCAAATATTTAACCCATTTGCTGGGCTATCAAAAAAATTCCCAACACGAAGATCTCCAAAAACCCAAATTGGGAAGTGAAGATCCAGCTAAAACAAACAAAACAGATTAAGGGAGGGTTAAAAAAACGCAAAATAAACCTGTGGAGTTGTCTCCAAATTGAATCTTATGATCGTCAACTTTTGGAGCCTCTTGAATAACACTCCCGCTTTCAATCCCTTCCATATCTACACTTGATTTTGTTATCACTTAAATCTAAAAGTAACAAGAGATTTCAAAAAAATAAAAGGAAAAAAAAATATAAATCAATTGAAAAAAAAAAGACGCTAAATACTAAAAACTCCTAACACTGAAACTTCTAGGGCTCCGGAAGAGAATATATGTATAGTAGAATTGGTACAATTATAATCCATAGTTGGGATTATGGGAAAAGGGGGAAGAGAAAAGAGTAACCCTACAGGGAGGGGATAACGATGGAGATTTATTATAGCATCCGAAAGAGAGAGAGAGAGGGCGGGGAGAAGGGGGGTCGGTGAGAATCGTCAAATGGTTCCTTTTCACTTTTTTTTTTTCCTTTATTTTTTTTACTGGTTCTCAGAAAATTATTCAGAGAACAGGAGCAATCCGAACTGAGATGGAATCATTTGATTAAAAAAATTCAAGCATTTATCGGACATATTTTTCTTTCAGTTATTATTTTGTTTTTTTCTGTATCAGAATTTTTCACATATATTAAAAAAATAATTTTTCAATACAAACATATTAATAAAATTAAATATTAATAAAACTATAATAATCAATTTACATGTTATTCTACTCTTAAAAAAATATAATAATTTTAAAATAATTACTAAAAATTATGAAATTAACGTAATATATATTAAAATTTTAAATTTGTGTACATTATGAGCTTGATTTTATTTTTTATAAATAATAACTAATTTACAAATTTAATTATAATTTTATATACTAATTATACATTTAATAGTTTATAAAATTTTTATTTAATTATAAAAAATTATTTTTATTTAAAGTATTTTTTTTAAATAAAAATTGAGAGAATAGAACTTAAAACCTTTCAGATTCACTCGGATGCACTTATTATTAGATTAATTTTTTTTTGAATCAATATCAGATTAAATTTATAAGTAATTATATTGTATGATTAAATTAAATGATGCTAAAGTTATCTTGAAGACTATATGATATTAAACTTCAGGTGGAAAAAACAAATGAGAATATGTGATTTTCTGATGATATTGTTTTAATTAATTGAACACTTAGGAATATGTGTGGAGTATATACTTTTGGATTTTGAAATTTTTATGTTTTTGTAATTAAATTTTCCTCACATGTCAGTTTTTTTCCTTGCGTCAATCATTCTTAGTTCTCAATAATCCACTCAGCTCAATAATGTGGCTTAAATAAAATTATAATTTTTTATTAAATAATTGAATCAATTAAAAATATTATAGTGATAATGCTTTTTTATGAAAAATACAATGGAATGCTTTTTTTTTTTTTCAAGTAATTGCATACTTCTATTATTAGTAGTATTAACAAACATGTTATTTCTCTGGACGAGTTGATATGTGATATTTTTTTAATAATTGAAAAGTTATATATATAATTTTTTATTTTTAATAAATTAACTTTTAATATTTTTTAATAATTAAGAAGTGACTTGTTTTTCAATTAAATTAAATTATATTTATTATTATTATTATGACTAATTGACATTTTTTTATTGATTTTTTAATTATAACTATTTTAAAGATAATTAAATTTTATTATATACTAAAATATTTTAAAATTTTATATAAAATAAAATAAAATTATAATAATAAATTTATATGTTATTATAGTATAAAAAAATAAAAATAAATAATAATTTTTAGACATGGATAAAAATTACACTGATAGAGTGAGTAATTATTAAATTTTCTTATAGTATATTTGTCAGCCTAATTACACATAATTGATATCACACAATATATTTAACTATTTGTAATAAACAAATTATTCATGCTTTCTCATTTTCCTGTATGAAGAACCTAAATATGATAATCATTTAAATATTTTATACAACATAAATGGTATTTCAACAATCAAAGTGGTCTAATCTAGGTGATTGAGTATCTCTTGGACATCGTCCAGAGGGCAAGAATCGAGTCTCCCAATTCCAATTGCCCTTTAATGAGTTTTGTAAAATGTTTTTGAGCATTGTAATAAAAGAAAAAAAAAAAATCAACATGCATCGGCAATAGCCATCCATCTATAAATAGAAATTCACTCCACTTGAATTGTGTTGCCCATCTCCTCATTAGGCCAATGCTTTTCTCTCTCCATCTATCATACTCCAATGGGTCAAGCTAACCTTTAGACACTCTTATTTATAGTAATTATACTCTTTAAATCATATTAATTAATAATTATTTAGTTTAAAAATAACACAATAAATAAGATATACGCCTTTATTTAGAAAATTATTAATTTTTCTATTTAAATTATTTATTATAATAAATAGTAATTTTAAAAAATAAAAAAAAAATAAATTATTTTATCAAAGCAAGAACAATAAAAAGGGAGGAATATCAAACCAAACTCCCGAGCCTAACTCCGAATAAGCACAAGTGGGCAATTGCCTTCGCAGACCTATAATTAAAACAACATTTAATTTCAACAATCTCAATAATACTTCACAAATGTTGTCCTTTGTCTCTAAAACATTTTCTCTAAAATATTGTCCTTTACCCCATTAAAAGGCATTCATAATCCGTTCAATTTCATAGCAAAAAGATTTTGGTAATAGGAATAGGCTCATAATATAATTAGGGAGAGCCTGTAAAACAGGTTTAATGAAAATTTTCTTACCTGCATGAGACAAAGGTTTCTTCTTTCAAGAATTCAATTTCTTATAGACTCTATCTTTTATAAACTTAAAAACCACTTTCCGATCACGCCCAAAATGCAACGACAAACCCAAATAAGATCCGAGAGAATTTTTCTAAATCACACCTAACAAAGAGCAAGCCGATATTCGAAGATCATGAGTATTCTTATTGAAGGAAATAGAGGACTTTGAAAAGCTAATCATTTGACCACTCGCCTTTTCACAAGTGACAAGAATATTCTTCAACAAACTTGATTAAGCCACAATCGGATTAAAAAAAATTAAACTATCATCCGTAAAGAATAGGTGGGAAAGAGAAGGACCCTTTTTAGAGAGCTTACAGCCTTGGAGCATACTAGAACTGACAGCCTCCTAAATAAGATAAGAAAAACCATCAGCAAATAAAATAAACAGGTAGGGGAAAAGGGGATCTCCCTGACAAAGAACCTGAGTAGGTATGATCGGTCCATACTCTTTGCCCTTCTGCAGAATCCAGTACCAAACTGTGGCAATACAATGCATAATAAGAGAAACTTAGTCTTGATAAAACCCCAATTTGAGTAATACTGCCTGCACAAAACCCCACTTATGCCTTGCTAATATTAATTCTTAAAGCCACTGAAAATTTCTTACTTTGATTCCTCTTATGAAAAGCATGCATAACTTCGAAAGTTAAGATACAATTATCCTAAACATGGCGCACGAAGGCACTTTGATGCTCAGTAATAATGGAAGGCAACAAAATCTGCAGCCAATCGGCAATCATCTTAGTAACTATTTTGCAGACCACATTGCAAGAGTAATAGGACGAAGATCACTCATAAATTCAGACTCAGATTTTTTAGAAATCAGAACAAGAGCGGTATCATTTAAAGAAGCAGAAAACATACTAGAATGAAGCATATCAGTACAAGCACAGGAAATCGAATCACCAACAAGATCTTAATAAGCTTTATAGAATCCCGGATTGAATCCATTCATACCAAGCAACTTGTCGGCTTTCATGGAACAAACAACATGCTTAACTTCATTAGAAGAATAAGTTCTCATCAAATCAACATTCATCTCCGAAGAGACAAGATGAGAAAAAGTGAAAATTACAGGATCAATATCACAAACCCCAACAAAAAAAAGATTTTGAAAGTACGACATCATCACCCAAACCCAAAATCCAAGATCGCCATACTCCGTCGTCTACTATTAAAACTTCAATTTTATTCTTCATATGCTAAGTAGTTGCTGCTCGGTGAAAAAAGTGAGTATTGCGACCGCATTAACCAATTAGAACTCCTTAGTATGCTACTTCCAATAAAGATCATGAAGCAACAAGAGCTTATAAAAACAGTTTTTTGCAACCACAAAAACATCAATATGAGCAGGCACACAAGATAAAATATCACTATGAGAAGTAAGAGTTTTTAATAATTGCCAGGAAAAAGCTCGTCGAGATAGATTCGGATCACCATTAAATCCAATAAGTCTCCAAGTACCAATAAAATCAACCTCAACTTCAGTATCATTATAGCGGGTTGAAGAACTGATTAAATCAACCCTCTTAAGATTTCCATAACAAAGCAAGACTACCTTGGTGGCACACACAATCAATAGAATAAAATCCATCATAATGCAATAAATTTATTATTTCTTTTATTTTATTTGATAAACAAAATATTTCAATCAAAAAAATAAATAAAGATCTCTTAATGCTAACCATTTCTTAGAGGGTCTGAACTGAATGAATATAGATTGTCAAGTTCACGACAGTTCCAACTTAAACAACTCATTATTATCGGCAGGTTTACTGAGTAAAATCCGCAGCTATAATTTTTTAAAAGTAAATAAACTGAATATTAATTTTAATATTTTCTAATTATATATAAATTTTATCAATAATTATTAAAAATATTTAAATTATAGAAAACTATGCTAAATAACAAGAAGACAGATGAAATTAATTTATGGGTAGTTAAGATATTTTAGTATGTTTTAATAACAACCAGAGGATACTCTTGTTATTTAATTTTAATATTTTAATTTTAATTATGTTTATATTTATTCACTCTTTAAATAGTATTAAATTCTTTATTAATGTAATTGTTATTCAAAATTTTTATTAATATTTTATTTAGTTATATGATAACCCAATTTCACTGACTAAAACAATATCAATAATAATAAAATAGGAAGCTAAATAGATAAATAGAAAACAAAAATAGAATGTCACTTATCATTTTTTAATAAATTTATTTAAAAAACCAACTTTATTGTATTTATATAGACATCAACGGTGTATAATACATTAAATAATTTTAAATATATTATACATTGTATTAATATAAAATAATAATTTATAAGATTAAATTAGAGGTCTAATTTATTTGAGATTATTCAACATTTAACTTAATATTGACAAATAGTTTGATGTAATAAAAATTTCAACACTTTTTTTTTTCTTCCTTTAAGTCGAGTTGGAATATTTCACTTTTTTTTTTTTTTTTTTATAAATCATCATCCCTATTTGCCAGACCCCGAAGCTTGAATAGAGCTCCATATGTTGGGCCAATCATAAAAACTCCATCATCAAAGATCAAGGCCCAAACTAAGGAAGAAATGAATAGACATGCATATCTCTGATCGTGTGGTTAGATGGTTCCATGGTGGCTATTGGCCAAGTGTGCCTTATCTATTACAGTTAATATTATCATCTCTCCCAAAATCAAAACTTTCCTCTGCAAACATTCTCTTATCCATGGCTTCATCTACTCTCTCTCCGGTAGCTCCTTCACAGGTAAACACCCATCAAGACATTAGCAAAGAATGTACTTATTTCTCTATGAGATTCAAGTATATGATGCTTTTTTAATTTGTTTGGTTTTCCCCAGCTATGCTCTGGCAAGAGTGCAATGTTCTCTCCTACACATGCTGCGTTTGCAAAGCCAACAAGAAGCCATATGGTGACCAAGGACAGATCAATGAGAATCACTTGTCAGGCCACAAGTGTTCCGGCTGATGATAGAGTTCCTGATATGGGCAAGAGGCAGCTCATGAATCTGCTGCTTCTGGGTGCTATTTCTCTCCCTACTGGTTTCATGGTGGTTCCTTATGCGACCTTCTTTGTACCAGCTGGGTAAGTGATTGAATATGGTTATCTGTTAACAGTTTAGCATGGTAAATTTCATTCTACCATTAAGAAGAGAGGAATAAACTTGTGAGAATAGGAGTTGTGGAAAAATTCCGTAATGGATAAATTGTATGTCAATGCTTTCTAATTGATTTTTCATCCCAAAAGCTGTTAAACTGTTAATTTTTCATTGAATTGAATTGGCCACAAAGGTTTTATTTGGGATTTTGAGATTATATTGGCTTTTGCTTAAGACAAGTTTGTTTTCCATTATTTTCGTTGAAAAACTTTTAACAGGAGTGGTGGTTCTGGAGGTGGTACCGTTGCCAAGGATGCCACTGGAAACGATGTCATTGCAGAACAATGGCTTAAGACTCATGGCCCTGGAGACCGAACCCTAACTCAAGGATTAAAGGTGCCAATAGTTATCTTCATATTTCTTGATGAAATTGCAGATGTACTTGAATTCCTACTCCTTGCCTACTGAATGCTTCTTCAATAAAGTTAATTTTCCGGGGAAATAAAGGTCAGGATTTTCCTTTCTTTTTCCATGTGTAATAAACTGCCCCCCAGAAAGTGTTCAAGATACAAAAATTGGGAGGTTTGCTAGTTGCTTGGCATCTAGGAAATTGTCTGTTAAAAATGCATTTGTTGCAATTAGGAAATGATTTTTTGGTGAATGTTTTTCTCTATTTGATTTCATGAACTGGTTTTCGTACAACTATAGTCAATTAGGGTATTGGAAACAATACGAAGCCATTTTCGCATATAGATGTAGAGAAATCAAATAATTTTGATTCCTTTTGAGCAGAGACAGCATGAAATCTTCAGAAATTGCAAGTCAATAGTAGTGTCAAGTGAAAAAATGGAATATTTACTTAAATGCTTGACATTATGTTCAAAGACATTGAAATTGCTATACTTTCACAGTATATATGTAGCAAGGAGACTCATTTGGGCTCTTCTATGTGCTCCAGGGAGATCCCACCTACCTTGTTGTGGAGAAGGACAGAACTCTCGCAACATATGGAATTAATGCAGTCTGCACACATCTTGGGTGTGTCGTGCCCTGGAATGCTGCTGAGAATAAATTCATCTGTCCCTGCCATGGATCCCAGTACAATGACCAAGGAAGAGTTGTGAGAGGGCCTGCTCCTCTGGTAAATCAAAATGGAACTTTATAGCTGCTGGTTTTCACATAATTTGATTAATCTCAACACAGTTAATAGCGTCTCTTATATTGAGGATTGATTTTCTACATCATTTGATTCTTCTTCATGTGTATGTATGGAAATTTAACCCATTAAACAACACTTCCAGAAATTTGTTGTGATTGAGAAATCCAAGAATTGTTGCCTTAGTATTCTCCATTAGTCATTAACCTACGTATTTCCTAGCACTTCATATGAAATGACCACAGAATGTGATCCATTGGAAAAATGAAATATGGGAGCTTTCAATTGGGGGAATGACAACTATAATATAAGTATTTCTCATTTTATTCTACTTAAAACTCATTCTGCCACAAAGATTAATCCTACCATCCAATCTTATTGCTGACTTTAGTATAGATAAAAATTTCTTCCTTATATTGTCTTTCGCTTTTCTTGCTTGGCAATGACGAAGTTCAATTATCACTGTTACAGTCACTCGCCCTGGCTCATGCTGATGTAGATGACGGCAAGGTGGTCTTTGTCCCATGGGTTGAAACAGATTTCAGAACTGGAGATGCTCCATGGTGGGCTTAGTTAGCTTCCTGCCACGCCAATTCTCCCATAATTCATGTTGAAGATGTAATGAATGAATCAATTGTTTTGGGGCTTCCTGAACACATGCAGTGGAGGTAAGCTTTGTGAAAATGGAGGTCATGAAATATGATGACAGTAGTATATACTTTTAAAATGGTAATCTTGCAATCCTCGACATTTTGCTTGATCTATTCTTTGTATCTCATTCAATTATTAATCAAGAATGTTGAATGGCAGAATTTCTGTGTTCGGCCTGCCTATTTATACATTTTATGCATCTGCTACAGAAAATGCCTATTTTATATTGTCTATAAATTTGAAATATAATATACATAGGCAAAATACCTGTTTTATATTATCTACTAACCGTTGGTTAGAATAATCGACATCATATTCATAAGATTATATTAAAAATAATGTTAACCATGAGAAATTATAGTAAATTAGTAATGTTAACTATGAGAAAGACAATAAATCCATAGAGAAACTGTTTAATATAGAGCTTATTATCAATTTGCTATATATTATGTCAAAATTCTATAGTGATGTTACATATCTATTATTGATGAGATGCTCATACACATTTAATAATTGAAACGTGTGTTTGGATGTTTAAAAACTTATATAACTAATGATGAAAACTGTGAAATGTGGGTTTTGCATAAATTTTATATGTATATATATTTATGTGATGCACAATCACACAAATACTCAATTACTAAGCTACGCGCTTAATGCAATGGGAAAGAAGATGTAAATTGTTATTATAGTGTTTAAACACCCAAAAACATAGGTGATCCTTTTGAAAGCTTGCTATAGCCCTGCACAATGAATCTAAAAATAGATTTGAGAAAAATTATGAAAATTTTAAAATTTTTTAATTACTATAATTTTATACTCTGATTTTAATTAATTATATGTGAATATAAATAAATAATTAAATAATAATTTTATTTTTAAAAAATTAATTATTAACCAATATGAAAAAAATTAAAAATGAACTATTGAAAAAAATTAATATCCTACTTTTTCAAGTGTAGATCTAATATAAAGTAGACTTTTTGATCCATTTATACAAACTGATCTCAATCCAATCTACCACCTACGATTAAAATTCTCTTAAAAGTCAAAATAAAAGACTAAAAATTTGTTTGCTAGGTGAGATAAAAAAAATTAACCCACAATATAGCTATTTTTCTCTCCATAAAAAATAAGAAAATAGAAAGAGAAAATAAAAAGATAATGAGAGCTAAAGAAAAAAATAATAATAAGGAGCTCTCATTATTGGTTGAGAGAGGAGAATGTTCTTAAATTAATTAGTTAAATTAAGTTATATTAATTATAATTAACTAAATTAATTTTTCTTAATTTAATTAACTAAATCTATTAATCACTATTAATGAATTATTAGAGGTAACCGACATTTAGACTTATCTAGATTTTACTATTACGTAACTTTTAAGTTCACATAAAATGAGAATTTAGTCTATATATTAATTCTATGGTTTTAAAAACGATTTATACATGTGGACGTAACAGGTTTATTATTAAATTTAAAATAATTACTTTAATTAATTATTTTTTATCAATTAATTATATGAATTGAATATGATTAGAATATTTATTCTAAATTCATTAAGATAATAAAATTTGAACTCTTTATTCATGTTAATACTGTATTATTCCTGTATCAGGTTATGAAAATGGGTTGTATTTTAAGAGGAAGGAATGTTGAGTTCATCGCAGCACTTCAACAACAAATTCTTGGTAATTTTAATATTTTTACGGTTAAGACCATGACTTTTAGAGACGTTTTAAGCTGGCTCAAGGATGGTGGTTGGTCCTCGGTTATTGTAAAGTCAGACACTCAACTTTAAGTTCGAGCTATAGCTATTCCAATTACGAGGATTTGTCATTATTTGATAGTCTTATTTTTTTATTGTAAATCTCTTATTTTGGAGATAATTTCTATTTTTATTAACTTTGTTCGTAAGTTTGCTAATAGTGTAATTCATGCGTTTATTTGAGTTAGGTATGATATTTCGGGCATGATTAAGATTTTTTCCTCACCTTCTAATTTCTAAGTTGATCGTTTTTAAATCTTAATGAAATTTATGTTTTTATTCAAAATATATATATATATATATATATATATTAAGACCTATATTATATAAAATCAAGTTTATATCAAATATAATCCAATAAAATAATTTTAATATTTTTCCAAACCCATGTCCACAATGATTTTAATTTATCATACAATTCATCTTTTTCTTTAAAGTTTATGTCTGAATAAAATTTATGAGATGAGTTTTTTTTTATTTAAATTTCATATCTTACATGGATGGAGTTTATTATATAAATTTATTATTTCTATTAATTTAATTTAAACAATTATTTCTATTAATTTAATTTAAACTCATTATATTTAAATTTAGTTCACGTCATGTTAGAAACTTATAAATTACTTTACTAAGTAAATTTATTAATTAATTAAAAATTTTAATTCATTCATTCATTAAATCTTTATGTGTTACTTTTCAAGGACATAGTCAATTAATAATGAGAATAAAAATAAACTTTGCATATAACTTGAATGGCATCTCATCTATTCTGAACTCCTATAACCATGGTTAGTGTATAGTATAACCCATCATAGCTACTCAATTAATAATGAATGTATTTTCATTCAATTCTATCTATGATCATGCATTATCTTAGAATCCTTTCTTACAAAATTTTAATCCAAGTTAGAAACACAGTAAATATCAAACTCCAATAGTATTGATTATATAATTATTGCTTAATTCCAATTATTGATTAACAAAATTTGCATTAAAATTAAGTCATACTACGTTGACTAAAAACTTGTTATTAATAATATTTAACTCGGTCATAGAACTATGTCTATTTGTTCGGAAAAATAAATACTATCTGGACTGATCCTTTACCATATATTCATATATTATACAAGTATATAAGCAATATCAAATTCAAATCACTCGTACATGATACAAATATAGTCTAGTCTAATCACTCTATGTACTTCTATGATTTAAATGAATGAATATTGATAAGAGTAAACCTTATTACTAATTCAGTTTACTCATTACTATGAGTGTCCATATATCTATCCAAACATCACTCTACTATTATCACTATCACTATATTGATAAGTAGAGACAGTTAGAGATGACAATCTATATTGGAGAAATCATTCGTAATGAGGCATCCTATGATTGTTAACGTTTTATAGCATTTTATATAAGTTCGTTTCTTCATCATATTATTAACTCACTGAGAATATAATGACTATCAAAAGCTAATGGATAATAAATTTTATTTAATTGATTAAACAATATTTAATTAATTAAATTATCTAGCATTTATCAAATTAATGCTATAATATATGGCTATATGGTACATATTTTCAACACTCCCGCTTTCACCGGAGCCATCACCATTAGGGGTGAACACTACTCGGTTCAAACCGAAAAAACCGACCGAATTGAATTAATTTTAAAATTTAGTTCGGTTTTTTATTCAATTCAATTCAGTTCGATTTTTAATTTCAAAAATATCGGTTCGATTCGGTTTTGATCAGAAAAAATCAAAAAAATAGAACCGAACCGATTAGTGATAATAATATGTTATTTTTAATAATATAGAGAAATTAAATTATATTAAAAATTAAAATATTTTAATTAAATTTTAAAAAACTAAAAATAAAGTGTAAAAAATAAAAAATTTATTAAAAATCAAAACCGATCAAACCGAACTAAATCGGACTGGTTCGATTCGATTTGATTTCTAATCAAAATCGATTCGGTTCGTTTTTCATAAATACTAAAAATTCGATTTTCAGTTTATTCAGTTCAGTTCGATTTTGAACCGAACTGACCGAATGCTCAGTCCTAATCACCATCTATATATAGTGTACATCTTCAAAAAATGACAATACAAGTATGGTAATTCTATGGCATAAGTGAATGAAACAACCATGTCACGGTTGAAATTATTCTCCTTTGTATCTAACTGATATTTCTGATGATGTATTTAGGTATTTCTAAGTATCTGGATTCATTATGTGGGACTATATTTTCTTTGTTTTAGACAACAGATAATTTGCTAGTTGGTGTAAAATTCTTATACGAAATGGTCTCTTTCAGTGGTTCTTATTTGCTTTTGTTGGGAAATCTAAAGATTATTGCAATCCAAATTGCGCAGCAGAAAAATAAAAATATCTGATTTCCTTTCCCAGAATTCGAGTGCTTCGTTTATTTCAAAGGAAGTATATGAGACTAACCTGTTAATCTCGTCGAGAAGATACAATGCCGGACTGATGGTGCTGCTTTTTCAAATGAACACTCTCAATGGTATCCACACGAACGACTTCTATCCTTCTAGAGTGCTAACTCTCTCAATGATGGATAGACTATATGCTCCACAATCTGCAACTGTTAGACTGAATTTTCTAAAAAAACTATCACTCCACAATTCATAGAATGAGTATTTATATGTTTCGGTCTTTTTGTTTTTCCACAACTCTTTTGGGAAAGAGTTGTGTTCAGAACCCACTATCACAATCTCGTAAATACTCAAATATCTTATGTGATATAATCTTTTATCTATAATAGTTATAGATATACTGCAAATTTTTTAAATATTATTATCTTATAATAATAAATAATTAATAATAATAACACTTTATTATTATTAATTATATTAATGGCCTTTGGGCTTTAGTCTATTAATATGTCATAGCATATCAACAACGTTATTTTGTGTGTGACCCAATAAGTTCACATTAATTGGCAATAGGCCTAGTCCCACAAGGCCCATAAGTCATAAGTGGCCTCTAGTAAGACATTATGACTACCCAACTAATATGAGGATCAATAGTCCGATAAAGCCTAATAAATAAAACATGTATTAATCCATTTGTTACACGATATCTAGTTTGAACACAAGTCATGGTCAATGTCTAACTTATAATGTTCAAACTTATGATTTCTGGATCTCTAAGTAGACTGATAAATTCAAATGATATTGATCACACTATCAATTCATTTGAGCACGGTCATACATTTCTCAGTCTCACTTATTGAAGGACCAAGAAGATATATCTCTCAAAGAGAGGGACAAATCATATCTTGATTGTTCAATATCCTCTACATAATTTCTATTATGCTCAATCATAAGCTTTATAATTGTTCGATTAAGGATAATGTTTGGTTATGTCAAAACATAATAATTCTTATGTTGGAAACTATGACAATCTCAAGTCAAAGGATTAAGACATAACTGCTTTGAGATTCACTTATGACAATAACCTATGTAGTGATCTCAATGCGGGTTCATACAATACTTTGTTCTCTAACAAATATATATGATTATTGAATTATATCAACATATACATAATCATCTCATGATTATCAATCAATAATCATACTAGCTATATTTTATTATTATCAATATAATAATAAGCAATCAGAGATTATAATTATTATTATATAACATGCAAACAAATAATAATGATGATAAGAACCTCTAATATTAATAACCAAAACGACATATAAAAAGGTTCAAGATAATGGTATAGGACAAATACACTAACAGCTTTAATAAGCTAATCTAGTGACATTGTTATCACAGCTAACAAAAATTGTTCACACAATCAAGAGCATCAATAGAGTTCCTCTAAAAATATTTGAATCCATAATAGCTTATTTGAAATATTGGATGTAACAAATTCATGGCTTTACCTTACATATTGCACATAAATTCTGAAACAAACTTCTAATTCAAATATACCACCAATATTCAAAATTATAAGTTTTTAGTTGTTATTCTTCCTTTTTATTGTATAAAGAATATTTCGTAATAATTTTAAAGTTTTTATAGACATTCTAATAAGTACTTAGAGTTTCAAATTTAGGTGTTATCACCATATACTAGTTATTTTTAGCAAATGTGATACGTTACAAGGAAGACAAATTGAACTTTTTAACATCCTATTCAATAATAAACACTTAAGACAAAATCATCATTGCTTCTGTAATAACTAATTAAATACAAGAAAACAATGATTAATTTTTAAATTTTTAAGTATTGATAAAAATAAAAAAAAAACCTACTTTTGCTTATAAATACTAATTTACTAATTGTGATATCATATTATAATTTATTAGTCCTCCAAATTTCAATGATGTTACATCCCACCTGGAAGTATATTTCATCACAATAAAGATTTGATCCATTTCAAGGGGTAGACTTCTAAATTTAGTTTAGGATATTTAATCTAAATCTCAATTTCTTCTTTTTATTCAAGAAATTTAGAGGAGCATGAAATCATAGTTTGAGGAAAACTTTAATATTGGTATTTTCACGATAATAATTTGCTTCTGTTCGCGTGTTGAGTAACATTACTATAGATTTCACTTTATCATACATTCGAAAGTTAATAAACTAATATAATTAAATTAATATTATTTTCATTAATTAATATATATTCATATAACTTCATTATCAATATTTATAAATATATATTTATATAACTTCATTATCGATATTTATAAATATATTTTTCAATATAATTTATCCACGTTCATTGTCTATTAGTTTAAATTCAATTTTATTATGATATTAATTTTTAATAATATTCATTGCATTAAAAACTTTATTTATAAAAAATAAAAAGCTATTAAAATAACATAATAATCTAATAAATGGTTTACTATCAAAATATGTTTTTTTTTTTAATTTAAACATTCTAATCTATTATATATGAAAATAATCTATTTTTTTTTTATAAATTTGAATACTCTAACTAATTTATTATATTTAATTTTTTTAAAAAAATATTTAAAATTTTAACCTATTACTAATTAAATTCATATTACCTAGATTTAAATATTATTTTTTAAAAAACAATTAAATAGTCTATAAAACTCATTAAATTTGCGTAGGGTATATTTGCAAACCTTTGTGGATATAAGGTCAAGTGTCATTGGTTCCACCGATAGCACCATTGGCGTTTGATTTTGCTTGCTCATGTGGCTGGGTTCTTGGCCCGATTAATATCTTCCCATTGATGGGATAGCTGATATTTTTGCTTCTAAGCAAGTTAAATTTTCACTTGGAAGCTAAGCCGAAAAGAAGCTTTGTCACTTGGCATTATCTGATTTAGGCTACTAGATAGGTCCCACTCGCGGGGTTCATTGCTTGGCTTGCTTAATACTATTTTCACTCTGCTACAATAGTCTCTTTTTCTTTGTAATATTTCCCTTTTCTGTTCTCTTCTGTGGCATGTCATACCAATTTTCTTGCACATTGTTTAATTTTTATTGTTTACCAATTACCGTCATTGATTGGATTTAGAAGGAAATACAAGAATTTCAGAAACGGAAAAAATAGTTTGGAAGTTGGGACACCCTTCATAGAGAAGATTATACAGAAGAGCATTTGTGAAAGATGATGAAAAAGATTAGAGAAGAATGATTAGTGATCACATCTTGGTTTGTCGTTGACAAAGAAATGAAGAGGCCTTCAAACCTTGAAAAACTGGCAATTGCTTTCACGTTTTAAAACTCGTTATCAAAACTTATCTCCTTTGTCCATTGTCATTATTATTTGATATTTGAATATGAAGAATGTCGTTTGATGTTATTATAAATTCGCATTTGAATATAAGATAACGTCTTTGAACTTATTTTGGTAGAGAAAGGGAATGGAGCATTACCAGTTTTTTTTTTTTTATTACTAATAATTTGATTATTAAATATTTGTTTAATAGGTTAAAATTTTATTCTTAATTAATATCCAAAACAAAAGATGGATAATTTTTTCCATTCACTTATATTTTTCTATCTTTTATGTAAAAAATTAAGGGCATCAAGATTGAAATATGCATGGATTTAGCAATTTAAATGAGTAATATGCATTTAACAAATAGATCAAACTGCGGTTTATTTCTATTTAATTTTCCCTGTAAAATGTTACCTTTGTTCTCAAGTTCCTATCCAACCAAATGACCTTTAATCTCTTTCTAATTGACATGCGATCTATTCCTTGCCTTCCCTATTACTCTATGAGCTGAGAAAGGAAAGTGAAGATTTTTTAGGCGTTTTGGCATGCATAATGTTTAGTAATTATTGTGATAAGAATCGTTTTCTTGTCATTTACTTCATCAATTCATAACGCCATGCTCATCACATCCTTCAACAAATTAAGATGTATATTAATTTGGGGCTGGAAAAACAAAAAAACTGAACTATTCAGTTAAGATCTTGGTTCAATTTGTTAAGATCTCAACAATAAATTGCCTTTACTTTCATAAATTCTCTCGTCATATTGGTCTTTTATTTTTTAATCAAAACAATTCAATTTATGAGTTATGACTTTCCAAGCAAATATTACAACTAATTAGAATTCAAATGAAACCAAACTGATTCAATCTACCATTAAAATGACTAAAGTATATTAATTTAAAATCAGAAATAGGGCTGAGTCCAAGTTGGACATGATATTTTATTAACAATTTAGTATTACAGAAGAGAAAGGAACCAATTTGCAGACATGGTAGATGAGCATGTTTTCTGGGTTTCACCATTTTAAGGAAAAAGCCAATGGTTAGACATGACATGAGGCAGCATCTGCTGCTCACTATAAAGTGACAAGAAAAGGAAATGGTGAAGAGAGATTGAAATTCATGGAGTAATTAGATTAGATGCATGTGATGTAGGCAGTAGACTGCTGGAATATTCATCGTCTGTTAATGAATAATAGATTTAGTTATATGAAATGAATGGTTCCAGGGTTTGAGAAGAGCCCATGCCTGGATAACATGTGCACGTAATCTTTGTAGCAAGTGGGTGTCTGTCTCTCCCTGGCTGTGTGGTTTTTGGTTAAGCCAATACAATATCATGTCTTCTTTACATCTAAAATTATGGTATCTTTTTTTTTTTTTCTATCAATTCACTATATTTTATTATAAAAAAGTTTTTTTTTTTTTTTTTTTTAAATTTACATTGAAACTGCAAGTTCCAAAAGCAGCCTTGTTAGGGGTAAAGGGGTATGTAGGGATAAAGAAGAAAACGGTCCACGTGCACTTATTTTGTCACTTAACAATGAAAGGTTAAGCAGTTAGTCAATCACTTCATATTCCAGTGGGACTCCGCTCTCTCTCCCCTTTTCCACTTTCTTTCTCTTCTTCTCTGTTGTTTCATTCCCATGACCATTTTTTTAAAAAACCTAGTTAGGGTCTAATTTTATCCAAGACTTGAATTTTATACTATAAAATTAATCATAATGAATCACATTAAGCAAGATTTGTGCATATGACTATTGCGCTGTAAGAAGAGACAAATGGGTGTGAAAAGGAAACGGTGGGCGTGGCGCTGCAGGTGGTGGAGAGCATGGGTTGAGATGAGAAATTGGCATAGGTGTCTTTTTGTGCGTGTAAAAGCCCCCACCATAAGATCGATTCATCGAAAAAAAGATGACTTGTTTATGTCACTAACAATAAAAATGTTGGGTTTGCAAAAGCCATACCCCACATTTCAAGCACCGGAAAACAATGACATTGCACCCACCACCTTCTCTCTACCCAACTCCTATATACATTTCCTGAGTGTACAGCAAGTCTCCTATCTCCAAATCTTTTCTTTCTTTCTTTCTTTCTTTCTTTCTTTCTTTCTATAAACAAACACCAAATCATGAAGAAGATTAACTTGATACTAAGGAAGTGCAAGAGCTTGTCAAGGCAACTTGGAAGATCTTCATCCTACAGCAGCCTTAGGTCCAAATCCACTAGAGAAGATGTTTGGGGTACTGACAAGCTTCATCAAGATGAACAAGAAGAGCATGAAACTATATTCGTCGGAAGCACAAGAAAGCGTTACGTGATTAACTCCAAGTACTTGAGCCATCCTCTAGTTAATGCTCTAATTGAGAAGTCTAAGCAGAAGCATGGAGAGGAGGTTTTGGTTGTGAAATGTGAGGTAGTTCTCTTTGATCATCTCTTGTGGATGCTTGAAAATGCTGATCCTACTAATCTCAGCTTGGATTCCTTGGAGGAATTGGCTGATCTCTATGTCTTCTGAAATGGAAATTAAAGCTCTTTATTATTGGTCTAGTCATCAAAGGGACTTGATCATTTTTCTATTCTGTATTCATGTAAGGTAGTGAAATTAAATACCATATTGATTTCTTTTATGTTAATAATTCTCTAACTCCATATTGAGTTTGTTGGATCAAGTGCACCCTTTGGTAATTGAAGACCATGATTTGGGTATTTTGTATACGTACTCATCATGGGATTTTGTTCATCTTTTCGTCAATCTTGATCCTTTATCAATAAATTTCCTCAAGGGTTTATATTATATTAGTATTTCTTTTGGCCATTGTTACAAATCAATAAGCTTCTCTCTGATTTTAACTTCATTCAATAAATTCATGTGCTTATTCTATATGATATGAAAAATATGAGAGCAAGAATGAAGTACGTTTCTCTTTCTTCTTCTACCAATTAATAACCAATTTCTCGAGATCTATCCCTCAACTCTCAGCTTGCATTTTTCCCCACCTTCTTGGATCCCTATGATCCACATGGCCTTTTTCAAAGTAGAATGGACCACAATTGAAGGAACCCATTTAGCAACTATGGACATAAATTAATTAACAACAATATCAACAATATATAATCCAAACCTTTTCATTCTCGGCTACCTTCCAACAAAATTAGATAAATTAGCTTTGATTGAGATGCAAAAGGCACAAACCCAAATAAATTGTCAATGGATTCTCGATCGGTTTTACAGAAACCAGCATGAAGATCTCCCTATTGATCGACAAACTCACTTTCACGTGGCCAAGAAACCAACACCCAGAAAACCCTTATCATCAACAATCTGTTACTCGACAATATGAAAATCTCAGTGGTATGCAAATCCATTGATCATGGAATTCAACCTCATATCTCAGCTAAAGACCTCGAGGGTTTATTATGATTTAGTGGCATATCTCAACCGAACAATCCTTGCATAGTTCTTGAAATCTTTCGCGTGCTAGAAATATCGTCTTAATGCAACGTTTAACTCCTAACATTTAAAATTGAGAATTTAGATATATTTTAGTATGTATTTATTAATAAATAATGAATTACAAATTACACCATATTACTTATTAAAATTTTTTTATAGTGGGTTTAAAATAATGTTGTTTTTTTCTAATTATTTCAATTTCACATTTAAATAAGATACTTTCTTTGTTTATATGTTCAATATAGGTTCACCGTTCAAATCAATTAAACAAAACGTATAATTCAACAATAATTCACCCTAATACTAAATAAAAAAATAAATTATATTTTAATTCTTAAATTTTAATATAATTAACAAATTAGTCATTATATTTTTAAAATTAAATATTTAAATCTATATATTTTTAACCTATTAAAAAATTAATTCTTTTATTTATTTGAAACGTTAAATTAAAAGTAGCTGGATAATAAAAAATATAAAAAGATAATTATTTTCTAAAATATTATTTATTTCATACATTTAAATTGTAGGAATTGAAGTGTGGTAATGAATGATAATTGAAAAATAAAAATATTTAAAATTAATTGAATTTGATAATTTGAATTATGATTAATATTATGATATTGATATTGAGTTAAATATATTATGAATAATAATGAAGGACTGAAGTATTCAATATTTATTAAATTTTTTCATTACACTGAAATGTATTATGAAATAATAATTGAAGGATTAAAATATTTAATAAAAATTATAATTTTAATTAATATCTTAAATTTAAAAAGAGAAAAAAATATATTTCAATTTATATATCTGCTGCTAATAGATAGATGGATTAAATTTTAAATAAATTAAAAATATAAATTTAAGGGTTGAATTTAAAAAATAAAAGTACTAATTTTTTAATCACATTAAAATTTAAAAATTAAAATGTAATTTATAAAAGATAGTCGGAAACCGAACCGGTATTTTCTTTTCCCATATTGGCCATTTAGAATTTTCGCTGTGCACAAGTAAAAGCACTGCCCCAGATAAGCCCGTACGGTTCTTGCATCGTCTTCATTTCCACTAATTTTCACCGTCCTAGGGGTTTACCTAGGGTTTCTTATCCACTGTGTCGCCCTTCCGTCCATGGCCAAGCCAACGCGAGGCCGTCCCTCGCGGCCTTCAAGGTCCGCATCTTCCTCCCGGTCCCGCTCCAAATCACGGTCACGCTCTTACTCCGGTTCAGATTCACGGTCTAGCTCTCGCTCCCGGTCATTATCCTCCCGTTCTCGTTCTCGCTCTCGATCGTTCTCTTCGTCTTCATCTCCTTCTCGCAGCCTCAGCTCTGGTAGTCGCAGTCCTCCTGCTCAGAGGAAGAGGTAATGGCTTTTTTTTTTCTTCCCTTCCTTATTTCTGTTTTATCGCTTTCGTTCTTTATGTTTATAATTTATGTCTATCTGTTTGGTTGTTGGGAAACTGGATACTCGGTTGTGAAGGCACAATGACATTCTTTTAGTTGATGACACAAATAAAGAATGCGTAGGAGAATGGAGGAAATTAGGTTTTTGAACTGTTGCCTTACCAGTTTGGTAAAGATAGGTTCTTCACTCTTTGTATGACTCTTGCAGTTTAGCTGAGTTGTGCTTGTTATCATTTTAGAACGTAATCATTGTAGCTCTTTAGAATGTAACCAATCAACGCGATCTGTGTATTCCAGTTCTTTTAGAGCCTTGTAGTATAAGAATTCTGATGGCAGAGAGAGAGATTAGGATGAGCAATCGTTATGTTAAGCATGCATTTAATTTGATATCGTTTTATGCCTTAACATTATTTTCATTTGTGGTTGTTGAAAAAAAAATTGTCCCCCTTTTTTTGCAGTCCTGCTGAAGTGCCTAAACGTGGTCGCACTCCGCCGCCACAGTCTAGAAAAACTTCTCCGCCTCCAAGGTGAAGTTGCAATGTATTTTGACAAGGACTTGGGAAGTGGTTGAACAATTTTTCATCTGTTATTTGTAACTCATCCCTGTGAATGGCACTGATTTCAGGAAGACCTCTCCCATTCGTGAGTCTCGTGTTCTTCATGTTGATGCCCTCAGCAGAAATGTGCATGAGGGCCATTTAAAAGAAATATTCAGTATGTTCTGCACCTTCCTTTTCTTTTTCCTAAACAATTATCTTTGTGGTCGTATAAGATTGTGTTCATTCTTAAAGGTGTTCCTTTGTCTATGTTGTTTTTCAAGCCTACCTACTTTGTAATTTGAAAAAGTTGACCTAACCTGGCTACTTTCCTGTGGTAAATATGATCTGGCATACAGTTATATTAGCTTTTATAGTGGCGGGAAACATCTAATTTTCAGTTTGGGTATGCCTATGCACTATGAGTATTTGATTTCTTGTGAGATAAGTGGCTTCTAACTTAACGAGGAAATAGGCTTGCATCTTAAGATTGTGTCTGAGAGTTTCTAATTGCACCGAGTATGGTATGCAATTGTGACCGATTTCCAAAGTTTTAGCATGAAGATATCCACTAATTGGGCTGATATGGAAAAAATTCCTGTACTTGATTTATGCAAGCTATCAGACCATTGAGGAGTGAAATAATAGAGCATTTGTCTGAAACTTGAAACAGTTGGTTTCAAGGGTCAATGTTTTCATCTATTTAGCACAGAATGCGACTTCAGCATGGTCTGTACACTCTGTGTTTCATAGCCATTTTTGAACCTGAGATGGTTCTAAAACATTTTGGTCCCATCTGTGTAATTTATACAGACTGGCTTCAAAGGGTAAGTTGGCCAGTCTCTGGCCTCCTGCATCCTTTTCTCTGTTAATGCTTTTTCTTTTCATGGTCAGATTTTCTAGATATCTATATCTGGTTATAATTGCTGTGAACAAGAGGGATCCATGGAGTGGAAATGAGAGACATAAAAGCGAAGTGAAGAAAGGATTAGAAATTAGTGAGGGAAGGCAGTGTTGGGAGGAGTTGGAGATAAGATAGAATGGCCATGCGGACTAATGATTTCAGTACAGTGCAGATGTGGGAGTGGAAGTGTGCAGGAGACGGAGAGAGAGAAACACCTGGTTTAACATGCAACCTAATGATTGGGACCCAAAGTCACAAACCTGGAAACATGTTTTCTTGCGGCTCAGGTGTTACATGTAGTAATATTACTTACACTGTACTGTTTATTATGTAATTAATGATGAATATAATTATGATTTTTTAAAAAAAAAAAGATATTAGCTTGAGTAAATATTCACTTTTTTCCTGTAATATGTGTTTGAATAAATATTATAAAAATCGTAATATAAAAAAGTTAAAGTTTATATATATGTATGTATATATAGATAGATAGATGGTTCGCATGTTTCCTTGTGTTTTGTGTCTATTGATGATGGATCCCTATTTGGTCCACAGTAGCTTTTACTAGTAGATGGGAAAATAGCCTGTGCTTGCTCCAACGATTCAATTTTGTGGTATTCAATGTTTGATAACGTTTCTTTGGTTAGTGATGAATGGATTAACTAACATTTTGCTTATCAAATGTATGATGCTGCATGGATGGTATTTTCAAGGAAATTAAGTAATTTTTTGCTCTCTCTCTCTCTCTCTCTCTCTCTCTCAATCTCTTGATGACAAACAAGTATAAAGAGGCACTCATTTTTCATTGATTGATGTTTATGTATTTTTTTCCCCATTGATTACTCAGGTAATTTTGGTGAAGTTGTACATGTGGAGCTGGCAATGGACCGTACTGTAAGTGCATATAAGTTGTTCCTATCATACTATTGGAGCATTTATTTGTTTCTTCCTAGTGCAATAACATATTCTGGCTTAACAGGTTAATCTTCCAAAAGGGTATGGATATGTTGAATTTAAGACAAGGGCTGCTGCTGAAAAGGCCCTACTGTACATGGACGGGGTAATTTTCCCAACTATGTGGCATTAAATGAAGTTTATACGGTATCTATACCACCATATTAATTCTGGTGACATGATGAATGCAGGCCCAGATTGATGGCAATGTTGTTCGAGCAAGGTTCACATTACCCCCACGACAGAAGGTTTCACCACCCCCAAAACCTGTTGCTGCTGCTCCAAAGCGAGATGCTCCCAAAACTGATAATGCCAGTGCAGACATTGAGAAGGATGGACCAAAAAGGCAAAGAGAACGTATGCTTGATTATCTTAACATTTTGGAACTTTATGTTTATACTCTGTCTTCTAGTAGTTATTGTTTTTCGTTGATGTCAGCTTCTCCCCATCGAAAACCTCCAACCTCACCACGAAGAAGATCCCCTGTTGCTCGAAGAGGTGGATCCCCTAGGCGTCTTCCAGATTCTCCTCCTCGTCGACGGGCTGATTCTCCTGTTCGTCGACGAGTGGGATCTCCTTACCGTCATGGGGATACACCACCAAGAAGGAGACCAGCATCCCCACCTAGAGGTCGTTCTTCATCTCCACCAAGGCGTTACAGATCCCCTGCAAGGTTGTCGCCTGCTGCACAATTTCTTGCTCAATCTTATGTGCAACTTTGAAAGGCTGTTGACCAATTATTATCTTTGCAGGGGTTCTCCCAGAAGGATTCGTGGGAGTCCTGTGCGCAGACGTTCTCCTCCTCCTCCTCCAAGGCGACGGTAATGGCTTTTTCTAATTGAATTCTGAAGTTCAAAAGCTGACATGCCTCCAAATAAACTTGTGCATGTGATAGGGACCCACCTGCCCTGCTATAGGTGGGTGTTTAGTTAGGATCTGCCAATCTGTGCTCATTAAGAACCTGTCTAAACATGTCTGCCTGGTAAATAAGATATTTGTATATTTTATTGCATTCAACTTCGCTTGGTTGAAGATATTGCTTGAATAGTTAGACCAGGGCAGGCTGGGCTTAAGAGTCCCAGCCTGATTTAGGCCTGGCCCAACCTGCATTTGAAAAGTTTATTTCCAAAGATTGTTAAAGTATAACATCTGAGAGGATCGATAGGAGGAAAGAAGCCAAGCTATTAAGCTAAGCAAATTTTAGATTTAAAAGTGACTAGTTTGTAATATGGTAACTTCTTAGTGAACTCTTTTTTCCTTTTTTTTTGCAGCACACCTCCTAGAAGAGTCCGTAGTCCTCCAAGAAGGTCTCCACTTCGTCGACGTAGCCGCTCTCCTATTCGCAGGCCTGCTCGCTCACGTTCAAGATCACTTTCACCAAGGAGGTAACTTTATTATAGTTTAACACTGGCGCATCTGTTGTTTATCTGAACTGTGTTATTTGACATAACTTATAGCCATGCTGAATTAACTGAATTAGTGAGTTTGATGCTTAGGCATTGCCTATATGAGGATGCAAGCATTATCCTTTTTGCCTGTCCCTATCTATGGAAGATGAGGCTTTATTTAGGTTGTAAAAGTAGGGCAATTTTGTACAAATTGAGTTGGGGGAATTTTTTAGTATGAATGAATGGTTGATCATGCAAATGGAGCATGGTCACACAGGACTTGCTAAATATTAGATGAATACTGCCCTTTCTTAGGGATATCATGCTAATCAATTTATTGGGGTAGCTTAGGTTAGGAGGGTAGTGGACTAGGACCAAATTAAGGACTAATTTTCAACTTGGTTTGAAAGCAGGTTAAGATTAGATTTTGTGAGAATTTAATTTTTGAGAACTTAAACAAAGGTAAAGAATGGGTAAGCTGCTCGTAGCAGGACTGCAGGAGAGTAGAGATGAAAAGGAGAAATGTGAAATGTGCCATGACCAGTGAAACACTCGATTACCACTTTCTTCAAAAAAATTATGTCATCCTCTTGAATGGTGAAACTTGTATGGTTAACTCTTAACAACCATGATTCTAGGTCAATTTTGACAATGGGTAACTTATTTAATTAAATTTTTACTGCCTGCGTATATCTTTTCATCTCGCAGACCTGATTCCAATTTCTTCTTGTATAGAAAATGAGCCTTCTTTTGTTTTTTGTAGTTGAATAACTGTTCTAAATGCGAGCATAGTGTTGCTGTTATTGTTGGTTATTTTTTTTCCCCCTTCTCTGTGGCCAATCAACCTTTCTGATTATGTTTCAATTTTGGTGATCAATGTTGTAGCAGAGGCCGAGGTCCAGCTGCAAGACGTGGGAGGTCATCCTCCTATTCTGGGTCGCCTAGTCCACGCAAGGTTTGTCATTTGTTCCGTACTCTTATTATTGTAAGAAGAAAGGGTCTTCTCTGTAATTATGGAATTGGTTTTATGTATTTGATTGTGACAGGTCACCCGCAGAATATCAAGGAGCCGCAGTCCTAGAAGGTATTTTTTTAAAGAAGGATCTAAATAATGTTTGCAGTTTCTGTATAAACTTTTGATATATGAGATTGTTTTATGTGTTTGAATTGAAATTTGTTAAAATCTATGTTTTGCATGGTTTAAAGATAGCTGTGGCATGGCCAATACATTCAATGAAGAATTGAAAAAAAGTTATGGTTTTTCCTTTTTTTTTTTTTTCCATCTGATCATTCAAAATTGAAATTGAATTTTTTTTCTCCTAATGCTGTAATGCCTAGAAAACGTGTGCTTCACACATTCTTGCTTTTACACTGTAAAAGAGAAGGCAGAGCCACAGAGGTTTGGGTTTGACATGATAAGGGATGTAGCAGAGAAAGTCAATGGTAAAAGTTAGAAACAAGAAATGCATGCTGTTGAGTGGACTTGAACGGAGACAAAATATGGTGGGGTTTTTGGGGAGGGGAAGCAAAGAGGAAAAGACTTGTTCTAGTCATTATATCTCTGTATTATTTACTTTCTTCTCGCCTAATTTCCATTTATGGTATTCTTGCTTTTTATCGGCTTAGTTCAACTAAAGCACATAACGACAGCAGCAGCAGTTTTCTGCTGATGATCTCCCCCCGTCCTTCCTTGAAAATATATAACTAAGATGATCTTTTATGTCTTGGTTACCTCTTTATTTCTTCCATTTATATGTCTCAAGTTTTTTGAAGTTCTTAGAAGTAACTAGAGATGGTTTGTATAGGCCTTTGAGGGGAAGAAGCACCAGCAACAGCAGCAGCAGCAGCTCACCGCCTCGGAAGCCATAGGTAATATTTGCTATCCCTTATCTTTTCCTCCTCGCTGCTTGTCTCTGAAAAATGAGCTGGATATGTGTAATAAGTAAGATCTTTTTCAGCACAAAAAACTTTCGACTGCCTGTGATGTAATACAGTAGTAGGGTTCACACTGTTCTTCAGGTTTGTCTGTTTTGGTTCATGGAGAAAAAGCTGTGTGGTACAGCGATGTTACTAAGTTTTTGTGGAGAACCATTTAAATTACAGTTTGGTTAATTTGTGTTGCATTTTTGTAGAATACTTGTTTTAGTTCCTTTCTTTATAGTGGACATAACTTCGTTACTTATTGCAAGTTTGAATGTAGTAATGGAGCCATTTTGAGTTTTACTTGAATGACATTAGATGTTTCCCAAGAAGAAAAGCGTATCGGAGGCCACCTAAGGGCGAACCACCCCCCACCACCACCCCCTTTTTCCTGTCTCAAAATATATTTCTTTTTCATTTTATTAATTGAAATCAAAATTTATTAATATAAAGTAAATGTGAGGGGTAGGCATCAAGGGTTTCAAGCTCATCTAGAAACCCAAAATCTCAGTAAATAGGCTTTGGCCCAATAAGGATCAAAGAAGTTCTTCATAGGTTTGTATATATCAATTTGAACGATTCGTCTCTGCCAACCATTCCCACTGCGAAAACGCCACTAGCAGACGCGAAAAGCATCTAAAGGCAAATTCTTGGTGTGCTCGGGTTATTTATTTTTCGCTTGAATTATAAATGGTGGGATTTGTGTTTTATTGGGGAGAGAGAGAGCGTGTGCGCGAGAAACACTCGGTTTACCGCACCTTAAACGCACAATCTATCATAGCTACACGGCAAATCAATGTCAACAAAATCAGTTTCCCAGTTATAAGTCTAAGCAGAGGGATCCCAGCGCCGCCATTTCAATCGTAAATCGTCGTATCATTGCCTCCGCATGCCGCTTGAGAAGTTACCAAGTAATATCAATATGGTCAATCCTCAAAAATGTAATGATCGAGTTTTATGTTAGAAATAACCTTACAAAATACTCCATTGGTTATATATTTTTTGCACATTTATTATTATTATTATTATTATTTTAAAATTATTGTCTATTTGTAATAATATATAAATTAATTATTTTTGTTTTATTTTATTTTTAAGAAATTTTTCAAAATATTTTTTAATATTTATATAAAATATATTGTGTTTAAGATGAATATAATTAAAAATTTAATAAAAAAATTATATTTTTAATATATATATAAAATAAATAAATAAAAATTATGAGTGAAAACTCAAAAGTATTTTCCTTTGAAATTCTGTCTTGAGTTTTGATTTTTTCTTGAAAACTCAAGCATTTTGCTTTGAAATCCTGTTGAAAACTCAAGACGCTGATAGACTAGAATTAACTAAAACTATGTTTTATCTTAATTTTTAATATAATAAACTAAATAGGAATAGATTACACAAAAACAATCACCAATCGTTTATTTTACAAAATCCGAAGGACCAGCAATAAAGTTTTTGTTTATTTATTATTTATTTTTTTTAAGAGTAGGATTGGATTAAAAATGTATGTAGCATTTAAAGTCATGGGCAGTCTATGGGTTGGCTTTACTCGTGTAAGCAACAAAATTGGATTAATTTGCTAACTTGTTTTCAGTCAAAAATATTATTTTATTTTAAAAAACAAAACATACCTGTATATTTTTGCTTTTTTGAAATATATACGTACGTATTTCTTTATGCGAAAGGAGAGAATATATATACACACGTACGCACGTGACCTCAGCAGCAAATCAGCAATAAGCTTTTCCTGAAAAGGAAAGAAAAGAAAGGGAAAGGAAATTGGTCATATGGCATGTGAGCTCTGTTAATAAACGAACGGAGAAGGATCCCAACGCCGAAGTTCCTGCAACCGCTCTCCTGGCAAACCCTAGTCCCGGTTTTATCAAATTTCGTATTCGATTCTCCAAATTAACATTGTCAGCTGTTTAAAGGTCTGTTCTTTCTTCTCTCCCAAAAACATCATCAGGGTGGAGTGAGAAAATTTTCGATATTTGTAGCTAATTCTGCATTAAAGCTTGATCCTTTAATTGAATATTTTTCTGAATTTTTAAGCTTAATGACATTGTCATTGATGATGCCCCTTTCCTTTTCCATTTCCAGTAGGCTTCTGGCTTTCCGTTTAAGCTTTTTATCTGGTAACTTTGACAATTTCATGGCAGGCAGTGGCCTGCCGCTGCCATCTTTGGGTCGTGTGAAGCTCAGTGATCTTATTCCTCCTGAAGGCCTTCCCTGTGATTCTTACAAACTCTCAGTCTCCACTTTGTCACAGTCAATTGCTCAATATTCTGCTGCCATCATTCAGTTCTCGGCGATCGATGGGGCTCTTCTGAGATCCGGTTTGGATTCTGCTCGCCTTTACTTCCGTAAAAAATCATCTTACCCATCTGCGGATATGATTCATACTAATGATTCTCGCAAATGGTGCAAGACATCTGGTTATTATGCTGATCCTCAGCTGTGGCAGGAAACCTATGATTATAGACCTGGACTGACCCCTACAGACCCAAATGGTGCTATGGAATTCCCTCCAGGAGGACTGCCTGACATATTTTCTCTGCTTGGAAGGGCAGCTAGGGATATATTGGATGCCATCAGCTTCTATTTAAACTTGCGTAGCTCTCCTTTTACGGAAATACTTGATAATGTTCCTTTGAGAAGTCAGGAAACATCCTCTTCGGTATTGTCTGTTTGCTGTTATGCTAGACCGTCATTCCAGGGATCACAGCAGCATAATTTAACTGCTCAAGAGGATGGTCGGATGGTTATGTATCCTGACCATGAGCACCAAGTTGATAAAAGTCTCATATCTCTTGTGAAGTCGGATAAGGCGGGTTTACATGTTAGGGATTTTCATGGTCGCTGGGTGCTTGTGGATGGAGAGCTTGGTCCTCAAGAAGTCATTGTTTACCCTGGACTTGCCCTCTACCAGGCAACTGCAGGCTATATCAACCCTGCGCTGTACAGAACCGAGATTAATAACTTGCAGGGGAACATGTATGGACGCTGTTCTTTGGCTTTTAAACTTATGCCGAAGTCTATGACCAGTCTCAGTTGTTCTGAGATGAGAGCAGCTGGTCATGGTGTTGAAGCTCAGTTCCAGGTACCAGTTCCAGTGGATGATTTCATGCAAAGACCTCACCCAACTGATCAGCTTCTTAACAGGCATACTATACAAAGTTTCAATTTCTCGACATCTCTAGATGGTAGGCAACACTTCCACAACATTATTGTTTTGATTGTCTAATCAGTAAATGGAAATGTAATCTCTGCTAGAGTTTTATCTAAATCAATTGTGTGATCACTTCCCTTTAAATGACATATGCCACATTTCTTTCTTACTCTTTTAGGCTCTTCATATTTCATGCAGCGGTATACTTGTTCCTTTTTCTTTATTCTATTTTATTTCGTTAGTTGATCCTATTTGGAAATTTGACCTTCCTTATCTCTCACCGTTTGAAAAATTCTTCAAATATCATTTCACTGTCAACTTTTTTCCCCAATGTACGGGTTCGTTAATATAAAATGAATATAATATGAGATTGTCCTTTTATTGCTTCTACAATGAAATTCAACTTGTTGACACGCTGTATTGTGGTAATTCTTTAGGGTGTTAAGCAGGCCACTCACTTATCCTTGTGTGAAAGGCAAGTACGAGTACAGTAAATTTAAGAATCAGCTTTGCATTTAAAATCAGAGAAAAAAAATTTCTGCTCTCTTGTGATAATACAATAGGAAATGGAAAATTGTGAAGTCCAAAGGTATTCTGGTTATTAGAGGTTCTCTCTTTCTACTCTAATCCTGATAACTTTATTTGGCTGTTTCAATCTTTTGGACCCTCTTCTTTTTGGATTTTTCGCATTTCTTATTCTGTGCGAATAGTCCTTAGCAATAAGTTTTTAACAGCAGGTCCTTGGATCGATGACATGCTGGTACAGGATCTATGAAGGCCATGATGAGGAGGAAGAATAGTTCACATTGCAAGCCTCTGCCACCATCCAAGAGGCTAAGGCTTGAGGCCCAAAGGGTTCTGAAGGAAAAGGTTCAGGAAATTGCAGATAGGAAAGGAATCAAGCTAAGGTTCTGCAACCTGAAGGAGTGTGAGAATCACATCCATGCCTTGGACAGCCCATGTGCCAATATTAGAATGGAGATTGGGTGGCCTCCTGGAGTACCATTTGTTCATCCCCACGATTTGCCTAATAAGGCAAAGATCGGTTTTCTTGAAGCATATGAATCTGGGTGGACTCCAACTCATGTTATGGAGCTAAGTCTGACAAAACCTGGACAAGGAAGTCAACACTCGGACAATTGTTCCTGTAAATTACCTCTCCAAATTTCATGTCCATATGATTATATATCTTTTATGTCCAATGTCTCTTATGCTTGAGGTGTCAAGCATACACATGATTGCGTGTGCGTGCATATGTGTGCATTTTTGCATGGGCATACATATGGAAGAATGATTGCCAGGTGTCCCGTAAATTGTATTGTAAATATAGCTTTGAAGTACATTTAGATCATCTGTATGGTTAGTATAATACTGTGATGTGCTATAATCTTATAAGCTTAAATTAACTTTATTTTTATCATATGGAAAGGAGTATGTCTTTACATATTTTGTCATATAAATGGATAATATCAAAGCAAAATAATATTGGGTGGCCAAGGGTTATATATGGTAGGAGATCTGGTTCTTTCCATAAAGGTGCTCAACAACTTACTTGAGTTTCTTGCTCTGAAATGTAGTTTATTTTTCTAATTTTGTAGCTCAGAGGTCTGTTTACTGAACAATTGAAGTAGGTGCATTTTTGGGACTTCAGTAGGGAACTATTGGTATTATTCATGGTGCTTACATGGTTAATAGTAATAGGATGTTCTTCCTTCATTCTCACACGCACATGTAGATATGCATGCATGTTTGCTGGTACCCAGGCATATCTCTACCACTGTTTGTTGTAAATAATTTCTTCATACTTTCGTGTGCAGAGAACAACTTTATGTTTTCCAAATGGCAGTGGTAAGCTTCTGAGTCAATTTGACGGAAATGATCTCCATGGTTTACTCTCAGTTGTGGCTTTGAGCAGCTTATGGGTTGCGTGTTGGAGTCACAGTACTTCCGGCTGTCGATCCCTTATTTTTATCACAAGATGGCATAGCCAAATTATATTGTGAGATTGTGTGCTGGAGCTAACTTTATTTTAGCATTTGTTCCTTTTCTCTCTTTGGTGTGCCCTTTAAACATAGTGCACCATATTGTAGAACTGAACAAATAAGAAGAAGACTGGTGGAATCGAAGCCTTAAGAGAGAGAGAGAGAGAGCCACCAATTTAATTATGCTTCTTGTCCATGGCAGCTGGTGCAGACTTGAGGCAACATTACCATGATTTTACAAATTATGCATGAAAAGCAAGGCCTCATTTAATCGAATAGGAATGAAGTTATAGGTTCTGTCTGCTTGGTGTTGATGAAGTCCTTCTAACCTCTAATTTTTTAGATCTATTTCTGTAACCGATTTGAGATCTGTACAAGTCTTGTATGCTCATTGCATGAGAGTTTCTAATATGAACAGGTGAAGTGTACTTGTTCATTGGGCTTGCAATGCCAATTCCAATGCCAATGCCTGTCTAATCCCTGATCACTGGCACTTTCTTCTATTTATTTTCTATTTCATTTGTCATAATGGTAGGCTTTGAGGAAAGAATAAGTAGAAGGGATGTATGGAATAGTTGTCTTTGCATTTGCTCGTGAGCATCCTATAAATCCCCGTAGATTTCTTTGCAGGCCATGTGATTAGGGCGTGCATTCAGTTTAATTGAAAATGTCTCTTCTAAACAGAATAGTGAAGTCTTACTCTTGGTTATTTAAACTTGTGAAATGAGAAGTTTGACGAAGGTTCACAACTGTTTTTAACAATGAAACCTCTGAGGAGGCCAAAGCAATGTTTTCAGACAAAGCAACACGTTCAAGACTTAATACCAAGATGGTGCGTGGCTAAGACGCATATGCGATCCACCAACTGTTTGGAGTAAACCATGCGACTATGGAAGCCAAGCTACATTTTAATAGATACCGATGCTAGTGCTACTCCTGCTTCATAGAATAATCAATGCTCGCATCTCTCGAAAGAAGACCGTCATGTCCGCGGTTGACATTGCCAGGCCTCTGTCAAGCAGCAGGGTTGAAATTGCGTTGTAGCCTTCCAGTTATCATGATAGGTTCGCTATCAGCTAAGGGTTCTTAGATCCTCAAAGTCAGCTTTAACTGCGAAAAGGAGGTTGGTTCTCAAAAGGGAGTTCAATGGGTGTTGCATTGCCATAGAATTCTTCCAAGTTATAGAAAGCTCTCTGCTGCGGAAGAAATACATGGATTACTACATCACCTGAAACTCAGAAGCCAAATCAGCAAAATATTACATTGATTAACAACTTCCCAACAACAGGCTTCACAAAGGATTAAACACAACCTACAAAAATTAAATTTTCCTGTGGATTAAATTTCATGCTACACAAAAGGTGCTACGACATCATTCACTGGCACTAACCAAAATCCAACAGCGTCCATGAGTTAGGTTTTGTGTCCCCTGATGGAACTTTTCCATATTTCTTCTCAGCAAGATCCCTTATTTTTGACCTGCAGAGTGACATGTATTAATATCAGCTGATCCAGTGCATCAAATTTTAACATGCAAGTAATATTGTATAAAAACACCAAATGCTGAGATTCATACGCAATAGCATCAATCTGAGGGCGTGAAAATGCTGTTGCAATGATAAAGAACCGAGTCCAATACACGAGCGGCTTCACAAAAAGTACCCTAATATCTGCAGCTTTAACCTCACTCGCAACCTTGGCCATTGCCACCGCAACTAACAGAAGGGGAAAAGGACCGAGAAATCATCAAACACACATTTGTCGTTCCCTAACAACTGAAGATTAACAATATACTTCTGGAAGGTGGAAGCACGCATAACTAAAGCATGCACTTCTCATTATGTAAGGAAATGCATCAATTTGATCAAACTTAGCAAAAGATAAAGACTTCAATTAAACCCATATGATTAACCTTTTCTCTAGTAAATTAAATCACCACATTTATGAACAGAAAATGCAGAAGGATCTTTTAGCTTTATACTACAGACAAGTTTTCCGCACGTATTTTCACTTTCTACTTTTTTACCTGCTTGTATTTAGTTCATTTTTTTTTCTTTTCCCTGATTCAGTTTTCCCCTTATTTCTGTCAAGTAAAAACCAAGAGGGTTGTTAATTAACAAAAGTTAAGCTTACCAAAAATCATTTGCATAAACCTAGCAACCAAATGATAAAAGAAACATCACCAATCACGATAAATTTGTCCTGATAATGAAGTACAATAAATATCCGAGCACAATCTTTCTTTAAATGAACATGCACATCATCTTTCTTTAAGTAATTGTAAGATGAGCTTACACGACAAACTTTCAGCATCATCATCAACCTCTGCACTGGGAGGCTTCTGGTCATTTCTCCTAAATACCACCTTCCCATGTTTGTTAAACAAGTCATCGAACATTTCATCGGTATCTTCTACATTCTGCAAAAGACATCACTCAAGTCAGAAAGACATCCTTCAAGGCATTAGCAGTCGCATAGATGAAGAAATATAGAGATTTAGAATCCTACATAGCACCAGCTCAGGAGGTTCTGTCAACTTTAGTTCAGGAATTAACGATAGCGAGACAGGGGCAACAAGTTCCATTAATTCGCTATATCAGAAGGATGAGAACAGAATCCAACTTACGAAATCCCATCACATATAGCAGGTAGGGTAGGGGAACAAGAACGAATGCAAGGTATAAATCTCTAATTCATCATATTTTAAAGGCTTTCAAACGGACATTATTGGCAGCCCCGAAAAAGCAAGGCTTGCAAAACAATAACTCAGGACTGCATTAATGGCACAGCGTAAAACAAAGAACGTGAATGTTGATGATACTACAGTATTCTCATATTTCTTCCAAGCACCCAATAGAGCGTAAGATTAATCAAAATGCCAAAACAACAGAACCGAAGTAGAAAGGAAGCATGAGCTCCGACAAATTCTCACATTAACCAAAACCAAAAGCAACTGAGACATCGTACCGAGAGAAAGTTATCGTCAGAGTCTTTGCGAAGAGCGAAACTGAGCTTTAATTTCAATTTTTTGGCTCTGGGTATTTGGCACAGCCGATTGCAGTGCGGTAACTGTTGCTCATTAAGCCATAACCACCCAGTTTGCCTTCCGTGCCTTTGAGAGAATCCAGGTTCAAAGCGACCCAGTAGCTGGAACTCACCGGAGAAATGACTCCCAGCACCAGCACCGGCGATGAATAGGGCGGTGGACGCTGCCATTATTGCTTTTTCCCACGATGGACAAAATTAAAGAAGAGGAGCATTCTTATCAGATAAGATATTACGGAAGAGGCGAAATATCTGACCCGAAACTATAACCCGACCAATATCTATGGGTAAATTTTTCTCGATATAACCCAACCCAAAAAAATGACTGGACATGGGTGAGTGGTAGGCCTGTAATTTTGGCCCATTTCGTTCATATTAAGATCTTCACGCAGATCCTATCAGTAGCAGACGCTGAGACTGAGCAGCGATCTCAAGCCTCTCAGCTACAACCAAGGATTGTCAAGTTCTTGAAACCAAACAAGGCCGTTATCCTTCTCCAGGGCCGCTTCGCCGGCAGGAAGGCTATGATTGTCCGATCCTTCGATGACGGCACACGCGACCGCCCCTACGGCCACTGCCTTGTCGCTGGCATATCCAAGTACCCATCGAAGGTGATCAAGAAAGACTCTTCGAAGAAGACAGCCAAGAAGTCACGAGTGAAAGCGTTTATGAAGGTTGTTAATTATAGCCATCTGATGCCTGCTAGATACACTTTTGATGTAGGCTTGAAGGATATGGTTAGTCCTGATGCGTTGGTGACGAAGGACAAGAAGGTTACGGCTGACAAAGTAATCAAGAAGAGGTTTGAGGAGAGATTCAAGACTGGGAAGAACCGATGGTTCTTTTCCAAGCTCAGGTTTTGAATTGGAAATTTGATTTTTTTCCGGGCATGTTATATGATTTAAGTTACAATTGAGTTCTTGGGTTAAAGAGATTCTGTTAATTGATTGAAAAGCTAGTTCCTTTGGATTTAATTGCTGCAAATTCATACGACATAAAGAAACCAAATTGATGGGGTTTCACTTATTTATTGATGCATAATGAGATAATGAGATATCTTTGTTATGATGATCATTTTAGAATTGGGCACAGCTCAAATGGTTGATAAAAAGGAAGGAGAAAACTCCTCCAAGTCAGAGTCTTTTATGGAGGTTAGACACTTGTTTTGAAAATGCAGATTTGATTTGTTGAGTTGCTGAAAATATGAAGACCTCACCCACACCAAAAATACCTTCGTATCTCTCGTGCATAGATCTTACAAGTTTCTATGGTGTTGAAGGTGAATGTCGCCTTAGCTTCTAATACGTTATTTTGGAGTACGGGATGATTTGATGCAAGAGAATTGATAAATATTAAATGGGGCATTTTTATTTATTTATTTTGAGATTCTTTAATTATTATAATGAGAAAAATAGAAATTCCCTCCAAAATATGAATATATAATTGATAGTTCAGATGGCATTGAGCGAAATACATAAAATTGCTGAGCCATCATCTGAAATACAAGGACTTTAAGAAATATAATGGCTGGTGAATAGGCAGCTTGGTTACAAGAGCGTTTATCACGAGGAACAGCAGAGCTTGACTGATTATAACTGAAAGGTAGTCACCTTCTAGACTATGGAAGGGAATCCTCGATATCCCTGCAGGCCGCTTTCAAGAACCAAGGATCGAAAGTGGTATTGTGAATCTCGCACAATCAATCTAGCGGAATATCAGATGAACTTCGACCACCACTGGCAGTAATATTTTCCTAACCTTCTTTTGGTCTTTGGATCACCCTGCTTAGACCTTTGAGCAATTTTGCTTATTTGAGAATTACTTGCATTGAACACAAAACCTTTCAATTGGGCTCTCAATCTGGGCCATATGGCCCAGACACTCTTTTAAAGATAGCCCTTTAATCAAGTTCTATTTATTCTTTTAAGCCCATAAATAGTCCTCTACTCTCTGGCTCTCAGGTTGGGTTGCTGAGGCTCAAAACCCATTTTAGCTGGGTCTGTAATCTGTGCCGTTTAAGGCCGAAACGGGTTCATGTAGTGGCTAAAGCACTAACCTTTATCACACAAAGTTGCAAACCGCATCACAATGAATATTCTTGTACTAGTTTGGTCTTTATTCTATTGTATGCGCTAATCCTATCTTGGTTTACAGCTTAGTTGTCATTTGTTAAGGTCCCTATGTTAATCTTTTGAGGAAGAATAAAATGCGTGGAGACCATTCATTCGACACCAAAAAACCTTACCATGGAACATATTTATGTCTTCTGCTGATCAGAGAATAGGTCACCATGAACCAGTTTTACATGAACACTAATGAGACATGCATGTAATTACCATTTCAATCACCACATGAATTAGATTAATGAAAACGATTAATAACAAAAAGGAACTTGAACTATCTGATATATAGTCTTCAGCAACAGAACATGTCTAAGGCACAGCAGCAACACAAGGCAGCAAAACTGCAAAAACAAGATCATGCAAGAAATGTCATATCAATTGAAAGTTGGTTTATATCTTGGGAGTGGGATAGAGCAGTGCTTGATTACCATCCTTTCCAAAAGCCATCACCACCCTTCCTTTTGGTCTCTACAGCTTAAGGGGTATGTAATTCGGGTAGCCTGGACCATCGTTTGTGGGATAAACAATTGTGGTGGTGGTGGTTGTAAGGCATTGTGATCTTGTGCGTGCACCATTGGATGAGCTGCTGCTGGTGGAAATGATGTCACGGGCGGCGGATATATAGCTGCAGACCATGTAATATTATCAGTACACATTAAATCAAAAGAATCCATCATGTTTTGAATTAAAATGTTGTGTTATACTGACTAGGAATTTGTTGCTCATCGTAGAGAGCCATTAGTAACTACCACCAGAGAAAGTTTTGTGAGATAGGGTTACAAAAAGGAAAGTGTAGGTATATAGGGCGGGTCCTGAATGTTTATTTGTAGTAAACGGAAAGAAACTTTGCTTCTGGGACGGGGTTTACTAGAGACTAGAAAGGACGGCCACATTGGGTGGTAGAAGTTCAACAAAGGCCCCGTCAATTGCTTGTGGCATTACCTTGTACTTGTGCAATTTTGTATATATTTCAAGCCAAGAAATGGCCCTCTTAAGTTGTTAACAGGATATATTCAAATTTTCTTCAGCTGAGCCAACAAATTTCTGGAGCAACTATGAAATGGTTAAAGGCCCATTATCCACAAATTCTTCTGAAGTATGTCGGTAGCTTGTAGTTGTGGACGTGGTCAATTATATGGCTCCAAAATATTCGATTGCATATGATCGACAATTAAGCATTTTGAGTTGACAAAGATGTGTTTTTTTTTTTTTGTCGAAGGACGAAGATGGGTTTAAAAAAAGAAAAGTAAGGAGGTTGAATTCATGTGATTATAAGGAAATAGTCATCAACAAAGGCTCAACAACCACCAAGTGCCTTTATGATCATATACTTGAACCAGTATTTTAAAATATATATATATATATATGTACAGTAAGGCACATAGCCTGCTATGTATTGTATCATATCATCAAAATTGTGCAAAGAATATTATCACTTAGCGACTTTGATAAAATTAAAAGATATTAATAGCCATAATTTGTAACATTTATGAGAATAGAATCCTCCATTAAATATTATTCAATCATTCTTGGCGTGAGAAACGGTTGAGAACTCTATATATATGTAGGGTGGATATGGTCACGAGCGTTCCCACAAGAAACTTGCATAGATGTGAGAAAAGTAATGAATGCCCATCTAAAATTCAGACAAGGATGACAAGAAGGAGCAATTGTCTAATTAATGCTCAATTGGGTCAACCAACAACCATGAATAATACAATACAAATATTATATGTAATAAAATGTCAAGTAGTTTTCATTGGAAGAGAGGTGGTGCAGAGCTCTCTAGCATCTGCCATCTCCCAAACAATACGTGTAGGAAATGAATGCGAAAGAAGTACCTGTCGATATGTGGACAAAGCATGGATATGCACATGGAAACATGAAGGCCAGCTGAGAAATGAGAAGTTTTTGGTGCATAGAAAACACAGAGATGGTGCATTGAGAAACGTGTACTTCCTCTAGTATTTTATGTCTTTTCCAAAGTTCATCACTCCCACCCCTCATATTCAATCCAACTTTGATCTCTCCTACTCATCTTTCTCGGCATCTGTTGTTGTAGTATTTATTTTTGCTTCAATTATTATACAAAGAAAGACTTCAATTAATTATATTAAATGTAATCAAAGGGAGAAGGCTATGTGGTGCGTATCCCACCCCACCCATCAAATTGATGAGTAAATGCACACGATGCCATATCGGTGAAGATAAATAGAATCAAGTACCCTACTTTTATCTTTGGGGGTCCACATATCCATTAATGCATTCTCTGTATCTCTCTCTATCTCTCAAATCTTTCAACCCCACTTCTTCTTTTCCCTCCTCTGTTAACCTATCGGTCAAATTTTCTGGTGGAGATGCAAAGCTAACCTCTCTAAGAATCCCGAGTACAAGTAAGGTATGTTTCAAACACAAGAAATAATGATAGTTCAACTGACCCATGAGCAGCAAATTGCAAAATTAATATAAATAATAAAGAGAAAGAAGAAAGTGAGAGTATTGTTTTCTTTTTCCTTGCTTTGCTGTGAGGAACCTCATTCATTAATTATCATCAACACTTGCTAGACCATTACCATATGCCTGATCTTTCCTTTAATTTATTTAATTAATAAATTACAAATGCAGTATTAGCAGTAGCTGACATTTTCAAAGCATTTGTGGATTTGCGGGAGTGATGAATGAGATTCTCCAAAAGCTAAAACAAGGAGAGATTCCCATAAGGTGAGACTTAAAAAAGGGTGGAGATCACATGTACAATACAAAGCCACCAACTTTAAGTTGAATGGAAGAAAAGATAAAGAAAACTCCTCAAAGCATAAAGAAAACTCCCACATCAAGTCAAGATGCAGTATATATACATTTTTGCCCTAAAAGGAGGGGAACCACAGACATAAACATGATATTTTATATTCTTTTCTTCTTCTTTTTTCATATATTAAGGACTTCTACTGTCTTAATTTATCATGACAACATGCATACAGCAATCATAGCCGTCCAATTTACTACTCTTTTCTTTCTTTCTTTCTTTCTCTACAATAAAGTAGGAGAATTTGAGATGGGTTGTGATCCATTACTTCTTTTTTCCATAACTTTATGATTTTTCACTTTGCTTTTTTCTACGATGTTCTTTTATTTTCAATTTCGGTGGAGGTTAAACGAAAGAGTGGTCGAAATATGGTTGGCTTGATGCATGCAATAATAGAGCTATAGAATAAAAGAGAAAGGTGAGGAAAAGGGGACGCCGAATCCATCCATCTAGCTAGCTACTTTTCATCTAACCTTTCATCTTGTGGGGTCCCGCCATCTCCCTCTTCAATTTTCTTTAAATCGTGTAATTATATATGTATCTATATTCACGTCACCTACATATTAGCATAATTTTTATGGAAAAAAAAAACTATTAATATTTTAGATTTCATCGTTTTCGATTTAAATTATTTTTATTGTTAAAAGGTCCAAAATTTTCAATTAAGAAATTAAAGGATTTCTTTTTTTTTGTTTAAAAAAAAGAAAATCTTATTAAATAGTGAGATGGGAAAGAAGAGCCAAGTCCAAGCCAAGGTGTTTTATTTTTAATGCAGCGTGGCCCTGTGTCTGTACGGCCTGCCTCATCCGGCGTGTGTTATCTTATAATCATGCCTTGCTTTTTATTGTATCTTTACGACTTTACCCATACAGCCCCAATACTTGCAGTTGCTGGAGCTCAACAGCTATTATTAGTGTTTATATACTAATCTTTTGTATTATTATATTAACATCAGACAACAGTGTCAGCAACCATAACCCCTTGCCTAATAGGTCAAATTTTTGGGTTAGTTGACAGATTTATTTGTCGTTTTGTCCTTTTAATTGTAGCCCGTTCATCTAACAATATTAAAATTAAGTTTAAAAATACAATGTAAAAATGAAATATTTTAGATTGTGATTTACAAATTAATCTTTATTTATGCTAATTCAACGTCTCTTTTATAATAATTATATCTTGATAAATCAGATGGAATATGACAATTAATTAATGAGATAGGTTAATGGATTAGAAATTAATTAAGCTGAAGTGTGATTAGATTCCTATAGCACGATGACAATAAATTTAAATCAAAGTTGCCTAATAAATTTAAACTCAACATGGCTTGCTTCAACACTTAAACAATACTAATAAATTTGATGTGCACAAAGGTCAAAATCGGATAACTATCACAATCGTTCATTGAACTTGTAAAATAGTAATTTATAGGCAATAATAATAGTGGTTTGATTTATTGCTTAATTTGCCAAGGTGTTTATTAATAATCGCATTAACAAAGCTTAAATTGTCAGAAGACTGAGAACTACGTATACAATTCTAATGGCATGAGCTTAATTGGGAAACTTAGTTAGAGAATTGATTGGTCAATTATTAAAGATTTAGTCAATAATTCCCAAATACAATTCATCAATTGCATCAATGTAGGCCCTAAATGTGGAAATCCAATTCGAGATATCAACAAAATTTTGGTAACTACGCTCTGTTGAAAAGTTGTTGCTTCCGAGGCAAATCAAGCAAGCAATTGTGGAATATTAAAAAAAACTATTAAGATAAGATTAACAAATTAAAATAAAATAAATGAAATTGTGAAGTTATGTATTTAAATGAATAAATTTGGATGGAGCGGTGAAGAAATTTATCTGTGGCTTGGCAAGGGAAACTGAAAGGTAGCCACGTAGCAGGGGAAAATGCCAAAGCTAAGCCAACGTTTCCCATGCGACCAGCAAGAATTAACGTGTCTTAAATCAGAAAAAATCAGAAGCGGGGAGGAAGGGTTAGTAAAGAGAGAAACTGCCAAAGTTTCCTGACTCTGACTGGGTACACCGTACCGCCTTTTCTCAACGCCCCCCTTATTTATTATTAGTTCCCTTTTATCTTGACAACAATCCAATCTCTCTTGGGCCCACACTGCCTGCTTTTGTCTTTATCCTCTTCACTGAGTTCTGTTTTACCCTGTCCCACACGTGTATTCGTGGACCCCCTTACCCTCGCCACGTTGTTCACTGTGTCAACGTGGCTGGCTCCAGTGGGCAGCTGAGTTCGTGGCAGATGCCCCTGCTGCTTGTCAGTTATATTAAAATCTCCAACAGACTTTTTATTATTACTATTACTTTTTTAATTTTACAATGAAGCCAGTTACCCCATGATAATTGATAGTGATTAATATTCCGTAAATGCCCCTGGAAAATGGCTGTAACTACGGAGTTACCAGGAACTCTGTTCGTTACAGAATTGGAGTCCAGTAGGGAGGATGGGGTTTTCATTGTAACCGAATCCTAAAATAGACAAAAGAACCCAAACCAACCGTGGAAATCTATCTCTCTCTCTCTCTCCTATATCTATATAATAATATTATCAAAACTATCTAGAAGTATTATTTGTGTTTTGATTTGATTCTCTCCATGCCTAGCTTTCTCTCTCTAGACCAAACCAAACCCTAAATAAACCCCACCATACGGATACAGCATTGCCACCTCTTATTGCATGCCCCCTTGTTCATTTTCTCACCCCTTTGTTCTTCTCTAAAAAACAAAGCACTACAAAACCAACCACTAATCCAAGAAAGCGAAACGGAAGGCATACAACGACACTGCCTTTAAAGCAACACACAGCAGAAACCAAATCCAAAGCATCTTCTTCATCTTCATCTTTATCTTCATCTTCATTTTCCCATGGCTGTAGAAGCCCGGCATCTCAATCTCTTCCCTTCACAACTCTTAGGCAACAGGTACTTTTTCTTCTTCTTTTTTTTTTTTTTTTTCTCTCTCTTATCTATGTATATGGTATGTCAATGTGCGTCTGAACGCGCGATTCTATTCTTGAGGGTAACCTCCTCCTCCTATCTGGTGATGAATTTACAGGGAAATAATGAATCATATTGAAGCAAATTCGAATATCTACAACCCACAGATGGGATATCGAGTTCCATTATCAGGAACTACAACTGCAGAGACTCTGCTTCCCATGTACAGTTCCGTAAACACAGATTCAATCCCTCAAAAAACACCAATCAAATCTGAAAGCGGCCTCACCTACAACTACAATCTGCCTATGTCCAGAAAGCGCCCAAGAGAATCTATCAGTCCTCTTCTCCCATGCCCAACTCCCCAACTCATCAAGACTGCTTCTCCCTTCTCCTTTCTAGGCCAAGACCTCTCCCTCCAGATCGAGCAACAGCAACTAGACATCGATCGCCTTATTTCTCAACATGTACGTATCTTTCAATGTTATCGTTTTAATCTTTTTTTTAATACGAAAGATGTTGATGAGTAATCGGTTTAATTAAGTTTGAATGTTATAATTGTATAGATGGAGAAAGTGAGGATGGAGTTGGAAGACAGGAGAAAGAGACAAGCGAGAAGGATAATAGAGGCAATAGAGGAAGGAATGCTGAAGACGCTAAGGGCAAAAGAAGAAGAAATCGAGAAGATAGGTAAATTAAATTGGGCACTGGAAGAGAGGGTGAAATCCTTGTGCATAGAGAACCAAATATGGCGAGACCTGGCACAAACCAACGAGGCCACGGCCAATGCCCTAAGGACAAACCTGGAACAAGTCCTGGCAGCGCAGGTTATGGACGAGCGCACCCGAGGCGCAGGATTAGGCGAAACGGCAGCAGAAATGGACGATGCCCAGTCATGCTGTGGCAGCAGCGGTGGCGGCGAGGGGGATAAGTTATCGGAACGGTGTACGTTGGTAAGTGGGGGGATGCTGGATAAGGACACAATTAGTAGGCTCTGCAGGAACTGTGGGAAGGAGGAATCGTGTGTGTTGCTATTGCCATGCAGGCATCTGTGCCTCTGCACTGTTTGTGGGTCTAGTCTCAATGCTTGCCCAATCTGTAAAGCCACCAAGAATGCCAGTTTCCTTGTTAACATGTCATGAGTGACCAAAGCACCAGAAAAACGATAGAATTCCTAAAAAACAAAAAAGAAAATTCAAGAAAACACAAAAAAAAAAGGTTAATTTCATTGCCGTTGTGGATTAGTTAGAATGATGATTCTTTTATTGCATTTACAATTTTCGTTTGTTTCGTTCGGTTTGTGTTCTGGTTTTGCCCACTTGCTGAACAAGGGAGGTTGCATTTTCCAAATTTTGCTTGGTATTTTCGTTGGAGAAAAAGCTGCAAAAGATTTGGCTAATTTTTGGCTGAGGAATAATTAAACCGAGGATGCTGTTACTTGTATTGGTTAAAAGAAAAAAAGAAGCTAAATAAATAAATTTAATTTTGACAAAAATGTGGATAAGCCGGCGTATTTTTGCAAAGGTGCAAGGGAAGCGAAATAAGTTAGAAGTGGGAGCGTGGGAGGGAAATATGGGACCCGACACCCTAGATTACGCATCTACCCGACAGATGGGACGGTGATTAGGCCTTAGGTGAAATGCGCGTGAGGTCACGCTTGGAGAGCAACCCGTGTAGTCAACGAGAACAAGAAAGGGACAGGTGCGAGGCAAAAGCTGACACGTAGAACGCGCGCAAATGTCGCTGTTATTATGTAGTGGCAGTAGTAGCACTTATCTTCCGTGCGCACGATTTTACTTTTCTCCTGTCTGATGAAACGCTCGTTCATCAGTGATCACTGGATGTGTTTGTGCAAAAAGAGGAACTCTGGGGGCAAAAAAGAAAAACACTTTTTCTTGTTTCTTACTTTTACGTGGCTCTGGCCAACCAACATGGCGGTTCTCAAATCAAACTCAATTGCATTAAATAATCAATTTGACGATTAGACCGATTTGATCAGAACGGTTCCAAGAGCGTTCGAGTTTTTTACTTCCCGGTGCTTTAGTTTGACTAGAAATGTGAATATGAAATAGTTATAAAAATTAAATTATTTGAATTTAAATTTAATTTATATTAATAACATTTAAATTATTTTAAATTTAATTAAAAATTAATTTAAATTATCTGAATTTATTTTAAATTTAATTACTATTATTGAATAAATTTGAATTTGTTTAATTTTATATATATTTTTAATAATTTTTATTTAAAAAATTTAATATTTCTAAAAATTATTTAAATTTTATTTTTAAAAAAAATATAATAACTATAAATATTATTATGAAATCTATATTTTTATATTAAATTATTTATATAAACAGATCTCAATAGTAAATACTCTATAAATAAAATTTAAAATAATAAATATTATTTTTTAAATTTAAATTTATATTATTAAAATTTAATCGAAAGGTATCAAAAATAATCTACTCATTGTTATCCCTAGATTTGACATATGCAGTATTTTTAAAATAGCAATCTAAACTGGATGAAATCATCAAATCGGATTAACAGTTTAATACAAGAGTAAACAGTAATCTCTATTATCCGGTCTTTTCTTCCAAACCGCTACATGGCATAAATACGAAGAAAATAAATGAGAAATAAAGGAAGAAAAGGACATGAGAATGGGTGGTTGGAGGCCCACCGAAAGAGTCAAGAAAAGGTAAAATAGATAAGACCTAAAGTAACGTAATATATGCATCATGGGTTGGCGTATTCTAGACGACGACGTTATCATTATTTTCAGTTATCTTCGCTGTGAACGTTACATTAGGAGAGTATAAAATAAATAAGGCGTCTAAAAAATCGTGAAATGATGATGACGATATATTGAATGTGTAGCGCAGGTTAGCGTGCAAGTTTGTTGAGAATAGTGATGAACGAAGGAGGCACGTTAGTCTGCTGCCTCTTTTGTCTTTGTCAATAAGGACTGTTATCAAAAGCTAAACCATACCACCCTTGGCCTTTTCCTCTGCCTCCACTATTATTTACTTATGGGAAACCATCCATTGAAATTTTGAAAATTTCAAACATAAAATTCGAGAAAATTACAAATATAATATATGTTAAAAAAGTACCATAGAGTTATCCCGCTAATGGGCATTGCTAAGTAGTAAGTAGTGATTATTGATGAAGGTTGAAGATGGGTGTTTGATGGAGAAATTTATACTTTGAGAAGAAGAAAAAGACAAAAGTTAGGCAGGCCTAGGATTGGCATGTAACGCAACTGGGAAAGTGAAAGTGAAAGTGATGAGAGAGACGTTCAACTCTAATACAAAATTAACTTCTTATTTCAACATTGAAAGGCTAAAAAGTTTGTTGCCCATTTGCAGATCATCGCTTCCTTTTTTACTCACTAATTTTCTTTGGTTTGGTGCCTGAATATTGAGAAGTTTCCCCTTGTTGTGCGTATCAAGTTTTTTAAAAATTTTGATTTACTTATAGGAAATTTTATCAATTTAGAAAAAGAAAAAGCAAAGCAAGGATTTGTAAATGAAAAATCTAAAAAAGCTTTTGTACTAAATGATAAAAAGTCAATTCCAATAAAGGTAACCATTGAATTGGGAATATTACATGGCCTCCAATAATAGTGGTACGTGCATAGAAAATGTGTCCAAGTTGTTTACAAGTCACGTTCAGTTCTCATTCAAGCATTTCAACCTTCAAATTTGGCCTACTAATCAAATGGCCCATTTTCTGAAAACAATTTTTTTTTATAAAAAAAAAAAAAAAAGTTTTTCCAAGGACCCACGTAAGCACGCACAAAACTCCAAAGTTAGCATTCAATAAGGAGAAAGTAACAAGGACAACACTAAAATAATAGGAGATTTTGTTTTTAGGATCACCGGGCCCACCTTATCAGTACCCTCTGTCCCTTTATGACCGGCATCCCCTCCCTAACTCTAGAATCGGATCCCCCGGTGCTTTTTATTTTTTATTTTTTATAATTATTATTATTTTATTTAAAATTATTTATTAATTTAATAATAAATATATTTCAATACTTGAATCTATTTAATTAAAACTGTAATAAAAATATGCGGTTTCAATTAAAATTAAAAGTGAAATTAAATTAACATTGCCGTATTGAGTAGTTATGTGTGATTAATAATGAAATGGTAAAAAGGACAAGTGGGAGTTGGGCAAGTGAGAATTGGACTAGGAATCTAATAAAAAACTAGGACAACATTTTGCCATAAAAAGAAATGGTGAATGATGCTTTTCTTTTTGGTAGGTTTATTGCCCATTCAAACATCATAATGGCCACTACTGCACATGCTATCATTTTATCAATCAATTTTAATTTTAATTTTAATTACTACATCTCCTATTTTAAAAGCTATATTTTTCCATTCAGAAAAAATAAATATTTTATTAATTATAAACTTTTTTTTTTAAAAAAAAATATTTAATTTATTTGCATCTCGTGTAAATCGCATGTAACGACTTTTTGCAATAAATTGTTGAAATTATTTTATTGCATAATTGAATTTTTGCCTCTTCTCTGCCAAATCCAAATAATGATGTCAACGGAGCGCCTACAATTCAAATTTGTCTTTGAAGTATCAACAAATTGACTGTATTTCTTAATTCAATCCCATCTTAAATTTAAGACAACAAATTTTACATTTTCAATTCACAATGAATTAAATATTTAGAAACTTAGGAGATGATATCTATAGCTAAATGAATCTCTTAAGAATTATATATATAAATGGTAAAAAAAATATCATTAATTTGTGCTTTGTATAAATAGAAATGAATATGTTGAGCTTTAAAAAGAAAAAGGAAAAAATAATGATAAGTTGAGTGTTTCATGCAATAAGATATACTTTTATCTTTAGCGAAAATATTGGGAGACTCATCTTTATTATTATAGGTTTTGACGAAATCAATTTAGGCTTAAATGAATTGTAAAAATTATATATTTATTTGTGGGGTTGCCTCCATCAAATACAATTAAAACAATAGTGCATAATTAGAATATGGGTCCCATCCCATGTTAGGCCGCCATTAGATTTATTTATGGGATGGTGAAGATGTAACATTTGATAATTATATTTAAAAAAAAATAATATTTTTTTCAAAGCACTATCTTAAGAGACATATAGTAGTTACAAAATGGATAGATATAATTTAATAGGATTATTTGAGTTAGTAAGAATGATTTTTTTTTTTAAAAAAAAAATTAAAATTAAAATTGTTTATCTTTTTTAAAAGAAGAAGGAGAAATATAAATTATTGTGTGGGTTTAGTTGAAATGCACATTGGATTGGAATCCCAATCTGACAATAATGAAACCAAAGATGTAATAAACAATAATAATCCCGTGAGAAGACAAGCAAAGCAAAGACAGGAAAACACACAACCCCATACCATATGCTTGCTGTAGTGAAAGAGAAATGTGAATAAATTAGTGAGGGCAGTGCTTAATTAGAAATGGGGTTTGGTCCCCTTTCCCTATAGAATCACATATCAATTTCATGTGGGTCATCAACTTCTACTACTATACTTCCAATAAAGACTTCACATGATACATATTCCAACAAGGCACTCAAATTGTAAATGCTCGCTCCAATTCATCGTCAGCTACACACTACTCACCGGGCCCAACCAAATGCCGACTATGAGGAAAGTGACACTTGACCCAATGCCAAGTATCTTAGGTCCATGCTTTGATGCCTTTATTATCTTTTTGTGAGAGCGTAAAGGGGATGGAAATGTGTGTCACCTAAGTTGTCCACTTAGCTCACATAAACCCATTATTCTTTCTTGTTTCTTCTCTATTAAGGTGGGGTTCCCAAACTAATATTTGCCCAAAACAAAGCATAGAATATGAATGTGGATCTCAATCAAAGAGGTCCATGATTGCAACCTTAACTTTCATCTCATCTCTTCTCTCTCTCATGTTCTACTCCATCTTAGATTAGATTGCCCTTTTCTTTTTCTTGGTTTTATCTTAGGCCCACATGTCACAAGCCAATACAAAATAGGGCATGTCAAGCTCAGACTTTGTTGCCATTTCTAATTAAGTATGATTACCCTGAAACCAATTAAAGGTGGAGAATTCCTAGGGGCTAATTTATAATACAGGGAAATGGTATAATACTTGAAACCAATGCGGAAATTCTTGCCAATAAAATGATATTTTGATTAAGTAAGCACTATATTAATTAATGTAATTAATATTGATTGGCTAGTGTTTTGATGATGCTCTCCACCAATCTTATTCTACAATGTTGAAAGTGTAAAGGGTAATAAAATTTTCTTTTGAAAAAGGAAATGGTGGGTCAATCCACAAACCCAAAAGAAAAAAGGGGCATAAAGCATTATTCACCTAGAAAATCATATCTCTCACAATGGATCTACATATATATATTTTCTCTTCTTTATGTGGGAATTTATTTGACCTGCCATGAGTCTACTTTACGTGGATGGATTTGGTGTGATGGGTGGAGTAAGGCTAAAGATTTTTTAAAAAAAAAAAAAAAAAAAAAAGACAATATTTATTGCAATTTTGAATCCTGAAAACCCCCACTATGGATGAAACATCACAGTGAGGGAGGGAAAAATATTATTATCATTAGTAAAAAAGCAGCTAGCACCAAAAAAGGCAAAAGCAAAGGGAAGCTGTTGCAACTATTCTTTTTTCTAGTTTGGCAGATTTGATGTGCAAGTGTAAACATCAGCTTCCCCCACTAGGCACAATATATAGATTCATGTGCTATGAGCTTGATCAAGTCTCAGTCATCCCCCATTAATGGGGTTTTGGAGATTGTGGTCGCTAACCCAACTCCTCCATCTTTGGTAAAATCATTGCTCTTTTTCTCTCTCATATCAATTGCCACTTTGTCTAAAGTGGTGCAATAGTTCCTTCTTGTCTTAGATTAGGCACCACTGAAAAGCTGGCCACTAAAATGAATCATTCTCGCAGCTTGGTAGATACGTAAGTGGGCATAGACGATAACTAGCAAATGCAATGGATTCTCCATGTGGATGGATAGGATGAAGAGATGTGTGATTGGAGTAAGTAATGGGTTAAAATAATATATGAAAAGTGATTCCAAAGTAATGATGCCCACCAAGAGAGATATGAGTAGTATGTCTATGTATATTTCACCTTTCTTCTCTCTTTTCAAAGCTTCACATTCTTACAGTGAAAAAGACAAGACAATTCAGATAGGATTTGAAAGGTGACATTACAAAGAATCAGCCAACGCATTGGACCAATGTAGGAGAGCAAACATTTACTACTACTTGCTATTATTGCACTGCAATATGATTGTGCCATCAACCATCCAGTGCTCATCTCTGCTTATATTGGGCCTACAAATAGTAATAATGGACCATCATGTTCCTTAATTAGTTGCTTTGTCTATTAATTAAATATTTTTATATCATTAATAATGGCGAATATTGCAAATCAACAAGATTTCTTGAAGTTTCCATGAATCAGAATTCTGTGTGGCTCGCATTTGCTTTGGAAATGTGAATGCTTCTTTTGAGAATTTGTAATTTTTTGACAAGTTGAGAATTTGGATATTTTTTTGTACCCACTGTAGCAGAGCAGATGCCAATTCTTTCAAATACATTTAGGAATTTCAACCAAGTTTGAAACTCTTGAAAAAAGAAATATATTATAAATTAAAATTATTTTCTCATTAGTGGAGAAACGTTTAATATCCAAAAGAAAGGAATGGGCCAGTTGATACAAACAGACGAAATTGACTGAACTTTATTATTTATGCGTCTGGCCTTGTTAAATTTATGTCTTCAAATTAACCTTAAACTTTATATTAAAGAGTTGATTTTGATTAATTTTGACATCTGATGTTGCTGTAGATTTCCGCTAAATGATTTATATTTTTGTATGTGATATAGTTTAATTATAGTTATTAATTATTGTGTGCAAGTATCAATTGAACAGGAATTAAAATATCCCACCAAATTTGGTTAAGCGTTGAGGATGACAAAGACATAAGTGAGAATAGAGATGGATGGCATTGCCAATGTTTGATAATGCAAATGCAATGGAGATACACAACACAATTATTAACATAAAACCATGTGGGTGTCGGTGATCTGATCTGCTGTACTTTTCTTCTTTATTCATTATGCAACAGTTTCTGCAATTTTATTTTTTTTTTTACTAGCTCCCTTTTAATGCTTTTGTCCCTGTTATGTGAATTACTATTTCATTTTTATATTTTTAATGACATAATTTACTATTTACTTTATATTTTCTATATTTGACGATGTAATTAATGATGTTAGGTATAATTTAAAGTTTATATTAAACGATAGAAGAATTATATGTTTTCAATTTGGATTTTTTAAAAAAATTTTGAAGTATTAATTATTATTTTATTTAAATATTATCTTATAAGAACGTCATAATATAATTATCTTTAAGACCATAAATATTAAGAAGAATATGTCCATAATAATAATAAGTATACTTAAGGATATTATCTTAAATAATAATAATAATATAAAGTCATAATTATATAATTTGTAATTTTATTTTTTAAATTTATTGCGTTCAAAATTTTTTTTTTTAATAAAAAAATATTGAAATTTTTTTTTTAATAAGATTGAAGGAGTAGAATTTAAGATATCTCATATTTATTCAGAGACTCACCAGCACGCTAAACTGTGAGTCCAAAACATTGAGGTTTTAATAATTGATTTATCTAGTATTTAAAAAAACCCAAAAACATTGGAGGAGAAAGTCTTCAGATAAAATGGAAACCTAACGATAAAGTTGTTTGGGTCGGAGGCCTAGCCATCGAAACAAGATATCTGTATTCTTTTCTTATCACGTTCAAGGCCCAACGCCAATTAGTTTCTATGAAGTAAGCCTATATTTAATATACCGTATTACATTGTCATAGGGCAGTGTTTTGTGAATCATCCTTAGTTGGGTCTAACTTAGATGTCAATGAGTTTTTATGACTTGGGGGTGTTATAGTTGGAGTTTCATATTGATGCAACAAAACCAGCCCTGGCCTAGGGCTAATTAAGAATTTGAACTGGATTAGAGAAAACTGGTTGGTTAGGTCTAAACAGAACTATCTGATTATGATATTAATTTACATACGCTGGTTCAACTTCAAGTATCTAAGAAATTACGTTAGCAATTTTAAGATTTTGTTATGAAGGAGCAATCTATTTTTTTTTTTTTTTTGGGGGGGGGGGGGGGGGTGGGGAGGGGGATTATATCTTCGTCTAATTCAATGTACCCCAAGCTTGTTGATCTAAAGCATTTGGCCTTCTGCTGGTGCTGGGGACTTCACCTCAAGTTTTGCTTCAAGGATTTGCCGGAGATTTTGTGGCCAGGTCAGATATGTTTAATTTTAGTAGTAGTAATTTGCTATTGTATTGAATTCGCATTTTTTTACAAAAAAAAAATATATATATATTTTTGTTGATATTATATTGAAATTGGATGGAGTCGAGGGAGATGAGCCCTCCCAGGTTGTATATGCCTGCAGCATTCTAGTTCGATGTTTCTGAGGAGTGTTTTTCCCCTTTTCTCGCTCATTGCTATAAAGGTTTGAAATTTTTAGAATTTAAGATATGCTAATTTAATTTCAAAATAATTTCTAATCAGTGTATTCAGGTTAGGTTCCCGCATCAAGATAACAATCATCACCAAAAACATTGATTAATCTTCCTATCAAGTTTAATCCTCGAATAGCTTCCGAAAATATTACAAGAGAAACCAAACCACGAGAGAGAAAAAAGAAAAACGAGAGCAACTCTCGCAAATATTCCTCGAAAGAGTTCAAATCATGATAACTTTAAAACCGCAAAACAATAATTAATAGTCCTCATCATACTCAAAACTCCTAAAAGGGAAATGTGGCATCAAAGATGAACTACTCCCATTGAAAAACATCTAATACTAGACATTAACTCATAATGTAAGGAACAGAGAGCAAACTGAAAAGCAATAGCAAATTTTGCAGCTCATCAACTTGATGAACCGCTTACAACTTGTCCTCGTACTCGGATAAAGGAGTCATCTGCTCCTTCAAGCCCTTCCTCTTGCGGATGTCTGCAACAAGCTGTGCAGCCTGCGAACCTGCTTCGAGTGGATCAGAAGACATCATGTCCCAGTGATCAAACACACATTGTGGGAAAGCCTGTCCAGAGGTGGCAGCTCTCAAAGTACTGGAGAATCCAAAAGACTCTATAACAGGGAGATACGCCTTGATATTGTATAAGGGGGTGCCAGGCCTCTGCATTTCCTCAAAGACGTGCCCACGTTTCTGGTTAAGAACGCTGTAAATACCTCCAAGGGCCTGCTCAGGGGCTTGGATCTCAACCAAGTAAACTGGCTCAAGAAGCCTGGGCTTAGCTGTGAGTTGAGATGCATAGATAACCCTCCTAGCAGTGGGAATGACCTGACCACCACCTCTGTGAATAGCATCAGCATGAAGAACCACATCACATACTTCAAAGCAAATGCCCCTCATGTTTTCTTCAGCCAGTGCACCTTCTTTTGAAGCCCACTGGAACCCAGCTACGACCGAGTCCTTGATTTCATTAAGGTACTGCACTCCCTTGCACATATCAACAACCATGTTAGGTCCAGTAGTCTCAGGACCAAAACACCAAATCTTCTTAGCCAGATCCTTATCCCAACCAAATTCCTCGGACAATATCTTAGCTCGTGCCTTGGGATCATCCCTTGGACCAATACGGTCATCATCAATGGCCTCAGCAAGCCCATCCTCCATAGGCCTTGCCTCCATGTAGAGACGATTGTGCTTGTTGGGGGACTTGCTCATCACAACCCGACAAGATTTCTCAAGGACAGTCTCACGGAAGGACACAACAGGGTCTGACTTGATGATCTCTGCTCCACCCATGAAATCTTCTTGCAAATCCTTCAAGCAAATCTCCAGGTGAAGTTCCCCAGCACCAGCAATGATGTGCTCTCCAGACTCCTCAATGGTACATACAACCATAGGATCTGACTTGGCCAAACGCTTTAGACCTTCAACAAGCTTGGGCAGATCAGATGCAACCTTACATTGCACAGCGACACGCACAACAGGTGAGACGGAGAACTTCATAGCTCGAATGGGATGTGCATCAACTTCCTTCTCATTGGTCAAAGTTGCGTTCTTAGTGATAAATTGATCTAAACCAACCATAGCTACAGTGTTACCACAAGGCACATCCTCAACAGTTTCCTGCCTCTTTCCCATCCAAATAACAGTTCTCTGAACACTCTTAACATACAAGTCTTTCTTCTCACCAGGTACATAGTTTGGACCCATGATCCTAACCTTTAGACCAGTTGAGACCTTGCCAGAAAATACACGACCAAAAGCAAAGAACCTACCCTTGTCAGAAGCTGGAATCATCTTAGAAACGTAAAGCATAAGGGGCCCCTCAGGATCACAGTTTCTGATAGCAGTAGCATAAGGATCATCAAGTGGACCCTCATACAAGTTCTCAACACGATACCTTTGAGCCTTGGAAGGAGAAGGAAGGTGAAAGATCATCATTTCCAGGAGAGCATTGCTTGCAGGAAGCCAGGTCTGCATAACACGCTTCATCAAAGCCTTGCCCATCAAATCCTTCTCCTCGGACTTCATGGTGACTCCGAGCTTTTGCAACATTGGCCACAATTTATCCTTCTGGTCATTCATGCAAGTATTGATAATCTGCTTGATCGGCTCATAACAGAACTGCACAAAGCCACGCTTGCAAGTTGGAGACCCAGTGTTCTTCGTAGTCCACTTCTTGGTAGCCGGGTCAAAAAAATTCTCACCCCATAGCCTTTCCATCATCTTAGACTCATCCACTCCAAACTTTGAGGCATACATCTTGGCAAAGTTTGTCAAGGTGAAAGCCCAACCATGCAAACCAGCAGAAAAAGCAACAGTTCCTTTCTCAGGGTAGACCTGACAATCCCCAAGGAGGGGATCTTCATATGTTGCCATGATGACATTAGCATTTTCAATTACCCGCTGAAATGTTTGATAAGCCTCCTCTCCATCAACCTGGAGCTCAAGGAAACACCTGTCCATCTTGTTAACGGTCAAGACAGGTCTGATCCTTTCACCCAAAGCCTGACGAAGCACAGTTTCAGTTTGGACACAGACACCCTCAACACAATCAACCACCACAAGTGCACCATCGGTTATACGAAGAGCAGCAGTGACTTCAGATGAAAAGTCAACGTGTCCAGGGGAATCAATGAGATTGATGAGATACTCATTTCCATTCCTCTCCCCCTTGTAACTCTTAAGTGCCTCATCACTCATTTCATAGTAGAGTGAGATACCAGTAGATTTAATTGTAATACCACGCTCTGCTTCATCCTGACGGGTATCAGTCATACGGACATCACCAGCAACTTCTTGTGCAATGATACCAGCAGCAGCCACAAGAGAATCTGTAAGAGTCGACTTCCCTGCAAAGAAACTAATAGTGAATAATAATAAAAGAAAAAAGGCATTGCATTTGAACCACAAAATAAATATTGAACAGTTAGAGAAAGCTAAAGAAGCCCATGTACATAAAATGGGCACAGGGGGTGAACATTTAGACTTAAATCCACAATGAAAACTTAAAATGCAGAAAGCAAAAAATGATTATGATTACAATAAGATCAGATTTGACATACTAAGATTAAATGGCTATAAATAAAAGCAAAGAAAAAACCAATTATTGTACAAACCACTAAATTACACTCTTTTGATAGAAAGATTGTCTTCCAAAAATAACTCATACCATGATCGACATGTGCGATGACAGACATGTTACGAATGTTGTGCTTGAAATCCATAATTCGACGAAGCTCCTCAGCTGTAAACTTCACCTGCAGATATCAAGAAAAACTCTCCATAAGCATCATCCCAAACAGAGAAAATCAGCTCTCCCAAAAAGATTCAAGATAAACAGACTTACCATTTTGACTAGTCTTTAGAGTTCACCACTAATTGCTATCACTAAGTATAACTGCACAGAAAACAAAAACAACTTGAAGTAAAATTACAGAAGAAATATCTAATGTAAGACAGTATTATTGAAAGCAATCAACTAATGATCCACTTCTACCTTTTTTTTTTTTTTTGGGGGGGGGGGGGGGGGGCGACAGAGAGAGAGAGAGAAAGAGAGAGAGAGAGAGAGAGAGAGATGAAATGGTACCGATATTAGAAGGCAATCCTAAACTCAATCAGTTTACAACAGCCTTCCTTCCTCCCTCTTATAACTAATCACTAAAAAAGCAAATCACTTAAAACATACACAAACAATCAATAAATTACACAAAATATTTGATAACTATAGCAATGATAGAATGAATTACTATATAAATCTGCAAAAATCAGCTGGATAAGGCAGTGTGACGTATTTTGGGGGGGATCAAATTTAGAAAATAACTTGAATTTGTTGCCTATACAATCGTATTACTGTAATAAAATAAATGAACTAAAAAATCAATTCCAGCAATCAAACATTTTTTTAACATTAAACTTTACGATCCACATCAATAATCATCTTACTTAAACAGAAACATCATTAAAAATAGATAAAATACAAATTAGAAAAAGAAAACATAAACTAAGCCATCCAACCCAAATTAGCATTAAGAGCAAACAGATCGAAATCTACGATAACAGAGTAGAAAGAGAAAAATCGCAGGTAATACAAAGATAAAGAATCAAAAGAGAAAAAAGCGAATACTGACGGGACAAAAGAGTCGAGACAGAGGCGGCGAAAGAAGAGAGGGCTTTCCGAGTGTCTCTCTTCAGTAACCAGACATGATGGTCAGAGAAATGAAGCGTATATAAGCAACGAGGAGTGAGATCGGTGGATTGTGATAAGCCTAGGGTTTCCTTTCTGGGCTCAGCTGGGCTTTTAGACCTCATTCATCTACCGCACGCATACGGCTCAGCTAAACAAAATCTTAAGAAGCCCAAGAAATGGCTTATTATTTATATGTAGACATAAATAACAGGAAATCTTGGCCTGTGAGAAATAAAAGCAAAAACTATATTATTATTTTATAAGATCTCGTATGATTTAGCTATTAGATACTGTTAATAGTTGATAGTAAATCGCTGCTGATTATAATTAAAATATTTTAGATATTTTAATAAATTATAAACAACTAATAAAAATATATAATTTATTACATTAATAAAATATAAAAATATGTAATTAATCGGTTTAATTTTAAATTCAATTAAGCTAAATAAATTGAAAATTAATGGTATATTTGATATTATTATAGAAATTTTATTTTTTGCTTTCTCAAAATTAAAAATAGTTTTTGTTTTTTGTTATTTATTTCTTAAAAATTGTTTGTATAAAAATAAGTAAGAATTTTTTTTTAAATATAATATTTAATAATAAAATATAAATATAAATAATTCTATAAACAGTTATATATAAAAATAAATAATAAATTATATTTACATAGTATATAATATCATAATAAAAAAATTATTTTTTTTATATTTATAATATAAAAAAATTTATTAGTTATGTCTTATAATTTTAAAAAATACATTAAAATATCTTTGAGATTTTAAAAAGTATATTAATTAGTTTTTTCATTAATTTTGACCGTTAAGTATTATAAAAATAAAAATTATTATTTAGTCTATGTGGTATATAAAAACTCACTAATTAATATATTAATTTTGAAAAATACATTAAAATATCTCATAAATTTTAAAAAATCTACTAATTAATCTCTCCATCAATTTTAATCGTTAAGTATTCAAGGAAAATTTCAAATATTTTCAATATGAATAACTAATTAGTAGACATATTTATAAAATTGAATGATTAACTAATGAATTTTCTATTTTACAGACACTAAATAGCTAAAATTAATAAAAATACTAATTAATATATTTTTAATATCTTAAGAATGTTTTAATGTATTTTAACAAATTAACCAATTAATGAGTTTTTCTATATAATAGGAACTATATAGTAAATTTTCTTTGCACAAAAATCTAAAATACATTTAATTAAAGGGACTAATTAGTAAGCATTTTTATAAAATTAAAGGATTGAGTAATTAATTTTTCATATTATAAAGATTAAAACAAATAAATTAGAAAAGTTCTTTCTTTGGTGACCCCTCCCTAACGCATTGTTGGCTAATCTTGTTAGATGACATATTAAGTTTGACTTAATGTTTTATTTGCCGGTCTGTGTTGGAAATTTTAGAGCATATGTTTTTTCAGTATCATTATGCTCGTCTTAATTGGTTTGTTAATCCATGTTCATATAAACTATATTTTATGGTTTTCCTAGTTTCCTCACGTGGCAGAAAACTTTATTGGCAAGATCAAGGACAAACTCTTATTGTACTTTGCTTTTAACTATTGTTGTTTTTACTTTTCTTTGCTTTTAACTCTTGTTGTTTTTTACTTTTTGACACATATGGAAGGGCAAAAATAAATATGTATTTGATTAAGAATCCCTAATCCTATGCTAGCCTTACAAGATATCAACTTTAACTTATTGTAGTTATAGTTCTGATATGTGTGAGATCCGGTGCGATAAAGAGATGATGACACATAGGCAAGGGTTTGATTCACAGAGAAGTTAATGGATCTGAATTCTTGGAGAAAGTTGAGAGCTTCTATGATTTGGGTTTTGTAAAATCCGTCTCTTTACGTAATTGATTCAGGAGTATTAATACCTTGATCGTTCTGGTGGATTCTGACGGATCGTCCTATCGGACGCGACGGTGGAGTGTTGTGGCAGAAGTGTCAGGCGGCTCATTTGTGGTGGTAATTGGATAATAAATGCTGAGCCGCTTTTGCCATATCCTATCCATCATTTGCGTCTTGTCTGTCAGTCCTACTTGCATGCGTAATTATAACCGTAAGAAGTATCTGCATGTCTTAAAGAGATCGGCCTGTTTGCTCCGAGCATTGGTGAAGTTGCAGATGCTGGAGGTCTAACCTACACACTAAGATAGATGGTCTTTCTGTACGGTGGTCGGACCGGACGTGTTGGTGTGGATCCTTCTACTTTCTTGTACATGTATCACGATCTCAAAGGACCCATCATTAGTATGTTATCAGTGCCTTTCGATTCCCCAAGAGTTATTTATGACGGTTGGGGGAACGATTCAAAATCGACGCTTTCATTATTAAATGTGCATTCATTGATTCTTCTTGATTTACGAGGCATCGTCATAAGTACTCGTGATACGCGTGCACATCCCTCAAGAGGAATCTCAAAGGTCGCTGCTGTTGGGATTATCGAAATGCAATTTATTGAAGGCTTATAAATGCTTAGCTTAGTATATAAAATCAAGCTTTCATCTTCATTTTCTTACTTTCAGTACTCTTGTTATTCTTGCTGCCTCTGTTTGCCATTTCTTAGAGTTCCTCTTGCTTTTCCCTTCTTCTTCCGAGTTTTTCAAATCTCAGGTACGCGCTTCTTTTTTAATGGCCCCTCTGCCATTCTCTTGGGTAGAAAAAATTATTTCTAGGATAACTCTTACCTTTCTCCAGGAGGCTTTCCATCAATCCTTTCTTTCCACGGAGACTCATTACATTCGGGCTCCGAATCTAAACGAACGGATTGCTCTGTTTTCCTTGCCTCCTTCCCCCTAATCTAGTGGATGCTCAATCAAAGAGGAGGCTTATTTTTTTTTTTATCTAAAACAGGTTGACTATGGTTTTTCTTTTTCCTTTTTCGGGTTTGCTCATTTTATTTTTAGATTTTACCGGATCACTCCTCGGATGTTGATCCCAAATTCAATTTTATTTATGAGCGCCTTTGAGGTGATGTGTAGAGGCTGTGGTTTTGCCCGTTCTTTAAATCTGTTTACGGCTTTTTTCAAAATTTTAAATGTTAATAATGGATTCCTAAGTTAATAAGGCCATGCTATGCACCATGCCAAGACACTACATAATCACAACATATTTCGTGCAAACATGTTATAAACTTATTATCTTAAAGTTTATCTTGTTACAGGAATGATATCTAAGGCGCTACGCACACGGCGGTCCCGCTATTAACAGATTACTGCCTAAATCCCCTTATTCTGTATATCAGTCAGATTGATTTTACTGATCTTATCAGTATTTGTTTGATCATATCAAACAATCCTGACTATACAGAAAATGATACCATCATTTATTAATCATATTAACAAATAACAATAATGCATATGTGTGTGTATATTTTGTGAAAACGATTTTCACATAAAGCCTATAGATATCATGGATTTATATCACATATAAATCTATCGTTTTTTACATCATATGTAAAACGAACTATACGGTCTAATTATCATGTCATTCTAGCAAACTTATATCACATATAACACATCAAACATGGCATATTCGACTTAAACGAAGATCATAGGTTGGCTCTGATAACATTGTTAGGAAATCCAGAGATTTACTGCAATCCAAACACGCAGCGAAAAAATTAAAATCTCTAATTTTCTCGGGATCCGTGTGCTTCGTTTAATTCGAAAGGAATGATAAGCTACTGACTTATTAGACTCGACGAGAAGATACAATCCCGGACTCAAGGTGCTACTTTTTCAACGAACACCCGCTATGGTATCCACACGAACGTCTCTTCTGGAGTGCTAGCTCACTTTGATGGATAGATTATGTGCTCCACAATCTACAACTGTTAGACTGAATTTTCTAAAAATACATTTTTTTTCCACAATTCGTAGAAGAGTTTTTATATGTTTCAGCCTTTTTGTTTTCCCACAACCCTTTTCATAAAAGAGTTGTATTCAGAACCCACTATCACGATCTCACAGATACTCAAATATCTTATGTGATAGAGTTGTGTTCATAACCAACTATCACAATCTCGCAGATACTCAAATATCTTATGTGATAAAGTTGTGTTCATAACTAACTACCATAATCTCGCAGATACTCAAATATCTTATGTGATAGAGTTCTTTATCTGTAACAGTTACAGATAGACTGCAGATCCTTTTAAATATTATTATCTTATAATAATAAATAAATAATATTAATAATAATAACACTTTATTATTATTAATTATACTAATGGACTTTTATCCCATTAATATAGCACATCAACAACATTCTTGTGTGTGACCCAATAGACTCACATTAATTGGCAATAAGACCAGTCCCACAAGGCCCATAAATCATAAGCGGCCTCTAGCAAGACATTATGATTACCCAATTAATATGAGGATCGATAGTCCGATAAAGCCTATTAAATAGAACATGTATTAATCCCTTTGTCACACGATATCTAGTTTGAACATAAATCAAGGTTGTAATACCCGGCTAGAGTCGGGCATTGGAATTCCTGTAGTCCGGTGGAATCTCGGATGTCGGACCTCTCTAGAAGGGTAATAGATATATTTTCTAAAGTGTTTTTCATATGTTTTCATGTTTTAAGTGTAAAGGAAATGAGTTTGGTGAATGAATGAAAGAATGAATGAATGAAAGAAAAGTTCAAAATTTTTATGTTTGTTGTTGATCATGTATGGGATTAAACAGGTTTACAGGATGATTATTAGGCTTGCTACGGGTCCCGGCGGCCTTATACCGATCTGGATCCTAGCGCAGGTAGCGGTCCGATTTTCGGGTCGTTACACGAACATGCCGCCGAAAGTACCCTGTTCAGCCCTCCTTTGCATGTTTTCTATGGATGTTTTAAGGTGTTTCAGGGGATTTTTGGGGAGTATTTTTAGAGTCATGTTCATAGATGTTTGGTCCCTCATTTGAGTCCACCTGTGTAGGTTCGGACCCGAGGAACCGAGGACCTCAGCAGTGAGTCAGCTGCCCCAGTGTCTGGTCTGAGCTAACCAGAGGTGAGTGAAATAACTCTTTACGTTTTAAAGTAAATAATAAATGATTCAGCATGATTCATGCATCACGAATGCCATGAGATATAATAGGTTGTTGCATTAGAAACCACGAATATGTTACTGTAACGACCCCAAAATGGACCGTCACCGGCGCTAGGATTCAGATCGGCTTAAGGCCGTCAGAACCCGTAGCAAGTCTGCTATACTCTCTGAGTACCTGTAAAATTGTAACGACCCGGAAACCGGATCGCTACCGGCGCTAGGATTCAGGTCGGCTTAAGGCCGCCGGAACCCGTAGCAAGCCAAACATACATCCTGTGAACCTGTTCAATCCCATACATGAACCAAAACATACATAAAAATTAAAATTTTTCTTTCATTCAAACATTTCTTTACCCAGTCTAGCCTGTGCATGCATAATCATAACATAAACCCCTCATTGGAGTTCTCAACAAATACTCCAATGGGGTACATAAAATATATCAGGCTTGGGTTACATAAACATCATAAAACATTTATCTCATGTATTTAAGGGATTACAACAGACTCTAGTCAAGCACACTATAAAACTTACATTACATTACATAACATACTTTTACATTATGAATAAACCATGTCCACAGCTATGCTATTACATAACCTCCTCTTACTCTTCTGACTTCTCTATCTACACAGTACCTGCAAGACTGGGGTTAGGGGAGAGGGGTGAGCTAAAAAGCCCAGTGAGCAAAAAGTAAAAACATGATATTAATTCCTCCATTTTTAGGTATTTTATTCTTCATTTTATTATTTACATTTGCTTTAATTCCACACTTTTTAGGTATATTATTATTCATTTTATTATTAACATTGAATAACATAACTTTTACTTTACATGCTTTCATGAAATGCAACACATCACATTTAATCACATAAAGGATGGTATTGTCACCATTAGTCCTCACATCTCCAAGTGCCAGGGGCGTAGAATGGGCCTCGCTGGTCTTTCTCTTACATAACATACATAACATAACATTCCAAAGTGCCAGGGGCGTAGAATGGGCCTCACTGGTCTTTCTCTTACATAGTGCCAGGGGCGTAGAATGGGCCTCACTGGTCTTCCATAACATATCATCATAACATAACATTAGAGGACTATGGATCACCCAATAACCATCTACATCAACATCAAATTATGCAATGCAACATATTCGTGAATTTCTAATGCAAACATCCTGAAACATCGCATGGCATTAATGATGCATGAGTATGCTATCAGATTCATTCATTTGTTCATTTATTCATTACTTAAAGACTTAGGGAAAGATCCCACTCACCTGGTGACCGAAGCTTTAACGACGGACTCTGAAAGACTATCTCACAACCGGGGGTCTCGGGTCCTCGGGTCCGAACCTACACAGGTGGACTCAAATGAGGCACCAAACAACAAGAACATAACTCTAAACATACCCCCAAAAACTTCCTAAAAACACCTCAAAACATCCCTAGAAAACATGCAAGAAAAGGCTGGGAAGGGCACTTTCGGCGGCACCTTCGGCGGCCGGAAGTCCCTCCAGAGCCGAAAGTCAGGCAGGTTCGGCGGCACCTTCGGCGGCCGAAACTCCCAGACAGAGACGAAACTCATGCATGTTCGGCGGCACCTTCGGCGGCCGAAAGTCTCGGACAGAGCCGAAACTCCAACTTTCGGGGGCAGGCTTCGGCAGCCTAAAGCTGCCTCCCGAGCTGGTTCGGCGGCCGAAAGTACCTTCGGCTGCCGAACCTGGTTTCTGCCAAAGGGCAGAAACTTGGTTCTTCATGCCCAAAACAACCCCCTACACAACCAATCATGCATAAACCTATTCTACAACAAGTATACTCAAGCATACAAGCTCCTAGGGGTCTCCAACAAGCTTAAACCCCAACTACAACACACAAGCAAGCCACATTGCACATAAACACACATTAAAACCATGGATTTTTCATAAAAAACCCATCAAGCCTACTCATGCATTTCTACCCCAAAAACTTGCATAAAACTTACTTAAAACACATTTAGAACTAGAGATCGGCTCTTACCTCTTGAAGATCGAGAGAGAAACGATCCTAGCTCGAAGGTGGGGAGATTCGAGTTCTTGAACCTCAAAGCTCCAAAACTTGCTTAAACTTTAAAACTCTTCAAAAACAAGATGTAACTTGTTAAGATCTAAAGGATTTGAGGGAAAACACTTAAAATGACCATAGGAGGGCTAAAGCTTACCGTCGGCCGAAATGGGAGAGAAAACCTCGCCTGTTTCGGTCACGGGGTCCTTTATAGGGCAGGTTCTGTCACCTTTCGGCGGCCTAACGTGCCCCCACATCTCATGCATGTTCGGCGGCCGAACATGAGGTTCGGCGGCCGAACCTTGAGTCTTTCAAACAAGGCTTTCGGAGGCCTAAAGCGCTCCCAAAACCCCACCATGTTCGGCGGCCGAACCTCACTTTCGGCGGCCGAACCTGGCAAAGCCTCCTTTGGTCTTTTTCATTAAAAACTCAATTTCCTTTTTGCTTAAAAACATAAAATACATTAAAAACATTTCATAAAACATGGTTTTACCCTTCTAGAGGTTTCCGACATCCGAGATTCCACCGGACGGTAGGAATTCCGATACCAGAGTCTAGCCGGGTATTACATTCTTCCCCCCTTAAGAACATTCGTCCCCGAATGTTCACCAAACAACACATAACATGGCAAACATATAACATACATACTAAGCACATCAACACATAGGGATCTAACCTTAAAAGAGCTGAGGGTACTGCTGGAGCATAGACTCCCGTGTCTCCCAAGTGCATTCTTCCAAGTTGTGGTGGTTCCACAGGACTTTCACCATCGGGATTTCCTTGTTTCTTAACTTTCTGATCTGCGTGTCTATGATCCGTACTGGCTGTTCAACATAGGTGAGATCCTCTTGGACCTCCACATCAGGCTCACTAAGAACCTTGCTCGGATCTGACACAAACTTCCTCAACATCGAAACATGGAAGACCGGATGGATTCTTGCCATTGAAGCAGGTAAATCTAGCTTGTACGACACATTCCCAATCTTTTGCAAGATTTCAAAGGGTCCGATGTATCGTGGGGCTAGTTTACCTTTCTTCCCGAAGCGAACCACTCCCTTCATTGGAGACACCTTAAGCAATACCAGATCCCCCTCCTGAAACTCTAACTGCCTTCTGCGGATGTCTGCATAACTCCTCTGTCTGCTTGCAGCAGTCTTGATCCTTTCTCTGATTATGGGTACCACCCTGCTGGTAATTTCCACTAGCTCAGGCCCTGCCAAGGCCTTCTCTCCAACTTCCTCCCAGCAAACAGGTGATCTACACTTCCTTCCGTACAAAGCTTCATATGGAGCCATCCCGATGCTAGCATGATGGCTGTTATTGTAGGCAAACTCCACCAAAGGTAGATGCTGCCTCCAAGAACCGCCAAAGTCCAGCACACACATTCTGAGCATATCCTCGATAGTCTGAATGGTCCTTTCTGACTGTCCATCAGTCTGGGGGTGGAAGGCAGTACTGAAATCCAACCTAGTACCCATGGCATTCTGCAGACTCCGCCAAAACCTGGAGGTGAACTGGGGTCCTCTATCTGACACTATCGAAACGGGAACCCCATGCAGCCTGACGATCTCGTCCACATACACCTGCGCTAACTTGTCCACAGAATAGCCGCTCCTGACAGGAATGAAGTGAGCCGATTTGGTGAGTCTGTCCACAATCACCCATATGGAGTCCACTCTGTTGGACGCCGCCGGTAACCCTACTACGAAGTCCATAGCTATATTTTCCCATTTCCATTCTGGAATAGGTAGCGGGTTAAGCATTCCAGCCGGCTTCTGATGTTCCAGCTTCACCCTCTGACACACTTCGCAGGCTGACACGAACTGTGCCACTTCTTTCTTCATTGCTGGCCACCAATAAACTTTCTTTAAATCTTGATACATCTTGGTGGCTCCGGGGTGAATGCTGTATCTTGCATTATGAGCCTCTCTCATAATGTCTCCTTTTAGCCCTATGTCGTCTGGTACACATAATCGACTCCCATAGCGGAGGATCCCTTTACTGTCGAATCTGAACTCACTATCATTGCCTGACTGAACAGTCCTGGCAATCTTTACTAACTCGGGGTCCTCATGCTGTTTCTGAGCAACTTGCTCAAGGAACACGGGTGTCACTTTCATCTGAGCCAACAAGGCACCTGTACCCGACAACTCTAACTGCAGCCCTTCTTCGATGAGCTTGTAGAACTCCTTTACTACTGGTCTTCGTTCTGCCGTGATGTGGGATAGACTGCCGAGTGATTTCCGGCTTAAGGCATCAGCTACTACATTAGCCTTACCCGGATGATACTGGATTTTGCAATCGTAGTCACTGAGCAGTTCTACCCATCTTCTCTGTCTCAAGTTCAAATCTCTTTGACTCAGGATGTGCTGCAGGCTCTTATGATCTGTAAAGATCTCACATTTTACCCCATAGAGGTAGTGCCTCCACATCTTGAGTGCAAAGATTACTGCTGCCATCTCAAGGTCATGTGTGGGGTAATTCAACTCATGCTTCTTCAGCTGCCTAGAAGCATAAGCAATCACCCTCTCATTCTGCATCAGTACACAACCCAGTCCCACACGGGATGCATCACAAAAGACTGTAAAGTCCTCATCACTAGATGGCAGAGCTAAAACTGGTGCTGAAGTCAACCTCTCCTTAAGCTCTTCAAAACTCTCTTCGCACTGGTCGGTCCACAGAAATTTCTGATTCTTCCTGGTTAACCTGGTCAGAGGAGCTGCTATCTTTGAGAAGTCCTGAACGAACCTCCTGTAGTAACCAGCCAAACCCAAGAAACTTCTAATCTCTGTCACTGAAGTGGGTCTAGACCAGTTAGCCACAGTTTCTGTCTTCTTGGGGTCCACCTCAATACCATTCTCTGACACTACATGCCCCAAGAACGAAATGCTCCTCAGCCAGAACTCACATTTAGAGAACTTGGCATACAAGCCATGTTCCCTCAAAGTCTGCAAGACCAACCGCAGATGATGGGCATGCTCTTCTGCATTCCTGGAATACACTAAGATATCATCTATGAAGACAATAACGAAGTGATCCAGGTATTGGCTAAATACTCTGTTCATGAGATCCATGAATGCTGCAGGGGCGTTTGTTAACCCGAACGGCATCACTAGGAACTCATAGTGCCCATATCTGGTTCTGAAAGCTGTCTTTGGCACGTCTTCATCTCTTATCCTCAGCTGATGATACCCAGATCTCAGATCTATTTTGGAGAAACAACCTGCTCCTGCTAGCTGGTCGAATAGATCATCGATCCTAGGCAACGGGTACTTGTTCTTGGTAGTGACCTTGTTCAACTGTCTGTAGTCGATACAAAGTCTGAGGGATCCATCCTTCTTCTTCACGAACAAAACTGGAGCACCCCAGGGTGAGGTACTCGGTCGGATGAAGCCCTTGTCTACCAACTCTTGCAACTGTTCTTTAAGCTCCTTCAGCTCTGCTGGCGCCATCCTGTAGGGAGGGATAGAGATCGGTCTGGTTCCTGGCATCAATTCTATCTCGAACTCTATCTCCCTAGGAGGCGGTAAACCTGGCAGTTCGTCTGGGAAGACATCTAAGAACTCTCTAACCACAGGCACTGAGGCGGGCTCTCTGACATCTCTGTCTAGCTCTCTCACATGAGCTAGATAACCCTGACAACCCCTCCTGAGCAGCCTACGGGCCTGTAGGGCTGATATCAAACCTCTAGGTGTACTCCCCCTGTCTCCTCTAAAGACAACCTCTGACCCATCCTGACATCTGAACTTAACTACCTTGTTTCTGCAATCCAAGGTAGCACCATGGGTAGATAGCCAATCCATCCCTAGAATGACGTCAAAATCTGTCAAGTCTAGAACCACAAGGTCGGCAGATAGGCATCTTCCCTCTATGAAAACTGGACTGTACTGGCAGACTGACTCTGCCACTGACGGGTCACACTTGGGTCCACTGACCCATAGGGGACACTCTAACCCAGAGACCATCAAACCCAATCTCTCGACCGCTCTCGGAGAAACAAAAGAATGGGATGCACCCGGGTCCATTAAGGCATAAGCATCTGAACAACCAATGATGATATTACCTGACACCACGGTGTTGGATGCGTTTGCCTCCTGCTGAGTCATAGTGAAGATCCGTGCTGGAGCTGACGGACCTTCCCCTCTGTAAGCTGATGAAGAAGAGGCTGACCCTCTCCCTCGGCCTCTGCCACTGGCCTGTGTCGCGGCTGAAGCTGCTGGCTGTGCCACACTACCCGAAGTAGTCTGCTGGGGCCGTGCCATAGGAACTGCTCTAGGACACTCCATGGACATGTGTCCCTCCTGCCCACACCTGTAGCAGGCTGTTGTCCCAAAACGGCATACCCCTCTGTGTAGCTTACCACACCGTGCACACACTGCATTATCAGCACCAGAGCTTGAGCCACTTCCTAGTCCCAGACCTGATTTGATCTTGCTCCAGAACTTACTCTTCTTTGGTTTCTTAGTGGTACTGCTCCACTTCTTACTAGCTGAACTCAAGGATGAAGGGTCTATCCTTCCCCCACCTGGGGTCTTAGAACCTGAAGGCTGTGTCACTGACTGCTTAACAGTCCCCTCGATGATTGCACTAGCCTCCATTCTCCTGGCCATGTCTACAATGGCATGGAAACTTTCTCTATCAGCTGACTGAACCAAGGAGGAATACCTGGAATGGAGCCTCATGATATACCTCCTCGACTTCTTCGAATCTGTGTCCAGATGTTGCCCAGCAAACGGTAACAACTCTAAAAATCTATCGGTGTACTCATCGACACCCATCTCATCTGTCTGCTTCAGCTGTTCAAACTCAATCATCTTCAGCTCCCTTGAACTGTCAGGGAAAGCCCATCCTGCGAACTCATTCGCAAACTCCTCCCATGAAAGACTGTCCACCCTTGGTTTCACATAGCCCTTGAACCACTCACGGGCCTTTTTGCATTTCAGGGTGAAACCAGCCATCTGAATGGCTCTGCTGTCATCAGCACCTATCTCATCTGTAATTGTTTTGACCTTCTCCAGGTACACAAACGGATCATCACCGGTATCAAACTGGGGAGCACCCAACTTCATATAGTCGGTCATCTTGGCCTTGCTCCCTCCAGATGAGGTAGGTTGAGGTCTTTGGGTTTCTGGAACTGTGGGTTCTGCTGGTGGTGGAGGTGCGACATCCCCTGGGATAGGGTTTGCCGTGCCTGGATGGAAGGATGGAGGTGGGTACATAGGGTACTGTGGATACTGTGGGTAGAAAGGTGGATATGGTATGTGAGAAGGGTAAGGATTAAAACTGGGGTAATCCGATGTACTTCCCATCGAATACCCGGGGTATGGTGAAAAAGGTGGGTACTGGGGTGGTAGAACAAACCCCGAGGCCTGAGTGCCTCCCTGAGACTCACCCATGCCCTCTTCTGGCATGTTTACACCAAGGTTACCGTCCCTCCTCTGCTCCACATCCATCTCTTCTTCTCCATCAACTGACATTCTTTCCTGAACTGTACCCCTTACTGATCTGCTTCTACCCAGATCCAAGGACCTTCTAGGGTCCCTCACTGTTCTGTCTCTGTTGGACCTGCTTGACATCGCCCTTGGCAATGCTGGAGGACGGGCGCTCGTGCCCTCATCCTCCGGTGGTACTCTAGTCAATCTAGCTGATCGACGAGTTCCTCGCATTCTGTTTACTGAAAAACAGCACAGATAACAAAACATTAGCATCAAATGGTTCATGTGGAAACACATGAACCCACATCATATACACATCATATTCAAAGCATAACTCATGGCATACATACTTGCATTCTAGACAGGACTCTACATCCTATCCTAGTGGACATGATTTCCTATTGTGCTTGACCTTTCTATAACATCTATGAGCCCGACACTCTAGGTCCGACCATATGAACCTAGGGCTCTGATACCATTCTGTAACGACCCGGAAACCGGATCGCTACCGGCGCTAGGATTCAGGTCGGCTTAAGGCCGCCGGAACCCGTAGCAAGCCAAACATACATCCTGTGAACCTGTTCAATCCCATACATGAACCAAAACATACATAAAAATTAAAATTTTTCTTTCATTCAAACATTTCTTTACCCAGTCTAGCCTGTGCATGCATAATCATAACATAAACCCCTCATTGGAGTTCTCAACAAATACTCCAATGGGGTACATAAAATATATCAGGCTTGGGTTACATAAACATCATAAAACATTTATCTCATGTATTTAAGGGATTACAACAGACTCTAGTCAAGCACACTATAAAACTTACATTACATTACATAACATACTTTTACATTATGAATAAACCATGTCCACAGCTATGCTATTACATAACCTCCTCTTACTCTTCTGACTTCTCTATCTACACAGTACCTGCAAGACTGGGGTTAGGGGAGAGGGGTGAGCTAAAAAGCCCAGTGAGCAAAAAGTAAAAACATGATATTAATTCCTCCATTTTTAGGTATTTTATTCTTCATTTTATTATTTACATTTGCTTTAATTCCACACTTTTTAGGTATATTATTATTCATTTTATTATTAACATTGAATAACATAACTTTTACTTTACATGCTTTCATGAAATGCAACACATCACATTTAATCACATAAAGGATGGTATTGTCACCATTAGTCCTCACATCTCCAAGTGCCAGGGGCGTAGAATGGGCCTCGCTGGTCTTTCTCTTACATAACATACATAACATAACATTCCAAAGTGCCAGGGGCGTAGAATGGGCCTCACTGGTCTTTCTCTTACATAGTGCCAGGGGCGTAGAATGGGCCTCACTGGTCTTCCATAACATATCATCATAACATAACATTAGAGGACTATGGATCACCCAATAACCATCTACATCAACATCAAATTATGCAATGCAACATATTCGTGAATTTCTAATGCAAACATCCTGAAACATCGCATGGCATTAATGATGCATGAGTATGCTATCAGATTCATTCATTTGTTCATTTATTCATTACTTAAAGACTTAGGGAAAGATCCCACTCACCTGGTGACCGAAGCTTTAACGACGGACTCTGAAAGACTATCTCACAACCGGGGGTCTCGGGTCCTCGGGTCCGAACCTACACAGGTGGACTCAAATGAGGCACCAAACAACAAGAACATAACTCTAAACATACCCCCAAAAACTTCCTAAAAACACCTCAAAACATCCCTAGAAAACATGCAAGAAAAGGCTGGGAAGGGCACTTTCGGCGGCACCTTCGGCGGCCGGAAGTCCCTCCAGAGCCGAAAGTCAGGCAGGTTCGGCGGCACCTTCGGCGGCCGAAACTCCCAGACAGAGACGAAACTCATGCATGTTCGGCGGCACCTTCGGCGGCCGAAAGTCTCGGACAGAGCCGAAACTCCAACTTTCGGGGGCAGGCTTCGGCAGCCTAAAGCTGCCTCCCGAGCTGGTTCGGCGGCCGAAAGTACCTTCGGCTGCCGAACCTGGTTTCTGCCAAAGGGCAGAAACTTGGTTCTTCATGCCCAAAACAACCCCCTACACAACCAATCATGCATAAACCTATTCTACAACAAGTATACTCAAGCATACAAGCTCCTAAGGGTCTCCAACAAGCTTAAACCCCAACTACAACACACAAGCAAGCCACATTGCACATAAACACACATTAAAACCATGGATTTTTCATAAAAAACCCATCAAGCCTACTCATGCATTTCTACCCCAAAAACTTGCATAAAACTTACTTAAAACACATTTAGAACTAGAGATCGGCTCTTACCTCTTGAAGATCGAGAGAGAAACGATCCTAGCTCGAAGGTGGGGAGATTCGAGTTCTTGAACCTCAAAGCTCCAAAACTTGCTTAAACTTTAAAACTCTTCAAAAACAAGATGTAACTTGTTAAGATCTAAAGGATTTGAGGGAAAACACTTAAAATGACCATAGGAGGGCTAAAGCTTACCGTCGGCCGAAATGGGAGAGAAAACCTCGCCTGTTTCGGTCACGGGGTCCTTTATAGGGCAGGTTCTGTCACCTTTCGGCGGCCTAACGTGCCCCCACATCTCATGCATGTTCGGCGGCCGAACATGAGGTTCGGCGGCCGAACCTTGAGTCTTTCAAACAAGGCTTTCGGAGGCCTAAAGCGCTCCCAAAACCCCACCATGTTCGGCGGCCGAACCTCACTTTCGGCGGCCGAACCTGGCAAAGCCTCCTTTGGTCTTTTTCATTAAAAACTCAATTTCCTTTTTGCTTAAAAACATAAAATACATTAAAAACATTTCATAAAACATGGTTTTACCCTTCTAGAGGTTTCCGACATCCGAGATTCCACCGGACGGTAGGAATTCCGATACCAGAGTCTAGCCGGGTATTACAAAAATCTCATACATGGTCATACATTTTCTGTGAAAATAAAAACTTTTCTCTGGACCAAGACTTAACCTGTGCATGCACTATCTCTGTACTCTGTACCCCTGACTAGAGCTTGCTTTAGATGGGTTAATTTATACTTGTTAAGCCTGGTTTTTCACATACTCTGTACAACAGTTATATAAACAGACCATGTATACAAAAGATTTACAACACAAAAATAACTAAGTCAAGCACAATTCTAACTTTATACCCAACTGTTACATCTCTTTAATATTACATGTCCACAATATTCTATTACAACACTCTTCTCTCTTCCTGTACTCTGCTGGACTTCCCCTGTACACTGTACACTGAACCTGCAAGACTGGGGTTAAGGGAGTGGGATGAGCTCTATAGCCCAGTGAGTAGAACAGTAAAACAAGTCATTAAAACATGATCTTATGGAATGCATCATATCACAGACAATCCACACCAAGGGTAAACCTGTCACCACATAGTCCCGGTAGCTCTACCGTGCCAGGGCGTAGAATCGAGCACCTGGTCTTCCTGTCATATATGTATACGTGTATATAACACGTGTACTTATCATTGCCAGGGCGTAGTCAAAGGCTCCTGCTAGCAATCTCTTCCTCTCGCGGGTGATTTTAGAGGGTTCACGAAACGTCCTTCCCCTCAGGGTTAGACATGACCCCAACATTCCCTCTGTCAAAACTTGGCCCCGAAGGAGCTCTCATGGGGCTTTCCTACATGTACTCGCCCGACTGACAAAGACTCAATGACAGACTTGCGGGCTATTGAGGTCGCCTTGGTCCACCCATCTCATCATATACACAGCAATTTATGCAATGCGTCATATTCGTGAAACTAGTGCAATCATCCTATTACATATAAACATGATGCATGAGTATGCTTTGCATGAATATGCTCTAGGCATTAGATTTCTTAAAATAAAAGATTTGGTTTAGTTCTACTCACCTGAAGCCACTGCTCAATAAACTCAGGGTCAACTAGCACTGAAGCTAGACACCTCTCCTCAGGTCTAATCCTACACAAATGGACTCACATGAGGTACTAAACACATGCTAACAACTCATAAGCAACTCCCCAAAAACCCCTCTAAACATCACTGAAACATGCATAGAAAACAGCCATGAAAAGGCTGGACAGGCACTTTCGGCGGCACCTTCGGCGGCCGAACCCTCTCTCCAGAGACGAAACTCGGGTACCTTCGGCGGCCGAACCCTCTCTCCAGAGACGAAAGTCAGGCACTTTCGGCGGCCGAACATTACCTTCGGCGGCCGAAAGTCTGCTTTCAAGCCAAAACTCAACTTTCGGGGGTAAGGTTAGGCGGCCAAATCATGCATCCATAGGCATGTTCGGCGGCTGAAACTACCTTCGGCGGCCTAACCTGAGTTCATCCAGAACTCAGCCTTCGTGCATACCAGCCTCCCAAACCTCACAAAACAACCCCAAACCTCACATACTCTCTCCCAAGCATGCATACACACTCCCTCAAGCAAAGAGAGCAAAGAAACTAACTTAAAACTCCTCAACACAACATCACATAACATACATTGGGCATAAAACCCACAAAAGCCTAAACATGCATATCTACCCATATTCAAACATTAAAACCTTCATAAAACTTCATAAAAACACTAGGGAAGCAAAGATCTACACTTACCTCTTGAAGATCGAGGGCTGGTGCGACCCAAAGCTTGAGGTGTGGAGAATCCAAGCTCCAAAAGCTCCAAGCTCTCCAAACCTCGATTCAAACTTTAAAACTCTTCAAAATAACCATGGAACTCATGAAAACATGAAGGAGATGAAGAAAGAATAAAATGAAATGAAATAAAATATAAATAATATAAAGAAATAATAATAATAATAATAATGATAAAATGAAATAATAAAATTATATGTTTTCTCTGTTTCTACTCACTGGGCTCTTGTAGCTCACCCATTTCCCTTAACCCCAGTTTTGTAGGGCCAGAGTAAGTAAGCCAGAGTTCAGTCAGAGTAAGCTATGGGGAAAGAAGAGGTTCAAGCATGGGTTGCCATGTTTGGTTGTAATAGCTTAGTGGTGTTTTGTTTATGTATAAGAGATGCTTGTATGTATATGTTTATGGAGATAGTGATAGTTATGTAAGGAAGTTGCTAAAGAGATGATATGTTATGTAATGCTATGTATGTTTGTAGGCTTGTATAGTTATGGACATGATGATATATGGACATGATAGATGGACTTGATGTATGGTCCTTATGGATATAAGGGATATGAATGAATAGAAAGAGTAATGAGCTTAATGTAAAGAGATAGAGCCAAGTTAAGAAAAGTATATGCATTGTGGTATAGAGTTGTGCTTTGTCTAGTGTTGGTTAGTCCCTTGGTTATGCATGATCTTTTTGAAAGGCAATGAAATGTTTGATAAACGTTTTCATATTGTGTGAAATGCTTTTCAGGATGTTTTCAGGGTAGCCAAGCTTAATGATTCTCCATTGGAGTAGCCTTTATGGACTCCAGAGTGGGGATGAGTTATGAGAAAATGCATGCACGAAGTTAAGCTTGGTAGGAAAAGAAAGAACAGTTTTCAGTTTCAGACCACACTCAGGGTGAGCCTGGGATATGGAAAGTTTTAAGTTTTATGAAAATGTTTGATCATGTATGGGATTATACCTAGAGTTCAGGTTGTATAGAGGCTTACTACGGGTCCCGGCGGCCTTAAGCCGATCTGGATCCTAGTGCCGAGCAGTTTGGGGCCGTTACAGAGTGGTATCGGTTTCCGGGCTGTTACACTCCTGGACTTTTCTATACCTGCCAGGGCGTAGTCAAAGGCTCCTGGACTTCTCTATACCTGCCAGGGCGTAGTCAAAGGCTCCTGGACTTCTCTCAGAGACTATTGGATCATTCAACATTCACCCACGTCAACAAATAACTATGCATTACACCCAAGTATATGCTCAAAGGGGTCAAAAACTACCTAAAACCCCAACAAACAGCAAAGCATAACACAAAAACAAGCGTTTCTCACAAAATCATCAAAAACTCTCTTTTTACCCTATTCATGCAACTCTCTCCCAAAACCTCATAAAACTTCATAAATCATAAAAACAAGTTCAGGATCTTCACTTACCTCTTGAAACCAAGAAGATGAACGATCCTAACGTGGAGTTTTGAAACAACTCTCCTTCAAACTCTCCAAACTTCAAAAGTCAAGTTTTTTAGCACAAAACCTTCAAAATAACATAAAAATCAATCAAATCTTTGCAAGATTTAATGAACACATGAAGAAAACTTAAGGAAGACAGAGTCTCACCTCAGAAAGTGAAAAGATAACCTCAGTGTTATCCTTTCAACCGACTGAGGGCCTTTTATAGGTGGCTGGCCAGACCACCTTCGGCGGCCACACGTGAAACCGAAAGCCATGCATGTTCGGCGGCCGAACCTGGCTTTTCTGCCTTGGTTATTTTCTTTCAAGAACTCTTTTCATTTCAACTTTAAAACATTAAAACATACTATATTACTTTAGAAAAACATAAAGCTTACCCTTCTAGAGCATTTCGACATCCTGGATTCCACCGGACGACAGGAATTCCGATACCGGACTCTAGCCGGGTATTACAGTTGCACTGCATTCTTTGTTGTGGATGTGGGTGAATGCTGTATGATCCAATTAGTCCTTGAGGAAAGACCAGGACCCCATTCTACGGCCTGGCACGATATGGAATGTGAAGACCAGGTGCCAGATGAGGCCCTGGGGCAATGTTAAGTAATGTTATGATATGACAGGAAGACCAGGACCCCATTCCACGGCCTGGCACGGATATGATGCTGGGACTATTTGGTGACAGGTTTACCCTTGATGTGAATTGTCTGTGATGTGACGCATTTCATGAAAGCATGAATGTTAATATATGTTTTTACTATTCTGCTCACTGGGCTCTAGTAGCTCACCCCTCTCCCTTAACCCCCAAGTTTGCAGATACAGGATAGACAGGAGGTCAGCAAGAGTAATGAAGTCATGGTCATGTAATAGCTAGTGTGGACATGATAAATGTTGTTATATTATGTTGAGTACAGTCATGTAAAAGTATGATATAGAATGTCATGTAATAATGCTTATGAAAGTTTATAGTTGTGCTTGACCATAGTATTATGTTAATCCCTTTCTAATACATGATCTTAATGTTTAATGATGATTATTGTAAACCAAACTCAATACATGTTATGTCACCCCAGTGGGGCAATGATGAGACTCCAAAGAGGAGTTAATGTTTATGGCTATGTTTATGTATAGTGCATGCACAAGTTGAGTTTGATGAATGAATGAAAGAATGAATGAATGAAAGAAAAGTTCAAAATTTTTATGTTTGTTGTTAATCATGTATGGGATTAAACAGGTTTACAGGATGATTGTTAGGCTTGCTACGGGTCCCGGCAGCCTTATGCCGATCTGGATCCTAGCGCCGGTAGCGGTTCGATTTTCGGGTCGTTCAGGGGGAGTTCAGCAGGGTACAGAAAGAGTAAAGAGTTTTGTAATAGTATAGTGTGGACATGTAATATTGGAAAGAGATAGTTTAGTATTGTGCTTGACCCATTAGTTCTGTAAATCTCTTTTGTATACATGATTTGTTTATGTAACTATTGTCTTGATAAATATGAAACCCAGGCTCAACAGATTAAGAGTTTAACCCGTCTAGAGCAATGATGAGAGCTCTAGTAAGGGGTTCTGTAGTACTGAGATAGTGCATGCACAGGTTGAGCCTTGGTCAGAGCAAAGTTTTATGTTTTTTTTACAGAAAATGTTTTATCATGTATGGGATTTTACAGGTACACAGAGAGTATAGCAGGCTTGCTACGGGTCCCGGCGACCTTAAGTCGATCTGGATCCTATCGCCGGTAGCGGTCCGGTTTCCGGGTCGTTACAATGGTCAATGTCAAACTTATAATGTTCAAACTTATGATTTCTCGATCTCTAAGTAGACTGATAAATTCAAATGATATTAATCACACTATCAATTCATTTGAGCACGGCCATGCATTTTTCAGTCTCACTTATCGAGGGGTCCAGAAGATATCTCTCTCAAAGAGAGGGACAAATTCTATCTTGATTGTTCAATATCCTCTACATAATTTCTATTATGCTCAATCATAACCTTTATGATCGTCCGATTAAAGACAATATTTGGTTATGTCAAAACATAACAGTCCTTATGTTGGAAACTATAACAATTTCAAGTTAAAGGATTAAGACATAACTACTTTGAGATCTACTTATGACAATAACCCATGTAGTGATCTCAGTGCGGGTCCATCCAATACTTTATTCTCTAACAAGTATCTATGATTATTGAATTATATCAACATATACATAATCATCTCATGATTATCAATCAATAACCATACTAGTTATATTTTATTATTATCAACATAATAATAAGTAACCAGGAATGTTAATCATTATTATGTAACATGCAAATAAATAATAATGATAGTAAAAACCTCTTTTATTAATAACCAAAACGAAATACAAAAAGGTCCAAGATAATGGCTTAGGGCAAATACACTAACATTCTTACCTTTCTTCAGGAGACTTTCCATTGATCCTTTCTTTCCACAGAGACTCATTACATTCGGGCTCCGAATCTAAACGAACGGATTGCCATGTTTTCCTTGCCTCCTCCCCCCTAACCTAGTGGATGCTCAATCAAAGAGAAGGCTTATTTTTTTTATCTAAAACAGGTTGACTATGGTTTTTCTTTTTCCTTTTTCAAGTTTGTTCATTTTATTTTTAGATTTTACTGGGTCACTCCTCAGATGTTGATCCCAAATTCAATTTTGTTTATGAGCGCCTTTGAGGCGATGTGTAGAGGCTGGGGTCTTGCCCATTCTTTAAATCTGTTTAGGGCTTTTATCAAAATTTTAAAGGTTAATAATGGATTCCTAAGTTTTTGTGGCTGGGATGGTCTGACCATTTTCACTGGCCACAAGGATTCCATCAAATATTGGGTGGACAACTTTGCTATAGTTGGAGCCAAATGGGGCTTCGACTGGAATTTAGAGCTGAGATGGGGGACCGTGGACACCTTTTGCAATGCTTTCCCCTTTTTTTCTGAGTGGGAGCAATTGTATTATGCTTGGATCTCCTCCTTTCCCTTTAAATATAATGTCTTCAAGTGTTTGGAAATCCGCTCGAGGGAGGGGTGTTACGCTGATGGTATATGACTATTCATTTCTCTCCGCTTCTCTGTTGATTTCACAGCTTTATGTTTTTACTTGTTTTTGGGTATTTTTGCAGCTTTTATTATTCTAATGGAGGATATTTTGACTCCCCAAAATTTTTCCCTTAACTGTGAAGTTGTTCGATAGGCTGTGGAGTCTTTCAAGAATTGAAAGACCATGGATGTGGTAATTGAGATGTTTAGGGTGGAGCCCGTGCCAGCTCAGGTTGTGCCTCCTACTAAGGCCAGTACGGAGTTGGCTCTAGTTGGTTCCGATCAGGTTGATGTCATGCCTGCGTTTGTTAGGGATGCCCCTGTTCTTGGGGAAAATTTAGAGGTTGCTATAGTAAGGGCAGTGGTCAGCCCGGATAGGTCTTCTCTTGCTGAGGAGGTAGGGGAAGGTTTGAAACGGAAAAATTATCGTCTCCCTCAAGAGACGACAGGAAAAAAGAGGCGGCTGGTGAAGGATTCTAAGCTAGTCTCCTCTCGGAAGGTGACTTCATCTTCCTCCAATCCGAGAGAGCCCTCTTCGGACAAGGCGGGCAAAGGCAAGGGCAAGGAAGGCTAGACTTAAGAGATCAGTGAGGGGCTACCTACTGCCTTAATTTCCAATGAGCCAATTGCATCCCATTGATCAAGGCCTCATATTCGGCTATTGTTGGTGATGGAAAAATTAAAATGCATGGCATTCGAAATTACTAGCCCGTCTGACCCCTTCAGTACTGCTCCTGCTCCACTTTGATTGGGTCCAGTTGCCCCTTCTACATGTAGGGTCCAGAGGTAAGTGTGGTCGTTTTCACCAACTTCTTTGGTCCGCTGACTCGCGGTTGTCGAAGCCGGTCAAAAATAACCTTTCTGGTTATCAACAATTTACAACTGCAGATAGTGGTGAAAGGATCGAATCCACAGAGAATTGATTACTTACTTATTTTCCTTATCAAGATCAATAAAATAAACTAAAACAAAAATAAACTGAAAAAGAAGAAAACTGAAAGAGAAATAAACGGAAAGCAAAATAAACTGAAACAAGATAAAACTGAAAGAGAAATAAACAGAAAGCAAAATAAACTGAAACGAGATAAAACTGAAACGAAATAAAACTGAAAGCCAAATAAACTAAAAACGAGATAAACTGAAAGAGAAATAAACATAAATCAAAATAAACTAAAAACGAGATAAACTGAAAGCAAACAAACTGAAAGTAAATTGGGGGGTTTTGAGATTGATTTAATTGATCTAATATTGAAAGCAATAAAAATAAGGCAAATAATAAAAATAAAGAGAAATAAATAATAAGAAAGATCCAGTTGAAGAATTGGATCCACTTTAGTTGTTGGGATTGATCATTGACACTTAGTTTCCTTTGGGTTGATTCAATAGATTAGTTATGGAGATGGAAGACGCTTCTCACCACCATTATCTCTCCTTATGATTAAACCAATTAGGGAACGTCCTCTAATTAATTACTAATTAACAAATTGCCAAGGAACGTCCTTGGGCCTTAGGCATCAAAACAATTGTCAATTGCATTAAGAAATAGAGAGATCCAATCCTAGCTACCCAAACGTATGGAGATAACGCTAGATCATACAATTTCCTTGGGTTTTATCCCAAGTGTTCTCATGTAAGAACAATCTAAGCAATTACAGACTTAAATCATCCAAACTAACATATTATTACTTTGCAATCAAGAATCAATTGGCCATATTGATCAAAACAACAAAGCAACAATGGAATTAAGCATGAGATTGTATGAATATTGAATAACAAAAGATAAACAATATTTGATCAAGTCTCCCAATCCATAAAACAACTAAAGCATCACCTAATCTTCAACTAGAATAAAAGATTTCAGCCTCTCATGGCTGAAACAAAACCAAAAATAAAAGAAAAGAAGAAAGGTAGAAGAAGAGATGTGAATTCGTAGGTGTCTCCAAGGTGGTGTGTTCGGGCCCTGTAGAGGCTCCTTATGTGGCATTTTATAGTTGAAAAGTGTTGCCCTAGGTCATACTTACTGCCCAAGAGGTATTTTCTGTCCAAGTTATGTCTGAAAAGGAAAGAATCGCGTTTTTCGGCTTCAGAAGGAAGGCTGCGCGCGAATGCTTTGCGGAAGGAAGTTGGTGCGCGCAGTTTGGTCTCAGAAGGGGAAAGAGGCGCAGATTGTGCTTCCTAAATAAGTTTAGATGCTGACCTTACTTCCTAATTAGTGTAGAGGCTGCCCAAGATGCTGCCCATGCTCAACTTGTTGCCCAAGTTGTTACAGAAAAGGAAGGTGGCGCGCAGATGGCTTTCAGAAGAGAAAAGCGCGCAGATTGTTTCTGAATAGGAAGGATGCACGAATTTTGATCTTCAAAGGGGAAGATATGCTTGTCTATACATTCCTTTTTAGGTGGAGCCTCTTTTGAAATTTGAATATTGAATGCAGAAGAGGAAGAGCATCTCTTTGAGATCTTGCTGCCTAAATAGGAAGATATGACTGCTGCAGTGTGTGCACATCTTTGAACAAGGAAAGAAAGATCTGCGATTTGAATTTCAAATAATCTTCTGACTGAGCTTTCCTTGTTTGCTTTTGCTTCTGCACTTTCCTCATTTGAAAACTTTCCTTTTCTGAAAACTTTCCTTATTTGGAAACTTTCCTTTCTTGGCACTTTCCATATTTGGCACTTTTTAGCAGTTTTAAGAGCATTTTCTCGAGATTGTCTCTTTGCACCTAATATCTGCAAAACATAATTAAAACCACAAAATTAAGTAGAAAAGATGTAAATAAACATCAAGAACATAATGATAAAATGGACTAAAATATGCTCTATCATCCGCTCTCCCCCTTCCTTTATTTTCGAGCTTCCTTCATTGAATGAATAGTTGGCTATAAAATCAACTAATGCCTGTGCTTTTATTGTTGTTCATGGTCTATATTTCAGATAGTAGGGTCCTATTTCCATTGACCAAGCTAGCATCCGGCTGGACATCTTTGGCCTATGTAAAATTCATTTGAGTGGTAAGTTTGTGACTACAATCCCTTTGTAGTTTTCTAAGTATACATTGAACTTTCTGACTGCAAAAAGTAGGGCCAGCACAACCTTTTCAATATTAGGGTATCAGGTTTCTGCTCTCTTTAAAACTTTGCTCACATAAAATATTAGTTTTTGGATCCCATGCTCTTCTCGGACTAGGACCGCACTGACCGCTTGGTCAAAAGCAACCAGGTAGATATAAAGGTCTTCTTGGCCTATCAGTCAGCTAAGGACTTTGGGGGAGCTAAGGTAGCCTTTTAATTCTGCAAAGGCTTGCCGGCACTCCTCCGTCCATTCGAAGTTGGGGGATTTTCTTAATTTTTTGAAGAACGATAGGCATTTTTCCGCTGACTTCAACATAAAACTGTTTAGAGCTATGACCCTTGTTGTTAATCTTTGAACATCCCTAATGCAGGTTGGCTCGAGCATTTGAAGAATGGCTTTGACCTTTTTCGAGTTCGGTTCTATTCCTCGTGCGCTGACCATGTGATCCAAGAAATTACCACCTTTAATGAAAAAGGCACACTAGGCCGGATTGAGCTGCATTTGGTATTGATTAAGGACCATAAAAATTTCTTTCAGATCTTCCCCGTGGCCTTCGAAGGAGTGAATTTTGATTATGACATCATCTACATACACTTCTTCAGCCCAAAAGGCATTGCTCGGTAACAGTAGGTCTCATCCTTGGTAATAAAGGAAGTCTTCTCCTCATCTGTTTTATGCATGGAAATTTGGTAATAACCTGACATTGCATCTAGAGAAGACAAATACTCAAATCCGACTATAGCATCGACCAATTTATCAATGTCATGTAGGGGATAATAATCTTTTGGACAAGCCTAATGTAGGTCAGTAAAATCTATACACATGCTATATTTTCCATTAGATTTTTTTACAAGAAGGGGGTTAGCTAACCATTCAGGATAAGCCACTTCGCTTACAAAATTAGCCTCTACCAACTTCTCTATCTCAATCCTCGTAGCTTCTCTTTTTTCTGCCCCATACATCCTCTTTTTCTGTCTCACTAGTCTTGCATTTGATTGCATATTCAATTAGTGGGACATAACCTGGGGGTTGATTCTTGGCATAGCTGCTGGTTTCCAAGCAAAGCTATTAGCATGACCTTGGACTAGGGCTTTCACGGCCGTTTTCTACTCTTGTGTCAAGTTCGCATTCATGCTAAAGAGTTTCTCTGGTTCTTCTTCATTTAAGAAAAAGCTTTCAAGCTCTCATGCAGGTTGGGTTCTTTGCTCTTTTTCTCCATCCCTAACCTCCATAACTTTTGGGTGCACTTTCTCATTTTCTTCTTTTGCCATAGCTGCTAAGTACACCAATCAAAATTCTCCTTGCCTTCCCCTTATGGTAGCCACCTCAGCTACAGCGGGGAACTTCACGCATAAGTACTTGATGCTCGTGGCTACCTCAAAGTCATACAAAACTGGTCGGCCCAGCATAGTATTGTATGCCAGCGGTAATTTGACTATGAGAAACTGGACATACTGGGTTCGGGTGGTCGGTGGTGTTCCTAAGGTCATCAGCAGCTTAATCTTTCCTCCTATTAGTACGAGCACTCCGCCTATGCCTTTCGTTGGTGCCTTGTCTTTGACCATGTTCTCGTCTGCTACCTTCATGGCTTTAAAAACTCGATACGGTAGGAGATTTACCTTACTTCCGTCGTCCACCAAAATCTTCTGGACCCTGAAGTTGTGAATAATGGCTTCTACCACCAAAGGATCTGACTCTTTCTCCGTTGACTGCTGAAAAACTCACTACCTTTGGAATATGCTCGATGACTTGCATGGCTTCCACTTCTTTTAGCTTGCCACCTTGTCTTCTTTTTTTGTTAGCTCGAAAGGGCTATTTTGTCTCTTCCCTTACTATCATATTTATGATTCCGCTGGATCCATCGTTGATGGTTCTTACTACCCTTTCCCTAATGAGTTCCCTTCTCTCCTCTGGCCTGCTTCCGGTGTAATACCCGGCTAGACCCCGGCATCAGAATTCCTACCTTCCGGCGAAATCTCCGTTGGAATCCAGAATTTCTCGGACGTCGGAGCCTTTTAGAAGGGTAAATTAAGGTTTTCATAAAATGTTTTTAATGCTTTTATGGTTTTAATGAAGAAAGAAAATTGAGTTTTGAAAGAAAACACCATGGAGGAAGAGCCCAGGTTCGGCCTCCGAACCTCATGTTCGGCCGCCGAACATGGCTCTCTTGCGGGAGCACCTTTGGCCCCCGAAGGTGGTCTAGCCAGCCACCTATAAAGGGCCCCCTGTCTGAAAATGGGCGAGTTTTCTCTCTTTATTTTCGGGCATAGGTGAGATTTCGCCCTCCTTTGGTTGATTTTATGATTTCCTTCAAATCTTACAAGTTTTTGATAAGCTTTTATCTTGTTTTGAAGTTTTTAAGCTCAAAACTGAAGTTTTGAAGTTTGGAGACCTCCGAAGACCATTTCTCCTAATCTCCAAGTTTAAGTCACGCCTACCCTCGATCTTCAAGAGGTAAGTGTAGATCCATACATTTGTTCATGTTTTGAATAAGTTTTAAGAAGGGGTTGAGGGTTTTGATGCATGTTTAGACTAGTTGTAAAATGTTAGGGTTTATGTTGGTTTATTGTTAAATGTATGAAAATGTGATGTTTATGATGTTGTTTGTTGGGGCTTAGGCTAGTTTTATACCCCTTATGTATGTTGGAGTGTGTTTGCATGCTGTGGGAAGTTGGGAGAAATGATTTGAGAGTTGTGAGGCTGAAATGCATGAGTTTGTGTTGGGTTCTGCCTTTCTGGGGAGCCCAGGTTCGACCGTCAAAGAAGGGTTCGGCCGCCGAACCTGCTTGGGAGGCAGCCTTTTGACCGCCTAATTTGCCCCTGAAAACATGCACTTTCGGCTCTGGAGGGGAGTTTCGGCCGCCGAACCCGCCTCCGAAAGTCCCTGACTTTCGGATCTGTGGAGGACCTTCGGCCGCCGAACCTGCCTCTGAAGGACCCCGACTTTCGGATCTGTAGGGACCTTCGGCCGCCGAACCTGCCGCCGAAAGTCCCCTGTCCAGCATTCCCTTGCCTGTTTTGCATGCATGTTTTATGGTGTTTTAGGGGGGGTTTTTGGGGAGATGTTTAGAGTCCTTATAGAGTATGTTTGGTCCCTCATTTGAGTCCACCTGTGTAGGATCGAACTTGAGGAACCGAGGTGATCATGTAATATCCAAAAAAAAAAGAGATAAAAATAAAGAAATAAATAATAAATAAATAAAAAGAATATGAATAAAGAAAAGAAAAAGTAAAAGAAAAAAAAATAAAAAGATAAAGAAAAGGTAAATTAAAAATTGAATTTTTGACAAGTGACTCAATATTAGTCACTTAACTAAACTAATTTTATAAATAAAATAAAAGAAAGAAAAAGAAAATAAAATAAAAAGAGTAAGAGACCATCTTCTTCCCAAAAATGTCCCGTTCTTCCATCCCCAAATTTGCCCTAAAATTTTCTTTTCAAATCTACTCCATTTTCTTTCAATTTTCCACTCAACTTGTTAGCCCATCTCATCCAAGTCTTTTCCCTAATTGAAAATTCAAGGTAAGAGGAAGAATAAGGAGAAACTTCAAGATTGAGGAAGAATGATTAGTAGCTAAATATTGAAAATTTTAAAGGTATGTTAGGGATTTTTGATATAGAAATGTTTCTTATAATTTTTATGTAAATATTTATGAAAGATGTTGCATTAATATGATTTATTGGTTTATTTTTTTTCATGAGAAAGAAGTGGAAAGGAAAAGTGGAAGTTCCAAAGGGAAAGAAAATGAAGAGTAGAGAATTAAAACTTGTAGAATATTTTGAAAATTCTAAGGTTTGTGCTCAACCCCATTTGAATAAATTTAAGAATTTGTTAATTAGGTTTTATTTGAAATTTTACTATCCTAGTAGAGGTAGACCAAGTGAATAATAGTTTAATTATATTTGTATAATCAAAGTTTGAGAAATAATAGATTTAATAGATAGAAAATTTTAAAATTAATATGTAATTTAATCAAAAATTAGGTTATGGAACAAATGAAATGACTTATATTATTGGATAGAAATATAATTTGGTTAGATATAGTGATAATGAAAAGATTAGTAGACTAGAAAAAAAAATATAAAAATAAAAATAATAGTTAATTAATTAAGAATTAAATTATAAATATAATTTATGTAGTTGAATTAAATTAATAAACTTACATGATACGACAATGTTTAAAAATACAGTTGTAATATGATAAAGTATTATAGTTGGAATAACTGATAGTTACACTGTATTGATAGTTTTTGTCCCCCTGTTTAAGTGTATAAATTATTTAAAGTCTGGCCCTAGTAAGTTTGGTGGAAATTGTGGAGTAGTTTAAGGGTGTGGCATGCCATATATAGATCTTACAGTACTGCACTACAGTTACACTGATTCTTAGGATACAATGAGGTATCCTACAGTTATAGAATCGGCTTTTGAGCCATACAGTTATTTGGCACCTTGTGCCCTACAGTTACAGTTTCCTTATCTGACTTAACAGTCCCATTTAAATTTATAGAGGCCAACAAAAAAATAATAAATAATTAAAAGTATTAAGAAAAATAAAACTTTTTACATGATGAAGAAAAAAAAAAGGATTATGAAACTAAACCATGTATATTTAAATTTGAGGCAAAAGAGATGGATGAAGCTGTTAAAAGACTACAATTGTATTATTGACTACCACCCTGGCAAGGCAAATGTGGTGGCAGATGCTCTTAGCAGGAAACATTTGCTTGCACTCAAACTTATTAAAGCTCACTTGACATTGGCTAGAGATGGAGCTGTTATTGCAGAATTGAAAGTTAGGCCCAGTTGGCTTCAACAAGTCCAAGAAGCTCAGAAGGAAGATAAAGATATTGCAGCGAAGGTAAGACAAATACAGGAAGGGAAGGATGTAATATCTCCGGCTCAGTTAATTAAATAACCGGGTAGGGGGTGTTACAGATCAGCAGTGAGTTAGCAGCTCCAGAGTCAATTGAGTATCAGCCAGAGGTGAGTAGAACACAACTCTTTTTATTATTTCAAAGCAATTAAACTTTTAAGCATGTTCATGCATCATGAATGCCATGTATGTAATAGGTTGTATTGCATTAGAATTCACGAATATGACGCATTGCATAATATGATGTTGATGTGGATGGATGTTGAATGACCCATTGGCCCTTGATATGATATGATATGATATGGTATGGAAGTCCAGGTCGAGGCCCATTCTACGCCCCTGGCACAGATGAATATGTTATGTTATGATATGTTAAGCGAAAGTCCTGAGGAGCTCCCGTTGTGGGTCGGGCACATTGGATTATGTAGAGGGCCATTGGTGACAAGTCCATCCTTGATGTGAATTGTTTGTGATGTGATGCATTTCACGAAAGCATATGTTTAATGAACCGTTTTTACTGTTCTGCTCACTGGACTTTTGTAGCTCACCCATTTCCCCTAACCCCTCAGGTTTGCAAGGTCAGAGATAGCAGGAAGTCAGCGAGGGTAATGGCTATGTCATGTAATAGAGTTGTAGTAGACATGTAATGTAATGTAAAGTAATGTAATGAGGATTAGCATTGTGCTTGGCCCTAATATTTATTGTAAATTCCTATTGTACATGATCTTTATGTAAATGTTTTAATGATGAGATATGTTGAACCAGACTTGACATATGAGATGTTGACCTAACTGGAGCATTTGATGAGGGCTCCAGTAAGGGGTTTTATGTATACAGTTATGATACATGCACAGGTCAAGCTTGGTATATGAAAAGTTTAAAGTTTTTATGAAAATGTATGATCATGTATGGGATTTTATCAGATGTACAGGATGTATGTTAGGCTTGCTACGGGTTCCGGCGACCTTAAGTCGATTTGAATCCTAGAGCCGGTAGCGGTCTGGTTTCTAGGTCGTTACATCCGGATGCTGTCTTTTTTAAACAAAATTCTTCAAATGGTCTCTCTTAATCAACTTTTCTATTTCATTCCTTAACTAGTAACAATTATTCGTGTCATGACCATTAGTTTTGTGGAACTGGCAATACTAGTTGGGGTCTTTGGTTATAAGGTATGACCATAGATGTTGTGGCCATGTGATCATGTTATTGTCTTGCATAGCAATCAATACTTCTGTCATGGAGACGTTCAAAGGAGTAATGACTCGATGGGGAGGGGCCCTAAGTCGATGATCAGCTTCCTTACTGTCTCGGTATCTGTTTAAGGCCCTAGCACTTCGATCAAGCCTCTGATCTACCTGTTCCTTCCTTCGATCTTCCGGTCGGCTTTTCATCTAGTCCCTTCCTTGGGATTCTCTGGCAAATCAAATGGTCATAAGAGCATCATCCTGCCTGATATACTTTTGTGCTCTCTGCATAAGTTCAGCTAATGTGGATGGTGGTTTTCTGCTTAGGGACCTAAAGAACTCCACCGAGGTAGTCTCCTTTTGCATAGCCTCCATTGCTCGAGGTTCATCCAGGTTAGGGATCTGGAGGGCTTCTGCATTGAAACATGCAACATACTCCCATAGAGTCTTGTCCTTCTTTTGTCTAAACGTCTCCAAATAACTGGTTTTCCTCTAGGCTAGGACTGTAGCTATGAATCTCCCTATAAATGAGTTGGTAAGGTAATAGAAAGTCTTGATACTTTCTGCTTCTAGGTTATTAAACTAGGTTATTGTTGCTCCAATAAGGGTAGTGGGGAATACTTTGCAAAGCAAGGCATCAGAGTAAGTCTATAACTCCATAAAGGTTTTATAGTTGATTACATGGTCCCTGAGATTACTTGTGCCATTATACAAACCCATGGTTGGCATTTGAAACTTCTTGGGAATAGTCTCTTCTCAGATACAAGCTACAAACGAGGAAGTCGTTCTTAGGCTTGTGGGGGCTCTTGCTTGTTTCTTTAACTCCGCCAACAATTCTTCCTTCAGTTTTTCTAGCTTCTCCGCTACTCTCTCATCTTTTGTGCTAGTTTTTTTACTAACCATGGGAGCTTTTGAACTGGTGCTCTCGTCCTCACTTTCTAACCTCTCCAGCTTGTCAGTATCTTCCTCTATCTGATTTCTTACCGTACGGCTTCTAGGCTTAGCTGGAGGTTATCTAGCGGACTCACCTTCTCTTCTCTTCCATGTTAAGTGTATCAAGGCGGTTTGGTCATGATTTTCGGTTTCTGAGACAAATGTTGGAGTAAGTGCTTGATTAGGGGTTGTGATGGGCGTTAGATTTGTGGGCATGGGTGGGGTGAGACCCCTTTACTACATTATTTAGTTCATCAACATCATCGTTTGTTGCAGTTGTGCAGTTAACGCTTGCAGATCCTAGTTGGACATATGTGTTTATGGACCGGTGTTTGCTAGAGTGGTGTTGCTGGTGGAAGGTGTGTGTGATAATGTTTGAGTGAAGGGGAAATGGAAACAGCGTCATAGGAAAGTTTTGAGGATTTGGGGGTTGGATTTCTGTCTCCAAGGGTATTGACGAGTTATTTTCTTGATTTGCCATGGTGGATCTCAGTGGGTTTATGTTTGGAGAACTATGATTGATTGGATAATCTTCCTTCATTTTCCACAGACAGTGGAAATTGATATGTCTGAGATCCGGTGAGATAAAAAGATGATGACACGTAAACAAGGGTTTGATTCACGGGGAAGTTAATGGATTTGATTGGGTAGTTGATAATGGATAGGGGATCGAACTGGATTTACGGTTTTACGGATGTTGAGAATTCTTGGAGAAAGTTGAGAGCTTCTAGGATATGGATTTTGTAAAATTTGTCTCTTTACGTAATTGGTTTAGGGGTATTAATACATTGACCATTCTGGTGCATTCTGAAAAATCGTCTTATCGGACGCGATGGTGAAGTGTTGTGGCAGAAGTGTCAAGCGACTCATTTATTGTAATGCCCGGCTAGACTCCGGTATCGGAATTCCTACCATCAGGTGGAATCTCAGATGTCGGAAACCCCTAGAAGGGTAAGACCATGTCTTTATGAAATGTTTTAATGTATTTTATGGTTTTAAGCAAAAAAGGAATTGAGTTTTAAAAGAAAAAGACTAAGGAGACATTTCCAGGTTCGGCCGCCGAATCTCAAGTTCGGCCGCCGAACGTGGGATGGTTTAGGGGGACAAGTTAGGCTTCCGGAAGTTTCAAAGGTTCGGCCGCCGAACCTCATGTTCGGCCGCCGAACTTGCATGAGTTTTGGAGGCACTTTAGGCTGCCGAAAGGTGGTCTGCCAGCCCCTATATAAGAGCTCCATGGTCGAAACGGGCGAGTTTTCTCCCCATTTTCGGCCACGGTGAGTTCTTGCTCTCCTATGGTTGTTTTCAATGTTTTTTGTAACGACTCGGAAACCGATACCCCTCTGTAACGGCCCGAACCGCTACCGGCGCTAGGATCCAGATCGGCATAAGGCTGCCGGGACCCGTAGCAAGCCAAACATACATCCTATCACCTGGTCAAATCCCATACATGATCAAAACTTTAACATAAAAATTGTAACATCTGATGTAAGTACCGAGCTTGACCTATATGCAACATAACTGAAAACATAAAGAACCCCCTACTAGAGCCCTCATCAAAACTCTAGCTGGGTCAACATAACATACATCAAGCTGGGATTACATCCGAAGAACTAGAACCTAACTTGTGCATGCATCAAAACCACAAACATAAGACCTCCACTAGGGTCCTTATCAAACTCTAGCGTGGTAAACAACACATGCCACAAGATTAGTTCAAACACAACTCAACATTAAACCATAACATACATCATGTACTAAACAGGGACTAACCAAGTCTTAGGGCCAAGCACAACACTAATACATAACATAACTCTACTTTTACTTGCATTACCTTACATTTCATTATCTTACAATACATTATCTCAATTTGCATTACATGTCCACACAACTCTAATCTATTACATTAACAAGACTTTTACCCTTGACGTCTTCCTGGACTACCTCTGACTTGCAAAACTAGAGTTAGGGGAGAGGGGTGAGCTAAAAAGCCCAGTGAGTAGAAACAAAGAAAACAGTTCATTAATTACATGCTCTTATGAAATGCGTCACAGCACAAACATTTCACATAACGGATGGACATGACCACCAAAACTCCCTCTGACTGTAACATAACATGGTGCCCGGCCCTTCGGGCTCCTCAGGACTTCATTAACATAACATAAATAGGGCTATTGGGGTCGCCTTGGTCCATCCACAACAACAGTAAAGAATGCAATGCGTCATATTCGTGTGACTAGTGCAATCAACCTATTACATATAAACATGATGCATGAACATGCTTTAGGCATTTGATTTCATTAAATAAAAGATTAAGTTTAGTTCTACTCACCTCTGGCAGACGCTGAACTGACTCTGCAACTGCTAACACTGATGGCCTCCTCGGTCCCTCGGGTCCGATCCTACACAGGTGGACTCGAATAAGGTGCCAAACACACTCTAAACAACTCATAAACAACTACCCAAAAACCCCCTAAAACATCACTTAAACATGCATAGAAAACAACCATGAAAAGGCTGGACAGGGCACTTTCGGCGGCCGAAAGTCCCACTCCAGAGACGAAAGTCAGGCGCTTTCGGCGGCCGAAAGTCTGCTTTCAAGCCAAAACTCAACTTTCGGGGCCAAGGTTAGGCGGCCAAACCATGCATCCACAGGCAGGTTCGGCGGCCGAAACTACCTTCGGCGGCCGAACCTGAGTTCATCCAGAACTCAGCCTCCTATGCATTCAAGCCTCCCAAACCTTCCAAACACCCCAAAACAAGCACCCAACCTTACCAAAACATGCATAACCCCTTAACCATGCACAAAGGAGTTTAAACAAGCTTAAACAAGCTTAAACTCCAACAAAGAACATCATAAAGCATACATAAATAGCTTATGACCCACATAAGCCAAAACCATCAAAACTACTCAAAACCTCACTTGCTCTCTCCCAATCATGCATACACTCTCCCACATGCATAAAGTAGCTTAAACCTTCAACATAACATCACATAAACATCCATGAACATACATTTACATAAAAACGCACATAAACCTTAACATGCATACCTATCCATACTCAACCATTAAAACCTCTTAAAACTTCATTAAAACATAAAGGAAAGCAAATATCTACACTTACCACTTGGAGATCGAGGGTTGGTGTGATCCCTAACTTGGAGATGGGAGGAAACTACTCTTTGGGTCTCCAAGCTCCCAAAACTTAGATCTAAGCTTGAAAACTCTTCAAAACAACCAAGAAACTCATAAAAACATGAAGGAAATGAAGAAAAACATGAAAACGGCCAAAGGAAGGCATAAACTCACCTGAGCTCAAGAATGGGGAGAAAACTCGCCCATTTCCGATCTGAGGGCTCTTTATAGGTGGCCTGGTCAAAGACCTTCGGCAGCCTAACGTGCCCCCTAAACTCATGCATGTTCGGCGGCCGAACCTTGGCTCGTTCAAACAAGACTTTCGGAGGCCAAAAGCGCTCCCAAAACCTTTCCATGTTCGGCGGCCGAACTTCACTTTCGACGGCCGAACCTGGCAAACGCCTCCTTGGTCTTTTCTTTTCAAAACTCAATTCTTTTTCGTTTAAAACCATGAAATCAGTAAAAACCTTTTAGAAAAACACATTTTTTACCCCTCTAGAAGCCTCTGGCATCTTCAGAATTCCAGATTCCAACGGAGATTCCGTCGGAAGGTAGGGATTCCGATGCCGGAATCTAGCCGGGTGTAACGACCCAAAAATCGGACCGCTACCGGCGCTAGGATCCAGGTCGGCTTAAGGCCGCCGGGACCCGTAGCAAGCCTAACAAGCATCCTGTAAATCTGCTTAATCCCATACATGATCAACAACATACATAAAAATTAAAACTTTTCTTTCATACATTCTATCAAACGCCAAACTCAACCTGTGCATGCACTGAACATAATCATCATCATAAATTTGACCCCTCTATGGGATCTCATCAATGCCTCCAATGGGTGGCATAACATGTGTTGAGTTGGCTAACATAGTCATCCATAAACATTAAGATCATGTAACAAAAAGGGATTACAACATCTATAGGGTCAAGCACAACTTCTAATCCTCAATATCATTATACATAACACAACTATTCAGTTATATATCATCTTACAATTTATCATTCCACTTTCTAACTATTACAATTACAAGACTTTACTCTTCTTGACTTCTCTGTCTAGCCCGTACCTGCAATCCTGGGGGATTAGGGAAAAGGGGTGAGCTACTAGAGCCCAGTGAGCAGAATAATAGAAAACAACATTTAAATCTCATGCCATCATGTAATGCAACACATCACAACAAATCACATCTCGGATGGTATTGTCACCAATAGTCCTCTACATTCCAAAGTGCCGGGACGTAGAATGGGTCAACCGGTCTTCCTCTTAACATAACATAACATAACATTCCAATGTGCCAGGGACGTAGAATGGGTACAACCTGGACTTTCTCTTACATCGTGCCAGGGACATAGAATGGGTACAACCTGGACTTCCATACCGTATCATGCCATAACATCATCATATCATATGAGGACTAAAGGATCATTCAATAACCAATCCACATCAACATCATAAATGCAATGCAACATATTCGTGAATTCTAATGCAAACAACCTAATTCATCACATGGCATTCATGATGCATGAACATGCTCAAAACTTTATAATTTAATTGCTTTAAATCGTAAGGGTTTATTCTACTCACCTCTGGCTGAAGCTCTACTGACTCAGAAGCAGCTGAACTCACTGCTGGGGTCCTCGGTTCCTCGGGTCCGAACCTACACAGGTGGACTCAAATGAGGGACCAAACAACTAGAACATAACTCTAAAAACATCCCCAAAAACCCCCTAAAACACCTCAAAACATCCATGCAAAACATGCAAAGAAAGGCTGGACAGGGCACTTTCGGCGGCAGGTTCGGCGGCCGAAAGTCCCTCCAGAGCCGAAAGTCAGGCAGGTTCGGCAGCACCTTCGGCGGCCGAAACTCCCAGACAGAGGCGAAACTCATGCATGTTCGGCGGCACTTTCGGCGGCCGAAACTCCCAGACAGAGGCGAAAGTCCTTTTTCGGGGGCAAGCTTCGGCAGTCGAAGGCTGCTTCCATAAGAGGGTTCGGCGGCCGAAAGTTCCTTCGGCTGCCGAACCTGGTTTCTCCCAGAATGGCAGAAACTCAGCTCTTCTATGCATATTTGCCTCCAAAACTTCCAACATGCATATAACTCATTCAAATCATGCAAATATACATACATTGGCTCCTAGGGGCTTCAAACTAACTTAAACCCCAACTACAACACATAACAACAACACATTGTTCATAAACACAACATAAACTCAAAAACCTAACTATGAGCTAAACATGCATTCTACCCCATAGATCTTGCATAAAACTTACTTTAAACATGAAATGAGCTTAAGATCGGCTCTTACCTCTTGAAGATCGAGAGAGAGACGTCCTAAACTCGGAGGTGGGAGATTTTTGAGTTCTTGAACCTCAAAGCTCCAAAACTTGCTTTAAACTCGAAAATCTTCAAAACAAAGCAAAAACTTGTGAAAATCTTGAAAGATTTGAAGGAAAGACTCAAGGATTGGTGAGGAACGGCGGAGAGCTCACCTTGGCCGACAATGGGGAGAAAAACTCGCCCGTTTTCGGCTAAGGGACCCTTTTATAGTGGCTGGCCAGGCCACGTTCGGGGGCCGAACGTGCCTCCGCATGCATGCCATGTTCGGTGGCCGAACTTGAGGTTCGGCGGCCGAACCTGGACTTTCCTCAACCTATGCCTTCGAGGGCCTAAGGCACACCCGAAATGCCTGCATGTTCGGCGGCCAAACTTGAGGTTCGGCGGCCGAACCTGAGTTTTCCTCCAAGGTTGTTTTCATTCAAAAACTCATTTCCTCTTTACTTAAAACCATGAAAAACATTAAAACATTTTATGAAAACATGTTTCTACCCTACTAGAGGCTTCCGACATTCGAGATTCCACCGGACGGTAGGAAATTCCGATACCGGAGTCTAGCCGGGTATTACACTCTCCCCCCCTTAAGAACATTCATCCCCGAATGTTCCTCAACTAGCACATAGCATGGCACACAACATAACATACACATAAAACACATGAAACATATAAGAAACTAACCTTATAAAAGATAAGGATATTGCTGGAGCATGGACTCCCGTGTCTCCCAAGTGCACTCTTCCATATTGTGGTGGTTCCAAAGGACTTTCACCATCGGGATTTTCTTGTTTCTCAGCTTTCTGATCTGGGTGTCTAGGATCCGTACTGGCTGCTCAACATAGGTGAGATCTTCTTGGATCTCCACATCAGGCTCACTAAGAACCTTGCCCGGATCTGACACGAACTTTCTCAACATGGAAACATGGAAAACCGGATGGATTCTTTCCATTGAAGCAGGTAAATCTAGCTTGTACGACACATTCCCAATCTTTTACAAGACTTCAAAGGGTCCGATGTACCGTGGAGCCAGTTTACCTTTCCTTCCGAACCGAACCACTCCTTTCATTGGAGACACCTTGAGCAATACCAGATCCCCCTCCTGAAACTCTACCTGCCTTCTGCGGATGTCTGCATAACTCTTCTGTCTGCTTGCAGCAGTCTTGATTCTTTCTCTGATTATGGGTACCACCCTGCTGGTAATCTCTACTAGCTCAGGCCCTGCCAAGGCCTTCTCTCCAACTTCCTCCTAGCAAACAGGTGATCTGCACTTCCTTCCATATAAAGCTTCATATGGAGCCATCCCGATGCTAGCATGATGGCTGTTATTGTAGGCAAACTCCACCAAAGGTAGATGCTGCCTCCAAGAACCGCCAAAGTCCAGCACACACATTCTGAGCATATCCTCGATAGTCTGGATGGTCCTTTCTGACTGTCCATCAGTCTGGGGGTGGAAGGCAGTACTGAAATCCAACCTAGTACCCATGGCATTCTGCAGACTCCGCCAAAACCTGGAGGTGAATTGGGGCCCTCTATCAGACACTATTGAAACAGGAACCCCATGCAGCCTGACGATCTCATCAACATACACCTGCGCCAACTTGTCCACAGAGTAGCCACTCCTGACAGGGATGAAGTGAGCAGATTTGGTGAGTCTGTCCACAATCACCCATATGGAGTCCAATCTGTTGGACGTCGCCGGTAACCCCACTACGAAGTCCATAGCTATATTCTCCCATTTCCACTCTGGAATAGGTAGCGGGTTAAGCATTCCAGCCGGCTTCTGATGTTCCAGCTTCACCCTCTGACACACTTCGCAGGCTGACACAAACTGTGCCACTTCTTTCTTCATCGCTGGCCACCAATAAACTTTCTTCAAATCTTGATACATTTTGGTGGCTCCGGGGTGAACGCTGTATCTTGCATTATGAGCCTCTCTCATAATGTCTCCTTTTAGCCCTATGTCATCTGGTACACATAGTCGACTCCCATAGCGGAGGATCCCCTTGTTGTCAAATCAGAACTCACTATCTTTGCCTGACTGAACAGTCCTGGCAATTTTCACTAACTCTGGGTCCTCATGCTGTAACGACCCCAAAATGGACCGTCACCGGTGCTAGGATTCAGGTCGGCTTAAGGCCGCCAGAACCCGTAGCAAGCCTGCTATACTCTCTGTGTACCTGTAAAACTCATACATGATCATACATTTTCTGTGAAACATAAAAATTCTTTTCTCTGTACCACGGCTTAACCTGTGCATGCACTATCTCTGTACTCTGTACTCTGTACTCTGTACCCCTGACTAGAGCTTGCTCTAGATGGGTTAACTCATACCTGTTAAGCCTGGTTTTTCACATACAGTAAAACATATATACATATCCAGATCATGTACACAACATACATCACTAAGTCAAGCACATGTCTAACTTTAGACACACAATTATTACATCTCTTTAATATTACATGTCCACTCTAGGCTATTACAAATCTCTTTACTCTTTCCGTACTCTGCTGGACTGTCCCTGTACACTGTACACTGAACCTGCAAAACTGGGGTTAAGGGAGTGGGATGAGCTCTATAGCCCAGTGAGTAGAACAGTAAAATATCTCAGTAAAACATGATCTCATGGAATGCGTCATAACACAGATAAACCACATCAAGAGTAAACCTGTCACCATATAGTCCCAGTAACTCTGTGCCAGGGCGTAGAATCGAGCACCTGGTCTTCCTGTCATATATGTATATGTGTATATAACACCTCTGTACTTACCATTGCCAGGGCGTAGTCAAAGGCTCCTGGACTTTACTATATACCTGCCAGGGCGTAGTCAAAGGCTCCTGGTCTTTACTATACCTGCCAGGGCGTAGTCAAAGGCTCCTGGTCTTCCTGTCTGAGACTATTGGATCATTCAGCATTCACCCACATCAACAAATAACTATGCAATGCAACATATTCGTGGATACTAATGCAATCAACCTAGTGCATAATCATGATGCATGAGATATGCTAAAACATTCCATTGTGCAAGTTCAAGAAAAGAAGTAAGTTTAGTTCCACTCACCTCTGGCTATCTGGACTGACTGACTCTGCAGGCTCAGTAAAACTCTGGAGCAGAACTCACTGCTGCTCTCTCTGGTTCCTCTGGTCTGTATAGGTATAGATAAACTCAAATGAGGGACAAAACTAGCTTATGAAACGAGCTTATAAATCACTCTATTAAACTCCCCAAGAATCCCCTTAACCTCACTCAACTATCCATGCAAAGCATGCAAAAGAAGACTGGACAGAACACTTTCGGCGACAGGTTCGGCGGCCGAAAGTCCTCTCCAGAGACGAAACTCAAGCACCTTCGACGGTCGAATCACTACTTTCGGCTGCCGAACCCTTTCGGGGGCAAGTTTCGGAGGCCAAAAGGCACTCCAGAGACGAAAGTCTCTAACCTTCGGCGGCACCTTCGGCGGCCGAACTTCCCTCCAGAGCCGAAAGTCCAAAAGCTCGGGGGCAAGCTTGGGCAGCCGAAGCCACCTCCTCACACCTCTTCAGGGGTTCGGCGGCCGAATGTACCTTCGGCGGCTGAACCTGAGTTCATCAGCAGGGCAGAAACGTGCCCTGCCTCTCGCCAAATGCACCAAACTCCTCTCCAATTGCACACCACACTTCCTCCACTTGCATACACTCATGTATATGCTCAAAGGGGTCAAAAACTACCTAAAAACCCCAAACACACAACACAAACAACACAGAAACAAGCTCTATGCACAAAATCATCAAAACCTCACAAATAACCCTATTCATGCAACTCTCTCCATAAACCCCATAAAACCTTCAAGAAGGATGGATCCCTCAGACTTTGTATCGACTACAAACAGTTGAACAAAGTCACTATCAAGAATAGGTATCCGCTACCTAGGATTGATGATCTATTTGACCAGCTAGCTGGAGCAGGTTGTTTTTCGAAAATAGATCTAAGATCCGGGTATCATCAGTTGAGAGTCAGAGAGGCAGATGTGCCTACGACAGCTTTCAGGACCAGATATGGGCATTATGAGTTCTTAGTGATGCCGTTCGGGTTGACTAACGCCCCTGCAGCATTCATGGATCTTATGAACAGAGTTTTCAGTGAGTTTCTGGATCACTTTGTCATTGTGTTCATCGATGATATTTTAGTGTATTCCAGAGATGCAGAGGAGCATGCCCAGCATCTGAGGATAGTTTTGCAGACACTGAGAGAGCATGGTTTGTATGCCAAGTTCTCAAAGTGTGAGTTTTGGTTGCGGAGCATTGCCTTTTTGGGACATGTGGTATCAGCAGAAGGTATTGAGGTAGACCCCAAGAAGATAGAGGCTGTAGCTAACTGGCCCAGACCCACGACAGTGACTGAGATTAAAAGCTTTCTGGGACTGGCAGGTCTAACCTTCGGCGGCACCTTCGGCGGCCGAATCCCCCAAACAGAGCCGAACATGCAAAACTCACGGGGGCAAGCTGTGGCAGCCTAAGCCACCATGCAAGAGGTTCGGCGGCCGAATGAACCTTCGGCTGCCGAACCTGAGTTCTTCCAGAACTCAGCCCGACGGCAAACCAAGCTCTTCCTTCCCCAACATCTCCAAACATGCATATTTCAACTCCTCAACACTCATATACATAAGTATATGTTCACAGGGGTCCAAAACTATCTAATAACCCCAAACAACAAATCAAACATAACACATAAACATATATACATGCATACATCATCAAAACCACCATTTTTCACCTAAACATGCATCTCTCTTCATAAATCCTATAAAACCTTCAGAAAACAGAAAAACAAGTTCAAGATCTTCACTTACCTCCTGTAACCAAGAAGATGAACAATCTGAACAAAGGAAAATGGACCAACTTCTCATCCAACGCTCAAAACCTCAAAAACTTTCAAAACCTTCCAAACCTTTGAAAACACACACTAATCTTCTGTATGAGCAGCTAATGCAGATGAGTCATGAGAGACGTGGCCTGCTCTAGGGCAAGAATCTGAGGCCAACATCTGTCAAAATACATGACTCAGCTGGCTGGCCACCTCAGCTTCGGCTGCCCAATCGCATGCAAAACCATGCAACATTCGGGGGCCGAACTTGCACTTCGGAAGCCGAACCTTGAGCACTTTCGGCGGCCGAACTTACCTTCGGCAGCCGAACTTGGCAAACTTCCCTTAAACTTTTCTCTTCAACACACATCTCATGGCAACTTGAAAACCTTAAAACAACCATAACACTTAAGAAAACATAAAGCAAACCCTTCTAGAGACTTCCGACATCCCGGATTCCACCAGAACGCAGAATTCCGATGCCGGACTCCAGCCGGGTATTACATTCTCCCCTCCTTAAGAACATTCGTCCTCGAATGTTCCAAAACCAAACAAGTAACACATAAAAAGGAGGAAACTAACCTCAAAACAAATATGGATACTGCTGAAGCATAGATTCCCGCGTCTCCCAAGTGCATTCTTCTAGATTATGGTGGTTCCACAGAACCTTCACCATCGGAATCTCCTTGTTCCTTAGCTGTCTGATCTGTGTGTCCAGAATCCGCACTGGCTGCTCTATATAGGTGAGATCTGTAAGAATCTCCACCTCAGGCTCACTCAGAACCTGATTCGGATCTGACACAAACTGCCGTAGTATAGAAACATGAAATACCGGGTGAATTCTCTCCATAGAAGCAGGTAAAGCCAGCTTATACGACACATTCCCGATCCTCTGCAAGATCTCAAAGGGTCCAATGTACCGTGGAGCTAACTTACCCTTCTTCCCAAAACGAACCACTCCTTTCATTGGAGACACTTTTAGCAATACCCAATTACCTTCTTGAAACTCTAACTGCTTTATGCGAACGTCTGCATAACTTTTCTGTCTGCTCTGCGCTGTTCTGATTCTATCTCTGATCACGGGCACTACTCGACTAGTAATCTCTACTAACTCTGGCCCGGCAAGAGCCTTCTCTCCTATCTCTTCCCAACAAACAGGGGATCTGCACTTCCTCCCATACAAAGCTTCATAAGGAGCCATCCCAATGCTAGCATGATGGCTGTTATTGTAGGCAAACTCCACCAAAGGTAGATGCTGCCTCCAAGAACCGCCAAAGTCTAACACACACAGTCGAAGCATATCCTCTATGGTCTGGATGGTCCTCTCTGACTGTCCATCAGTCTGTGGGTGGAAAGCAGTGCTAAACTCTAATCTCGTGCCCAATGCACTCTGCAGACTTCGCCAAAACCTAGAGGTAAACTGAGGTCCTCTATCTGAGACTATCGACACTGGAACACCATGTAATCTTACTATTTCATCCAGATAGACCTGTGCCAACTTATCCACAGAATAGTTACTCCGAACGGGAAGAAAATGAGCAGATTTCGTGAGTCTGTCCACAATCACCCATATAGAGTCTATCCTGTTGGACGCTGCTGGTAAACCCACTACAAAATCCATGGCTATATTCTCCCATTTCCACTCTGGAATCGGCAATGGGTTAAGCATTCCAGCTGGTTTCTGATGCTCTAGTTTCACCCTCTGGCAAACTTCACAAGCTGTCACAAACTGCACCACTTCTTTCTTCATGGCTGGCCACCAATAGACCCTTTTCAGATCCTGATACATCTTGGTGGCTCCTGGGTGAACACTATACCGCGCATTATGAGCTTCCCTCATAATGTCTTCCTTCACATTGCTCCTATCTGGTACACAAAGTCGACTCCCATAGCGAAGGATCCCTTTGCTGTCAAATCTGAACTCTGCACTGTTGCCTGACTGAACAGTCCTGGCAATTTTCATCAACTCAGGGTCCTCATGCTGTCTCTGAGCTATCTGCTCCAGAAACACAGGTGTCACTCTCATCTGTGCTATCAACGCACCTGTACCAGACAACTCTAACTGTAACCCCTCTTCTAAGAGCTTGTACAGCTCCATCACAACTGGTCTCCGCTCTGCTGCTATATGGGATAAACTGCCTAGTGACTTCCGGCTTAGGGCGTCTGCCACAACATTCGCCTTACCCGGATGATACTGGATCTTACAATCATAATCACTGAGCAATTCTACCCATCTTCTCTGTCGCAAGTTCAGCTCTCTTTGACTCAAGATGTACTGTAAACTCTTATGATCAGTGAAGATCTCGCATTTAACCCCGTAGAGGTAATGCCGCCACATCTTAAGTGCAAAGATAAATGCTGCCATCTCAAGGTCATGGGTAGGGTAATTCAACTCGTGCTTCTTCAACTGTCTAGAAGCATAAGCTATCACCCTATCACTTTGCATCAAAACACAACCCAAGCCCACTCGAGATGCATCACAGAACACTGTGAAATCCTCATTACTCACAGGCAGAGCTAACACTGGTGCCGTGGTCAATCTCCTCTTGAGTTCCTTAAAGCTCTCTTCACACTGGTCTGACCAGACAAACTTCTGGTTCTTCTGAGTCAGTTTGGTCATCGGAGCTGCTAGCTTTGAGAAGTTCTGAACGAACCTCCTGTAGTAACCTGCCAGTCCCAGAAAGCTTTTAATCTCAGTCACTGTCGTGGGTCTGGGCCAGTTAGCTACAGCCTCTATCTTCTTGGGGTCTACCTCAATACCCTCTGCTGATACCACATGTCCCAAAAAGGCAATGCTCCGCAACCAAAACTCACACTTTGAGAACTTGGCATACAAACCATGCTCTCTCAGTGTCTGCAAAACTATCCTCAGATGCTGGGCATGCTCCTCTGCATCTCTGGAATACACTAAAATATCATCGATGAACACAATGACAAAGTGATCCAGAAATTCACTGAAAACTCTGTTCATAAGATCCATGAATGCTGCAGGGGCGTTAGTCAACCCGAACGGCATCACTAAGAACTCATAATGCCCATATCTGGTCCTGAAAGCTGTCGTAGGCACATCTGCCTCTCTGACTCTCAACTGATGATACCCGGATCTTAGATCTATTTTTGAGAAACAACCTGCTCCAGCTAGCTGGTCAAATAGATCATCAATCCTAGGTAGCGGATACCTATTCTTGATAGTGACTTTGTTCAACTGTCTGTAGTCGATACAAAGTCTGAGGGATCCATCCTTCTTTCTGACAAAGAGCACTGGAGCACCCCAAGGTGAGGTACTAGGGCGGATGAAACCCTTATCTACCAAGTCCTGCAACTGTTCTTTTAACTCTTTTAACTCTGCTGGTGCCATCCAATAGGGAGGAATAGAGATAGGTCTGGTACCTGGCAGCAATTCAATTTCAAACCCTATCTCCCTATCAGGTGGGAGTCCTGGTAAATCGTCTGGGAACACATCGAGAAACTCTCGAACTACTGGTACTGTGGCTGGTTCCCTAACCTGACTGTCTAGCGCTCTCACATGAGCTAGAAACCCCTGACAACCCCTCCTAAGCAAACGACGAGCTTGAAGGGCTGAAATCATACCTCTGGGTGTACCTCTCCTGTCTCCTCTGAAGACACACTCTGACCCATCCTGGTCTCTGAGACTCACTAGCTTCTCTCTATAGTCCAAAGTAGCACTATATGTAGATAACCAATCCATCCCTAGAATGACATCAAAATCCGTCAAATCTAGAACCACAAGGTCAGCTGGAAGGTATCTACCCTCTATAAACACTGGACTGAAACACTGCCACTGATGGGTCACATTTAGGTCCACTGACCCAGAGAGGATACTCTAACTCAGAACTGATCAAACCCAATCTCTCTATGGCTCTCGAAGCAATAAAGGAATGAGAAGCACCGGGGTCCATCAAAGCATACACATCTGAACACCCAATGATGAGATTACCTGACACCACTGTGTTCGACGTGTTTGCCTCCTCCTGTGTCACAGTGAAAATTCGTGCTGGGGCTACCGGATTTCCACCTCGAGAACCTGCTGCTGAAGTAGAGGTTGCCCCTCTCCCTCTACCTCTGCCACTACTCTGAGGCATGACTGGAGCTGCTGGCCGTACAACTGGCTATACCACACTGCCTGAACTCATCTGCTGGGATGGTGCAAAAGTCACCTGAGGACAATCCCGAGCAATATGCCCTTCCTGTCCACATCTAAAACAAGCTGTAGATCCCAACCGACAAACTCCGCCATGTGGTTTTCCGCATCTTCTGCAGACTGGAGCTGTGCCAGAGCTTGAGCCACTACCTATTCCCAGACCTGACTTGACTTTATTCCAGAACTTACTCTTTGTTCCTTTTGCTCTATCCCATCTCTTGCTGCCTGACGTGCCTGCACTGGGGGCCTTAGAACCCGAAGCCTGTGCCTTTGACTGTTTCTAAATATTGGCACTAGCTTCCATTTTCCTGGCTGCGTCCACTATCGTGTGGAAACTCTCCTTTTCTGCTGGAAGAATCAAGGAAGAATACCTGGGATGCAATCTCATAGTATATCTCCTTGCCTTCTTCTGATCCGTATCATAGGCTTGACCTACATACTGAAGCAAATCTAGGAACTTATCTGTGAATTCATCAACACTCATTTCGTCTGTCTGTCTCAACTGTTCGAACTCTATTACTTTCATCTCCCGAGAACTGTCAGGAAAAGCCCACCCTGCAAACGCATTGGCGAACTCTCCCCATGACATGCTGTCCATTCTGGGTTCCACATAGTTCTTAAACCATTCTTTGGCTTTCTTGCATTTTAATGTGAAACCTGCCATTTCAATGGCTCTCCTATCATCTGCTCCCAATTCACTGGTGATCATCCTAGGTAATCAAATGGATCATCTCCCGTGTTGTATTTAGGAGCATCCAATTTCAAGTACTCCGTCATTTGCACTTTACCTCCAGATGAGCTAGGTTGATGTCCGTCAACAGGGGCTATTGGCTCTGGTGATGGTGGTTCATTTAGCTCTGGGTGTGCTGCACTTGGATGGATAGGGGAAGATGGATACATAGGATATGGTGGATAGTACGGAGGATAAGGCATATATGGCATGTAAGAAGGATATGGCACAAAACTAGAGTACTCCGACATACCTCCCATCGGATACTCTGGATAGCCAAAACCTGAGGTCTGCGCACCTCCCTGCGACTCTCCCATACCTTCCTCAAATCTGCCTATACCCATGCTGTCATCTCTAGACTGCTCAGTCTCCATAGCTTCCCTCCTTTCCTCTGATCTTTCTCCCCTAGCTGTTCCTCTTCTGCTCTCGTCTACAGACCTTCTAGGGTCTATTGACGTACCTTCCCTGCTAGATCTCTGAGACCTTGCCCTCGGCAATGCAGGAGGACGAGCAGCTGTTCTCTCACTCTCTGGTGGGACTCCAGTCAATCGAGCTGATCGACGAGTTCCTCGCATCTTTACTCTCTGGAAAACAACACATAACATAGCACTTTAGCACATAAACAAGACATAACAATAAGGCACATGCATAACTCATGGCATATCACAGATAGGACGCAACACCCTATCCTAGTGGACATGATTTCCTATTGTGCTTGACCACTTCTACCCTCTATGAGCCCGACACTGTCTCTATAGGTCCGATCCTGTGAACCTAGGGCTCTGATACCAATCTGTAACGACCCCAAAATGGACCGTCACCGGCGCTAGGATTCAGGTCGGCTTAAGGCCGCCAGAACCCGTAGCAAGCCTGCTATACTCTCTGTGTACCTGTAAAACTCATACATGATCATACATTTTCTGTGAAACATAAAAATTCTTTTCTCTGTACCACGGCTTAACCTGTGCATGCACTATCTCTGTACTCTGTACTCTGTACTCTGTACTCTGTACTCCTGACTAGAGCTTGCTCTAGATGGGTTAACTCATACCTGTTAAGCTTGGTTTTTCACATACAGTAAAACATATATACATATCTAGATCATGTACACAACATACATCACTAAGTCAAGCACATGTCTAACTTTAGACACACAATTATTACATCTCTTTAATATTACATGTCCACTCTAGGCTATTACAAATCTCTTTACTCTTTCCGTACTCTGCTGGACTGTCCCTGTACACTGTACACTGAACCTGCAAAACTGGGGTTAAGGGAGTGGGATGAGCTCTATAGCCCAGTGAGTAGAACAGTAAAATATCTCAGTAAAACATGATCTCATGGAATGCGTCATAACACAGATAAACCACATCAAGAGTAAACCTGTCACCATATAGTCCCAGTAACTCTGTGCCAGGGCGTAGAATCGAGCACCTGGTCTTCCTGTCATATATGTATATGTGTATATAACACCTCTGTACTTACCATTGCCAGGGCGTAGTCAAAGGCTCCTGGACTTTACTATATACCTGCCAGGGCGTAGTCAAAGGCTCATGGTCTTTACTATACCTGCCAGGGCGTAGTCAAAGGCTCCTGGTCTTCCTGTCTGAGACTATTGGATCATTCAGCATTCACCCACATCAACAAATAACTATGCAATGCAACATATTCGTGGATACTAATGCAATCAACCTAGTGCATAATCATGATGCATGAGATATGCTAAAACATTCCATTGTGCAAGTTCAAGAAAAGAAGTAAGTTTAGTTCCACTCACCTCTGGCTATCTGGACTGACTGACTCTGCAGGCTCAGTAAAACTCTGGAGCAGAACTCACTGCTGCTCTCTCTGGTTCCTCTGGTCTGTATAGGTACAGATAAACTCAAATGAGGGACCAAACTAGCTTATGAAACGAGCTTATAAATCACTCTATTAAACTCCCCAAGAATCCCCTTAACCTCACTCAACTATCCATGCAAAGCATGCAAAAGAAGACTGGACAGAACACTTTCGGCGGCAGGTTCGGCGGCCGAAAGTCCTCTCCAGAGACGAAACTCAAGCACCTTCGACGGCCGAATCTCTACTTTCGGCTGCCGAACCCTTTCGGGGGCAAGTTTCGGAGGCCAAAAGGCACTCCAGAGACGAAAGTCTCTAACCTTCGGCGGCACCTTCGGCGGCCGAACTTCCCTCCAGAGCCAAAAGTCCAAAAGCTCGGGGGCAAGCTTGGGCAGCCGAAGCCACCTCCTCACACCTCTTCAGGGGTTCGGCGGCCGAATGTACCTTCGGCGGCCGAACCTGAGTTCATCAGCAGGGTAGAAACGTGCCCTGCCTCTCGCCAAATGCACCAAACTCCTCTCCAATTGCACACCACACTTCCTCCACTTGCATACACTCATGTATATGCTCAAAGGGGTCAAAAACTACCTAAAAACCCCAAACACACAACACAAACAACACAGAAACAAGCTCTATGCACAAAATCATCAAAACCTCACAAATAACTCTATTCATGCAACTCTCTCCATAAACCCCATAAAACCTTCAGAAAACATACAAACAAGCTCAGGATCTTCACTTACCTTGGGAAAACAAGTAGATGAACGATCCTAACGTGGAGTTTTGGAGCAACTTGCCTTCAAACTCTCCAAACTTCATAACTTTGAGTTTTTAAGCTTAAAACCTTCAAATATCATAAAAACTAATCAAATCTTTGCATGAGTTAATGAAAACATGAAGAAATACTCACAAAGGACAGGGTCTCACCTCAGAAGACAAAAGAAATGGTGTTCTCACCGCTTCAACCGACTGAGGGCCATTTATAGGTGGCTGGCCAGACCACCTTCGGCGGCCACACGTGAAACCGAAAGCCATGCATGTTCGGCGGCCGAACCTCAACTTCGGCGGCCGAACCTGGCTTTTCTGCCTTGGTTCATTTCACTCAAAAACTCAATTCCTTATGCAATAAACTTGATGAACATAGTAAAACATTATAGAAAAACATAAATCTAACCCGTCTAGAGACTTCCGACATCCCGGATTCCACCGGAAAGCAGCATGCCGATGCCGGACTCTAGCCGGGTATTACACATGCTGTTTCTGAGCCACTTGCTCCAGAAACACAGGTATCACTCTCATCTGGGCCACTAAGGCACCTGTACCGGATAACTCCAACTGTAGACCTTCATCAATGAGCTTGTAAAACTCCTTCACCACTGGTCTCCTCTCTGCCATGATGTGGGATAGACTGCCTAGTGACTTCCGGCTTAGGGCGTCTGCCACGACATTCGCCTTACCCGGATGATACTGAATCTTGCAATCATAGTCACTCAGCAGCTCTACCCATCTCCTCTGTCTCAAATTCAAATCTCTTTGACTCAGGATGTACTGCAGGCTCTTATGATCTGTAAAGATCTCACATTTTACCCCATAGAGGTAGTGCCTCCATATCTTGAGTGCAAAGATTACTGCTGCCATCTCAAGGTCATGTGTGGGGTAATTCAACTCATGCTTCTTTAGCTGCCTAGAAGCATAAGCGATCACCCTCTCATTCTGCATTAGTACACAACCCAGTCCCACACGGGACGCATCACAAAAGACTGTAAAGTCTTCATCACTAGATGGCAGAGCTAACACTGGTGCTGAAGTCAACCTCTTCTTAAGCTCTTCAAAACTCTCTTCGCACTGGTCGGTCCACACAAACTTCTGATTCTTCCTGGTTAGTCTGGTCAGAGGAGCTGCTATTTTTGAGAAGTCCTGAACGAACCTCCTGTAGTAACCTGCCAAACCCAAGAAACTCCTGACTTCCGTTACTGAAGTGGGTCTAGGCCAGTTAGCCACAGCTTCTACCTTCTTGGGGTCCACCTCTATCCCATTCTCTGACACTACATGCCCCAAGAACGAAATGCTCCTCAGCCAGAACTCACACTTGGAAAACTTGGCATACAAGCCATGTTCCCTCAAGGTTTGCAGAACCAACCTCAGATGATGGGCATGCTCCTCTGCATTCCTGGAATACACCAAGATATCATCTATGAAGACAATAACAAAGTGATCCAGATACTGACTAAACACTCTGTTCATGAGATCCATGAATGCTGCAGGGGCGTTGGTTAACCCGAACGGCATTACAAGGAACTCAAAATGCCCATATCTGGTCCTGAAGGCTGTCTTCGGCACATCCTCCTCCCTTATCCTTAGCTGATGGTACCCCGATCTCAGATCTATTTTGGAGAAACAACCTGCTCCGGCTAGCTGGTCAAATAGATCGTCGATCCTAGGCAACGGGTACTTATTCTTGGTAGTGACT